>NW_024063446.1:0-624088 GCF_006381635.1 Hibiscus syriacus
TTTACTTTTAAAATTAATAAATATGATATGATTCAAACTCATCATATATGATATGCCTAACAAAATCACAACTACTAAAATCATTGTTTTTTTGTCTTTCTAAATAAATGATTATATAAATTAAAAACAAATATAACTATTTCGGTCTTTAAATTATAGAAAAAAAAAATGGAAATTTTAAAGCTAACCCGTATGATTCCCACTCATGACCTGTGTTCCTAAAAGCTTGCCCTACTTTCTTAATATATATCCTTAAACATACTCAAATATATACCAAAATAATAATTATATCAATGGAATTATAATTCAAATATTAAAATTTTGACTTATTAATGATTTTATTTTATGAAAGAAAAATCCCAAAAGACTCCTTTAAACATTCAGTATAATAGAGAAAGTAAAAGGTTGGATCTAAAGACTCCTCCATCACTCATCATTCATCACCATTGGAGAAACAACCTATTACTTTCATGCTATCATGGAAGGAGGAGAAAGTGATGATCACCACCACCATCAACTCCACCATCATAGCCGCCGCCACTGTCCCACTTTCCCGTTCCAATTACTCGAGAAGAAAGAAGAAGATAACCAGCCTTGTTCCACCTCTTCCACCACCCTTCCGTTCCCTTCCCTCCCTCCTCCTCCTCAGCCGATCAACCCATCACCGCCACTCGTTCCGCTTCGATCCACCAGATCTCGGCGGAGCCTTCCAAAATCCCACCCCCTAAGCGTACTTCAACCAAAGACCGTCACACAAAGGTAGATGGACGTGGTCGTAGGATCCGCATGCCGGCTCTTTGTGCAGCTAGGGTTTTTCAACTCACTCGTGAGCTGGGCCACAAATCCGATGGCGAAACGATCGAGTGGCTGCTCCAACAAGCCGAACCAGCCGTGATCGCCGCCACGGGCACCGGCACCATCCCCGCGAACTTCACCTCCCTCAACATATCGCTCCGTAGCTCCGGTTCGAGCATGTCGATCCCTTCTCAGCTTCGTTCCTCGGGTTTCAACTCCAACTTCTCGATGCAACAACGTCGAAGCTTGTTTCCCGGAATCGGACTTGAAACGACACCGTCCACGACGTTCCTTAACTTCCAATCGAGTAGTAATTTGAATCCAATGTTCCAAGCTAAGCAGAGTCTTCCATGGAAATATCCGAAGCCGATGAAGGTAGTATAGGAAGGAAAAGAAGAGCCGAACACGATTTATGTTCTCAACATCAAACGGGGAGTTACTTGTTGCAGTCGAGCACCGGCGCGATGCCGGCGAGCCACGCACAGGTTCCGGGTAACTTTTGGATGTTAACTAATCCCAGTAATCAAGTCATGAGTGGTGGTGGTGGAGATCCCATATGGCCATTTCCTTCCGTTAACAGCAGTGGTTTGTATAGGGGAACTATGTCCAGTGGGTTGCATTTCATGAATTTTCCAACTCCGATGGCCTTGTTGCCTGGCCAACAATTGGGTTCAGGCAGTAGTGGCGGCAGCGGCAGTGGTGGGAGTAGTGGCATAAGCGAAGGACATTTAAATATGTTAGCCGGGTTGAATCCTTATAGGCATGTCTCCGGCGGAACCGGCATATCCGAATCTCAAGTGAGCGGCTCACATTCACACCATGGTGGAGACGGCAGCGGCGGCGGCGGCAATGAATAACAACATGCTACAGCCTAAAGCCTACACCACCAGTCATCATCATCATCATCTTTGCTTCATTCGAATTTCGATCAGTTGTGTTAGTTTGATGTGTAACGCACGTGAGGTTTGATTGCTTTTTTTCCTTTTTAAAAAAAAAACAAGATTCCAGTTTTCAATACACTGATAAAAAAGAAAAAGAAATTAATTATTTTTTGTGTGATTAATATGAGATTAGGGTTTGAGAAGAAGAGCAAGAGAGACAATATTAACATTGTTCTTACCTTGTTCACACCATATTAATTTCACTTCATCGTCTGTTTTTTTCCCCATTTCATCCTCTGTAGAATTACATCTTTGGAGCTTGAATCAAGTGAGTTAAAAACAACATCCAGTAAATTTAGACTCCTGTTCGAAAACATTCTTTTTTTCTTTTCCCTGCATGTCTTAAAGAATTATCCTTCCCCCCCCCCCCACCTCGCTTTTACTTTGATTTTCTGTAAAATCTGTGCCATGAATGCCAAGGTTTTTACAGCATCAATGATTAAGATATTTCAGAGAAATGGGAAAGAGAAAGAGAGAAGGTTATGAGTTTCCAGGTGTTGGTGTCAGCAAGTGGAACCCAGTTTTTCTGTTCATTTTCCAAACCAATGTTCATTCACTGACAACAAACAGATGGATAATTCCTTTTTCCTCTCTTCTGACCAATTTTTACGATTTTCCAGGATAATTGGACGGAGAAAAATCAAATATTAAAATTAATACTTTTTTAATGAATATTTTATTATTATTATTATTTTTTTAATTTTTCTCCTCTACTAGTTTTAAAAAATGTATAAAATTAAAATAGATTTGTATAATGTAATTAGATTCTACCCGGAATGATATATATATTAATGTTTTGTTGGCACCATAGAAATAAGTGGTGGGTGTTATTGAGTGACCCTACTTTTGGACAAAGGAACTCTACTCTTCATTTTCATTTTTTTGTTTTCTTTTTCTTTTGTTTCTTTTAGGCCATTCTCCTTTAACTGCATGATTGAATTTGATCAATAGTCGTTTCTCTTTCTCAGATAAGACTGTAGAATATATATATTTGGTAAATATAATTGTTCAAACTTAGGGGTGTTTATAAAATAAAATGATTAAACGCTAAATGATTTAATGACCTGAATGATCCAAAGGCTCTGTATGAATTGTCTCTGAATGTGACATGTTGTTTGATAATTGTTTTGAATGTACAAACTGAATTATGAATATTTTCATTTTTACCTTCTTAATGATTTATTATATTATAAGATATGATTGTTTAATAAGACATGTGAAAAAATATGTATTATGGTAAAATACTGGGTGCTTAATGATTCAGAATGTATTTTAATGCTGAATCATTCAGCAGTGTTTTGGTGTTTCATTCAACATAGTCTTCATTAAAAGGTGAGAATCAAACACGTGCTGAATAGTTTCATTTAACGGTAAACAAACAGCCCCTTAATTTTTTTTAAATGATACTCTATTTTATTATCGATATTCATAGACATTTTCATTTCAATAATTAATAATAATATATATAGACTTAGTTTTTATTTCCTTAGTTTATCTATATTTCTTGTTATTTTTTGATCTCTTTACCAAAAAGTTATAATTTGTTGGTCATTAAAAATCATTGATATCTATCATTGACTTTATAAGAACCGTAACTAGCTAAAAGACTCTAAATTTAAATTAATAAACTATTACTTTATATAAAATTATGAATAAAAAATAAGCATTTAGTATATGTTATTGATTTTTGTGTGTTATAAGCTATTCTATAATAAGCGGTCAAACACCCGACAGATGATATGCTAAGCACTTCTAAAAATATTGATCATTCATTTAACCGCTTAAATCGTTCAATTCATAATTAATATATTAAAATGATGTTAAAGAAGTGCAATCAGTAATACAAATTTCTTAAAATGTAAATTAAATAGTCTCGAGCTATTTTATTTTGTATTTTTGAATATTTTTTTCTTTTAGTTTTGGTGATTTTCTTTGAAAGTAACAAAAATATCTTCGAATGACCGACACCTTTCTCATTCAAAATATCTCGTGTTAATCTCAGCATTATTTATATATATATATATATATATATATATATATTTAAAGATTTTTCGATGCATAAATATAAATTAAAATAAGTTGTTTTTTTAATGTATGATTAAAGGCAGACATCTTCTACGAGTGGTTTGTTTTTATTGGTTTTGTCGTTATGCATTAATGCAAAAGCTCAACAAACTATAATTAAAAATTAATGAAAGCTACTGCCATAATTAACCCCCTGCTTTATCAGTAGATTAATCAAATCATTACACCACGGGTTATTAGTAGGGAAGAGATTAAAAAAAGTAAAAGATAAATAAATATTATATATATATATATATATGTGATACATTAAGATAAATTAAAAAAAAATCAATCAGTCAATTAAGTCCGTGATTTAGTTATTAAACTATATATATATACATATACATATCGAGAAATCTAACGGAATATAAAATAATAACTATTTAAAGACGTTCGATTATTTGACAATAATTAAATGTTCGTATAACTTTATATGCAATACTTTAATATGAGATATCAAGAGATAATAACAAATCTATTAATTATTAATATCATTTATAGGGGTGGATGCACTCAGCCCATGGCCAATGCATCCCTTAATTTTAAATAAATTATTAAATGTAATTTAATATATTAAGAAAGATAAAAAAATACACACTTGTTTTTATTAATATTAGAATTTTGAATCCATTTTTAAGTTTCTAACTCGTTTTATTGATAGTCTAATTCATCATGCATATCGTACATTATTATATTTAAGGTTTAAAATTTAAAATTATTTTAATATATCATATACATTTTAAATAATCAAACTTGTGGAGTCTATTTTTTAAATATATATATATATATTTATACTCATATACATGAAATTTTACAGCAATATTACATCTATCAATAAAATTGTCTCTATCAAATAAATTATTATACATTTTTAACTTGCTTAAAATTTCATAAATATGAAAAAAATGAATGAAACATATAGACTCATCAAATTAACTTAGATCCTCGTTAGTAAAACGGAGTAATGTTTTCTTTGGAAGTATCGAATTTAAACTGTTGTGTTTGTAGGATATGTGTGTATTATTAGTGGATAAAAATAATTTTGAATAAATACTACATTGTAATCATTCTAGACAATTAAAAAATGCTTAAATAAAAAAATAAGTTTCCAAATTATGCATCAAAAAATGTTTTAGTGCCTAAAGAATTTGTCGCTAATAATAGGTGCCTAATGTTTTCAATGTTATACTTTTAGGTGCATGGATGTTGATTGTCGTTAAATATCTCTGTTAAGCGGCACTTTGATAATTTTGAGGATTTTTAAATTAAAATATACAAATGTTTTTTTTGTAAAAGAAACAACCCCTTTCTCATGTTTCCCGTTTCCCCTTCTATGACGGTTGGTCGGCGGTGACCATTATCGGTATCAACATCGAGTCCCGATCAAATCCAGTTGACCTTTCGTTGTAACATGTCATTGTTTGTCGTAGAGAAGCGTTCAAAGGTTCATCGATTTTTAAGCCACCTTCGCCATTCTTCGTCGATATCGGTCGATTATGACGTCCATAAGCCACACCTCTGCCATCATTCGAATCACCGTGCAATTTCGATCAAAACTTAGCCATTCGATGACGACGATGGTGGTTCGAAGATCGTTTGGGTTAAACAATTAAAATTAGGAATAGGAGATTTTGATATTGTAGATTTTAAATTTAGGGATTTTGGGTCTAAGACGACAGATGATCAATAGGTGGGTGGCGACGGGTGAATGACTATTCAACAATGACGATGGTGTGGGGAGATGGTCGGCGACGATTGATAATGGGATTGAAATGAGAGATTTTATTTTATTTTCCAGGTTTTTAAAAATATTTTTAGTAAAAAGTTAGATTTTTTGTAAATAAATTAATTTTTTTTAATTTTAATTAAAAAATATTTTTATTATTAAAAATGAAAAATTAAATTATAGGCACCTAAAATTATAACCGAAAAAAATGTTAGACACCTATTTTTAGCGAAAAATTCTTCAGGCACTAAAATGTTTTTCGAGACATAAATTGAACACTTATTTTTGTATTAAGAAAAAATGATAAAATGAAATATTTTGATCAAATTGTTAAAAATTGTATTAGAAAAAATTATATATATAGTTAATTGATCATGCATCCCTAATCTATGACCCTAATTTTAAATTAGTTTTTAAACTTTTAAACATTTCAATTTCATCCATGAACCATGACTATCATTCTAAATTAGTCCTCAAACTTTTGAAAATTTAATTTCGATGCCCAAGATGAGATCTTCTTTCTAGTTGGTCCCCAAACTTTTTGAATATTTTAATATTATCCTAAATTATTCGTATATACTAATCACAACTCTTGTTAATAAAATCATTAGTCAAGTTACACTATTATATGTTTGAAAAAAAATAGGTTAAACTATGGCTGGAATGGATTACATGTTTGGATGAATTCATGGATGAAATTGGAAGATCTAAAAGTTTATGTGCCAGTTTAGACCAAGATTCATAGCCTGGGAATGAAATTCAAATGTTCAAAAGTTTAAGGACTAACTTAAAATGAGAGTCATAGTTTGAGGATGAAATTGAAATGTTTAAAAGTTTAAGGACTAATTTGAAACGAGTCATAGTTTGGGGATATATATGTTGAAGTGTAAAACTAGGATTGGTGCATGCCTGCATGGTAATAAAACAGGGTACGAGAGTAGCATGTAAATTGTTGGATCCAATTAATGCAGGCACGTGATTTAGCATTAATGTCCCAATGGGTAAAATGTTTCTGTGTAGGGAAATGCTGTCAAAATTTAAAGCCTCATCTAAGAGAAACTTGTCTGCATGGTACATTATGGGTGCACGTGGACTCCACATTCCTGTTTATATTTTTACTTTTTAAAAAATAAATTATTTAATTTAAATTATTTCAAATTTAAAAAAAAAAATTAAGTTCTATGTACACAAAATACCTGATTTCGTTTTGGTATATTTATTTTTTATTCTTTTTAAGGTATATTATATTTTATAAAAAAATGTTTTTTATAATTACATTTAGGATCCTTATCAAGATCTATTGAAGTGGCATGATTACACCCTCTCAACCTGTGTATCCCAACAGCGCTCAAGCAAGTGGGTAAGGGTTTTTTGGGTCTTGTAAATTAGTCATTTTGTGCTTGCTTAGTGGGTGATAACAATCAACAAATTCCTTTAATTTTGGTCCATAAGGTTTCCTTAATTCCATTTTTCAATGCCCTTATTAGGCCCCATAAGATCTCTTAGTCCCTTCCTCTAGTCCTAATTAGGATTTATTCCTCTTTTTATTCGGGGGACATAAAGCGTCACTTAACCTTTGAATTCGAGCACGAACCAAGAAACTCAATAGTAAATAAATTATTATCATTATTTGATGTCTTTAGTACGAACACCATGAATATTAGGGGTGTGATTGTGTGAGCGTTTAATAACATATGATTGAGAGTTATCTTTGAACAAATACTACATTGTACTTGCCTCGTACTAATATAAAAAACTTCTGAATTCGGTTGATTTTATCGTTAATGTAAAAAATATATAATATAACATATTAATTAATCATTGATTCTTCGGTCCAAACATTGCTATAGTAAAATTTATGGAAAATTCTCAACAATTTTACGAATTTTACCCCTCTACTCTTTTTTTTTTTATAATAGAGTGGTACATAATACCATTCGTCCAGTGTGTGGACTTGGAAGTTATATATTAATTTTATGGGACGAAGTCCATCTTTCAATTGCATAATTACGACGTAATTATTTTTAAAATTATATATTTTTCAATAACCTTTTACAAATTGCTCCATTTTTTTATATGTTAACATAATACATGAATAAATTTTGAGATTACGATTTTTTAAAAATAATTGTCAAAAATATGTCTTTATATCTTAAAAAATACTTGTTGACTTAAATTCTTAAGAATCTATCTTTAAAATAAAAATATATAGAAAAAGGTAAAGTACACAAATAATCCCTGACTATAGGATATTACTTTAATGAGTCTCTTGACTAGTAAAAGTTATAAAATGGTCCCTCGACTATAGAGAGTTGTTTTGTTGAGTCACTTGACTATTAAAAGTTACAAAATGGTCACTCGACTATTCATTATATTCTAAACTCGTCATTTTTCGTTTTGGACGTTAACATGCTGAATGAAATATGATAGTCATGTTGACTGACGACCATTTTGTAACTTTTAATAGTTAGTGGACTTAATAAAACAATATTAGATAGTCAGGGGACCAATTATGTGCTTTACCAAAAAATGAAAGACATCTCACGTGATATAAAGTAGCAATCAAAAGTGGAAGGTGGCAAACAGTGAAAGCTTAGTTATTTGAGTTCGCAATTGCATGTGTAATGTTTGTTTGCTGCCCGTTGCCAACAAAATCAATATCGAATCGTATAATATACTGTAGCGGATCTAAAAAATAAATTTTATAGTGGGAACACATATGTTAATAACATAAAATTTTAAAATATAATGAGTACAAATAAAATTTTAGGGTATAAACTGTCTGTAAAATATGTAACTAATCGAAGAAAATTCACATTTCAGGATGAACACTATTACTAAAATAAGTAATTAATAAAAAAAATTGGATTTTAGATTAGATATGTGTCCACTTAACCAAACTGTAGCTCCGCACCGATAGTATATTAGGGTAAATATATATTTTGGTACATTAACTTTGCTTCAAGCTGTGATTTGTTTTTTTTTTTCAATTAAGTATTTAAATTTAATTTTTAGTTCGAATTAATATCTAAATTTAAATTCATGATTGAAATAACTCATTTATGGTAAGTATTGATTTGGACCGAAAATTTAAGTTCAAAACCATAACTAACAAAGAAGTATGTGGCCCAAATGCTGGAACACTTCAATGCTCGAGGCTTTGGGTCATAGCCTAAATTATATAAAGTACATGCAATTAGGCCCAGTCGGACTGCTAAATCCACGCGTTTCTATTGTTCAAAGGCTGTTCCACAATCTTTATCTTCTCTTGAACTGGGCTTTGATGTGCCTTTGGTTTTGATTTGGGTTGTAATTTCATGATTTTGAAGTTTCCCTTTCATTGTCTGAATCTTATTTGTTTGTTTGATCCAAAACTCCAGTATTTTTTGATGGAATCCCTGTTTGTTATTATTGTTGTGATAATCAAGGAAACCCTTTTTTGATTAATTGATTTCGAATTTGTTAATTTCTTGGTGCTTTTAGGTAAATATTTGCTGATAAAACATGGGTTCTGAGATTCCAGCTCCATTGGTTGCGCAGACAAATGCAGCATTGAAGACATCTGTTGGCAGGTTAGTGTTTGAAACTTCTTAGGAAGCACAACCTTAGTTACCTTTTCTGTTCTGTAATTTCCTGGTTTGTGTCTGAATTCATTTCATGGGTTATGTTTCTCTGTAGTATCGGCACCTGTGTATCGGGATATGTCCTCCAATGATCTCTAGATACATAGGAAAATTTGATAAATATGAGTTCCGGGGCTAAGCCTTAACTCTTTGGAGTTTTCAGATTCAAAGATTTTCGAGCCTTTCGGATAGCTAATGTTTAGTAATTGTTGTGCATAACAGCATATAGGATATGTTGCTCTGATTCTTCGTTTTTTCGAATCCTTGTCTGATATAGGAAATATCATCCACCATGGTGAACATTGGAATATGGATATGTTGGTGTCGAAGTAGTATCCGTACGCTCGTTACTCTTGAATTCGAGTCTTAGTGACTTAGTTACTAGGAATGGGATTTTAGCTAACGTGCATTTAGGCATATTCAGAAGTGCCAATGAAAATATGCTGCGAGTTTGGCTTGCCTGAACACTGTTTTTTGTGATGCAGGTCTTGTACTTGGAAGACCAAGGGAAAGGCTCCTTAAACAATTCACAAGGCTGAGAGGGAGAAGCTCAAGCGTGAGCATTTGAACGAGCTCTTCCTTGACTTGGCGAATGCTCTCGGTAATGTCCTAAGTCCATTTTATCGATCATTCGATCTTTAAGACCTACTAGAACTTGTTTTGACGGTATTGTAGAAATAATTCTCGGTTATGATCGTATTCGGTTTCTGTTTGCAAAGTTGGTTCTTTTTTGTGTTCATAGATGATGGTATATCTGAATTTGGGAAAATTCTTTGTGCAGATCCGAATCAACCGAACAATGGGAAGGCCTCTATTCTGTGCGAAGCAACTCGACTGTTAAAGGACTTATTCTTCCTAATCGAGTCCCTCAAAAAGGAAAATTCTTCTTTGTTATCCGAATCTCACTATGTAATACTCCTGATCATGTCTTTGTTAATTTTGGTTAATCCCTCTCGGGAATGAATGCTGGATATCCTTGCATCCATGTTTTTGAATATACGTCAGAGAGGTGAACGTTGAGAAGAATGAGCTGGAGGAGGAGAATTCAACCCTAGAAACTCAAATCCAGGAGCTGCGAAGTGATATAGGGAAAAAGGCGGCTCAATCCGACCGGAGCGATCCTCCACCCAACTTTCAGCAAGCCCAATTGTCCTTGCACTTTCACGAAAATCATCCCGATTTGCTTGCTGTCGAACCTGCTCTGCAACAACCATCGACTCTCCTCGTCGTTCCCCTGAGTCCCGACATCCAGAGATATCCTATGCTCGATCCGGAGACACAAGCTGCCTCTAAACCGAACTCCATTATCCAGAAACTACATGCTCGATATCCGACCCTTGCGGATACATGGCCTTCTAAACTTCTTGGGGTGTAATCAGCCATTAGGAATGAGTGACAAAACTTTGATGATAGAAAACCCAAGCCAAGCTTGTACATTTTTTCTTGTAGTGGGTGAAATTAGAGATAGGCACGGGCCGAGTTTCGGCCAACCTGACCCGATATAAAAATTTTACCCCTTCAATCTAACCCGACACGAGAAATCTATACCCTTCACTCGACTTGACTTTTTGAGATAAAATCCGGATCTGACTCGAAATAATAATAAAATATTATTTTTATTCAATAAAAAAAGAGATTTAATTGAAAAAATAAAATATAGAGCGGTATTATTGTAATTATCTCTAAACATATAAAGTAAAATTATATTTTTTTGGGTCGAGTAGGGTATTTTTCACTTTAAATTCGAATTTGACCTGATTTGAACATCACCTTTTTTAAAAAATTACTCGAACTTTAATTTTTCTTTTTTTTTAAAAAAACCTGATTCGATTGGGTTGAGTGATCCTATCGGGTTCGGGTACCATGCCTATCCTAGGATATGCGCTAATAGCATGTTTTGTAAGTTTATTGGATGAATTCAATTTAATTTTAATTTTTACCGGATCAATGAAGGTACCATCACAATTAACTATGCATTTATAAAATAATTAAATAATTAATTTATGTTTTTTTTTCAAGTCCAACAAAAACATTTCACAATCAAAAGAAATTCATTGAGATTTGGATATGAATACTTCCACGAGGGGGAAAATGGGTTTATTGAACTCTTTGTTTTTGATTTGGGCCTAAAGAGAAAATAGACCAATTTAAGTAAATCCCTTCGTTTAGGGTTGCCTTATAAGATCATTTCTACCCTTTGTTAGATGCAATTAGCGGCGCCACAGCGTTAAAGAGAAACGGGGCCTCTGCTCAAAAACCATGGTTCACGTCTCCTTTTACCGCAATTGTAAGCTTTTTCTTCTCCTTTATTTAACAAGCATTTGTTTGAGCTTTGATATGCTTTGGGTATTTTTCATAGATCTTGTCCTTATCCCCACCACTTTTTTGGGGTTAATTCTTTGTTGGTTTTTCTTGCTTTGGAAGAAGAGAAGCTCGGTTTCTTTTAGTTTGTGATTTTAGTTACATTTGCACGGTTAATGGAGGGTTGAATGGAGGAGAGGATCTAGGGTTTCTTGGGTCGTCATTGTTCTAATGAAATTGGGTGCTTTCAGCTGAATTGGTTTTGATCGATTTGCTAAATGGTTGTTTTTTGGATTATGATTTGTTTCTCTCTGTGATGCCGTGAATGGTAACAGATGGGAAGACATTTAAGAAGCCTCGTCGTCCTTACGAGAAGGACCGATTGGATGCCGAGCTGAGGCGGGTTGGAGAGTACGGGCTGCGATGCAATAGGGAGCTTTGGAGAGTTCAGTATGCATTGAGCCGCATCAGAAATGCTGCTAGGGATCTCCTGACCCTCGACGAGAAGAACCCGCGTCGGATCTTCGAGGGCGAGGCCCTCCTTCGTAGGATGAATCGGTATGGACTCCTCGACTAGAGCCAGAACAAGCTCGATTATGTATTGGCCAAATCCATCCACCATGCACGAGTGCTCATCAGGCAAAGGCATATCAGGTGGCCATGTCGAACCTTTTTTCGCTGACAGTTTCGTAGGACTACTATTTCGACTTTTCTCCAGCATGTTTCATGTCTAGATACATAAATTATGCTCGCTTGATCATTGTTAGATCATTAGATATAGGTGGTACGTAAACGCCATTTTACGTATGTTTCGATTCAATTCTATTTCTGTTTGTATCCATCATTTGCTGATCGAAATTCGGCTCGATTTCCCCTGATCTTACAGGGTTGGAAGGCAGGTAGTCAACATTCCCTCATTTATGGTGAGGGTTGATTCGCAAAAGCACATCGATTTCTCCCTCACTAGTCCCTTTGGCATCGGACGTCCCGGAAGAGTGAAGAGAAGGAACCAGAGGGCTGCCGCCAAGAAGGCTACCGGCGGAGATGGAGACGAAGAAGATGAAGAGTAAGTGACGGGGGCTGTTAGGATGTAGAAAGTAATGTCTCGGTGGTTCTGGATTAATAATAATATTGTTAGACATTATTAATTTGTTGTCCCAGATTAATAGTATGAGTTTTGAAGTATCCTGCATTATGATGCTAATCTAAATGATAGAATTTAGGTTTTAGATAATTGAATAATACTAATCAAATTTGATTAAGGTTTACTTATAAAATAATTGTTAAACTACAGTGTTTTTCACGAATAGGTATCTGAATTGTTTTTTTTAATGATTTTGGTGTCTAATGTTATAAATATTACCACTTTAGGTATGTTGTTCATGAACGGTTAACCGTACCATTTAGTCTAAACGGTCGGTTAACTATTATAACATTTATGAGATTTTTTTAATCATAACTTAACCATTAAGAATCGGTTAACTGCTAACAGTTAATCGTTATTAATGGATCGGTTAGAGGTTAGCCACCTATTACAATTATTTGTCAATTTTTTTTCATAATTCATACTACAAAAAAATATAACACTTAACACGTACTTATACCAGTGTAAGTATGTACATTTCTTAAAATCTTAGTACTTAGTGTAAGTATGTTTCCATATTTTCAAATAAATAAAAAATAAAAAAATATATAAAAATTATAAATAATATATAAAAATTATAAATAATAGAAACTTATATCAAGTTATTTGTGTAAAAATATAATAAATTAGAAATATAATTATAAATTTAATTTATTAACGGATAAGAACAATTAACTGTTTATCAAAATTTCTAATCGTAATCTTAATCATTAACCATCATTTTTAGCGGTTTGGTTAACCGAAATTGTTTAGTATTAACGGTTCAGTTAATTAATTGTTAAATATAAAGGTTATAATCGTTTAACGGTAGCGGTTTCGGGTTTTTTTTGAACACCCCTAACTTTAGGTGCTCGGACCATCAATGACAATAATTTCTCCGTCAAGTTACATGTGTCGTAATTTGATAATTTTGTTTTTAAAAAATTTAAAAAGTTATTATATTTATAAAAGAATCGTAATTTCTTTTAAATTACAAAAAAATCCTAAAATCTCTTAATTTTAACCTTAAACCATCACCGTTATCCTTTTTGGTCATGACCGTCGCCCTCGACGTGATCTCTGTTATCCTCCTGTTCATACGTCGACGTAGTTTCCACTGATTGACTGTCGGAATAACGATTTTTATCCTAGGGTTCGTAAGGTATAAAACTTTGATTCATCGTTGATTGGTCATGATTTTATAAGGGTTTTGATTGTCGGGGGATGTAAGGTCGGGTGGAGCTTCGTTAATGGCAAAAGCGACGATTGTCATGAGTTTAGGGGTTAAAATAAATGTTTTCAAAGTTTATAGGTTATTTCAATATATATATAAGTTTTTAATTTTAAATAAAATTTTTAAAATTATAAGAATGAGACATGTGTAATATAACGAAAGAAATTAATGCCATTAACGGTCCTAACACAAAAAATAATAATATTTTTAACATTATGTACTAAAATCATTCAAATAATAATTTAACGTGATATAATTTAGTTACTTATTTTATAATTAATCATTTTATTAAGTTTATCTCAAATATATTATTATAGGTATAGTCTATATCCACCGCCCTAAAAAAACCCCACAGGTGCTGCCTGCTAAACTATAGAAAAGTAAACGCAAGAATAAAGAACATTGCAAAACTTATCCTCCAATCCACCGTCTTGAAAACCCCCGAGAAGAAGACGAAGCTCAACAATGGCTTCCGTTAACCACTTGAAAGGCTATGAGAAAATAAGTCAAAGCCACCTCGAACATCAATACCCTCACCCAAAAACCTCCCCACGGCGTTCCTCAACCGCCGTCATCATCATCGTCTCTGCTGTTCTCATCTTCACTTTTGTCACCGCCTGGACCCTTGCTGCTTCGAAGCTGGAAGACAAAAACCCCACCGGCTCAGCTGACTCAATCAGCACCATCTGCAACGTGACCCGCTACCCCGAGTCGTGCTTCGCCGCTCTTTCTCCTCTCAACGCCTCCAAAAGCCCCGACCCAGAAGCCTTCCTCCACCTCTCCCTCCGAGTGTCCATCACCCATCTCTCGAATCTCTCTTCCTCGTTCAGCTCCCTCAACGATCTCCACTCTCAGCCCGCTTTGAAAGACTGCTTGACCCTGTTCGATGACGCCATCAATCGACTCAACGACTCAGTCTCTGCAATGAAATCTCAGTTGACCATGGAGAAGATCAGTGATATCCAGACTTGGATCAGTTCTGCTATGACCGATCAGGACACGTGTAATGATGGGCTGGAAGAGACCGGATGGACGGCTGGTGAAGAAATCAAATCCCAAGCTCGAACCTTTAAAGAATCTCTTAGTAATAGTTTGGCCATTGTTGCTAATATGCAAAATCTTGTACAGAAATTTGGTCTCACCATGCACTGAAATTGCTAAATGGGTAATTTTTGTTTTAAAGTTGAAAGATTTTATTGCAAATCTTATCTTCCTGCTAGTGCTCTACTGATTGCATACATAGAAAAGATGAATTCTACTGATTCAATCTTGAAGGAAATCTCCATAAGTTTTTGGAGATTCAATCGTTTTATTTTGTTTCTACCCATCTGCTGCTGCTAATTTTGCATGAGTGTATATAACATAATGGACTGTTGTTTTCTTCCTTCTTTATTTATGGTTTTCTTTGTATATAATGCGTTGAAACTCCATGTGTTTATATGTATACTTCTTGTTCATGGACTCAGGACAAATCTTCTGTGCAAGAGCAGCCTCCTTCAATTTCTCAGCATTCTTCTCTCTTATGAACCCGATGTAAGGATTCGGTCCTCGGGAGTCGATGTACTTTAAATTCATTAAGAAAAAAAAGACAAATATGATACATATAACTTGACGAAATTGAATCATGAAAACAAATCTGAGAACTATTACGAGGATCTTAAGGTGAAACAAAATAAAATCAATACATGATATTTTACAGTTAAAACTGAATAAAAAATTGGAAAATTGTGTTATTTTTCCTTCTTCTTCCTCCCTCTTCTTTCCTCCATGGATTTCCACCATTTGTATATGATTATCATAAGGTGATCGATCTCAGGCAGCAACCGCAGTGCCTGTACGCAAAGCTTTTGGTGTTGCAGAAAGCTTCAATCTCTTCTCATTAACCTCATCAATCACTATCTGTTTGTATCTGCATTCTTCACTACAAAACGGCGTGTCCCCTCTGCACATTAAAAAAAACATCTCGAAGAAGACGACACCCTTTATATTACCAGAACGATAAGAAGCTCAAACAAGACACGTTAAAACACGACACGAACCTATACATGAATATATCTGTGTTCCACCTGAGAGGCTCCTTGCAGAGGAAACAAGCTTCCAAGAAATGGGGTTGGCGTTCTTCGGATCCGCCACGATCGTACGACCTTAAAGAAACCGAAGAAGAAGAAGTAGAAGACAGACTCTTCTTGGGGCTTATGCGATCTTCATCACCACTGCTGTTCCTTGTGTAACAAAGAAATCTGGAGAAAAACCCATTTCGCAGCTTATGGGATCGGCAACGCCTTCTGCCTGAACATCCGGCTTCCATGGCTATGGCGATCGAAGGAAACCGAAAGAGGAATCAACTAGAAGATGAGAGGGGTGAAGAAGAAACCCGACGAGTAGTTTTTTTTAATAGGGAAAAGATTTGTGCTTTGGTGACTAAAATTAACTGTGTTTAATTTAATTTGGCGAATATTGTAAATAAAATATTGTTGTAATATATAACTATATATAAAACTTGATCTTATCATCTATAATCTATAATTATACATATAAACCCTATTTTATGCTTAATTGAAGATTTCGGAAAGGTTTATTATGA
Organism: Hibiscus syriacus; assembly: GCF_006381635.1. Lineage (NCBI taxonomy): Eukaryota > Viridiplantae > Streptophyta > Magnoliopsida > Malvales > Malvaceae > Hibiscus > Hibiscus syriacus. Next base: position 16,392 of record NW_024063446.1, read on the forward strand.
TATATTAAGAAGAATAGAAGATGGTTAATGGGGAACTTGGTAAATATAGAGAGAGTTACGTTACATTTGAATTTTTATTTCAATCTGGTCCTAAATCTTTGTACTCTTCAAACATAGAAAATGTAGTTTATGTGATATTTTAATTTATGGAATTTAATTATTCTACCATCCGATTTACCATTCCAAAAGTAAAATGATAAAAGATAAATAAAATCAATTGATTTATCAAATAAAAGAATGTTTATATTATTAATTAAATAAAAGAAAGGAGATGAAAAACAATGTCACCGCCCAAGTGACCATGTACATTACCTCCAAGAGGGAGAACCAAGTAAAAGTAAAATTAAGAGAAAGGGTAAAATCTTCCGGCTCTGGAGTAAAACAACCATAATAAAAGTAAAATTAAGAGAAAGGGTAAACTTCTCTCTCTCTCGTATTGATTTATTATACTTTAATTTTTTTAAATTTTCTCATTAAATTTAATACATTAGATTTTTTAATCACTCCATCGTTAATTTTTTTTAAAATGGATTTTTTTTAATGTCCTTAACTTTAAACAATGGAGTAACCAAAATAGGAGAAAGAGTCAAATTCAATGACCAAAAGTATCTAATGTATTAAGTTCAGTGAGTAAATTAAAAACTAATAAAGTTTAGTGAGAAAAATAGGATAAAGAGTAAAGTTCAGTGATAAAACTTGTAATTTTCATTTTTTAACCTGTCTTCAAGAAAGAAAAACCTCGACGCTAGAACGCGTGACAGTGAGGCAAATCGGGCAGGCTTGAGCCAGTCGGTCACACTCCGTACATAAGCAAAAATGCCGGCACGGCAGCAACACCACCGCCGCGACGCGCATCCAACAAGCCTTGCACAGCGGACCCGAAGCGGCCACTCTTTCCGGGTCCACGTAAGCCGACTCTTCGTCGTCCACCTGCGTCTGCAATCCTCCGCCGGCGCACTTTCGCCCTTCCTCTCCTCTCATGCTATCCCGTGTAACAGCAGCTCCTCCACCGCTCATTATAGCCTGTTGGAGCTTTTCTTGTAAGGAAGCCGCTGTCACCTCCTGTGTCCTGGCTTTCGTCTGCCAAACCTGTGAGTCCACGCTGAGCTGCGCCGCCCGTGCCTCTAACTCCACGTTCAGCCTCTTTGCCTTCTCCACTTCCGCTTCCTTCTCTCTTAAACTCCTCACCGCCGATTCTTCCGCCGCCTCCAGTAGTGCACGGTAGTGTCTCTGCCTTTTTTCCGCTAAAGTACGTCGTAATTCTTCCCCCTAACGAAAACAGCCAAACCAAATTACAACTTCACATTTCCCAGAATAAAAAATTGAACCAAAACCCAATTTGAGAGAGAACCAGTACCTGGGATTGAAGAAAATAGTCTAATTCATCTCTCTGTCGTTTGATCTGGGTAACCAATTCATCAGACGCCATAGGCACAATTTTCTGCAATTTTTGTTGCCGGTCGTCAAAAGATAAACGGAGGCCGGTGGATACTACATTCGGCTGGGGTAGCTGAGAAACGTCGATCAACTGAGTCTGCAAAGAATACGAATTCATCGGCGTCGCAGTTATCGCCGCCATCGCAACTTCTCTCCCTCTTCTCCGTTGATTATTATATCCGGAATCGTTGTTGAAAAACATATGGGATTGATCAAGAGAAACTCCTCCTGCTTGCGTCTGCAATGGGCACTCATTCTCCTCTCCTCCATTTCTGCAAATACAAGAACACTGACTGGCTCAGAAATGATAAGCAAACAAAGAAAGAGACATGACAGACCAGGATGAACCTGTTTAAAATGACATTTGAAGGGTATTGAGCTTGAACGGCCATTATATTAAATGAGCAGCTTGGAGACGATGATGAAGATTCAATCAAGAACGAAAACGATGGTAATAAGCTCAAGAACAACCTTGATTCTCATTTCTTCATATTTTGGCTACTTTTTATGACTCAGAATATAACAACAGTGAACGAGAGGAATAGAAGATGCTAATGGGAAAGAATCAATCCCATAGAGATTTATATAAGTTTTTCAAATATCATAATTATTTTAAGTAAATTTAAATTTTTATTTAATTTGTAATTTAAGATTTTAATATAAACCTGTATGTGAAATCATCAAATAATATAGCAAGATTTGAGGCTATCACTTATCGTGGCGTGGACTACAGTAATTAATTAATTAATTAATTAATTAAAGCACCTTCTTAGGTAGATTAACAATATTCTGGATTAACGTAGAATTTGAATACATATTGTTTTGATAAAAAAAAAATTGTTTGTCCGAGTCAATATAGAAACAGCCGATCGAGAAACAACAAAAACAAGGGTAGTCCACACGTTTTACGATCAAAAATTACTCTTTCTTTTATTAGTTTACGATAAATGCAATACAATATCTATTTGAATATAACTTTCGATCATTTAACGTTAAAATCTCACACATTTTTTATGTTCGAACTCGAGACTTCAAGGAATAAATGATTTTTTTATACCATTAGAGTCTTTTGGTTGGTGCAATTTATTATATTTTTTTATAAAGCTACAAAGTAACAAATATTATGGTAAATTATATTTAGTACTTATACTATTAATTTTAGTTTGTTTTAGTACCTAAATTTTTATTTTTTTAAACAATCATACCAAAAATTTAGTTTTTGTTTCATTTAGAACCTCATCATAAAAATTTTAGTTTATGTCTCATTTTAGTACCCCGTTCAAAATTTAAAAGTTAAGTTTTGAAAGAAAAAAAAAGTTTAAGTATTAAAACAGACCAAGACTGATAGTTTAGGCACTAAATGCATTAAGTTTGTAACGGTGAGTTCTAAAATGAAACAAAACTAAAGTTTAGGCATGATTTTGAAAACAAAATGAAGTTTAAGTACTAAAACAGATCAAAACTTATAATTAAGGTATTAAATACATAATTTTCCCTAGATACTATTTTGCGTTTCGGGGGCATGAAACAATGTCACGAGATTCGATAATTCATATACAACGATGAAAGTTCACAATAACAAAGTGACCAACGCCGAAGCTTCCCCATTTACCACCTCTTTGTTATTTCAGTACGACTTTACATTGGTTTAAATTTTATTATGGCTATACATTATAAATTATTTGAGGTATCGGATTCGAACAACGATGACTGTAACATATTTGAATGTTTATTACTAAATAATTTAGAGTTTTTAGAACATATAATATCACATCTAATTAATCAAGATTGACAAAAAAAAATTGGATGATTAAAATCGAAATGTTCAAAAATTTAATTTGATTAATACTCATTTTTTAATTAATTTAAGATGCTGACAAGTAATAGTATATGTTCTAAAGAGTTATAATTATTTGACAATGAATAATCATTTTACTGATGATATTCATCCTGAAATTTTAATTGTACGCACCCATTAAAAAATTCTTCTGCTACTAACTCATGTGTACTTATTCTAAAAAATATTTTTAGATCTATCATTGTATAATAAATAATATAAATTAGATAAAATAATTCGTCTCATAACGATTCTTTGAAATAATCGATTCATATTTGTTATTCAAAAAATAAATAAATCAGACCATTATATTAAAACTATATCTTATCACATTTCTCATATATCTTAAAGAATACGATATTATCACACTAACTCTACTTTTGGATTTAAATTTTTTATTGATAATAAATAAAATACTTTTTAAAAATCATCTAATCTTTAAATAAATAAATAAAACCTTGGGATGTCTATTCTATACATGGTTAATAATTACAAAAGTATTATGAATTATTAGAGTTTGGAAAAAGAAAAACTTTGCATTAAAGTATTGAAATAATGTTTGGTAACTCATCATATATCTCAAAGATCAAAGTTACCCATCATGACTTTGATCAAAATTTAAATTAAATTAATTGATCCTTATTCCCATATGTAATGGGATAAGGGAGAGGTAGTATAGTAGGTTGCCCCCAACGTCAGGTTGAGAGCTACTTCCGTGAGAGACCTTCAAATTATGAATTGCCCTCCGTGGGACTCGATCACACGACCACAAAGTTAAGAGCCTTGTACTCTACCAACTGAGCTGATCAAAGTGAATAATATATTATTTTTATTTACTTTTATCATTATTTTTTATGTACATATTCATATGATGTAGTTAATATAAAAAAAATGTCCATATAAATGCAATTAACACCCCAACCAAGCTTGCTTTCATAAGTGCTAAAAAAAATAATAGCACTTAGAGTTTGGGGGGGGGGGAAGTAAAATAAAAAATTATTAATAGTTCATTTTTATGTACAATTTATAAATTTAGTCTTTATATTTTAATTTGATCATTTCTAGTCTATATACTTTTCAAGCTCTGAAATTTCGGTCTTAACTCCAACTGCAGTAGTTAAATTCATTAGGTCAAATTCTCTTACCATTCCTAAATACTATGCGTTAGTTGTACATCTAGTTTCTATTTTTTTTATTTTTAAAATGATCATTTTGGGTTCCTATATCATTTAGATCATAACTGAAATTTTAAAACATACGAACTAAAATTAATTAAGTTAGAGTACGAGAATCAAATTCATAACTTATAAATAATACAAAGATCAATAACAAAATTTAACTTGATGTAATACCGAGAGAAAATTTGAATATATTTATTCTCTTATTCTCGAATTATTAAAATAATATATATATAATTGAGAGGAATAAGCGAGAGCCTATCCTCAGTTAGGGTGTTCAAAATTCGGTTTTAACCGAATTAATCGATCGAACCGAACTAATTCGATTAATTCGATCGGGTACCGAATTAATTCGGTCGGGGAACAGTTAAGGTTTTTTTGGATATTCGGTTAACTGTTAATTCGGTTCGAAATCGGTTAATTAACCGAAATAAAATTTTAAATATATTTTATATAACATATGGGCTCAACCCAAACCATTTAAAACCCAATTAATAATTTAAGATCCAATAAATTTTAAACCTAAATCAATATTAACTAATTAATATTTTATATAAATTTTTTAATTTATAATTATATATTATTTAAATTAATTATAAACTGTTTTTCTGAATTAAAAAATATTAAATATATTATATATAACATATAGGCTCAGCCCAAACCATCTAAAACCTAATTAATAATTTAAGATCCAATAACTTTTAAACCTAAATCAATATTAATTAATTAAAAAATTATATAAAATTTTATTTTATTATTATATATTATTTAAATCAATTATAAACTATTTTTTAATTATAAAATATTTAATTTTTATATAAATTGGAAAATTTCAAAAAAATTCGGTTAATTCGAAAATTAACCGAAAATTATTCGGTTTGGTTAATATTTTCGAAAAAAATTCGGTTCGGTTAACGGTTAAAGAAAAAAAAATTCGATTAATTCGGTTAATGGTAGTTAAGTCGGTTCGACCACCGAATTAATCGAATGTCTATACTCATATCGCTCATGTCATTTTTGAAATGGGCAAGTCGACTTTGGTGACACGTTTGGTTTAGCTCATTTTCTTTTAATTATTATTTTTAAATTAAAAAAATTGGTATACATATGTGTTTTTGTGAGATTTGAACAATGGAATCTCAAAGTTGAAGTCTTTAATAGGAACAGAAAGCAATGTCAAGTGGGGCAATATCTTTATAACTTTTCAAAATTTAGTGATTAAAATAATCATTTGAACATAATTTAATGATCTCTAGTATATTTTACCCGGGGATAGTTGTTTTCATGGTTAATTGAATTAAGGGTGTGTTTAATACTTAAACTATCAGTTTTAGTCCATTTTAATATCTAAATTTTTAATATTTTAAAATCATACCGAAAGTTTAGTTTTTATTTCATTTTAGTACCCCAATTCAAAATCTAACGGTAAGTTCTAAAAAAATTAAAAGTTTAAGTACCAAAACGGATTAAAATTGATAGTTTAGGTACTAAACACATTAATTTTTAACGGCAGAATGCTAAAATGAAATGAAAACTAAACATTAAGTAAGGTTTTGAAAAAATTGAAAGTTAAGGTACTAAAACGGATCAAAATTGATAGTTTAAATACTAAATGAGTAGTTTACCCTTGAATTAATTTGCTTCCTTGGCCCACGAAAAAACCTTTTCTTGCTTTATTGCATAGCAAAGGTGGGCAGTGGCAGACATTGAAAATCTGGTTTCAATGTTAAGACACTGTTTAATTTGTGAGAGAAACATGCACTAGTTGACACCTAATACTCCTTATGATGCTTAAATGTTGATAATTAATCTTTGCGTCTTATAATTTAGCTCATGGTTAATCGTTCAACTCTTGTAATATACATATATTATTCAAAAATAATATTTTCAAAAATAATATTTGTTCATGAACAAGTACATCTGGTTGAGTGACTAAGTTACTCATCTTTGTTCTCTCATATTCTCTTAGATCATGAGTTTTAGATTTAATAGGAATAGGGATGAGCATGAGTCGGGTTGGATTTTCGGTCAACTCAACCGACCCGAAAATTATACATCCTCCACATGATATGAACTCGACCCAAAAACTATACACCCCACCAAACCCGCCCTTTTGAGATAAAATTTGACCCGACCAGATCCGAAATAATATATTTATAAAAATATTAGTTTATTTAATAAAAACATAGATTTAATTGAAAAAAAATAATATATAAAGAGTCCCTATTTCAATTATCTATAAATATATAAGGTAAAATTATAATTTTTCCGGTTGGGTCGGATATATTTCACTTTAAATCCAAACCCGATCGAATATAATCTATAAGAGACCCAACCTGATCCGAGTCGAACCTCAATTCTCACAAACGTTTGAATTATCCCTTGGAGAAGACGTTCCAATACGTAATTTGAACCCAACAATTGCATTCGCCGGCCTCGATTGACAAAAAAAAATTATCTATTAAACGAAGCATTAGTCTAGACATAATCCACATTATATTGGACTATATCCTTTGATTAAATGGCATACGAGAAAGACAATTTGGAGGCACAGTAAGGACACTTATCTTGAATATTATTCTTGATTTTTTTATTTGCATTTCTATTAGGTCGCTCTCATTATATAAGAAAGATGGGAGAAGGGTGAAGGTTTGAGTGAGCCATAAAACTCAACTATATTTAATCACATTAGACCAAGAAATGTGATAGATTTAGTTGGCTCAACATACACGCTTTTGAATTCAATCAATGGAGGATTGTTTGAATCCAACCCTATTCGTAATATTTGATATTGTATTTGTTTATTGTTTTATATTTAATTTTACCAAATGATTCACAGAACAAAAGTATCTCACCGCTCTTTATGAACGATACTTTATGTATTTATCCTCAAAAGTCAATAAAGTTTTCTAAGCAACTGCACATCAATTTGATGTATATATATATACATGTGTGGGGATGATGTATTAATGTTGACGGTAGGGATGGGAGGAGGTGGAGGCAGTGCCCCTTATAATTTAAAATTACTATATATTTTATATTTTTTTATGTATTTATTGTTAAAAATCTATTTTCATCCCTTATAATTTTAAAAATTTAAATTTGTTTCTCTAATATAAAATTTTGTATTTGTCCCTAATTGATGGGATGCGGTCCTTTGGGACTTTTGGCAACCAAGCAAGGGTCATGATCCCTTGTGAAAGATACTGGCATTGAAATGGCATCAATCAATGCACTAATAGTACCACCCCCTCAATACACAATTATGGAGAAGCCATGATTCTTGCCTTCACACACACACATGTGAAACTTTTCAAAAAGGTGAACGAATCCATGTCTATTTAGAAAATTAAAATATATATATATATAAATCCAACCAAACATCACCAGACACTGATGTCTTCTTCTCGATCATAGCTTTCTTGTTTTTGTATCAATACTTATTTAAAAAAACTTATCATCAACATAATTAGGGTTAGCATTGCTTAAACAATTGAGCTTTGATCGAGTCAAGGGAAGTCTCAATGGGAAGCATGTGACATTAATGGAAATCTTTGAGTGAGAATAATCCATCCAACTGATGAGGTATAACAGTTTTTTTCTTTATCGGATACACCTATAAAAACATAAACCCTAAACATAATATAAAAATTAATTGTAAAGTACCAACGGGGTTGGTTCAAGTGATAAGAAGCTTAATATCGTTTAACCAGGTCTAGAGTTTGAGTCCTTGTGTAATTGTGTATGCAGAAAATTCCTGCTGAGAGACTTGCCCACCAGAACCAGGTATGTGACCCGGGTCCATCCGGATTAATCAAGGCGAAGCCTTATGTACAGAAGAGCAACCAAAAATAAATAAATTTTAAAGTGTGCTCACTTTATTCATTATACAATATGTTGATGGTTTAATTATAAAATAATTGTCTAACTATTTTCTTTTTTCCTAAATAGGTGTTCAAACTTTTTTTTTTAAATCATCCAAGTGCCCGACGTTACAAACGCTACCATTTTAGGTACCTGAAACATATCGATAGTTAAAAATTATGTTAAGTGACACGTGTTACACTCCAGTAATTTTGATTTTTTTTAAATAAATTAAAAATATTATATTTATAAAAACTATATTTTTATAATATTATTATAAAAAAGGCTCAAATCCTTAACCTTAAACCCAACATTAATTGTCGGCCAAAGTCGCAATCTCTAGTGTTGTCCTTTCCATCTCCCCGGTCGGTCGTATTCTCCTTTGCTATTGTGTGCATCGTTGGATTGCATGGGTGTCGCGAATTTAGGAGTTTAAGTTCGTCGAATACGTGATTTTAGGTCACGATTTTGTCGTTTCCTTTGTCGGAGACACAACGATTATGGTCGTGTTTGGCTTTTTCATAGGGTGGAGGTATGGTCGACATCAAACGACGACGGCCTGTGGATTTAAGGATTAAAAATTGGAGTTTTCAAAGTTTTGAATTTTTTTTAAGATTTTCGAAATTTTTGCGTTTTTAAATATATAATTTTATTTTATTTTTAAAACAAGATTTTTAAAATTATCATAACGTGACATGTGTCGCTTAACGGTGTAATTTAACGGTCGTTACGGCTTGGACATCTAAAGTTGTAACGTTTGTAATGTTAGGCACCTTGATGATTCAAAAAAAAAGTTTCAACACCTATTTGCGAAAAATGATTTAGTTTAGTCATTTATTTTATAAATAAGCCTACGTTGATTAGTAAGATGTTATTAATGATAATAAGGACATAAATATATTTTTTTGTAACACCCGATCACAAATTGAACAAAGATATTTTAATGAAAAATTAAGCTCATTGCTTTGGGCTTATTTGGACTAGGAATTGTCAAGATTAGATGTTTTCAATAATGTGGGCTTAGATCATGGCCTTGTCTAAATACGGTTCGGTTCAAAAAGGGAATCAAACTGTTTAACACGTATTAAAGAGGCCACTTTGGCCCAATAACGTATGCGGGCTAATTATTTAGACCAATAAGACACTAGATGTTTTATTTTGGGAAATATAATATTTGTTACAGTGATTTAGAATTCGTCACGTTAAAGTGTCTTCGACATATATCCTAAATATTTTATTAGAACTCGTCACTTCGACGTGACGAGTTTGAATAAAAAATATTTTAATTCGTTATGTGTGCTTGACGAGTTTATCATACAATGTAGTATTTACTGTAGATCCCAAATTAATTTTGGAGATGACCTAATATGTTAAATTTTTTTAGGGTAAAGTATAGTAATGGTCACTGAACATTTCTGAAGCTTGCATTTAGGTCCCCCAACATTTAAAACTTGCAATACAGTCCCCCAACATTATTCCGTTTGCAATATGGTCCCCAACTTAAACACAGTTAGAAAATTAGGATAAATTATATAACGGTCATTGAACTTTTCAGTCACTTGAATTTAGGTCCCCCAACTTTAAAACTTGCAAAACAGTCATCAATTCATTCTAAACCCCAATTTCCAAAGTAATTCAATTTTATTCTAAACCCTAAATTCTAAAATACTTCAATTAAATTCTAAAATACTTCAATTTAAGGTAATATAGGCTTGAAGAAAGAGTTCAAGGCACAGACACAACGAATAAAAATATATTTATATAAATGTATTTTATATTTAGATGTATAAATAAAAAATATATTCATATATTATGTATGAATCATTTATATTTTTGAATATTTTTAATAAGAAATTAAATTATTAATTATATTAGAAATACTCAACTTAAGATTATATATATAATCATGAATTATAAATATGAAAACTATTATTAAATTTAGTTTAAAAATATATAAATCTTAAATTATTCTTTTAAAATATTGTATCAACTAATTTAAAAAATATATTAAATCTATCAAACAATTTATCAATTATAATATTTTTTATTGTAAAATAATATTTTCCCATCATTTATTGCTTTCAAATTTTTTGCCGAATTTCAATCTCATATTTCCATTTTACATTATATCTTTTTTTTTTCTGGCATTGATCATACTATTAGTATATGTATTATTGTATATCTCTTAACACAAACGATGGTGTTAGCTTAGTGGCTCCACCTGCATCTTTCATTTGCGTGACTCAGGTTTGAGTTTGCCCAAGACCCAAATTTTACTTATTTGTAACTTAATTTTCTTCTAATTAGGAGGTGACATGTGTCACCAATAACACATATCATGATCATGTTAACACATGTCAGATCCTGATTAAATGATTAATTTATTAAATTTTATTTAATTTAGGACCAAATTGATAGCATATATAAATAATTAGGTGGTAACATGTGTCACCAATGACACGTGTCATGATCATGTGCTAACACATGTCAGATCCTAATTAAATGATTAATTTATTAAATTTTATTTAATTTAGGACCAAATTGATTATATAAATAATAAAGACGAATGTATAATAATACCAATTCCTTTTAACTGCCACATCATCATTTTTATCAATTGGTAACGACTAGTGGCTTAGTTGAAACAGTTAAATAATATGTGGTATGATTGATAAATTTAAAAGATCGATGACAAAAGTAAAAGGGCTAGATAGTTAAGTTGTCAACCGAGTAGTTTACACTTTTATTTATACGTCAAAATAACATTTTATAAATTTAAAATTCGAATTATTTTCAACCTCTTCTATATCCTAACTACTTTTTTTAATTAAAAAATTTCTTCAACAGATAAGAATTATACTATTATATTTATATAAAAAATACGTATCACATAAAATAAGATGAAATTAAATAATAATAAATTTGACATAATTGAATTTAATTTAAGTATTTTGGAATTTAGGGTTTAGAATAAAATTGAATTACTTGGAAATTGGGGTTTAGAATGAAATTGATGACTGTTTTGCAAGTTTTAAAAGTTGGGGGACCTAAATTTAAGTGACTGAAAAGTTCAATGACCATTTATATAATTTATCCTAATTTTCTAAATGTGGTTTAAGTTGGGGGACCATATTGCAAACGGAATAAATGTTGGGGGACTGTATTGCAAGTTTTAAATGTTGGGGGACCTAAATGCAAGCTTTAGAAATGTTCAGTGACCATTACTATACTTTACCCATATTTTTATCCGTCTGGCCTTATGGAGCCAAATTTACCTATTAAAGAAGATAGAATCTAGGCAAGTGGGTAATCAGTGAAAGCAGCCTAATTGATAAATTTATTGAATATTAAACTCGAAGCTACCCACTAAGCATATAGTGAAGGAGTCAATAATTGAAGTTGAAGATATGATTAATCTCTCTATCATAAAAAATATTACGGTAAATTACGCGTCTGATAGTTAAATTATTAGTTATTTTTATCTATTTTAGTATTTAAACTTTTATTTTTTTTAAAATTATACCTAAAGTTTAGTTTTTTTCATTTTAGTACACATGTTTAAAATTTAATGTTAACTTTTTTTAATGAAAATTTAGATAATAAAATGGGTCAAAGTTAATAGTATAAGTATTAAAGCGTTAATTTTTCAAACGATGAGATATTAAAATGAAAAAAAACTAAACGTTAGATGTGAATCAAAAAAAAAGTTTAGGTACTAAATAGATCAAACCTATAGTTTAGACACTAAATATGTAGTTTACCCAATATTAATCTCAACAAATATGTTTTTGTATCCTCCAGATATAAGAGAAGAAAATCTCTAGATAATTACAACGCTATAGACTATACGAACATAATCAAAATATTAAATTTACTATATGAAATAAATTCAGAGATTAATGAATCTTCAAATATTCTAATGTTATCAATAAAGCTTCTGTTTACTGTAGTTCGAATTTTTGTGAATTTTAAATTTGAACATTATCATATAAATATTTTCTTTAATTTTATTTTTTTTTAGTTCATGTCATTTAGTATGGGTGTTCCTTGTTACCATATGTAATAGGGTAAGGGGAAGGTAAGATAGTAGGTTGGCCCCAACACCAGGTTGAGAACAGCTTTCGTAGAAGACCTCCTAATTATGAAATATCCTTCGTGAGACTCGATCCCACGACCTTAAGGTTAAGATAGTATGGTATATTAAATCATCCTTGAAACGTGGAGTTTTAGAGTTCCTATATATTTTTTAATTAAAGATTATCCATGACCGCCAATCAAAGCCAGACACGTTTCACTATCTCCTATCAGAACTTGCCATGTGGAATCCAAGTTCCAGCTATTATCCATCAGCAAGCAGACGCGTATCTCCCTATTCTTGTCCGGATATCAAACGGGTCACAACTCTCCTGAGTAGCCGACGTCTCCTCATCGGACGGCAGAAAAGGTTTCATATTTTAATTAATATTTGTATGGCCCCCCTTACTTTGTCCGGCAAGAAAAATACAAAGTTATAGTAATAGAATAACTTTTTTAAAATAAAAAAATTGTCAATCGATTTATCCTGTATTATCTTTTCAAAAGTAAATTTTTATTTAAAATTTGATTACAATTATTTTAAATATTTTAAAAACATAAATTTTGTAAAATATATATTTTAAAATGTTTTGATTGAATATTTTTAAATAATTTTTTTATATTTTTATTAATAATAAATTTTAATAATAAAGAGTCAAATTTAAAAAATTGATAAAATCAATAATAGACATTTAATTGGAACAGAGATGATATCAATTTTTAAAATAAAGAGTAACTATAAAGTTAACTATCGAACTAAAAAATTCAATAACAGACATTTTAACTAAATATCTTAAGTAAGTGGTTTGAATTTCGACGATGGTTAATGAAATAAACTTGGTTGAGAGGGTCGTCATTGCCTTTGTAGTATCCGATTCAGATTAATCGATCAATAGATCGTATATCGGTAGTTATACCAAAAAAAATTAATGATTTTTGTATGGAAACAACATATATTATTATTATTATTTATTCTTGTAACCCATTATTTAGTTTTTAGTACGTTATTTTATCCTCAAAATTGATATTTTCATGTTAGTGTTGCTTAATTTTAATTTTCGATGTGGTCTCTGTCGAAACGATTTTTATACGGTGGGGGGGATTTGGAAACCGCGTCATTTTTAATTGTTCTCTTTACGATTTAATTTCAATTAAAAACAATGCAATTTTAGAAAACCTCTCGTTTCGAAAAATTTGGGATTCCTTTTAAATAAATACAAATGTAGGTTCGAGGAGTCGCCACCAATCTTTGATTAGGGTGTGATTGGGCACCCAAAAACGTTGTCATTTTAAATAAAAATTAATTTTAATTAAAACGACAAATTTACGGTCTACGTTACCAAAATCCAAGTTCGGGAGTCGGTTACGTGTGGGGAAGGATTAGCACCCCCACAACGCCCTAAATCGGTACCTAGTCGATTAATTAATGTCTTTGCAACGAACTTTACAAGTTCAACTTTAATTTAATTTTTGATCCCTTTAAACGACAAACATGCAAATTTGCAACATTCAAAGCAACAAAATAGATTTAATTTAAAATTACCAAGTCATTAGAAAGATAAAGAATATTCGATTATTTAAAAATATCGAGACCAGATCTTTAGTTCAGTTCTAACGACCTTTTCTCGAAAAGTTTAAATAGTCGAATATTTCCTTTTCTTTCGCTCCCAAATTTTACAATGACATATCCAAATTTAATTAGGCGTTACTGACGGGACACCATTTTAATTTAAAATCGTCAAAACAACTTTCCTGTAAGTTAAGGAAAGCCATTCTGATAATTTTAGATTAAAAGGGCATTACCCTTAATTCCGATTATGCAATAATGTCAAGTTATGCATATGAGGATATCATGCAAAAATTATACAAAGTGATGTTAATGCAAAAAATAATTAAATATGCGATTAAAGTGAACGAATTCAGACATGCTCAAAAATAAATTACACCTACGTGCGTATGAACAACATGCTTGAAATAATATACATGCATATATTTTAAAATAAATCTAAATAACCTAACAATCATGCATAAATATTAAAAGGACTAAAACATAAAAAATAAATAACAACAACCTTTTTCATAACATTTTCATTTCTGGGTACTGCAAACATAATAACCAAAATATTGCATAGGATCAAATTGAAAGCTTCTCAAATTACATATCCAATGTATAACAATCACGAAAACAACCCTTGCATGATTTGGACTGAAATGTAAAACGCTGGAAATTACGAGGCGAAATCAAATATCAATAAAGCTCGGTTCAGGGACCAAAATAATACAAAACAAAACCACGATGGCCTATCAGGCGATTAACCCAACTTCCAAAACGGCGCATCTCCCTCAGACATCAATACGCTGTCGTTTTGGAGTTGACTAAACGACGCCGTTCGGGCGTTCTGATATATGGGATTTTAGGGTAACATTTCTAACCCTAATCATTCCTGAGCCCCTCATTCTCACCAGCCATTTTCTCTCAACCTCTTCCCTCTTCTTCTTCAACCCTCACTGAATCCCCCAATCGCCGTGGCCTCCGCCGCCAAATGGCTCCGATGAGGAGCCTAAAAGGCCAGAAATCAACTCTGGTCAAAACCCACTCAAAAGAATCATCTCCAAAACTCAAATCTAAACCCTTACTATCCTTAAACCCATTTTATTTCACTTACCAAACACCATGGAACCACCGCGGTTCTGACTCCGATGAAGGGCCACCACCTCTCTATCTAACCAAACATTCACTAGTCTTAGACCGAAACCCCCTAAATCCCTGAAATCTGAGTCTAAAACGGACGTACACGACTGGAAAACCACGAAAGATGAAGGATTTACCTTCTCACAAGCGGGGTAGGGATTCCTAGCTGGGACGAGAGCCTTTAGATCAGGTAAGTAAGTTTTCGGTTTACCAACGTTTTTGGATTCGTTGTTATCTCTGGTTGTGTTCGCTGATAACTCGATCTTCTGGGTATTTTCTCTTTTTTCTTCTGTTGATGGCTGATCTTCGATTTTAGGATCACTCCTCCCCCTGTTCGTTTTTTCTGTCCTTTCCCTCCTCTTGTTATTTCTAGTTGATCTCCCCTCTCCCTCGTTTTTGTTTTTTTTGTCTGTTTTTCTAGTCGATCTCCTCGTTTTTTTTGCTTCTCGTGTTTGTTGTTTGTGTGCAGGACCCTGGAGCGAGCAAGTCACGGGGCTTCAACAGCCTGGGCACGGGCGATGGGGAACAGTCCCGAGGGACTTCACGTGGGTAGCACCCGGTTGGTTCGTGCTGCATGGTGGGTGCTGACTGGTGGAGACGAACGGTCGACAGAGGCTCGATCTGGACGTGGAAGGCGGCGCTGGGCATGGCAGCAGGGTTGGCTTCACGTGAGACTGCAGCTGGCTGGTTCGCGCACTGTCTTGGAGTTCTGGGAGCATCTGCGCACGATGGCTGGGGATGCTTGGGACGTCGTGAGCCGTTGGATCCTGATGACAGATCCAACGGCCTTCATGTTGCGGCGCTGGAAGCTGGGATAGGAAAACCCTAACGGGTTTAGGGTTCTGTTTGGGCTGTTTAATCCAGCCTGTTGTAACTTGTTTCAACTTGGGCCTGTAATAACATTTATTTAGTGCATTAAACATAATAGATATTAAACACCCTACATAATTAAACACACATGATAATAAATTAAAAATAACATAAATAGATAAACACATGCACACATGGTAATAATAACTAATTAATAATATATAAACTGGAGTAAAGCTCGAACGAGAACCCAGACAAAAACAGGTGTTTACAGCTGCCCCTCTTTGCTCATTCTTGTGTTAACAAGAATAGGGCAAAGATAAAAAGACAACGTGTTTTTGTTCAATTTCATCTTCGCTTTGAAACTTGATAAGGGATCTGTTCCACTCCTCCAGGGTAAGTGAGACTTGAAAAATCTTCAGCAAACGAGTTCGCTCCTTCTTTCTTTAAGGAGTATAGAACTCGAACATCTTCGATTGAGTTCGCTCCCTTTTTCTTTAGGGAGTATAGAACTCAAAAATCTTCTTCTTACGGGTTCGCTCATTCTCTCTTTAAAGAGTATAGAACTCGAAAATCTTCAAACGGGTTCGCTCCTTCTCACTTTAAAGAGTATAGAACTCGAACATCTTCAAACGGGTTCGCTCCTTCTTTCATTAAGGAGAATAGAACTCGAATATCTTCAACAATCGTGTCTGCTCCCTATTTCTTCAGAGAGTATGAGACTCGATCAATTTTCAACAATCGTGTCTGCTCCCTATTTTTTTCAGAGAGTATAAGACTCGAACAATCTTCAACAATCGCGTCTGCTCCCTATTTCTTCAGAGAGTATAAGACTCGATCAATCTTCGATTATCGTTGGGAAATCTGCAAACATTTAAAATAATCATGCAATGTCATGATCCTATTCATGCCTACGATGTATGCAATTTAATCCACTTTCTTCTTCGAAAGAATACTATCCCATTTGATTTCAGTGGGACTCGGTTTCGCTTTGGGCATAGAGCATTTCACCAGTTCACCCCAGTTGATGCTCTCAATACTCTTTTGGCTTGACCAGACTTTGACTTCTTTCTTTCTTGAGGCCTGCCAGTACCCCTGACCAATCTTCTTGATAAATGACAACATCCTTGGGTCATCTATTAATGGCTGTGATTTTCTATGAATTCCAAAGTTTTAGCTTTTCCCAACCATACAAGCTTATGGGTAAAAAACCATTGCTAGCTTCAGAATACATGCATTTCCAGAACCTTTGCATAATAATACAAAATGATCTCATGTACCACCAGTTAAGCTATGCGTTTTAACTTTCTCAAGATTAGATGCTTGTAAAAGGGAAATTAAGAAGGGAAAATATCTCTTTATTTATATAAATGGCGAAGAATTTTTAGGCAACTACATGACAAACTTTTAATCGGAAAAGAACAAAAGGATAGTGTCTTCAAATATCAATAACACAAATGCTTTTGAACTGGCACGCCGTCAGAATGACTCGAGTGTAGCTTCTGTCAAAAGGACCTCCAAAATGGTGATGACACCTAAGAGTGCGAAACTCTTTCTGAGCCCCAAAATCTCCCATTATGGATGCCATAAACCAATATTGAATCTCACGTGCATTCAATTCCTCCTCTGGTTGTCCTCATCGAGACTCATTGATCTTTGGTCTCAACCCCAATGGCCATTGTCGTTACCCATGTCAGGAGCTCTTCCTACTTCCAAAAACAATTCAGATATCCACCATGCACGAACTCTGAATTTAAAACTCAAGTCGCCCTTTGCGGGTTTTCGACTCGAGACCTCCTTTGGTTCAAGACGCCCTTTTCGAGTTTTCATCTTGAACCCTTCCTTTTTCCATTTTTCAATTTTTTATTTTTTTATTTTTCTTTTTTCATTTTCACTCATTTTTCTTCTTCTTTTTTCTTCAAGCAAAATACTTCTTAACTGCGTCAGAATTCACTGGATGAGGTAATTCAGACCCATCCATCTCAGTTAAGACCAGGGCTCCCCAGAAAAAACTTTCTTGACAACATAGGGTCCTTCCCACTTGGGCATCCATTTCCTCGGAAATCTTTTTGAATGGCAATATCCTCCTGAGAGCCAAATCTCCTTCGTGGATTTCTCGAGGGCGAACCTTCTTATCATGCTCGTATCATCCGCTTCTGGTATATCTGACCGTGACAAATAGCCTTCAAATCTTTTCTTCAATCAGATTCAATTGGTCATATCTGGCCTGTACCCATTCTGCCCATTTAGCTTCACCTCTGATAAAAACCCGGAGCGAGGGAATTTCCACTTCAATAGGGAGGACAGCTTCCATCCCATAAACTAGAGAAAACGGAGTTGCCCCAGTAGACGTTCGTACAGAAGTCCGATAGGCAACAGAGCAAATGGCAACTTCTCATGCCAATCTTTATAAGTTCAGTCATCTTCTCTATAAGCCTCTTAATGTTCTTATTAGCCGCCTCCTGCCCCATATCTTTGGGCGATAAACCGTGGAATTATGATGCTTTATTTTGAATGCTCACATACAGATTTCATCATCTTGTTTTAAGTTCAACGCATTGTCAGAGATAATTCTCTCTGGTAAGCCATATCGATGATGATTTCTTTCTTCAAGAACCTACATATCGTTGACTGGGTAACACTTGCATAGGAAGCTGCTTCTACCCACTTGGTGAAGTAATCTATTGCTACCAGAATGAAGCGATGACCATTTGACGCTTTTGGAAAAATTTGCCCAATAACATCCATGCCCCACATAGAAAACGGCCACGGAGCTGTCATCACATGCAACGGATGAGGAGGGGTGTGCATTCTATCCCCATAAATCTGACACTTGTGACACTTTCGGGCATAATTGATGCAATCAGTCTCCATAGTTGACCAATAATACCCAAATCTCATAATCTGTCTGGCCATTACATGCCCATTAGCATGGGTGCCACATATTCCTTCATGTACTTCTTCAAGAATCATTTTCGCTCTTTATTGTCCACACACCTATAAGACCTGATCCATGCTTTTCTTATATAAGATCTCACCATTAAGCACATACCCTGCTGCCATTCTTCTAATGGTCCTTTTGTCATTCTCGGTTGCCTGTTCGGGGTAACTTTGATATCTTATATACTGGAGGATATCATAGTACCAAGGCCCTTCATCATCTTCTTCTTCAATGTCAAAGCAGTGGGCTGGATATTCATAAGCCTTCATCTCAATAGGCATCATATTTGAATGCTCGTTCATCTTAAAGGCCGCTGCCAAAGTAGCCAAGGCATCTGCCATTTGATTTTCTTCTCTGGGGAGGTAATGAAAGTCCTTCTTCAAATTCTTCAATAAGTCCCAGAACTAATTTACGATATTCCACAAGTTTGGGATCTTTGGTTTCCCATTCACCTCTGAGTTGGTAAATTACCAAAGCTGAATCCCCATATACCTTCAACATTTTTGCTTTGAGTTCAATAGCTGCTCTAAGACCCATAACACAAGCCTCATATTCAGCCATATTGTTTGTACAATCAAAATTGAGCCGACTGGTAAAAGGATAATGCTCTTCACTTGGTGAGACCAAGATTGCCCCAATCCCATGCCCCAAGGCGTTTGAAGCACCATCAAAGTTCATCTTCCAGTATTTACCGGCAAGAGCAATTGTTTCTTCCTCCGAGATAGCCACTAAATCCTCATCCGGGAAATCGAAATTCAACTGTTCATATTCTTCTGAAGCCCTACTCGCAATGAATTCTGCTATGGCGCTCCCTTTAACTGCTTTCTGGCTTACATACTGGATATCAAATTCGGATAACAGGATTTGCCAACGGACTAACCTTCCAGACAATGCAGGTACCCCCATCAGATACTTTAAAGGGTCCAGCTTAGATATGAGCCAGGTAGTATGATACACATATACTGTCTAAGTCTTCTGGTAGCCCACACTAAAGCGCAACAATTTTTCAATGGTGAGTATCTGGCCTCACACTCAGTGAACTTCTTACTGAGATAGTAGATAGCCCTCTCCCTCTTCTCAGTTTGATCATGTTGCCCCAACACGCATCCCATTGAATTGTCATAAACGGACAAGTAAAGAATTAAAGGCTTTCCTGGGATAGGTGGCGCTAGGATCGGAGTATTCGAAAGATATCTCTTTATGCCTCAAAAGCCTCTCGGCAATCTTCACTCCATTCTGAATCATTTACGAAGAAGGCGGAATATGGGATCACATCTTTCGGTCAGCTGCGAGATAAACCGCGCGATGTAATTTAATCTCCCCAAAAATCCTCGAACCTCTTTCTGTGTTCTTGGGGCTGGCAAATCTTGAATGGCTTTTACTTTATCGGGATCTATTTCGATTCCCTTTCGGCTCACTACGAATCCCAACAGTTTTCCCGATGTCACCCCAAAAGTACACTTATTTGGGTTAAGTTTTAGTTGGCACTTCTTTAATCTTTGAAAGAGCTTCCTCAAATTCTCGACATGTTCCTCCTCCGTCTTGGCTTTGACAATCATATCATCGACATAGACTTCAATTTCTTTATGCATCATGTCATGAAACAACGTCACCATGGCCCTCTGATAGGTCGCCCCTGCGTTCTTTAATCCAAATGGCATGACTTTATAGCAAAACGTCCCCCACATAGTGATAAACGTTGTTTTCTCCATGTCTTCAGGGTGCATTTTAATTTGATTATAGCCGGAGAAACCATCCATAAATGAATAAGGAATTTCCAGCAGTATTGTCCACTAACGTGTCTATATGTGGCAAAGGAAAATTATCCTTTGGACTAGCTCTATTCAGATCTCTATAGTCGACACACATTCGTACTTTCCCATCCTTCTTTGGTATGGGACAATATTTGCTACCCACTCAGGATATTTGGCCACTGTGAGAAACCCAGCATCAATGTTTCTTCACTTCTTTAATCTTGAGCAGCATCTCGGGTCTCATTCTTCTCAGTTCTGTTGTACGGGCTTACAATCAGGCTTTATTGGTAACTTATGGACAACCAATTCTGTATCCAGCCCTGGCATGTCCTCGTATGACCAAGCAAATACATCCTTGAACTCTTGAAGTAATTCTATCAAGCTTTGCCTCCCTTCAGTAGACAGTGTGGTACCAATCTTTATTTCCTTCTATCCTCATCTGTACCCAGGTTCAAGATCTCTGTAAGCTCTTCGTGAGGCAGGATCTGCTCATCTTCCTGTTCCACCATCTTTAGTAATTCTCGGGTGGTTCAATCCTCATCATCATCACAACCTTCGATCTCCCTTGACAATGGGCATCTCGAATCAATCTCCGGGTCAGAGTCATTAGCATTCGTATTATTGATATCTGAGTTCCTGAAAGGATAACGAAAAAGAAGATATATACATATATACATATATACATATGGGAGAATCTTTTCCCATATAAACAAATAGAAAGAAATAATATATGCGTATATTCAAACAAAAGCATGAGGAAGTGTTTGCCATTCGGGAATTAACAAAACACATCTTTTATTGAAAGCAAGTAAAAACACAACTTAACCCTTTACATCAAATCACCTACTGTCCCAGGGTATGAACAATAGGGAAGAGTTCTAGTGTATTACTCTGCAAAAGATTTGTAAACTACAGGCAATTCCTCCGCAGTCCATTGTCAACACAAAGCCCAGTGGCGCAGGGTAGATGCCCATAGCTCTCATTTCTTTGACTCCTCATCGGTTAGACATTAATGCCCAAATCCTCCAAGGCATTCTCAACTATCCCTTATGCTTTCCAAAGTCCCTTGAAACATATATCCTCCTGATACGAAAATGCTGCTCAATGGCGGGAATGTCATGGGTTCCCAACTTGGGTCCTCACCAGTCAATCTCGCCTTTCTCAATTCCTGAATCTTCTTGATGCTTCTCATTTTTTCTTTTAAAGTTGGCTGATACCCTAAACCGAACCTGTCTCTTTTAGTCACAGGGTAGATTGGGCTCACCAGTCCTTGAACCGACGTCCAAGCCCTTTGCCAGTTTTTGCTCCTCTCCAAGAGTCAGCTTAAGCCCCATTTTGGTGCAGTTTGACAATCTAGGCTTCGGGATCTTCTTTCCTTCTGCCACAAACATGGCATTGACGTATTCCAACGATCTGAAAGAACATTCAACAGCTTGCTCTTCCACTTCAACGTATGGAGCAGTAGTAGACCGAAGCAATAATGTCTTCCTCAGCATGAATGCATATAAGCCTCCCATCCATTGCAAATTTTTTTGGTGCAACGTTGACGGAACCGCGGCCTGATGAATCCAGGGCCTTCCCAATAAACAGTGTATGTAGGCATGATGTCCATCACAAGAAACTCTATTTCGTACATCGCCGGGCCAATAGTCAAAGGGTATCAACTAGAACTTCTCTTCGTTCCATCAAAAGCTCGAACCACACTTTGACAGCTTCTCATCAGGGTGCTGTCCACTGGCAATTTTTTCAAGGTCACCAAGGGCATCACATTAACGCCGAACCGTATCTCAGTACTCTGGATAGAACATGCCCTTTGCACCTAACTGTGATGTGTAGGGCCTTATGATTGCCAATCATCCCAGAGGGACCTCGTCCTCAGAAAAAGATAAAAAATTATCGGCCTGGATGTTGGCAACTAGTCGGTCCAGCTTTTCTGTGGGTATCTCCTTCGGGACAAATGTTTGGTTTAAAACTTTTAACAGGGCGTTGCGATGAGCCTCTGACTCAGAAGAAGTGATAGGACAGAAATACGGGCAGGCAGCTTGTGCAATGCTCAACAATACTGTATTCACTATGTTTCAGAAATTTTAAAAATTCCATCGCTTCATTCTCCGTTACTGGCTCATTGACGATGGGTTCATCTTCTCTTATCTGCACATCGATACTTTTTCCTTTCTCGACAGCAATCTTTTTCTCAGGTTCTTTGTGATAACATCTACCACTCCTGGTCATGTGTCCCACTTCATCTACCCTCTTGTTGCTTTGTCACCTCTCCTATTCGACAAGTATCTCCAGGGTACTTGTTTATTGTCTTTGTACAGGAACGGAGAGGGAGGTGTAATAATCACCTTGGAGTACTTCTCACCACTCGATTCTTGGGAGTAATGACGAGGGGACAACTAGCACTATAGACCTCTTTGGATGATCCCTCAGAGGCGTAAACTTCCGCTTTTCTTTCTCAGCCCCTTCTTTGAAGAACTCGATTCCTTACTATCCATCATCTCTTGTACAGCCCTAAGAAATCAGAACACTGTTGTATACTGTTTTGGCAGTTATGGTAGTGGACACTCTTCGTTACTGAAACGTTCACGTGGCAGATTAGTCTTTAATAGTCCTACCTTGACCATTTGGCGCCACACCCAAGACATGGGTGACATCACCTCCCTAACATTTTTTACAGTCGTTTTTCCTTTCTTCAGCGATGCATTAATCCCGGCTCCTGCATGGTTTGGCAATGGATTCTGGGCTATGTTTGGCTGTTCACCGTCACCAAAGTTGATGACGTTCTTCTTCTCAGAGCTTGGACGACCTTTTTGAAAGCGGGACAATTTTCAATAGAATGTCGGAAACCCCTGCATGGTATTCGCACTTAGCACTAGCATCATACCACTTGGGATACGGGGTTGTATGGGTCCACATGATAAGTGAGACTACTGTCGATCATATAATTCGTGGAATAATCCTTATAAGTCATGGGAATCGGATCAATTGAGGCCCTCTCTCCTTGGATCTCTTGCCCCCTGCCTATTGTCAATTTGGGGTGATGCTACCGTTCCTGTGGTCGGGACACTGTGATATTATGGGAATCATACTGCCTTATTTGTTGACTTCGTTTTCCTCATCGGTTGTTTCTTGCTGGAATCTCCTCCCTCAAGCTTCCCGCTTTTGATCGCCATTTCAATCATTTCTCCCGCCGTAACATATCAGCAAAACTTCGAGAAGGATTACAACAAAATGTGAGAAAAATGGAGCCTTCAAGGTATTAACAAAAAGTAGGTTCGTTTCTTCCTCTACCAACGGTGGGTGGACTTGTACTGCTATCTCTCCACCTCTGAGCATATTGTCTGAAACTTTCACTATGCTTCTTCTCCATTGCTTGCAGCACCATTCTGTTAGGCCTGACGTCGTCACATGTTTATACTGGCGAGAAAAAATTTGGCCAGGTCTTTCCATGTCCTGACATCAACTCTCCTTAGTTGATTATACCATCGCAATGCTGAGCTATAAGCTTTTCCTGGAAACAGTGGATCAACAGCTGTCGTCCCCTACGTAGCCAGTCATTTTCCTGCAGAACATTGTGATATGGGCAGAAGGGCATTGGTCGTATTTCTCGAAATCAGGAGTTTTGAACTTGGGAGGTAGGACCAGATCAGGAACTAAACTCAGTTCCTTAGCGTCGAGACCATACAAGCTGGTATCTTCTTTCATAGCTTGTACTTCATTTGCTAGCTGCTTATATTGCTCCTGCAACAACTTGTTTCGCTCTTCTTTGCTTCTTCATCAAGGTCCGGGACCTGGTGATATGGGCTTTCTTCGGGATGCGAACAAGATCAGGTGCGGATCATGCATGCCGTCAGGATTTATGTGTACTTTGGTATGGACAGATGTTCCTTGGATATTCGGAGACTGTACCGGGGTAAACCTGGGGGGTTAAAGTGGTTCTTCACTTGTTGCTCATGGGCCTTTCCGTGCTCTGGATTTCTCCTCCTAGCATATTTGCCAACTTAGACAACATATCCTCTTGAGCCTTAGCATATCTTCTTGCATTTTCTCAGATCAGCTTGCAACTGCAATTGAGTTCTTTCTATTTGAGCAATCTTATCATCCATGGCCTTCCTTGTGTTATAGTGATGCTGAAATTTCCCAGTTCTGTAATGTATCCCTTATTGTTAATTTTAATGCTTTGAGGATGAATGCAAATATGTGAAGTGCGATAAAATGCAATACAAAACTTAAATGCAATAAAATGCAATGCATGCAGAAAGACATTGATTCATAAGACGCGATCAGTCTTTAACAACTTTCATCTAGGACAAAAGCATCATCTTTACAAGAAAAGTCCACTACAGAAATGGCCTAGCTTCATGTTCAGCTCTACTATCTGACTGACAAGCCAATCGACACCCTTTCCTACGCCTGATGCTGGATTGGCATAGCTCTGGATGACTTTTGCTTGGAGGTCCATCTCTCCCAATGCCTCGCAACGCCGCTTAACTGATTCATGGTCTCTCGGATCACGTGATTCACGTTTGTCTCCAGTCTCTAAAGTGATCGTTTGAGTTTTGCCATTGCAGTCTGGTGCCTTGGACGGTGCGCTCGAGACCAGCGATTTGTGTCTGGCAGCTTCGTAAGGCAGCCTCTAAATCATGAATCTTCTTTTGCAAAGCAGCGTTTCTCTCGAGGCTAACCCTTTGATCACTTGGCAACGCTGACTTTTTTCTGCAGATAAGGAACTTTCAAGCTGCATAACGAGGCAATGTACTCTTTCTTTGCCTTGGCTCGAGCTAACTCTTCCTCATGCCTTGATTCCATCTCGTGCATCTCTTGATTGAGTACTCTATCCGTTCGTTCTTTACTCCGCACCTCTGTATCCAGAGGAATACTTCATCCTGTTTGCCTTGGAGCACGTTCTCCCGATGTTGCCTTTCTAACTCTTCTTTGCTTTGCCTCTTCTCAGTTTCGAGCTCGTCGATTCTTTGCTTCTAAACCTCAAGTTCAAGTTGCATGTTATTTGCCTTCATTCTGAGTTCTTCAATATTAGCATGCAATTCTTCTTCTCGCTTCTTGCTCAAGGTGTACCTTTGTCTTAACTCTTTAGCCTCTGTCCTTTCTCTTCAATGCCCTAACCCAGGACCTTCTCTCGGACTCAAGTTCTTGATTTTTTTCTTCTTCTCTGTCTCTACTCTCTCTGACTCGGTGCTCTCTCTCGGCTCTGACGTCTCTAACTCGGCGATCCCTCTCAGCCCGGAGCTCTAACCGCCACTGCTCTGAAGTTCTCCGAGGCCAGCAATTGCCCGTGCTCGACTCATTTTTTGGTAATCGCTCTGTAAATAGTGAGATTGGCCTCCACCTCATCCTTTCTCTTGCGCATAAGCTCAAACTGTGTATTATAGAACCCCCTATCGATGTCCAACATGAAATTCTTTTGTCTAAGGGCCTCACACTCCGTCCTTCCTGGCGATTTCCGCTTCGAATTCACTCTTCAGTATCTCCAACTTAGACGGTACGTATTTAAAACTGTACTTCCAAAGGAATTGTTTGGTCACGATCCGCCAACGGAAGGATATCATTCTTTCGCGCGCCCTCCATGCCACGTAGTCTGGGTCAGCATGACCTCAGCTGCTATGAAATCAGTTCTAAAGGTTGACTTCCACGCCTCTGACATTGCACGAGCAGTTCTTGTAGTGATCTCCACAGTACACAAATTCAGATGCCTTCAGACCGGATGTAGCTGGGATGAATTGGCGTGCCCCAAATTGTCAGTACCATCAGTGGCGCATAACCTACTCCACCCATAACCTAATAGGGTTACCCAATCGGAATCCCCGCATTTGTACAACACATCCACAAAAGCTAACCAGGGGAACGCCACTATATCATGTTCCTGTAAATTTCTGAAGAGTGAAACCCAATCTCCTGGTGAGATGCTCTGGCCACTCTTTAGTGAGGAAATCTTTTAAGGGTGAATAGGCCGTAGAAAACCGTCGACTATACTCTCGGTCAATTTTCCAGAAGTGACTGCGTATCCAAACAGTAGCAGCTGGACACACCCGGTGAAGCGGATACTCTCAGCTCTCTGCAACTGCTAAGTGCTCTGAATGTTTCAGCCAAAACTCAGGGACATGGTTTACCTTCCTTTCCAAACGCTCGATAAATCGACCATTGCGGCTTCCACGTGATAAGAACTTTCGGGAAAATCATCAAACCATAAATTCCCAAGGCGAACATCTCCATGCTCTCTCGATATCGCTATGTTGACGATAAGCTCTTGAGGCATGACCAAGGGAAGCAATCGGACTCTCCCTTCTTTTGGATTCGATCAGCAACCACTTCTCTCCTATCCCAGTAATCCTTGCGAGCTTGCTCTTAAAGGATTGGGTCCTTGAGGCTTTTGAGTAGATACGGTCCAAGTGTATCGTCTCGAAATGAAACAAGGAGGTGTATTCTTCTAACGTGGGAGTCATGTCTTCCTTGTTGAAAGTGAAGCAGCTATACGCGGGATTCCAAAACTGGACGAGAGCTTTGATTAGGGGTTCGTTACTTTCACATACAACAGAAGGGCGATGTCACCATACTTTTGCCAGAAAGAGTATTTCACCTCAGAATTCCAACTTTCCCAAATTTCGCGTAACTCTTGCAAATCGTTTTGCTTTAGACTGACCGGAGCAACCTCTGGTAGTACTGATATGTAATCTTCAGTCAAACTGTCGCCTTTCTTCCTCTGAGTTTCCTCGGACCACGACCTCACTTCTGTTATCCACTTCCTTGTTATGAAAGCTCTTGTCCATTTATGATCGCCTTCTACTTTTATGACCACCTTGTGAATCACACCTTTCTTCATGAATGATGATGCAATGCAGCGGTAATAAATAAAACACAAACAAAAATAAAACTGTTAGTATATACAATGAATGTCAAAGAATAAACAAACAACATGAAGATAGAAAAATATATACATCCTAAACCTAATTCACATGGTATCTACCCAACATGGCGTCTACCGAATCATGCTTTGGGTAGATCCTACCCGACATGATATTTACCACAGTTTTGTTACTCATAAAAATCCTAACCGCATGGTATCTAAATTCACATGCATATTTGAAAAATAACCTAACCACATGATCTCTAGTTCGCATACTTTTTGCCAAAAAAAATGAATTCGAGGGAAAAGTTAGAACGGTTTCCCCTTTGTGTCTGCGGACAGAGATTAAACATAAGATGGGCAGAGTTCAGTATTTCTAAAAGGGTCCTCGAATTGTCCTTTGCTGGTGCCCCCTTGGGTTGCCAGACCCTCGATCCTCGCCCATTATAGGCTTAAAAACGGATCAAGTTCAATTTCGAGGAGGATACATTTCCCTATGTCCATGCGAGGAAACTCAATGTTTCACTCGTAAACATAAGGCATGTACCCAGGGTTACTAGCTAAAGCCCGTGCGGAGAACATAATTTTTCTCACGTAAGCGTAGCTTTCACCCCTACTTAACGGGACAGAGCACAATTAGAAGGCTCTAAATATCAAAATGGTTGTTGCGACTGTAAAGGAGAAACCCATAATCCTTTCCCTCGATCCAAGAAAAACACAACAAACTAAAGTGAAGTCAAAAATAAACATGAAAAATAACAACTATTTTAGTTTTAATGTTAAAAACGCAAATTAAAATGCAAACAACAATTTAAAACAAATCAGGGATCAAAATCAAATTAAAGTGAACTTACAACTTTCGTTTGCAAAGACAATTAATTAATCGACTATAGGCTGACTCTCTAATAGTCCCCAGCGGAGTCGCCAAGCTGTCGAACGATTTTTATACGGGGGGGGGGATTTGGAAACCGCGTCATTTTTAATTGTTCTCTTTACGATTTAATTTCAATTAAAAACAATGCAATTTTAGAAAACCTCTCGTTCGAAAATTTGGGATTCCTTTTAAATAAATACAAATGTAGGTTCGAGGAGTCGCCACCAATCTTTGATTAGGGTGTGATGGGCACCCAAAAACGTTGTCATTTTAAATAAAAATTAATTTTAATTAAAACGACAAATTTACGGTCTACGTTACCAAAATCCAAGTTCGGGAGTCGGTTACGTGTGGGGAAGGATTAGCACCCCAAACGCCCTAACTCGGTCTAGTCGATTAATTAATGTCTTTGCAACGAACTTACAAGTTCAACTTTAATTTAATTTTGATCCTTTAAACGACAAAATGCAAATTGCAACATTCAAAGCAACAAAATAGATTTAATTTAAAATTACCAAGTCATTAGAAAGATAAAGAATATTCGATTATTTAAAAATATCGAGACCAGATCTTTAGTTCAGTTCTAACGACCTTTTCTCGAAAAGTTTAAATAGTCGAATATTTCTTTTCTTTCGCTCCCAAATTTTACAATGACATATCCAAATTTAATTAGGCGTTACTGACGGGACACCATTTTAATTTAAAATCGTCAAAAACAACTTTCCTGTAAGTTAAGGAAAGCATTCTGATAATTTTAGATTAAAAGGGCATTACCCTTAATTCCGATTATGCAATAATGTCAAGTTATGCATATGAGGATATCATGCAAAAATTATACAAAGTGATGTTAATGCAAAAATAATTAAATATGCGATTAAAGTGAACGAATTCAGACATGCTCATAAAAATAAATTACACCTACGTGCGTATGAACAACATGCTTGAAATAATATATACATGCATATTTTAAAATAAATCTAAATTAACCTAACAATCATGCATAAAATATTAAAGGACTAAAACATAAAAATAAATAACAACAACCTTTTTCATAACATTTTCATTTCTGGGTACTGCAAACATAATATAACCAAAATATTGCATAGGATCAATTGAAAGCTTCTCAAAATTACATATCCAATGTATAACAATCCGAAAACAACCCTTGCATGATTCTGGACTGAAATGTAAAACGCTGGAATTACGAGGCGAAATCAAATATCAATAAAGCTCGGTTCAGGGACCAAAATAATACAAAACAAAACCACGATGGCCTATCAGCGAGATTAACCCAACTTCCAAAACACGGCGCATCTCCCTCAGACATCAATACGCTGTCGTTTTGGAGTTGACTAAACGACGCCGTTCGGGCGTTCTGATATAGGGATTTTAGGGTAACATTTCTAACCCTAAATCATTTCCTCTGAGCCCCTCATTCTCACCTCAGCCATTTTCTCTCAACCTCTTCCTCTTCTTCTTCAACCTCACTGAATCCCCAATCGCCGGGCCTCCGCCGCCAAATGGCTCCGATGAGGAGCCTAAAAGGCCAGAAATCGACTCTGGTCAAACCCATCAAAAGAATCATCCAAAACTCAAATCTAAACCTTACTATCCTTAACCATTTATTTCACTTACCCAACACCATGGAACCACCGCGGTTCTGACTCCGATGAAGGGCCACACCTCTCTATCTAACCAAACATTCACTAGTCTCTAGACCGAAACCCCCTAAATCCCTGAAATCTGAGTCTAAAACGGACGTACACGACTGGAAAACCACGAAAGATGAAGGATTTACCTTCTCACAAGCGGGGTAGGGATTCCTAGCTGGGACGACGAGAGCCTTTAGATCAGGTAAGTAAGTTTTCGGTTTACCAACGTTTTTTGGATTCGTTGTTATCTCTGGTTGTGTTCGCTGATAACTCGATCTTCTGGTATTTTTCTCTTTTTTTTCTTCTGTGGCTGATCTTCGATTTTAGGATCACTCCTCCCCTGTTCGTTTTTTTCTGTCCTTTCCTCCTCTTGTTATTTCTAGTTGACTCCCCTCTCCCTCGTTTTGTTTTTTTTGTCTGTTTTTCTAGTCGATCTCCTCGTTTTTGCTTCTCGTGTTCTGTTGTTTTGTGTGCAGGACCTGGAGAGCAAGTCACGGGGCTTCAACAGCCTGGGCACGGGCGATGGGGAACAGTCCCGAGGGACTTCACGTGGGTAGCACCCGGTTGGTTCGTGCTGCATGGTGGGTGCTGACTGGTGGAGACGACGGTCGACAGAGGCCGATGGACGTGGAAGGCGGCGCTGGGCATGGCAGCAGGGTTGGCTTCACGTGAGACTGCAGCTGGCTGGTTCGCGCACTGTCTTGGAGTTCTGGGAGCATCTGCGCCGATGGTGGGGATGCTTGGGACGTCGTGAGCGTTGGATCCTGATGACAGATCCAACGGCCTTCATGTTGCGGCGCTGGAAGCTGGGATAGGAAAACCTAACGGGTTTAGGGTTCTGTGTTTGGGCTGTTTAATCCAGCCTGTTGTAACTTGTTTCAACTTGGGCCTGTAATAACATTTATTTAGTGCATTAAACATAATAGATATATTAAACACCCTACATAATTAAACACACATGATAATAAATTAAAATAACATAAATAGATAAACACATGCAACACATGGTAATAATAACTAATTTAATATATAAACTGGAGTAAAGCTCGAACGAGAACCCCAGACAAAAACAGGTGTTTACAGTCTCACGATAGTATTTTTTTTCCATCTTAATTATGAATAAACTCATACACGATTTATAAAAATACTGCTCAAATCATATCACTAAACATAATATATCATTTCTTATCATGAAACTATTTTTGGATAAATTACGTATTAATACTTAATGATTAGTTTTAGTCCATTTTAGTATCTACATTTTTTTTTCAAAATCTACTTAAAGTTTAGTTTTTGTTTCATTTAGTACTCCGCCATTAAAAACTTTAGTTTTTGTTTAATTTAGTATCCCGTTCAAATTTAACATTAAGTTTTTGAAAAAGATTAAATTTTAGATATTAAAATGAAACAAATTATAGTTTACTTGTTAAATGTGTTAAATTTTTTAATGGTGAGATACTAAAATGAAACGAAAACTAAGTGTTCGATTTTGAAAAAAATAAAATTTTAGATACTAAAGTGGGCTAAAACTGATAATTTAAGTACTAAATTAGTAGTTTACCCTTATTTTTATATTTACTGTACATACTATTCTTAAAAGTAATGATTACTGTTAATTAAGTAGTAATAATTAACTTGATTATTAAATTCAACAATTATTGTCAATTCACTTCAATCTGCATCATATAATTGTATTTAAGTATTAAATTATTACTATCTGAATATGTAAATATCTCATAAAAGGAATTGATATAAAGAACCATACATGTTCATAATAATAATATAATAATAATAATAATAATAATAATAATATAAATGACCATACAAGTGTTCTATTTAGTAGTAAGTCACAAAATTAAAGTATAAATAATAGGGTAAAGTAAATTTTAAGTTTGGATTTTTTTCCCTTCAAAATGGTCCATGTATATTTTTTGTTTATATTTTATAATTTTGGGTGTAACTTTTCTATTTTTTATCATTTGATAAGTGACACTATGAGATTATGTATTAGCAAAAATTGTTTAGGACTAATTTAGGAAAAATAATTTAAGAATCAATTGAAAAGTATTGTTAAATTTAGGACCAAAGTTTTATCCCTGATTCAATAATGGTTAAAAAATTCTGATAATGGAATTTTAAAGGGTAAAATGCACTAGATGCAATTAAACTATACTTATAATTTTTGGTAATTGAACTTTTAAAATTATAAAAATATCTTTAATTTTATCATTCTATTATAAAATGATCACCGTAACATTACAAAATAATCATTAAATTTATTAAATTATTAAAAAAAGATAATTTATATTTCTTGAACTAATAAAAAGTCATTAAATTTTCAAACTATTACAAAAATCGTTAAATTTACCAAGATTTTTTATTATTTTTATTATTATAACATATGACCATTTTGTAATCATTTGAAAAACTTAATAACCATTTTGCAACTTTTAAATTTTATGGTAATTATAATTTGGTAACTGAACTTTATTATATCTTATATTTTACTCACTGCACTAAAATATTTTTCAATTTTCTCACTTAACTTAATACATTTTATGGTAAATTATAATTTTTCTCACTCGACGTTAAATAATTAACGAAGTTAAAACGGTTTGTTATATAGATGCAAAACGATATAGTTTTTGGTGAAAATTTTATTTTTTTTTAAAAACGTCATCGTTTTTAACACCGTTAACTGTTTAACGATGAGGACCAAAATGAGTAAGAGTAAAGTTCAGCAATAAAAAAACTCAATGTATTAAGTTCGGTAAGAAAAGAAACTTTTGAAGTTCTGTGAACAAAATAGGAGTAAGTAAAGTTCAGTGATGAAATTTGTAATTTACCCAAAAGTTTAACATATTTGAGCACACTTTAGTGATATTTATGAACTTTATCTAATTTTAAAATAATAATAATAAATAAATAAATAAAAGAGGCAAAATGGTCGCCGTTGGCTTCCATTTATTGTTTCTATATTCTTCTATCAAAGCCTCGGCTGAACGATTACTGATATCTGGTTCTCTGGTTTCTATTAATTTATAACTGTTCTTCTTAGAAGCTGAAAAAAATGGAGGAATCGGTGGAGTTACCAGGACGTTTAGCTATTCTTCCATTCAGAAACAAAGTTCTATTGCCTGGTGCCTTTATTCGGATTCGCTGCACTTCACTCAGCAGGTCCGTTTATTTTTGTTTCTTCTGATATTTGACTAAACTTTTTCTATTGAGATGTGATTTTTTCTTTCTCGTTTGTTTCCTTAGAAAATTACAGCTGGAACCATTTTTATGGCTTCAAAACTATGAATTATGACCCTTTATATGATTATTCTTTTCAAAACATCAATACAGAGCTTTTCAAATTTTGTAAAGTTACAATATCAGGCTTGATCGGTCCTACTTGTTGTTTCTCACACTGATGCTCTTCTCTCGGGAAACTTTTGCGGGTTTAGAAATTGTCGACTTTTCTAAGTTTATTAAAATTTATGTTTGTTTTAGCCGGATACTAAATATGAAGCTGGTAGATTCAGGAATCGGTTCTTTATTTGCTCTTTTTGTAAGCTTGAATATTAGAGAATAAAGCGGTTTGACTACGCAGTGTGAAATTGGTGGAGCAAGAGTTATGGCAGCGAGAGGATAAAGGATTAATTGGAATTCTTCCGGTTCGTGATACTGCTGAGACGACCCTCCATGGATTCCATGTTTTCTCAAGGTGGTTGTTTTGTGGACTTGTTTGCTATCAAAAGTCCAGTTTCCACTGTTGAAAAGAACGTCGATAATAAGTGAGTTTGAACGGTTTTTTTCTGGTGCAGGAAGTGAATCAGGTGAGCGGAGCTCAAAAGTTCAGGTAAGCACATCTGATGCACACAAGGCTGACGGGAAAGCCCTCCAGAAGTTATTCATTGGCATGGCAGGTACTTTTCTATCCATCTTCTTCTATCATTTTCTTGCTTTCATATTATTGTCTCGTCGTGATTCAGAAAATCTTGTAATTTACTCATTTAGTTCCTTCATGAGGTAATTCTCTACTTATGGTTCTGGATTATGCTTGTACATATATCAGGGGAGTGGCAGCACGTGCTTTGCATCTGTCAAAGAGGGAGAAACCAGTGGAGGGTGACATACATTGTCGTGCTTGAAGGTTTATGCAGATTCAATATAGAGGAACTTAGCACACGAGGACCTTACTGCACTGCAAAGATATCTCCACTTGAGATGACTAAGGCTGGTAAGTTGCTATAAGGTTTTTTTTCTTGTGTAAGCATAGTTCTGCTTCTATTGCATATATATTTTCGTCAACAAATCTCTTTCTGAATCTCTAGTTTCAGAATAACAATTATGTCCTATTGTCTTTGGCTACAATTAACTCTGGAATGTTTGGAGTAGCATTCCAGATTACAACCTGTAATTATTTTATTATAGTTGCAAGATTTTTTTTCAAAAACATTTAATGGAATGTTGTTTATGGTTATGTCATACGTTGGTTTTAGGCTATGTTCTGATCTGTAATTCTATGTTTTAACTTGTTTAGAGATGGAGCAAGTGAACAAGATCCAGAGTTTGTAACACTTTCTCGCCAGTTCAAAGCAATTGCCATGGAGCTAATTTCTATTCTTGAGCAGGTAAATTTGTAACCTACTATTTTCACTTCTTAGTAACTTTTTTCATATGCCATAAATCCATTTAAGAGTGTTAGTTCTCTTGTTGATTGAAAACTTCGGTTAGGTTTTATGTTGTCATTCTAGTGATACTTCAAGTCCTGTGCTGCTTGTAGAAACAAAAACTGGTGGAAGATAAAAGTTCTTTTGGAGACACTTCCTTTTCACAAGTTGGCTGATATATTTGTTGCTAGCTTGAGATGAGTTTTGAAGAGCAGCTCTCTATGTTGGATTCCGTTGATCCTAAAGTAAGGCTTTCGAAAGCTACTGATAGTTGACAGGCATTTGCAGGTGTGTATTGTACTTAAGGTTAATATTGTCACTTTAATTCTTCTTATGGACTTATTCCATTCATTTAATGATTTACTGTGCAGTCTATACGTGTAGCAGAGAAGATTACACAAAGGTTGAAGGGCAATTATCAAAATCACAAAGGAATATCTTTTGCGACAGCAGGTTAGCTTTCTTACTTCTGCTACTGGTATTGTTATGGAGTGGAAGTGGAGAGCACTACAGATTTTGGCAGTTATTGAGTTTATTAAAAAATTAGGTTTTTTTTTTCCAGCTGTTTCTATAGCGCCAGTAGAGGAGATATAGTCCACATGCAATTATCTTTTTGGTGGCTTCTGATGCCTAGTTTTTGGTGCTGAGTTGGCTACTGAAAAAATGTTACTTGACAGTTACATATTTTTATAAGTTTTACAGCCTAATTATTCTTCATCTGACTATTCAATATATTACAGATGAGAGCAATAAAAGAGGAACTTGGAGACAATGATGATGATGAAGATGATTTGGCTTCCCTGGAAAGAAGATGCAGAATGCTGGGATGCCTTCAAGCGTCTGGAAGCTTGCACAGAGGGAGTTGAGGTACTTTGAGATAACAGTACAAAGGGTACCATTATGTTTGAATTGAATGGCAAAAAGGTATTTTTATAGCATTCCAATCCTGGGATATTAATGGAAGCTTTAAAGCAAATTATCTTTCAGCATTCAATTTTTTGGTGATGATATCACAGGCCTTTCTTGTTTCTCTTGTTTCTATGTGATTCGTACTTGTTACTGTCCTATATTTTAATTGGATATGATGTATAACATGGTTCATCTTTTTATTTCCATTTCAGGAGGCTTAAGAAGATGCAACCACAGCAACCTGGATTTAATAGTTCACGTGTTTACTTGGAGCTTCTTGCTGATCTGCCTTGGCAGAAGGCCAGTGAAGAACCGGAATTGGACCTAAAGGCTGCAAAAGACCAACTTGACTTTGACCATTATGGTTTAATGAAGGTCAGCAACGGATTATCGAATATCTGGCTGTTCGCAAGGTTGTCCAACAATCTAGATCTTCTTGCATTGAAGGTTAAATCTTGTACTTCCGCTTTTGAAGTTTTGATATGATTTTTTTTCTCAGCTTAAGCCAGATGCAAGAGGTCCAGTTCTATGCTTTGTTGGCCCACCTGGTGTTGGGAAAACATCATTAGCATCATCACTTGCTTCTGCTTTGGGTAGAAAATTTATACGTATATCCCTTGGTGGTGTTAAGGATGAGGCAGATATCCGAGGACATAGGAGAACATACATTGGAAGCATGCCAGGGTCTTATTGATGGATTAAAGGTATAACCAGTTTTATGAATTAGATATTCTGCTCTATTGCATACTGTTTTAACAGATTGTGATTGAGCTACCTGTTGATTAAGAATTAGGTCTGCAGGGACATTATTATCTGCAACTTCATTAGCTGTCAATCGCTGGTCTTAAATATGCTCATTTTTATTTATTCAGCTTGTATATTCTACCATTTCGTTCTGCAGTGTGCTGAGTGATTCTGTGCTTTACTGCATTAGTGTATGTTATTGTGGGGAGTGATGGTGCTTTTTTGCCTCATTGGTCAGTTCAAAAACCTGAAAGACATTCTAGGGATAATGAAAATTGAGTATAAACATCCTCGTGGGAACATTTATTATTCAATGACCTTTGTTCTTACCATAATGGTCTTTTTACCTTTTGGC
Source organism: Hibiscus syriacus (assembly GCF_006381635.1). Lineage (NCBI taxonomy): Eukaryota > Viridiplantae > Streptophyta > Magnoliopsida > Malvales > Malvaceae > Hibiscus > Hibiscus syriacus. The sequence goes on from NW_024063446.1 coordinate 53,036, forward strand.
CTCTAGAGAGTAGGTGTTTACAACCCAGTCATGCTATTGGATGAGATTGACAAGACAGGTTCTGATGTGCGTGGTGATCCCGCTTCAGCTCTGCTGGAGGTTCTTGATCCTGAGCAGAATAATCTTTTAATGATCAGTATCCTACTTTCTCTAAGTCTAGATTAACATGATGGACCTCAATTTAAAAAATATCATTTTTAACGGTATATAAGGTTGTTGAAGAGTTTACATGTCTATTTTTCATCTATTACCTTCATCATTAACATTTCATTAATGTCAGTTGATCCCTTGGGGTTCTTTAACTGAGGTTGATAGCTATTTGAACGTGCCCTTTGACCTATCAAAGGTGATTTTTGTGCTACAGCAAATAGGATGCAGCCTATTCCTCCTCCGCTTTTAGATAGGATGGAAGTCATTGAGCTGCCTGGATATACAGCCGAAGAAAAGCTTAGAATAGCCATGCAGTATTTGATCCCAAGAGTCTTGGATCAGCATGGATTGAGTTCTGCGTCCCTTCAAATTCCAGAGGTATTCGTCACACCTTCATCTTTCTACATTTTGAAGCGGTTCCTCCCTGATACTGAGATGCTTTGAAAATTTTGTCAACTGGTCTTTTTGCATCCCTATCACCTCTATGGTTGAATAACCAATTACATGACAATGTATTGAGATCTGCACAGTATTGCCTTTTTTATTCTCTCCAGAGTCCAGAGATGATCTCTAAACTGTTTCGTTTTCAACATATGACAAAATGAAGCTAATTTTATTTCTTGAACTCTTCTGTTAAATTTTAGATTGAGATGTTAGAGTAAGACATTAGATAAAAGATGCAATTTGATCAGAGTATAAGCATTAATTTTTCTGTATGATGCGTTAAAGTTTATTTTTCTGCGCAATCCTACGCCTAATATTACGTGATCTTCTCTTAATGTCTTTTTTTGGTTATAGGACATAGTTAAACTTGTCATTCAGAGCTACACCAGGGAAGCAGGTGTTCGTAATCTGGAAAGGAAGTTGGCTGCCTTGGCTCGTGCTGCTGCAGTAAGAGTTGCTCAGCAAGATCGTGCCATATCATTAGCAAAGATTTCAGAAGCTAACTTCTCCACTGCTGGAAAACAGGCTTGCTGAGGGACCTGAAATGGAAATGGAAGTCATTCCCATTGGTGTAAATAATCATGAGATCAAATGCATTCGGAATTGCCTCACCTTTGGTTGTTGATGAGGCTATGCTGGAAAAATATTGGGGGTAATTATTCCTCATTTGACTCTTATCAGGGCATTCATTTTTTACAAGCCTTATCATTCCCATTTGTATATCTTTGCAATTGTTGTTCATTTGGTGTCCTATTAATGTGGTTAACCATCAATATGCCTTTTGAACTTAAACTCTGGGGAGGGGCACACTTTTCATGGTATTAAAGCTTTCAAAAACGGGAAGTGAGTTGACTAAAGATTTGGTTTGGAGTTCTCCTTTCCTGCTGCTTCAGCTTAAGTTTCTTTATGTATATATATCCAATGACTTGAGTGTTAATGGTTACTGCATTTGAGCTCATATTTCTTTATTAACATGCCTAAGGTGTTTATTCTCTCTAATGTAGCCTCCTAGCTTGATGACCGAGAACCGCAGATCGTGTTGCCACTCCTGGATTTTCTGTTGGGCTTGTTTGGACCAATTTTGGAGGGGAGGTTCAGTTCGTGGAGGCTACATCAGTGATTGGAAACGTGAATTGCATCTTACCGGACAACTTGGTGATGTTATTAAAGAATCAGCCCAGATAGCATTGACATGGGTATCCTCTCTTAAACCACATATTTTCTACATTTGTGTTGTGTAAAATTCATCGTCATCAATGCTGCTTCTGATGATCTCAAAGTTGCCAAGGGAAATCACTGCTAATATGGGTGTTATAATCTCTTGAACCACAATTTTCTTTCAAAACGCAATCTAATCGATCAACTTTATCGATTGACAATCTGAATCAATATGGGTGTATATGCCATATATGGGTTTTTATAGAAAGATTCCCTATTTTTCAGGTAACCAGGGCAGTGGATCTTAAGTTGGCAGTTGCTTGGAAACTAATCTGTTGCAAGGCAGAGATATTCATATACATTTTCTGCTGGGGCTGTTCCGAAAGATGGCCCTTCAGCTGGTGTGACCCTCGTAACAGCGCTAGTTTTCACTGTTCAGTGAGAAAAGTGTAAGAGCAGATACAGCAATGACTGGAGAAATGACGCTGAGGGGTCTTGTGTTACCTGTTGTGGTGTCAAGGATAAGGTATGTATAGTGAAACTATTCCTACTATTTCTTTTGGCCAGCAAATAATATGTTCACGACATTGAGTGATAATATATTTTTGATATGTTCGATTTCATCTCATTTTTACAACCGGATAATATCCAGCAACAAACAGAGAGACCCGAAATGCTGCCTTTGCTTCTCATTTTTTCCGATACATCTTGTTTCTGTAATGTGAAATTTGCAGGTTCTGGCTGCACACCGTTATGGTATCAAGAGAGTTATTCTGCCAGAGAGAAATCTCAAGGACTTGGTTGAAGTACCTGCAGCTGTGCTTTCCACTCTAGAGGTAATTTACGCCACTCCATTTAAAGCAAAAATGTTAAGCACGTCAACATGTAACTAAAATTCGGTCATGTTGACTGCACATACGGCTTTGCCGTTGGTGCGAGTTCCCAAGGCATTTCCTGTTACACCTTGGAATAATATAGGTGACTTCGATCAGATTTGAATCTCAAACTCACATAATTACGATGGTCGAGAGAGTAAAACTGAATCGAAGTAATCCTCTTTTCGCTCACCGTGTATAACATATTATATTGCCAGATTCTGGTGGCGAAGCGAATGGAGGACGTATTGGAGCATGCGTTTGATGGGGGATGTCCCTGGAGACATCGAGCAAAATTATGACAAAGCCCTCAAACTCAAAAGGCACATCTAGCTAACCCGTCGTGGCATGTGACCGGTTTATTCGGCTTCGATTGATCTAAAGGAACATGTAAATGAAGTTAGCTGTTAATGGCCCGGTGAAGAGAGGTTAAAACCCTCCGCAAATGGGACTTCCTATATAGGTGTGTTTTCGAGTACCCCTGATTCGGAAAATTGCTGATCGTCGATCGTATTTTCCCTTTGCTCTGCTGTACTTCCGAGGCAAGGTATCCGATTCCATCTAATTTATCTGCTCTACCTTTTGGTGTTGTGTATAATTTATAGCCATGCAACGTACATTTACTTTTAACTTCCAATTAAGAAATACGTTAACATGATTTCCATAAACGATCAAATATTAGTATTTCTTGAATAAGCTCATTTTCTTCATTTACTTTAATATATATAAGAGCAAGGACAACGATAAGGGTATCTCGAAAATTCGGGAAAAACACTTTAATATATATATATATATATTATTAATTTAGTTTTAATTAAAAATAAGTCATAAATTATTTAGGTTAAACTTTAAATCCTCTATCCATGCCTCTAAATAAATTAAACTTTTAACCAACTATTCATGAATTTTTGGATGGAAAGTTTGTTTATATTTGTTTATTTATTGAATGGACATGAATGTGAATTTTTGTTTGTTAAATTAAATGAGTGAATACGAATAAAGTGTTTGCTTGTCTATTTATGTTCGTGAGCGTTTATATTTGATTATTTATGTTTGTTTATATTCATTCGTTTATATTTTGCTCTATCTCTATACATATTTGAAATATTAAGATTAAATAAATTTTAATCTTACATATATTAATGTTTTAAATTTTAATTATTTAAAATAAAATAAATACTCAAATCAATTAAAAAATATCAATTTTAGAAATTTTTGGTGAAAAAAATTCTTCTCAAATATAAATGTAATTAGGTTTATGTTAGTTTACGCTCGTTTATGTTCATCTATGTTTGTTTATTTATGTTCATTTATCATTTTAACGAACGTATATAAATAAACATAAACAACATAAATTTCTTAATAAACGAATACGAACAATAAATTTTGTTCATTTAATTGTTTATGTTAATTCTTTTGTTGAATTAAAGTTAAACGAATGAATATAAACATATATCGGTTTGGTCAGTTAACAATCGTATCTATCCTCTCAATTTCTCATCTCATTTCAAAAATTGACAATGTTCCTTCGCATCGACCATCATTAATTGTCGCCGCCCTTCATCGCTCCGACGACCATCTAGTGCTAAAATTTACAAGCAGTTTGGTCCGTCGGATATAATCTTATATTTATAGTGATCAAAATGAGAGAGATGCAATAGTATAATGAACAATGATGAAATTTACCAACATATTTATACTAATAATAATAATCTAACAAAATATCTTTGAATAGCCAAGTGTTCCCATATACTCTTCACTAACATCCACCACCAGACGGGGGACCAGCAAAACACCGACGGCGCCACTTCGACAACGACTGCTCTCAACTCCTTCGAGTCCTCAACTGTCTTAATTACACACCCATCTCTGTTCCCTCTCTAAAAAAAATCTTCCTTTGCTCTTCTCTGCTCTGCTTAGGTGATTTTTCACTTCCAAAAATGGCGGCTATCACTACTCTCTTAACCGACGCTTCCGTCGTCTCCACCGCCGCCGCTGATTTATCGTCTTTCCGTAGCATAACCGACCACTCCCTGTTTGAATCCGGAACCAATCGGATTAATAAACGGCGTCTCTTCATCTCTAGGGGAGACTCATTTTTTCCCATCAGATCCATGCAAAACATCCAAACCGGAGTTGTTACTTCCACCAACGGCCATTTCAACGCCGTCAGTTTCGGTTTTCGTTTCAGACCTTTTTTTTCAAATTTCTTTTTATGTATTTGTTTATGATTGTTGTTTTCGATTTTCAGGACAAGGTGAAATCTCCGGCTGAGGTGTTGGACGGTGAGGGTTTAGGACAAATGCAAATGAACTCGAGTCCTCGGAGGAAAACCAAGATTGTCTGTACCATCGGCCCTTCGACGAGCTCGCGTGAGATGATTTGGAAACTGGCCGAGGCCGGAATGAATGTGGCCCGATTGAACATGTCCCATGGAGACCATGCATCTCATCAGAAAACCATTGATCTAGTTAAGGAATACAATGCTCAATTCGAAGACAAAGTTGTTGCCATCATGCTCGACACCAAGGTATATCCATCTTCACGCAACATATGTTCATGTTGAATGGAACAGCTGTCTGATTGTTGAAGTAAATCTGATTTGTTCTTTATGCAGGGTCCCGAGGTTCGAAGTGGCGATGTTCCTCGACCGATTCAGCTTAAAGAGGGTCAAGAATTTAATTTCACTATCAAAAGAGGAGTTAGTACGGAGAACACCGTCAGCGTAAACTACGACGACTTTGTTAACGACGTGGAAGCTGAAGACATACTCTTGGTAGATGGTAAGAAGAGATTTCATTTTGATGTCTTTGTAAGCTTAAGCTGAGTTTTTGTATTTTGATTTAGAATCCTTGTTTTTCAATGTATGATGCTATAAACTGAATCGGTTGAATAAGTACAACGAATTGTTCGTATCAGTGATACAATTAATTGCTTTTGTTATGTTATATCCTCTTGGATAAGTAAAATCATTGTCTGTTAACCTCATCCTGTTATCTTCTCCTGCATTTAATGTTTTTGATCTGTAACATGAAGAAACCGGTGATTCGGTTATGCTGTTAAATTCGTTTTCACTATATGTTTCTAGTTGTTCATATCACAATGACTGGATCGGGGAAGTATTTGCTAATCAAAAGCACATTTTTTGTCAAGTTTTTACTTTTACACGTAAATTGATGAGTTGATTCGTGTCTCTATATGCCAGGTGGAATGATGTCGTTAGCGGTAAAGTCAAAGACAAAGGATTTGGTTACCTGTGAAGTAGTTGACGGCGGAGAACTGAAATCAAGGCGTCATTTAAATGTGCGTGGAAAAAGTGCCACTCTGCCGTCAATAACAGGTTATTCATGCAGCTGTTTCTACGTTCTGCGTCCTTAATCATGGTCAACTCTTTCCAATTTTGTTTGCTAATCAAAATTTTGGATGTTATGCATCATGTTCACAGACAAAGACTGGGAAGATATCAAATTCGGGGTGGACAACCAAGTTGATTTTTATGCTGTTTCTTTCGTGAAGGATGCTAAAGTAGTCCATGAGTTGAAAGATTACCTTAAAGGTAAAATAATTCTAGTTTAACTATAAAGGGTGCGTACGATATTATTATATACGGTTTCCACAATTGTCACTGTTTGTTACCGAACTCTTTTGCAGGTTGCAATGCAGATATTGATGTGATTGTGAAAATCGAAAGTGCTGATTCTATACCAAATCTTCACTCGATAATTTCCGCTTCTGATGGGGTTTGTTTTGATATTCCTGAACAATGTGTTTATCTCAAAATGCTTTAGAAGGACATGTAGACTGAGATTTTGGTATCTGAACTGAAACTTTACTGATTCCATAGACTTCATTTTAGGCAATGGTTGCTCGAGGAGACCTTGGAGCCGAACTTCCAATTGAGGAGGTTCCTTTATTGCAGGTAAGTTTTGATTCTTGATGCGTCTCCTTTTAACTCTGGATGAGAAACTAGGTTTAATAAATGCACGTGCCATCTTTTTTCCCCAAAAAAACTTGAATGGAATGCTATACTGAGAACGATGAAGTGGTGTAAACCCGGTATACTTTCCGTAATTGAGAAATTTATGGAAGATACATTTCCAAATATATACCAACTTGTCTTGTTGTTATTCTAACAGGAGGATATCATCAGAAGGTGTCGCGATATGCATAAACCAGTAATCGTGGCAACAAACATGCTTGAAAGTATGATTAATCATCCTACGCCAACAAGAGCCGAAGTTTCTGACATCGCGATTGCTGTTCGAGAAGGTGCTGATGCAGTTATGCTTTCTGGTGAAACTGCACACGGAAAGTGAGTTAACTCGGCTAAAATTTGTTTCTAATCTAACTGAGCGGTACTTATATTCCCCGGTTATAACTTTTATTATATTTTCAACTCTTCCTCTTTATCTATTTGTAATTAATATAGTTAGAAAAAGCTTGATCTCGTACAAGTGTGTAAGCTGATATTTAGGTAATTGTTAGATGTTATTAGGAAGACGTGCTCTCCGCTAGGATCGTTAATGCTTGGTCGTTTTAGATAACTTAATCTGACATATACATTATGACATAATTTTTTTGGTATTTTCATCTTAAATGTTGGCTAATTTTCCATTGATGACAATAATCATAGGTATCCGATTAAAGCTGTTAAAGTTATGCACACCGTGGCATTGAGGACAGAGTCAAGTCTTCCAGTCAGTGTTATGCCTCCGGTTCGTTTTAATGCTCACAAGGTAATCGATTTTCTGGATTTGCTAAATATCAATCAAGTTTGTTTCGTTTGCCGTGTGCCGTGATAATACATATCATTCAATTTCTTAAGCACCTTTTTATAGTTTTGCTTTCCTATCCCGACCTTGTTAGGGCGTTCTTTTGCAGAGTCATATGGGTGAAATGTTCGCTTTCCATTCAACAACAATGGCTAACACTCTTGATACACCAGTCCTGGTTTTTACAAGAACCGGATCCATGGCTATACTATTGAGTCACTACCGTCCTTCCTCTTCGATCTTTGCCTTCACAAACGAGTAAGTTTTAGTAGCTTTACTACGTAAAACTATTCTTTTCTCATTATCTGGATTTGGTTTTGATGAATGGTTGCAGCTTGGCTTCATTATGTTGTAGTTACGGTTCCGACAATCACTTTACAGCTGAATGATAGTTTAATTAAGAAGTGTTTAGGTATTCCAAATTAGAACTTGTTTTCGTTCCCTATTCTCACTATTGTGCCATAATTTTTGTTCTTGGCAGGGAAAGGATTAAGCAGAGACTGGCACTTTATCAAGGTGTGATACCGATATATATGCAGTTTTCAGATGATGCGGAGGAGACGTTTTCCCGAGCACTCAAGCTGTTAAGGGTAAATATCCTATCTAGATTCTTCAGTTCTATATGTTTGTAACCCAATTTAGGGGGCTTATCAGAAAGAAGAAAGATGCTAGCGATAAGCTGGCACTCCTTCCGGAATCCGGATGGACTATCCGGATTAAGAATACCCCAAGATTTGTGTTGTGAAAGTCCTGTGTTTCGATTCAATTTTAAGAGTCTTATGCACTTCACAGATAGACTAAATTGCAGTGCATGATAAGCTTTTGTTATACAAAATTTCTATGACTTTTAGGACAAGAATTTGGCGACGGAGGGGGACTCTGTTACTCTCGTCCAAAGTGGAGCACAACCGATCTGGCGTCGCGAATCCACCCATCACATCCAAGTTCGAAAAGTCGAACCATGATTCTCTTATGCAAGAATAAAGACTCTTTTTCTTGTCACAAGTTCCTAAAGAGTTGGTAAAGACACTCTTTTTCTTTGTCACAGAAGTTACTAAAGTGTTGGTAAATGATATACATGTACTCAATTTTGTTTGTAATTTCCTTTTTTCGGTAAATAAAGATGAAAATTGTGACAATTCTCTAAATAATATATATATTTGAGCCAAATAACCATCTAAGATGCTACAACTGATGATGGAATCTTTGATTGCAACCACAACTCCAAACCCTCCCTCGTTGCTCGAACGGTTCTTCAAATGAGAACCGAAGGAATTGGACAGTACTCAAGCGAATTGATGAGTTCCGGTACCAGTTTGAGCCGAGAACAGCCCCCGCAATGCTTCTCCGCGCTTAATGATTCTGGCCAAAGTCCCCAACTGCTCTTCGAGCGTAGTCAGTGCCACACCTACAGAAAGCGTTTGAACATTCAGATTTCAGACTCCACTTGAACCTTGTTTTATGGTGCTCTCTCATGGAGATTCTTGCTTTGACGTATATCGATCGTGAACATACTTTTCGGTCTTCTTGCATCATCTCGAGTGTCACCGAGGATAGCCTTGAACTCTTCTTTGACAGTGTCAAGACTACTTTTCTCGTCTTCGATCAATTTCCTGAATGCGACTAACCGAGGATTGGCTTGATCCAAGCAAGCAAGAACTGTATAGATATCCTCTGTTTTTGTACAGTGTAGCTCCAACTATCTGGCCTATATCGCTCTGACTGCTGCATATGCATGAAAAGATTAAGCCTTCTCGTTTGGATTTGAGCCGGACCAGACCTTGGTCGAATTTTATTTTGGGATTCGGGTTCGGGTTTTGTGAATGATAAGATTAAGTTTGGATTTAAGATAAAGACTCCTAGTCCGATCCTAGATAATAATATAATATAATATCCTCTGGATTATATATATATATATATATATATATATATATATATATATATATATATATATATTCAACTAATTTTTAATTTTGTATGAATTAAGTGACCTCAGTAGTTAAAAAAGATTATTGTTATCTTTAGAGATCTCATATTCGAACACCAACGGTTGTCGGGATTTTGAGCTTTTATTGTTAAATGATTGGGTGTCTTTCGAACATATATTACCACTTATAATCGTCATATATTAATAAATATATATATATATATATCGAGTCAAATTTGATCGGATGTCAACTATCGGGTGAGGTCAAATACTCATCCGACCCGACCCAAGGCATTCCCAGCTGTTTTTCTATATCTATAAAGACCGAAATGTCCCTTGACCTGGCCTGCATATCTTTACATACAACGAACTGTTCAAAGCTCTTTTTAATTTTTAACTTCCTTTTTTCCTTCCAAATTATCTCCTTCACCGAGGCTTTGATCACCGAACTGAAATCGAACGCGAACGCTCTCTATTTCTCCAGATCCGGTCCCGTCGCCGGTTTCAGCAACCTCCGATCCAATCAGTTCACCAATTGATTTCACTTTATTTAGCGTGTTACGCGATCCACTGGATCGAAGATGCCGGTGGCCGCTTCTGCAATCTACTTCTTGAATCTGCGCGGTGACGTCCTCATCAATCGTCTCTACCGCGACGATGTCGGGTAATTCTCTCTTTTCTTCTTTTCAGTTCTAGCTACTATTAAATTAATAGATTTAGGTAACCGTAGTATCACCGTGAATGAATCGAGGTTTCTCCGAATAGCTAGGTTTATATTTTTCCATGAGACGATGGAGTTTTGCTGAGTTTTTTATTTTAATTGTTTTTTATTCGTATAACTTTTCATTAGGGGAAATATGGTGGATGCCTTCCGAATGCACATTATGCAGGCAAAAGAACTCGAAACTTGTCCCGTGCGACAGATTGGAGGCTGCTCTTTCTTTTATATGAGAATTAGCAATGTTTACATCGTAATTGTTGTCAGCAGTAATGCTAATGTAGCTTGTGCTTTCAAGTTCGTTGTTGAGGTAGTGGAAGATTTCTTGTTCTTTATGTTTAATATGAAAAGATTAGCCTCGTATTCCATTATAAAAATGTGCGATCCTTATCATCTGTCACAATTGATGCTTGCATTTTTTCTTCCCTTTTTGCAGGCTGTTGCTTTGTTTAAATCATATTTCGGTGGTGCTTTTGATGAAGATGCTATTCGTAATAATTTCGTTCTGATTTATGAATTGTTGGATGGTATGTATTCAATGACAGATGAATGCTTCTCCTTCAGCATGCATTGTCTTTCTTGATTTCTAGCATGTTTAGATTCTGTTTCTTTTGGTTTGAATCATGATATTCTATTGCAGTGCTTTATTGTACATTTGGTGGTTAGCTATGATTCTTGACTTTTGGTCTTATGGATTGTGATAGTAAGCTTGGTTTACTTTGTTTTTACTAGTTGTAGCTGCTGGAAGATTGAAGATTGCTTGTAGATTCGGTTGATAAAAAAACTGAAAACTAAATAATTACTATAGGCATTTGTTTTGTAGAAAGGATTCAAGGAAAGAGAAAATCATTTAAGGCTGAGTTCATTTGAGTTACTAAATGTCTGATTCATTGATTTTCATTGCAGAGATTATGGACTTTGGCTACCCACAAAATCTTTCTCCTGAAATCTTAAAGCTTTACATTACTCAGGAAGGAGTTCGGTCTCCATTCTCATCCAAGGCAAGTTATATTTTGTGAGTTATGGATTATTGTATTTGAGGATTGATGCATGAAGGCGATGCTTATATGGCATATATAGATTTAGTTTGTGCTTTCATTTTCATGTAAAGTTACATTATAACTAACCATTTCCATTTGCGGTGTGGAACAAATCATTAGCCTTCAGATAAGCCTGTTCTAAATGCAACTTTACAAGTCACAGGTGCTGTTGGCTGGCGAAGAGAGGGACTTGTTTATAAAAAAGAATGAGGTGATCTTGCTTCTGAGTTCTGTCAAATTCCTTTCTATATTGAGTGTGGCTGTTCAATGGTATTAACATTTGTTTGTTTCAGGTGTTTCTGGATATTGTGGAAAGTGTAAACCTACTGATGTCTTCAAAAGGTTGATACTGGTTATGTCAAGTGTTTTTATTGATGTCTGCTTGCTCTAATATAAACCATTTTGTGATTGCAGGCAGTGTTCTGCGTTGTGATGTTACAGGGAAGATTCTTATGAAGTGCTTCCTTTCTGGAATGCCTGATCTGAAATTGGGCTTGAACGATAAAATTGGGCTCGAGAAAGAATCACAATTAAAGTCCCGTCCTGCTAAGAGGTGGCTTCTAATTTTCTGCTATTCTCATCCTTTTATTCTCTGCCTTCTTCATATATCATCATCTTGTTTGCTTTCTTGTCAATGTTTTTATGATTAAATTTGGATTTTTTATGGGGCTTTCTAAAGGGTTACATAAAGTGCCCACTTTATAAAATTTTGTATACTCTGGTTATATACTGCTGTCGTTGCCTTTTAAGTCAATCTTCTGATACTGGTTTCAGGGCAAGCAAGTTGAACTTTCTAACTTTTAATCTCTTACAATGCTGCTACTTATTGCAGTGGCAAGACAATTGAGCTGGATGATGTTACTTTTCATCAGTGCGTAAATCTTACAAGATTCAACTCAGAAAAGACTGTTAGTTTTGTGCCACCAGATGGTGAATTTGAATTAATGAAGTAAGCTTAGAAGTCTTATCCATTATATATCTTGTAGTTCAAGTTTATGATATATAGTATCATGCAGAGCCAAGTTTGGTGAGTTCCATGTTATCCGTAGCTTGCTTCTTATGCTAATGCAGTATGCCCATTCTCAGCGTCAGCGTGTTAATTTTAGAATGATTTTGTTGATCATATAGATCCCATGAACCTAGAAACCTGGATATACTTCATGAAAGGGAATTCTTTCGACAATACATAATTCTTTTATGTATGCATGATTAAAGTTCCTTCTAACTTCTTGTCCGATGAATGCTTAGGTACCGAATCACCGAGGGAGTTAATCTTCCTTTCCGGGTTGCCAACAATCAAGGAGCTTGGTCGAACACGAATGGAAGTAAATGTTAAGGTTTGTATTCAAACGTTTTCGAAATTCCTATAATATGGAAGTTTATGGATCTGTAATTGGCTTTTTATTATCAATATTTTAGGTTAAAAGTGTCTTTGGAGCAAAGATGTTTGCTCTTGGGGTTGTCATCAAAATTCCCGTTCCAAAACAGACCGCGAAAACTAGTTTCCAAGTAACATCAGGTCGAGCAAAGTATCAAGCTTCTATTGATTGCTTGGTTTGGAAGTAAGTGTTTTAGTTTGTTAATATAGCATATCTTCTGTACTACATTTTTATGTTGAAATTCTTGCTGCTTGTTTTTTTTTCATCACAAAGTGGACCAGCCAAAACGATAAGTTTGTGCTGCAGCCATCTGGTTGCCAATTATCAGTAGTTTTCACTCTACTTTGCTTCGTCTCTAGATTGACTAAAGCAATTGCTCAATGTTATATTCGTCTGGTATTTTAGGATAAGAAAATTCCTGGGCAAACAGAACCAACCTTGAGCGCAGAAGTGGAGTTAATTTCGACGATGGTAGAGAAGAAATCTTGGACTAGGCCGCCAATTCAGATGGAATTTCAGGTGCCAAAATTGATTAATATTTTACTTCTTGATTATGTTGAATTAGTCTGCTTGTTTTAATGCAATATCTTTTCGAGTATAGTAAAGGAAAATATTAGATACGTTTTAGTTCGTGAGTTATTTGTAATCCATGTCAGTGGTACTTTAGGCTCCCTTTTTTACCCTCCTAATGATCCTTGAATTTCCATGCATGCTAGATGAATAGAAAATTGGAACTTTGGTTTTTTTTTTTTGAGGGGGGGGGGTGTCAGAACAATTGGATGGTCAATGGAGATAAAAGGAAGAACCAAGGTCCTATTTGATTAATTACATTTCATGAAAAATGCCGAAGGCCTTGATTCTTCCTTTTAACCAAATGTCTATGAAAGCCTTCAGACTGGTAAAACACATCCGTAACTTATTTGTGTTTTCTTCTCAGGTTCCGATGTTTACAGCCTCTGGTTTACGTGTCCGGTTTCTTAAGGTGAGCAATAAGCATACATATTTTTTCTGAACGTACAAGTGATTCCTTTAGGTGAAATTTGCTGAATTGCCTTAATCGTCGTTTCACAGGTTTGGGAAAAGAGTGGGTATAACACAGTCGAATGGGTTCGCTATATTACCAAGGCTGGCTCATACGAGATCAGGTGCTAGAAAACGTGGGATCGGTATGGTGAGGTTGTACAAGAGAAACTTCAGCAGTGATGATGATATTTACTCCCATGAGTCCGCATTTCCCTCCTAAAGGATGCGGGCTTGTGTTATACTTAGATGAATTTAGTAGGCATTTTCTTTTCCCCCATCATAGTGGAGTATTTGTTTATATGATTAGATTTGAAGAGTGGGTATTGGTTATTGTGTTTCTCTTGTAAAGGCTAAGCCCTTTTGTTCACAAAGCTCTGTTATTTGTTTGCGATTGCATGTTATCACAAATTTTGTTGTAACCATACACGGGTCTGTTTTAAGACGATTATGATTGGGAGAAGGTTGAACCTTTTGGGTTTTTGAGTTCGAGTTAGTTTGACATTGCTTTTGAAATCTTACACGGAAAAAGTTGTTTTTAAATTTAACTATTTAAAATAGATGTAAAAACGTATTTTCAAAAAGATTATGTGTTTTAGACGCTATGTTATAAGATTTAAAATATTAATTTAAAATACATCTAAATTTATTAGCATTATTTTTAGGGTAAATTACGCGTTTAGTACGTAAACTTTAGTTTTTTAAAATTATATTTAAAATTTATTTTTGTTTCATTTTAGTATCTTGTAGTTAAAAACGTTATTTTTTTCATTTTAGTATCTTGTTTAAAATTTAACTTAGGTAATTTTCAATTGAAAAAATTGCTTTATCCCTAAAGAAAACCCTAAAAATATTACGGGAATTGCATTTCGTGTGGGCTGATGGACCTAGTGGCGTACGTTGAATTGTTGCGCGAACTACGAAAACCCAGAGATCCATTTCGCGTGTTTCTTTTATGCCTAAATTCTTTGAAAAGCGTCTAACCGCCGCCCACCTCAAGAGACCCGTTAAGAAAAGGTCAAATGCTGCTATTAGTCTCTATATCATGTGCGCATTAGAATTATAAATCATATATTTTAATTTAATTAATTTTAGTCCTTCTAGTATTTGAATCTTTAAATTTTTGTCAATTCTAACATTATCGTGAGGTGTATAAATGATCAACTTGAGAATAAGAATTAAGTCTATAATTTACTCACAATCTAAGAATTAATAACAGATTTAATGATTATTGTTTGGATCAACATTCAACACCAAATTTTCAAAGTTGGAAAGGTATACATATTAAAATGAACAGATTAATAATAAATGAATTTAGGAGTAGTCCTAATATATGATTTTGTTATAAAAAAAATGATCGAATTAGAGTATAAACACTAAATAGTAATTTACACATAGTAAAGGGCCTAATAACAAGTTTAACCATAAAAATCTTACCAAACAACTATATAATGATAACTTGTAGGCGGTTTTTTTTTTTGGGAACTGCCGCTGTCATTTTTCTGGCAAGAGTTTTACTTGTGTCTATACTCTTTGGTTCGTAAGTTGAATCTTAATGGGTTTTCGTTTCACCAGATTTGATCCCCCTGGGTTGGGTCTTAGCCATCTATCGACTTCGATTCCTTCGTCATTTGATTACGTTTTCAAGTTAAGATTCCTGCTTCTTCGTCATTTGATCACCAAACCCTTTGAAGCTTTTCTTTCGGCAACTTTGATCGTGTCTTAAACGGTGTAAAGGATTAAGCTTTGGAACTTCTACCAGAATACTCTGAGACCCATGGAATTGGGGTTTGACAGAAAAGTATAGAAATTTTGGATGATTTGATTGGCTAGCGATGTATACAAAAGTTCCAGCTTGATGTATGCCACTTGACCCCACTTTTACCAATACTTCAACCTCATGTGAAAGCAGTTTATAGGGCAAGTTGATGTAACCAAAAGATTCGAAGTCAATCTCGCTGGACCCTTCATTCTTACTAAAGATATCTGCCCTTTAACCACCTTATGTGGATGGGTCGGATTTTGGTTAATCGATTCAAAATTAAATATTTTCCCCTTAATTCGAACTCGATCCATCATTTTAACATAAAATATGAATCCGACCCAAACATAATATTTAAAAAATTGATCTTACCCGAACTCAATCTTTTTTTAAAAAAAAGTTCCGACTCGATTAGGTCCGATTTTTAAAAAAATTGAGGTTCATGTCGGGTCGGGTGATTTTTTAGATGTTATGTTCGGGTCGGATTCAAGTTTATGGTGAAAAATAACCGACCCAACCTAGTCCAGAAAATTTGTAATTTTACCTTATATATTTAAAAATAATTACAATAATATCCCTCTATATATTCTTTTTTCAATTAAATCTATATTTTTATTGAATGAAAATAATATTTTTAATAAACATATTATTTAGGGTTGGATTGGATCAAATTATGATTTTATCTCGAAAAAGCAAGTTGGATAGAAAGTAACTTTCTAGTTAGATGGAAGATGTAAAATTTTAGAGTCGAGTCGGATAGGCCGAAAACCCAACCGATGCCCATCCCGACTTCTCATTCTTACTTCCCTGCAAAATACTGCATGGTTGAGACATTATGGCTTTAATATTCTCTTTCTGAAATGATTGTTTCACTAAAATTTATAAAATGGTCACTGCATGATAATTTTCTTATCATTTAAAAATTTTAGTGACTATTTTATTACTTATGAAATTTAAGTGATCAAAAAAAAGGTAAAGTCCACATAGTTCATCAACAATAGGATAATGATTTATTGAATCGCTTGACTATTAAAAGTATAAAATGATTCGTAGACCATAAAGAGTTGTTTTGTTGAGTCACTCGACTATTAAAAGTTGCAAAATGGTAAAACGACTATTCAATATGTTCCAAACCCGTCTTTTTCCGTTAAAAGTTTAACGGTCGTCTGAGTTTAACATTAACATGTTGACTGAAATACGATAGTCATTTGAGATTATGAGATCAGATTTTATCATATATCAATCAGCAAGTAAACGTACATATCAAATTACTGTCAAAATCTTAACTAAAAATTACCATTCGTATACTTTACTCTTAAATTCAAGAAATTGTTTTAGTATACTTTAATGATCATCTGTATATTTTATCATTAAAATTACGTATCAATATCAATCGTTTTAAGCAACCTCAATAAGCATATGCTCTCACTTGGGGCCACCAAGTCAAGTGTTCAAAATTTGCGTTTGTATTTTGTCTTGATGAAACGATGCAGCATCATTATCCATTGGTTAATCTTTTATTTCATTATTTTCAAAAAAAATATTATATAAGAATAAAATAACGGAAAAAATTGTTCGTTCGAATCAAATTCAGCTTCTTTTATTAATTTAATGCGATTACTAGTGATGATATTTATTCTATAGACTCTCAGTTATTTGATAATGAATATTTAAATATCCTTATGTCATTAATATGAACTCGAAACATCTAAAATAATTATTATTCTTTTAATTACTGAAATCCACACCCATTTGGCTCAATTGGTCATGTTCTCGCCTTTAGAAATTAGACCTAATTTATCACATAATCACTTATTCCCCCTAGGAATTAGGCAATATTAAATTCACATCATCTATGAAGGCTACTTTTTTATACGTTTCTGCCATTGAAATCTATGAAGGCTTTTAACTAGGGTAGTGGGATAGTGTTGTATAAGTTTAGGTTTTAACATATTTGACTTTATTCCTTATCGTAGCTTAATATGGTTGACTTCAGTGTATCATTCTCTTCATGTGTCCTCTTTTACATTTAACCGGGTATTACGTTTCTGTCTATATGCAGAGATTTTTACGCACAGATTTATTAGCAGAGACTACTTCTCATTACAGACGCGCATATGAATATTGTTCAACTATGTATTTATTGCATTTTATCTTTATTTTTAATTTTTCTGACTGTCGGAGGTCTTCCACGAAAGCTGCTCTCAACCTAGCATTGGGGACAGCCTACTACCCTACCTCCTCCTTACCTTATTCTATATGGAAATAGGGTTTTGTTGTTGTTGTTGTTAAATTCACATCATCTGATTTGAAAATCCTTTTATGTCAAGTGGACAACCTGAACCTGGTAATTGGACCACCAAATAATCATGTATTTATATCATGAAGCATCCATCAATATATATATATTATAAAGTAAATTTTTACATATGAATGTCTGTATTCATTGTATATAACACGTTGGGAAAAATAAAATTCAGATATAAATAACGTCTAAATATTAAAAACATCACTCTACTTATGATTCAGTCAAATATAACCATATTAAATTTTAATAATGTTATTACAAATAAATTCTAAATTTAAACTATTCGCGTATTATATACGCGTCTAAAATTTGACCAAGATACAGTATGATTGAACATGAGCTGGTTTTTTATTGTAGTCTAAGGCATCTCTCATGGGGACTTGAAGCCTCCCATGATTTACAAGTCAAAAATATATAGAAACATAGATTGCAAGTGGACAGCATGCATTTCACATAAACAATTCCAAAATATTGAATAATCATTGTCCTCCTTCCCCCACCGTTAATATACGGTCGCGTATGATATGGACATAAGATTTTATGTTATAGGGACATATTTGAATTTAGATAGTAAACTTAAATTTATAAAATTTCAAAGAATAAAAATATATTTTCAAAGAAAAATACATAAAAAAATTAAAATATATAGTAATTTTAAATTTTTAAGGAAACGATTATCCAGTCACTCTTTCGATCTATCCTTGTGTATATATATATATATTGATTTTGGGTCAATTGATCCTTAGACCTTACCCTCTATTATGGGAATAAAAATCAATATGCGAGGCCTGAATTAGTTGGTTATCATTTTTTCAGTAAAAAAAATAATATAATAAAAATAAAAGAATTAGATGAAACATAATTTAGAATCAGTATTCTGATAAAAAATTATAGAGTTTTAATTTGTCGAGTCAATTGACTCTTAAAAGTTATAAAATGATACTCGAATTCGGGTCCTCAAGGAATAACAATAATTTCTTTATCACGGAGGTCACTTGATTCGTGCCCCTCCTATTAAAAGTTACAAAATGGTCTCCTGACTATAGAATATTAATTTATTGAGTCTATCGACTATTAAAAGTTATAAAATGGTCACTCGACTATTTATTATGTTCAAAACTCTTTCTTTTTTGTTAAAAATTGACGGTATTTTGAGTTGAACTTTAACATGCTAACTGTGATATGATAAAAATTAATCTCATAATCTCATATAAACTATCATATCTCAGTCATCATGATAACAATATTTTTTAACGAAAAGATATGAGTTTGAAACAAAATGAATAATCAGGTCACTATTTTATAACTTTTAATAATCGAAGAACTTAACAAAATAATATTCTATAATTAAATGATCATTTTATAACTTTTTAACAGAAATATTTTATAAAATAGTATTTATAATTAAGAGACTATTTATGTACTTTACCCTTATCCTAAACAAAAAAAAAATAAAGAAACCAGACTTTCATGTTCGGCAACCTAACATCGAATTCTCTGAATCTGAACCCAATTGTTAACTTTGTCACGTGCGAACCGTGACACTTCACATGCTCCCCGACGATCCATCCCATCACGTCGCCTTTTTTTATTGTTGCAATACAAATACATTGAATACTATTTAGAATACTTTAAAGATAGAGAACCAATTTAGAATATAGATCACAGTTTGAGGGTGTTAGGTCCTTAAAATTTTATATAAAAAATTCAATTCCTATTTTACCCTTCACCATTCCCCGTAATCCCCGTCGATTATAAACTCCTGCTAAAGTTGTAAGCATTCCCCTTCTCTTCTTCGTCCTTTTTCCTCAGGTAAAATGGCAGACCCGAAACCCGAGCCTTCCTCTTCAATGCCCGACCCGCCACCTTGCTCCAGACCCACCTCGCACCATCTCACCATCCCTGCCGGGTTAACCCACGAAGAGTTCTCCGAGTTGATCGCTTCCATCACTCAGTTCCACACCTACTCAGTTGGCCCGGGTCAATGTTCTTCCTTATTGACCCAACGTATTAATACCGCTCGCGACGTCGTCTGGTCCGTCGTCCGACGCTTCGACAAACCCCAGACTTACAAACACTTCATCAAGAGCTGTTCCGTCAAAGAAGGTTTCCAAATGGCCGTGGGTTGCACGCGTGACGTCACCGTTATATCCGGGTTGCCGGCTTCCACCAGCACGGAGAGACTCGATGTTTTGGACGACGAGAGACAGGTAACCGGATTCAGCGTCTTCGGAGGCGAGCACCGGTTGCGTAATTACCGGTCGGTGACGACGGTGCATGGTTTCGAGCGTGAAGGGAGGATCTGGACCGTCGTTTTGGAATCCTACGTCGTCGATATTCCGGAAGGAAATTCCGAGGAAGACACACGACTGTTCGCCGATACAGTCGTCAAGCTGAACTTGCAGCAGCTGGCCTCCGTCACCGAAGCTTTAGCGCGTGATGCTGCCGACGGTAATAACAAACCACAGGTGATGTGAAAAAATAATTGCAGAAAAAAGAAACAAAATTAAATGGACAAATAGGGTTAGGAGTGACACTAAGAATACTTTAAAAATAAAAAATAATATATGAAATTTTTTAATTTAAATGTCTATTTCTCCATTGCAT
Organism: Hibiscus syriacus; assembly: GCF_006381635.1. Classification (NCBI taxonomy): domain Eukaryota; kingdom Viridiplantae; phylum Streptophyta; class Magnoliopsida; order Malvales; family Malvaceae; genus Hibiscus; species Hibiscus syriacus. Next base: position 73,196 of record NW_024063446.1, read on the forward strand.
TTGTACACGAATGTTTGATCATTTGAACCGATATCAAACTGCATTTTGTTTTATTTTTTGTATAATGCAAGTATATGCATATGAGCATTTAACTCTAACCACTTAAAGTGACTAAGATCTTGAGATTTATGGGTCAAATGCTAAAGAACTCGATACTTGTTAAGTAAACTTTTAGATTTGGATCTTGAAAAAAAAATTAGATCCGATTCATTTGCTTTCTTCATCATATTCTTTTACCAATAGGATATTTGCTTTCTTTCTTATTTTCCACTCCTCGATAAACTAAGAGATGAGAGTCCACTACCTCCACATCGCCCACAATTTGATGTCTACCTATATATGAACTAATGATTCATTAGTAGACTCAACGTGGGACTGCGTTTTCCTGCAACAGAAATCTACTGTCAAAAAGTGAGAGAGAGAAAGAGCGGGGGGTAGGTGACCTATGGTGGAATTTCTTGGAAGGCTAAAAATTACAGGGAAAAAGGGAGAGTTTCTGGTGAGGGTTCCTTAGTGCCTGCATTGACCCTACATTGGGTATTGAACCGTTGGATCACAATCATGCACAGACCGTTATTAGGGCTACCATTATTTTCCTTGTCTGAGTGTCGTTATCAGTAGGGTTTCTAGTTCTATGAGATCGTATATAGTTTAGTTTATGCATGACGGCCGGCTCTTACATTACTGAACTGTAACATCAAGGTGATGCATATTTGGGCCGGCCATGACTGTTTTAGCAAAAGCTGTCATGGCTTTCCATGTTAAAGAGTTTTTAAGTTGCTGTATGAGATTTGGATCTTGGAGATTTATCTGTAATAAAAAGTCCAGGGCTGACTCATTAGGTTTCCCCGTACTATTTTTACTTGGTCATTGTCCTAAATCTCCCTTTAAAGCTTTTTGTGCTCGTTAATGCTAGTTTCTTTCTTTTTAGGGAGCCCTTGAAATGCACGTACGTAGCCCTTATCATTTAGACATCTTAGGAGCACAAGTCATTAAGAAATCAAATTTGGAACCTATGGTGAATTCAAATATATTGTTCTATGATAGGAGGAAAATAATCTATGTTTGAGGAGCTTATTAAATTAATATTTTGGGTAAATTCGTATAGGGTGGCTTCTAAGAGTTATTACATTGTTTTTTTTATCGTTTAAACGAAGGATCTTCATATTTAATTTACTGATCATGAAGACAACCTTTCAGGGTTTAGGATTTAAGATTTAGTCTGAATTTATATTTGATTCATTTTTAGGGTTTAAGGTTTAGTCCAAAGTTTCACGGCTTCTAAGTAAGTGCAGATCCGTCTCAAATGATGTGGAGGCCCTATGTTATTTTAAAAATGAAGCCCTTATAATATTTTATAATAAATATTAATTTATCAAATTTGAAATTACGAGTGATCTACGAGATTTCTTTTACCAAAATCCATCATGAAAAAGGATTATAGATATTGTAAAAATATTCATTTATAACTTTCTCTGTCACTTTTTTATAATCAAACAGAAAATTTATTTACTCTTCAAATGTAAATATTTGTGTAATGTAAATATCGTTAGGACACAAATATTATACAGGCCGTGGCTAGGTTGTCGGGGGCCCTGTACAAATTCTTATAAAGATCCCCCTATTTTCTAGATATATTCGATTTCGGAGCAACAATAGTGGCGCTTTTTGACAAACGCCGCAACAGGTCCATCTATAGTGGCGTTTTTCAATAAAAGCCGCAACAATAGCGGTTTTTTTTTGACAAACGCCGCAATAGATTCATCTATAATGGCGTTTATTGAAAAAACGTCACTATAGTTATACTCGATTTCGGGGGCCCAATTTTTTGAGGCCCTACGCGGTCGCCCCTCCTGCACACCATCATCCACGCCTATGATATTATATATAGACCGGCTTAAATGACATTCATATGTAGTGTCTCTCAATTTTGAAGTTTTATGACGAATCACATTTTAGGCTTGTCTTTAGATGGGCCAGAGTAAGAGATATTTGATCAAAAATGAGGATGGCAATAAATTAATTGTTGACCCTTTCTTTTTTGGGCAATCTAATTCCAAACCACGTGATGGAGCACTGAGTTCACAATCACCACCCCTGGTGACAACAAAGTCTGGATCTAAAATGATTTTTTTGGTTTTTTTCCTAATTTTAAGGTTTTGTCCTGATTAATTCAAATTGATTCGCGTCGCATGCATAATTTTAATGAAGTAATATTCCGACAAAGATTTTACATACATAATAATTTAAATTCGAAATCTTATTTAAACAATATTAAGATCTTAGCTCTTGAACCAATATGTGTGAAAACGACTTGGCGTTTTTATTAGGGGAAGGGTCAATTGGGTAAAGGATGCAAGTGGGCAAGTTGTGTGCCAAACGATGCAAGATCTTATCCGTGTTTTGTAGTAATAATTGTAGGTACCCTATAAAGAAATAAAAGGTGCATATACAAGGAGCAGCTGTCTATAGAGAGATAAAACGAGGAGAAAGTTATATGCCAAAAATGTTTAGGTGGACTGTCGTTTGTCAAATGATAATCTTTCCCTACTTTTGAGGCGTTTTCTAAGGTTATTTAATTGGTTCATCTTCTGCCAAAAGAGGCCATGCTGGCTCCACGGTTTCAAGTTAATGGGCTTCCAAGTTGAACTCCAATCACATAGCGTCTGCACATTTATCTTCAATCTTATATGGCCCCAAACGAAATTAATATGTTACTAGGGCTGTTCAAATTCTGTTACTCGGGTTTTTGGGTAGCCGAAGTTTCGGGTATCCGGGTCTTCAGGTAGTTGATTGACCAGTATGTGTCTCGATTGAATTTTGTGGGTACTTGGTAATTGGGAATTCGAATTTATTTTATCATTTTTAAATTATTAATTAAAAAAAACATATACAAATTTAAATATTCGAATTACATACTTTAACATCCAAACATATAATTTTAAAGTATTTTTTGTTGGAATTTTTAATTAATTTTATTAGTTTAATTTAATATAAAAAATTATTAATAATCAAATATGTAATATTATTATATTATAAAAATAAATGTAACCTCCAGATACCCGAAAATTTTAATTTTGTGACTCGGGCCTGACCTGGGAAATGTCGAGCCGAGTACCCGACCCAAAATTTGAATTTTTTATAAAAAAAAATCCTATAATCGATGGAGAGTTTGGTGTACTTTACCCAATTATTTTTTTGGTAATGTTTAGATCAAAGGACCTACCACGACACTCATAAATATGATGTAGTAAGCATTTATATAAAAAAAATCAATCCAAAAATTAATGTGTTATGGATATTAATTCAGAAATTAATTTTTAAAAAAGACCTACCACGGCACTCATTGATTTTTTGGATTTTGACTTATTTACTGTAATAACTCCCTCATTTAAAGTTCTCTTTACAGATTTGACATTTCCTTTTTAAATTATATATGAAAATAATATTTATTTATGTCACATAATTTAAAGATTGTTAATCATTCTTTTATTTTACACGATTTATTAAAATAAAGATATTTTTTCTTGTAGGATGAGACACTATATTATTAAGTAGGAGTTCGAATCCTGATTATTTTTTCTAGTAGAACAAATTTTCGTTAAATAATAATATTTTTTGGATGGTTAGGACTCGTAAATATCACATTTGAGTTTAATTTTAATTTTATGTTGATTGGGTCTCATCATTTATGTACTTTGCTTGAATATATTTTAATTACTGATTAGATTGTGCATCATGATAATTGATTTTTGCTGCAGATAATTATATTTTAATAAATTTTTAATTTAATAGTTAAACCATCTATAATATCTTTAAATCTCTAAATAAAAAATAATTATTTACGACTACATTTGAATTCATGGCCTTTTACAAATATCAATTGAAATGAAACTCTATTAGTTTTTATTATATTGAATTAAATTATAATTGTGATTATACTCTTTTTAAAAGAAAAATCGACGTTGATAATAATATAATATAATTTTATAATTATGCTATTTGGAAAACAAACGAGGGGCTGCCAAATACTTGAAATTGAGCCTTTTAGTAATCTGAATATGGTCGTGGGAACCCTAAACCAAGGGCCGTGGTCGTTATATGAATCCGTCTCCTAAAGATCACATTCAAGCGTACTATTTGATTGATTAAACAAAGGGTAAAATATATAAATGGTCCCCTAATTATAGGACACTACTTTATTTAGTCTATTGACTATTAAAAGTTATAAAATGATCCCTCAATTATAGGGGTTCCTCTGTTGAGTCACTCGACTATTAAAAGTTACAAAATAATCATTTGACTATTTATTATGTTTCAAACTCATCATTTTCTTTTAAAAAATTAATGATCGTATGAGCTGGACGTTAATATGTTAACTGAAATATGATAGTCGTTCGCGATTATGAGATCAAATTTTATCATATCTCAGTCAACATATTAACATACATTTTAGATTGTCGTAAAAAATTTAACGAAAAAGATGAGTTTAAAACATAATGAATAGTCAAGTGGTCATTTTATAACTTTTAATAGTATAGAGACTCAACAAAATAACTTTCTATAATGGGATGACCATTTTATAACTTTTAATAATCAGATGACTTAATAAATATTATTCTATAGTCGGAGGATTATTTTTGCACTTTACTCTTATATAAAATAGAATAATCATTATTAATGTATAATAGATGGTGATTATAATGTTTTAAATTATTTACTTTTTTCGAAATAGGTAAAAGGTTGTCAATTGATGAATACTTAGAAATACAATTAAGAATATGAATCTAATTATTTTAGTGATTAAATGAATGCTTATTATTTTTAGAAGTCATAGGTTCGAGTATCAGCAACTGCAGATTAAGTTTTTGTTGTCAAATGTTAGAATAGATATTACTTTATAATCCCTTTAGGTTAATAAGAAAATAAAATTAAGATAATTTTTAACTTTAGGTATATTTATTAAACATAATATAATTATATCTTAATTTTTATACCGTATTTATTATATCTACTATAATTATAATAAATTTCAAATAATATATATATTTTCCATAAAATATAATCAGAAACTCTAAAAATATTGAAATTACTCATCTTTAAGTTAAAAATGAAGTCTAATAATAATCGGTGATTTTCATATTATAAACTTTAATAATAATAATAGTTTTAGTAAATTGTTTTCGTAGTAAATTCGGAGTCAGCTTTATTTTAATACTACTAGATTTCTTCTTCTTCTTCTTCTTCTCTAATTCTCAAAGCCTGTGGAGGAGGTGTTCGATCCCACACCTCTTCGGAACATATTAAATCTTCTCCAAAACCAGCCACCAGAAAATTACAAAAAGGTGAGAGGAAAAGATGGCAAGAACGCTGTTTTCAGAAAGCTGAAAGCAAAATCAGAAAACAAGGTTTTTTTATTTTTTTCTTTTGGATTTTGGATTTTTTTGTATAATATGTTTTTAGATCTGATTCAGATCTGGAATTTCTGTTACTGCATCTTAAAATTAAGCTTTTTTTGTATTTTTTATAGACGTGTTTTGATTGTAATGCGAAGAATCCGACATGGGCGTCGGTTACATATGGGATCTTTCTCTGCATCGATTGCTCAGCCGTTCACCGGAGTCTCGGTGTCCACATCAGCTTTGTCAGGTATTTTTAGTCTTTTTTTTTAATTCGAATGCTTTTACTTTTTTTTTTGGTGTTTTGCATTGATTGATGCTTTTTAATTTTTGCATCTGAATTCTCAGTTATGCTTGAAAATAGTTGGAATTTTTGTTTGATTATTACGTAGGGGAACACAGAAGGCTTTTTCTCGCTTTCAGTTCCTGTTTTCGTGAGGAAATTTATGGATAAAAATGAAATGTCAGCTGTGGAAATTTATAAATTATCATTCGGCAATGTTTCATTGAGCAGATTATGTTCTGTCGCTTTCGATCTACTGGGATTCACAAAAGGAATGAAAGTGAGAAAAAGAGCTACTCTTTTGGATTTTGGTGTTTATAATGACATGCACATTACTGTGAATTTTGTAACGCCTACCATCATACAAAGATGCATCTTCTGCTGCTTATTTTCTCGAGTCTTTGCGTTTCACTTTTAATTTATGAAAAAAATGTATATTTTATGTAGGTCTACAAATTTAGATTCATGGTCTCCTGAACAATTGAAAATGATGACTTATGGTGGAAACAACCGTGCACAAGTTTTCTTTAAGCAACATGGATGGACCGATGGAGGCAAAATTGAGGCCAAATATACTTCAAGAGCTGCCGATTTATATAGACAAATACTATCAAAAGAAGTCGCTAAAAGCATGTTAGAAGATACCGGTTTGCCTTCATCTCCTGTTGCTTCTCAGTCATCACAATCGCCTAATGGATTTACTGATAGCAAGGCGGATGAAGTTCCTAAAGAAAATTCTATAGGAAAGCAAGAAAAACCAGAAGTTCCTGCTGCCCCCAAAGCTTCTCATACAGTGGTTACCAGCACTGCCAAAAAGCCTCTTGGTGCCAGAAAACTTACTGGGAAAACCGGGGGGCTTTGTGCCCAAAAGCTTTCTACTAAGGTATGGTGAGCAATGCGATTACTGTAGAATGCTTGGAAGGATGTCCTTATTAGGATAGTTACTTAATTTTGGAGTTTCTTTTAATGCATTTCTTCATGATAACATGGTCTTCTTTTATTGTAGCCTAGTGAAAATCTATATGAACAGAAGCCCGAAGAACCAGTTGCCCTTGTTGCTTCCTCAACTAATGGCGTTGCACCCATTGGTTCATCTTTCCCATCTCGTTTTGAGTATGTCGACAATGTTCAATCTAATGAGTCAAATCACGGTGGCCCACAAGTGCTTAATCATGTTGCTCCACCAAAGTCATCAAGCTTCTTTGCAGAATTTGGAATGGACAGTGGTTTTCAGAAGAAATCAAGCTCAAATTCCTCAAAAGTGCAAGTAATGCTACATCTATAGATACCAAGAATCTTCATATTTTATTTATATATCTGATTAGATCGATAGAACTGTCTCCTTTTGATTTTAGAACCTTGCTCTTCTTTGAATTTATATACTGCTGGAGATGATTTGAACTTCCATAAAGTTGATGTCTGGAATCAAGAGATTCAGCTCACTATTTTAGTCTGGTCATGCTTCGAGCTTATGTGAAGTTGCAAATTTTTCCTTGGAAATCAAATTTCGAGACATGCATCTTTCTTTTAGCGTGACATTATTGGGCACCTTGAATCTAGTAGGTGTATTGCTTGCACATCCCTAAGCAATTGACTTTCTGTAAAGAAAATGATTCACATTGTTCATGTTCATGTAGTTTAACGTGAGAATTCGGTGAAAGAGATTGAATTCACTGTTTTAGTCTGCTTGTATCTTTTTCTGCCTTTTTATTTTATTTCTTCTTTTTAATTTCAGATTGAGGAAACCGATGAAGCTAGGAAGAAGTTATCAAATGCGAAATCTATTTCATCAGCCCAATACTTTGGTAATCCGACCAGAGCAGCAGACAATGAAACTCAAGTTACCCTGCAGAAATTCTCAGTATGTGCAGTAGCTATTCCTTTCTCGAAAACATAGTCTTTTTTAAGGCTTGGAAGACTTTATCCATCTGGGATTTTTTGTACCATCTTGTTGTATCCCTTTCCTTTTTGTTTTCTGATTGACAACCTCCATTAAACAAAATAGATTCTTTGAAGAACATTAACCGTAAACGGTATCTTATTTCAGAGACTAATAACCTTTATGTATTTTTGGCAGGGTTCAACAGCCATCTCTAGTGCCGATCTCTTCGGTCAAAGTGCTGATAATTCTATCGATCTTACTGCAAGTGACCTCATCAACCGATTCTCGTTCCAGGTCTGTTTTGTAAAACACTTCTTTTATGCATCTCCTGAATTTTCATCTGTGTATGTGATGTCGTGAAGTTCACTTCTATATCGTTTCTTTCGACTTTCAGGCACAACAGGATATCTCGAACCTTAAGAACATGGCGGGAGAGACCGGAAAGAAATTGAGCTCGTTGGCGTCGAATTTTCTATCGGATTTCCAGGACAGAGTCCTGTAATGCAATGTTTCTGGTCTTGACTATATATATCTGAGTGTGTTATGTTTAGATCACCGGTCAATATCTTTTGATAGTGGATGTAGACCTGAATTTATAATAACAATTCTTTCACAGGACAAATTTAATCATATTTCAGTTAGTAAGTTAATGTACATTCAGATTGTTGTATAAAATTAACGGAAAAAGGTAAATTTAGATAGCCGGTTGATTATTTTAAACTTTTAATAATAGAGGACTTAACAAAGCAATTTTCTATAGTGGATCATTTTATAACTTTTAATAATAAAAAAACTCAATAAAATATCATCAAGTAGTCAAGGTACTATTTGTATACTTTATCTTAAATTTAAATGGATAATATTTTGTGAACTATTACTTTAAAAAAAATCCCCTGACCAGATCGGATATGGTCGAATCAAAACACATCGAGTTCGAATCTTTTGCCCATCTCTAATATTACTTTACAAAGAACTCAAACTAATATTATTTTTACATTATCTATTATTTTAATATGGGGAGAGTACTTCCCCCTCCGTTATAACTAATGGTAATCTAATTGAAATTATTTTTGAGTAAAAAAGTTTGACCTGAACTTGTAGAAGCCAAACAGTCATAATCTAGTACCGTGTTAATAAAAAAAGCTTTTAATTCATTATTTTTCCATAAATATAAGTTTTATTTTACACTTTAAATTATTGTTTATTTATCTTCTAATTTAATCAAATGATGATTAAAAACCAGCATCAATTAAGAGTATGTCGCATGTGGTAATTTTACTGATTGTTTTCCATTTTACGATAATCAGATATACGTAAATGGTGATTTAAATGATAAATTGAGAAAATGGATAATTTGTGGTGCGAATTGAGAAAAAATATACATTTTGAGGGTTACATTGTATATTAAGCCAAAATAAAGACAGCTGGCAAAGTATCCAAATCAAAGGCGGCTCAAGTTTCCCTCCATTTTCAAAATCTCACTTTAAATGAGGTTTTGTAAAAGAAAGCCTCTTTTTCAATTTCCCTCCTCCGAGTTCCCTCTTCGATTTTCACATTGTTCCTCTAAGAACAAGATTGAGCTTTCCCGTTTCCGAATTATAAATCTCGTTTCCCAGAAACGCTGTCTTTTTCTCCTCTCAAAACTCATCCAAGCATGCAAATCCAAACGCCTTTTTCTGAAACCCTAATGCCAGCTTATCCATCTCCTTCAGAATCCTCTGTTTCTCAGGAGAATTATGATGGGTTCAGTCGAGTTTCGCCTTTGACGCCCGATTCCTTGTCGGGTCTTCCTCTGTTTACTCAATGTCCGTTGACTCTCTTGGTCCTGAAACCATGGAAACCGCCGGAGCTTCTCCTCATCCGTCGGGTTCTCCTACTGAATCCGAGTCGTCTCAGGGTGTACCCTCGGTGCCTCGTCAATCTAAGGAACCCAACAACTCTTCACAAGAGGAAGAAGACGGCAAGTGGCGTTATAGTGACTATAATTCTCCTTACAACTATGGTCGCAGAGACAACGAATTCAAATCCCCCGGCTCTAGGGTTTCTACATGGGGACACTCGTGGTCAAAGCCCTTGTCTCCCATAGAAGCTTCTAGAACTGAAGATAAACCAACCGGCGTGGTATGCTCCTCTCAATATTTTCTGGTCAATTTGTCTATAAACTTACTTTTAGGTAGGACGATGATTGTATGAATCAATTTTTTGATATTGGTCATGCAGGGTGCTGGGCTGGAAAATTTGGGTAACACATGTTTCATCAATGCTGTCTTGCAATGTTTTACTCACACTGTCCCATTTGTTCTGGGTCTTCGATCATTGAATCATCATCATGAGAAGCCTTGTGATCGTAAGTCTCTTGCTTTAACCTCCGTTTCTTTGTTCCTTTTTGAGGTTTCTCACTGTTTTGTTGGATATGTCAGGTGATAACGAGAGCTTTTGTTTGCTTTGTGCTATTCGTGATCACATTGAGCTTTCCTTGAATTCATCTGGAGGAATTGTATTGCCTTCCAAAATTTTCGACAATTTGAACTGTATCCTTTATTTAGTTACTATTTGCTTGATCGATTTAAAGTTAGGATGACCACTGTATTATGTGCTTATAAGTATGCATTTTTTTCTTCAGTAATTACAATTTGATGAGATTGTCATATTTTCTATCAGTGTGTCCGGAAACGTGTTTTCAAGTACACGTAGCAGACTGAAAATTATGATATAATTTAACTTTGTTCATGATTGTGATTCTTGACTCACAGGGAACAAGATATCTCATCATTTTTCCAGAAATATCAGCAGGAAGATGCTCATGAGTTCCTGCAATGCATGTTAGATAAGCTTGAAAACTGTTGCTCAAAACCAGAGAACGATCTGTCCTCTGTCAATGATTGCCTTGTTAAGAAGGTTTATGGTGGTCGCCTTGTTAGCAGAGTATGAATGATGCAACTTGATAACGTTTAGTTTATATACATATATATACAGAAAGATTTCCTTTTGTTTCACTTTTCAAAGTTGGAATGTTTATAATGTATTGAAATGTCTTTGGTTTTGATGGTTTCAGCTACGTTGTTGCAATTGTGGCCATATATCGTGCACTTATGAGCCCTTCAATGATCTGAGTTTGGAAATTGAAGATGTGGATACCCTTCAATGTGCATTAGAGTCTTTCACCAAAGTGGAGAAGATAGATGATTTAGAGGCAAAGTTTAGGTGTGAGAATTGTAAAGAACAAGTGTCGGTAGAAAAACAATTAATGCTGGATGAGGCTCCCTCAGTTGCAACATTCCATTTGAAGAGATTTAAGACGGAAGGATCTTTTATTGAGAAGATTGACAAGCATGTTGACTTCCCACTGGAGTTGGATCTGCAGCCTTACACTATTGTCAAAGATGGAAACAATGTGAGTATCACCTTTGTTGCTATCATCTACAATATCACCTTTTTTCATTTGTGAGTTTTGGAAAAGATGCAATTTAATGTTTGATTAGTTTGTATTCGGTTCAAAATCATTGAATTTCTAATTTGTTATCCTTTTGCAACAGGAGGAATTGGTATATCAACTGTATGCAGTTGTGAAGCATTCTGGATTCAGACCAACTTCTGGACACTATGTTTGCTACATTCGGTCCTTTCCTGATACATGGCATAAGATGAATGATTCAAGGGTAACGATCGACAAATTTATTTGAGTATAACTTGCATTTTTGTTTTTACCGAGTATGATTACTATAATTGCTAAATTGTTCCAATATTTTCTTGTTGAAAATTTCTTGCTTATGGATAATGATGCGAAGAAGATTTGAATTTCCCTAATGTTTTAAACATTTTTTAATCTGATAAGTTCACTGAAATTGCCATGTTCAATCTTTTGAAGGTTACTCGTGTTGAAGAAGAAGCTGTCCTTTCTCAGGAAGCCTACATTTTGCTATATGCAAAGAAGGGTGTACCTTGGTTTTCGACTGCAATAGAAGTACAGAAGCCCTGTGTAGACCATGGAACCTCTGATTCTTCACCCAAGTCTGTTCTAGATGACATAGATAGTGCTGATTGTGGTGCTAATGAATCTAAAAATGTTGCCGATCAAGCCTTATCTCAGTTCTCTTGTGAAACACATTGTGAAGCTAAGGTTGATGAATCAATTTTTGTCGGTGATGGGATTTCTAGAGTGCCTGCAAATGAATCAGAATTTCGTGTATTGAAGTCCATTGACTCCATGGATGATATTCCTATGACCGATGCTTCTACACCACCACCAAAGTCAACCAATTATTCTGATGAAGCTATAAATGGTGGTAGTTCCCCTTTGATGCCTTCCAAATCTCAGACTGACCTTTCAGGTAAAGGAATGCCCTTACTATTAAGTTCCATGACAGGTTTTTCTTTTCTAGGATAACATGTCATAACTATAGATGGCTTGCATTTACAGGATGTATTCCACGAGTTCATTCGAAAGACGAGAAGCGCGGGGGTGTTTGCAGAAGAGCAACGGTCAACAAGACACCCGAGATGGATCAAGGAAGAATCGAAGCGATGAGATACGCCAAAAGGATGCCTAGTGCACGAGGAGCAAGGTTAATGGCTCTGCTCACTCCAAAACCTGCAGGTAAAGCAAAGAAAAGAATGGGATCATCTCCTTGCAAAAGGGTCAGCCCTCGGACCAAAGGCAACCATAATCTTATGCGTTCGGTTCCCGTCCCACGTTGAACGGTTTGCAAGCCATTATGCTTAAATTTTAATGGTTGATTCTTGGCCATCCCGTAGGGGCTCCTGGTTTAATTTTAGACTTCTGGTCGGGGAAAATGTAAATCCAGGATTTTTTGGTAGTAAATATTATTGATTTGATACAATAAGGCCATATATTTAGCTTCCATAATTCCATGCAAGCCCTTTAAACATTTTGATTTTCTTACGCACATTACTGTTTTTTTTATTATTATTGCTTTCTGTGAGAATTTATAAATTTTTTATTCTTTAGATGTAACCATTTCTAAAGTAAAATGAAGGTTTTTACTTGACCGGCTTCAATTAATATTAGAAAAAGAAAATAATATCAGATTAACCAAAACCTATCGACGATATGTAGGTTTAATGGGATGAAATGTTCGATATTTTTAGGTAAAATTAAGGATTTGAATTTTGGCATTTAGATCTATATTAGTCTATCAATAGATAAAATATTTATGATTAATAAAAAAAAATTAAAAGCTCGTCCCTTAAATAAGATGTTGATTTTGAATCATGTAGAAATAAAAACAACAATCGAATATTAATTTTTAGGCAAAAAGGCATTAGATGTCTCTTTTTGAAAAAAAAATCAATGTGATCATTGTATTATTTTTTCTCTCAATGTAACCTTTTAACTTAGAAAATAAATCCAATGTGACCCTTTGACCAACATTTTTTCTTTATTGACCATTACGGTGTTGATGTGATAGTTTACGGTGTTAATATAGCAGTCCAATGTGATAGATTAATGTGGCAGATGACATAGCAGATTGGCTAGATTGGTAACTCAGACATGGCAGATGGACTGTCACGTCATCATCGTGAACCAATACGCCAATACTGTAACGGTCAACGGCGAAAAATGTTAGTCAAATGATTATATTGGATTTGTTTTATGAGTTTAAGGGTTACACTGAAAAAATAATAATATGAAGACCATATTAATTTTTTTTAAAAGTACATAGACATCTTATCCATTTCAAATGGGATTGGGCCTTTGTGATCCATTGGGGGAAAGAAGTCAAGAACAGAAGCAAAACCCACCCAAAATTTGTGAAATGCCCAATCCCAAAACTCATTCGACAACCCGGGGATGGAAAGCATTCAACTGCTCCAGCTTAGATCATGCATGTCCGGATCATATTAAAAAACATGCCCAGACAACTTACTTTACCTGTTTTTTTTTATCGTATCTCGAGAATCATGCATGGAGTAGAGTATTCATTGTTAAATGAAACACGTAGTGGAAAGCTTCGAGCAGCAACATGCACTGTTGGATTTGATGGGTGAACAGCTGCATTATCTGCTACTTTATTGAGCATCAGTCTGTGATGGAATTTGCTTTTGTATTGATAAATTCCTTTCCTTTTGCCTTTGCCGACTTTCGAGTATGCGATCTCGAAATAATTTACATTTAATTTATGTAAGATGACATTCGAGTATGCGATCTCGAAATAACGATAATTTCAACCCTGTCGTTATTATAGTGCTTATTGACATACATCGAGTGACGTACATAAAAAAAAAGGGGGTGAGAGGAGGTCATGCCCTTCCCATTTTTTGTCTAACTATAATTTAAGTCATACAAATTTAAATATTAAATAAAGTATGTCTGAATTTTAAGTTTAAATAATAGTAGTTACATGATTAAGCTAATAGTTTAAGCATTTGTTTCAAAAGAGATTTAGGCGTGATTTGAAACATAGAATGAAAGAAGAAGCAAAGGCAATTGCCCACCAAATACCAAAATTACACTTCCACCTTCAACAGCCCCCCATTTATATATATACATGATTCAGGGAGTCGAATGGGAATTACACTGTTAAAATCCCATGCACGAGTGAGTCATGACAGACTGAAAATCACATGCAGACAAGGTGATCACTCAAGTCAGTGGACTAACTCAGTAACTCGTTCTAGTTTATAACCTGCCTCTCAAAAGCAATTTGAATATATATAAGATTCCTCCGCCGCAATTCTCATTTACTCCCCTCCACTTCGTTGATCTTCACTCTCGTGTCACTTGCTCTTATTGCTAGCTTTAAACATCGACCAAAACGACGGCGTCGCTCTTATTACCCGCCAAATCCAATTTTCGCTTAAACGCTCAGGTTTCGAGTGGAGAAAAGGAATCACAAGAGATCTCGAACGTCGGAACGCAGGTTCTCTTTCGGTAAGATCGGAAACGCCGCCGGCCTAAACTTCCAACACCGGAGGTATCCTCGGCCGCTGCGGTTGAGAAGCGATAGAAGGAAGAAGGAAAAGAGGTTGCGCTACACGCGCAAGGGCGGCCGCAGTCGGGACAAAGGGAAGCGAGCTTATCTCGGAAGCAACGTTTCGAAGGATGCTTTGCACATTTCCAGACCTCTTCTTCGTCCACGTAAAACGTCATTGCCACTCCGTTGAGAAAGCTTCGTGCTTTTTTTTTCCCTGTGGATTCTGTTTGGTTCCCTCTGGCTTTTATTCTCTTCTCGCAGTTTGTGGTTTTCTTGAGGGGTGAGGATTTTAAAACGGAAAGTTATTTATTTGATTTGGGCGGGTGAATTAACCATGGTTAATAATTTAATGTAGTACTAGTGGTATATTTGGGCACTCTGAACCGAAACGATGCGTTTTGAAACTACATGTGCCTATAAACGAGAGATTTCGATTAAATCAACCCAATTTACATTGACAGACTTAATATATAAGCGATAACTCATTTATCTCTATGATTAAAAGAATCATTTTTGTTGAAGTTAAAATTCGAGTACCAGCGATTATGAGTGGCAACGGGGCGAGGTGGGACGTTTTGCATTACCCAATCCGTCCCCAGTACTTGCGGGTACGATTTTGGAATCCCTATTATATATTTCGGGAATTTTTTTATCCCATACCCATCTTTTACGGATCTCTGCGAATTTCGTTAATCCTCGTCCCAAAAAATAACAAACATTTTTGAAATCAATGCAAAACCTAAAACTTGTAAGATATCAAATTGTCTCAAATTGGTCACTATTTATAATATGAAAGTTTCAAATATTCATCTAACACCCAATATATATGTACAATCTTAATCATTTTCAATCTCAATAAATCAATGTATATTAAATGAAAAATATCTAAATTCAATCTTAGTTCCTTTGAGATGTAACAGTGACAACACTTAATCTCACAATCTTATCATATATAATTTTTATTAAAATATATATTAAGGTATATAAGTAAATGATTATAAATATATTTTTAAAATTTTGAAAAACATAATGAATTCCTACGGATATTTTTGGAGATCCTTACGATTATTCACACGGTATGGTTTGATTATCCCCATGGTTCGGATATAGTAATTCCCATCCCCATCCTTATTTGAGATTCGAAGATAAAACTTACCCTATCCCATTCCTGTGGGTGAAGATTTCAATTATTTCCCATCCGTTCGAATCCCAAAAAATTTCGATTTTCCCCCACCATTGCCATCCCTATATGTGATTGGCTCACACGTAGAAGAAAGTAGAAATAAGGGATGCCTAATTAATTGAGAGTCGATCCATATTTCACATCTCCTTGATTGGGACGATCGTGGTTGGCCGTCCAAGTCATTGGGGCCAGCTCGCCTTATACTAGTCTTTGATCTAATTCCCATGTCCTTTTTTTTCTAAGGGGTGGTTTCGATAATTAAAAATGTGAAAAATCTCACTTATAGAATGTGAAAAATCAGATATTGATATTGATAGATAGTGTAAATAATGTAAATAGTAGAGACTAATTATGGAAAGTTGATCATCTATATTTAATAAGTTGTTAGAGTGGATAATTGTCGTTTGACAATTTTATCCTTCTATCACCCCTATAAAACTACTAGTTCACTCCATAATGAAATACACAATTTTAAGGTTGTTCGTATTTACTTTTCAAAAAAATATCCTGTCGAAGAGAGCAGTACAGATGAGTTCCACTTCCTCACTTTAGGTGTACGAGGCGGCTTGGAAGACTGTGTTAACCTTAGGGACAACGTCCACTTTCGGGATTACACCAATCCGAACGAAATTATGTATAAAGCAGTGACTGTTACCATCAAATGTCTTTGGATGAGACACTGCACCATCAAACCATCTTGGACGAAAGCGCAAGTTCAACCACCACCACCACCACCTCCGGCGGCAAAGACCACCGTCCCAATCAATCTCATTTGAATCCAGCTGTTCCATGTTCCTTTTCAAGTGGTCAATTCTTTATTGCTAAGCAAGCAAGAGTAAGATACCCTCTTTTCTTACGTAAAAATAAACCATTTTTGCATTTTTATTTGATATCAGATATATTTTAGTTTAGCTTAAGTGAGAACTACAAACTTCTTATGAAATCAAGAGATATCTCGATGTTTTTTTTTCCAGAACCGTTGTCGCTTGCGTCCGCGTTGTTGATTAGATCATAACAAACATGTCTAATCTGTTTGCAATTCGCTTCCATGTTCGATGAAGTATAACATGTATCATAGTTTTTGTTTGCGTTATTCGGGACTCGGTCTCATGACCTAATACAAATAGCAAAGCCTGCAACTTCATTCTTCATCTTCCACAACATAGAAAAGCAAAGTTGAAACAATTAAATGGAAGACATTGATTTGAATTTCTATTGGCTATACATGAGTAAACAAAAGAAAAAACACAGCTAACTCAATCAAACATAGACAACCGGTTTCAGCTAAATCTTAATATCGGTTATTCCGGTTCTGGCTAAAAACGATGAGAATTGGGAAAGGTTGTAACATTTCGGTTGCAGTAAGCTCTATTTAAGATGATGTTAAAGATGTGGTTTGTGAGAATAAAAGAAAACCCTATAAACTAAACTTTATCGTCTCCTTGACATGTCTCCAATGTTTCACGAAAACGTTGGTTCTTGTATTCGGAGGGGCTGGCAAAATCGCCGAATGCGATACAGCTTCTTGCGATCTTGTGTCCCCCTACAATTTTTGTTTTGATATGTTCAGGCAATCTCAAAGTATATCTATCCTCCTCTCTAGTCCCAGATATGGAGTGGCCGGTTGAATTCGATCTTGAAAATTTTGGGATCCCATGGGGCTGTTGTCTTGTATTTGAAGAAGTCGGAGCTTCGTCTTCGCCCCCACCAATTGTGTCGCTGTTGTTATCTTCTCTAATGTCGATGCAAACACAATCTTGTAATGGACTTTGATTTGTTCTGATGTCGTGCATGGAATTGCTATGAACAATATATGGAGACTTGTCTAACGACTGACTCGGCTCGTCTAGCTCCCCTCGACAAAACGGACAAGTTTTATGGGACTCGAGCCATAGATCGACACATTCTTTGTGGAAAACATGGCAACAAATCGTCAAAAGTCGAAGCATATCGTCATCGTTGAACTCTCCTAAGCAAATAGCGCATTCTAGACCGTACTTTTCACCACGAAACTCTTTGACAGTTGAATAATAGAATGTAGGGAAAGCTTCAATTAGTTCAGGGTCAAGGCCAGTATTCATATCGGCGCCTGCGGCAACATCGACAGCACCTGGAGGATTCTGCCGCTGACTCCACGTCCTAACAAGGTTTTGCAGGAAGCACCTACATAAGCATACCGTGAGAAAAGCAAAGGCGAACAAAACGAGCAAAACTACTGATATAATTATAGCCAATGGCGGGGCGGTGGTCGATGTGGAAGGTCCTTTGGCATGACTGTAAAACGACGACATTGATTAAACAGGGTGTCGGTGGCCGGAGTGCAGATGGTTCCGGCCGAGTGTTTTTGCATTGATGAGAGACAATGGGATTGATCTCTTTTGTTTGTTGGTTGTGTAGAGGGAAGAGAAAAGCATGTCGACATTGCCAATGTGTATTTGGAGCATGAAAAAAAAATGGAGAGCTTAATTTGGAAAGTTAATTTCTTGGTAAGCATTATATTTTTGGTTTATTGAACGAGTCCTCGGTGAGAAGGATGTGTAGCTAATTTTGGAAACCAATGAAGCTATGCTTCATCGTCACGATATCGGAATCTTAGCCGGTACAAATCCCTTCTCCCGATCTCGATAAACAAATGATAACTCCAACAAATCGGGATAACTTTCTTCCCGGTTTTCATATTAGAAAAAAGGGTATTTGATAACAAGGGCAGAGTCTACAGCCATTGATGGAATATTGATTCATACATAAAAATTCTGCAGCTAAGAAATCCAAATGAGCAAAGAGTAAGGTTTCCCGATGCGATGCATGACCCTACTGTCCTATAAGTCTCTCGCAACTATTCACTATCCCACGGAAAGACTCGTCTTTCCTGAGTTTGTGTTGCTTTATTTTGTCTCTCGGTGCTTAAACGGAGTGAGTTTATTGAATGTCATCGATCCAGTCACCATATATAAGGCTGATTTTATCCGGACCTTTCCATTTCTGAGGAGTTCTTTGTCCTGGCCTTTGGAGTACGATAGATGTCCTCTGCGAGTGATAAACATCGGAAAGTGGAAGAGGGGGAACAGCCGCAGCATCGGGAGGAGCTTTTGAGGGCATTCCTCCTCCCCCTTGCTTTGAGTCGGTAGGTGTAGCACAAGAGAATCCTTTGTTTCTGCATCAGTGAGGCCACCTCTATATCGGTGTAATTCTGCAGTAACAAGACATACATTCGAATTACCCTCACTAGCTGCAAAAGCTAATATCATCTGTATTACTAAGAAACAACAAATACATCATCGGAGCATCGGATTTTAGCTATTTCGAAAGGAAAAACGGCGGTACCGGAGTTACAGGCATATGCATGCGCAGTTTAAGTTCATTGTTCTCGCTTAACAATCATTGCAAACAAAATCGCAGCATACTCGTAGGAATTGAACAATCGAAAACCATAAAAACTTTAAAAACATAAACTATTCAAAAAAAGCAGAATTAAAAATGGTGAAATTGGTTAAACAATCGACCAATGAACCATACCTGCAGCTCCATGAGCAAAATGGCATTTGTTTCCAAATGGACAGTATCCAGTAAGTTCCCACTTATTACATATCCTCGTCTTCCAATTCGTCGGTTTCGTATTCGATCCATTCCCACCACCACCTCCTCCGCCGGCGCTGCCACCGCCGTACCCTCCGGGCCCCAAGCTTATAGCTACGCTCTCCCGATTCTTCGACTGCTCGTCGTGCAAAAAGGTGCAAGTATCACCGTAAGGACACCCTTCCTCCGAGTAAAACTTCTTGCAATGCCTTCCTTTATAGGACCTCTGTGTTTCTCCGGCAGAACTCGAATACACCAAACAAGGGATTTGGAATTCTTCCCTGGGCGGCTCCGAGGTAACCCCTTTCTCTTCTTCGTGAGCAGCCACGATTTCTTGCCAATTAGGCGGCGGGCGGCGTAGCTCCTCCGCGCTGTGAGCGAAGTTACAGTTCGAGATGTAAGGGCAAGTGCCGGCCTTGAACTTGCAACAAAGCTTGGTCTTGAAGAACATTTTGCCTATGGCTCTGGATCTGGAACCGGAATTCAAATCCTGGGAATTTCGAGACTTCTTGCTCGGTGGCTGCTCAGGCAGGGATTCAGGTTGTCTTTGGTCGTAGCTGGAGTATGAAGGCGTGTCGGTGGATGCTTCTTGGCCGTACCAAGCACGGTAATCTTCTTCAGTTGCCCAAACCGAAGGATCACTCGAATTCGGGACCCAATTATCAGGTCCATTTGTCTGAATTACATGAACTACGTTCTCTCTACTGTAATCCATGTAGGATGAAAAGGGGAAATTTGTTGGGAACCCTAAATTAAGTAAGAGCTATGAACCCAGAAGCTAAAATCATATGAAGTGGATAAAATTTTAGGCTAAAGAGTGAGGTTCTAGAGATTTGAGAAATGGGTATTTCAGCACACACCTGAACAAGCTAAATCTGAGCTGAAAATTCCAACCTTTTGAAGGAATACAACAAAAGAAGAAACAAAAAGGTACAACACAACAGATCAAACAAAGATGGAAACAGAAAAAAGGGGAAATTTTAGTTGAAAGATTTGGAGTTAGATCTACAACTTCGAAGTAAAAAAGAAAAATCCGGGAATTTTGAAAACAAGGATACCGAAAGAGGAAATACAGAAGAACAAATTTAGAGATAGATTTAGTTTGAAGAAGAACAAAGAGCGATTTTCTTTTCAGAAATTTTTAAAATTTTCTGGAAGAAGATTGAAAATTTGGTGAACTCGCTCACTCTACAAATTGGGAGACGAGAGAAATAGAGCTGACAGTGCTAAAGAAGCCATGCGTAAACTTGTCGTTTACCATCCATTTCTTCTTTCTCCTGTCTGTAGTTTTTGTCCTGTTCTTAGCCGTCGAATTTATTTTCTCTCTCTCTCTCAGACAGTTGAAGAAAAGTGATTCTTTTTTCTCTGCCAATTTTCGTGGAAAATCTGAAGTGCTTTACTTGCTTTCTACAATGTACACTCGAAACTACTAGTTTAGTTTTTCCTTTTCAAAGCCTTTTATTAGACCTATATTATTGGCCATATCTTAAATAATACTTTTATTATTATTTAAAAAATAACATTTAAACAATTATTTTGAAAATAACATTCTTATATAAATTTATCCATATTACTCATGATTTATAAATTGGAAGGAACGTTCGCTGAATTTAAGCTACCTGCTGAGACGATAGCCATCGTAATGTTCTGTATCAAGAATAGCTCTATTGAAACGGCTAAAAAACTGAGTTTTCAACCGGGACGAGGACTTGGGACAGGGAGATCCTTTATCCCCGTATCTTTTTATTCTTGTTATGGAACGCTTATCTCACATGATTCTTGAAATGGTCCACAATAAATTATGGAAACCCATGAAACTTTCGAGTGGAGGTATTAATATTAGTCCTTTGTTTTTTGCAGATGACCTATTACTATTCGTCGAAGCTTCAGCCAATCAAATGAGGATTATTAAAGATTGCTTAAGGAAGTTTTGTCAAGCATTGGGGCTGGAAGTTAATAGCAAAGAATCGAGCATATTTTTTTCTCCAAATCTAAACAATGACACGACAAGCTACCTTAGCCAAAGCAGCGGCTTCAACAGAACTGGGAATCTGGGTACTTATTTGGGAGTTCTTATCATACATAAAAGGGTGGCTTCTAACACTTACGCGCCTCAAGCGGAAAAGGTTATGAAACGAATGGCTTGATGGAAAAGTAAAGTCTTGTCTTTAGCAGGAAGAAGAAGAATAATTCAATCAATTACAATAGCTCTTCCGGTTCACATCATGCAACCAACCATGCTCCCGATGTCGATACTAAATAAACTCGACAGGCTAAATCGTAACTTTCTTTGGGGAGGAGGAACGGATTACTCTCATAATCATCTTGTGAAATAGGAAACAGTATGCAGAACCAAATTGGATGGTGGACTCGACATTAGGAAGTTTAAGGACATGAACCTTGCTCTTATGACAAAAAACGGCTGGAAAATGAGGACAAATCAGGATTCACTCTGGTGCAGAATTTTCAATCAGAAATATCTCAGAAATTCCAACTTTATGGAAAAGAACCTCACATAAACACATCTTCAACATGGAAGGGAATTTTAAAAACCTGAGAAAGTGATCAAAAGAGGAATCAAACATTTGGGAAATCAGACGAGATTCTGGAAAGACTGATGGGTTGGAAGGTCGAGTCCACGAGTTTCTATTACACTTCAAAGTTCATTCGCCGGAATTTACTCCGGCGAGAGAACGGCCTTTGGCTCTCCGTTGATCTCTTTGCTTTCCCCAACGGATAAACGGAAGCCCAAGGAGACTCAGCCTCACATAAGGCGAGCGTTGTCGGATTCCGATGATGAAGAAGACGAATTGGGTGACAAATTTGGCTCTCTCTTAATACCCAGGTCCAATTATGAATTGCACCCCTGTTTTCTGTAAGTATTTAAAATTAGTCTCTCTGCGTGAGAAGTTAGCTCAATTGTTGATTTATGTTGATGGATCTTTTCGATTATATAGTCAATTGGAACCCTCGACATTCACGTGTTGTATTCTTGACACGACAATATCGTAAAATGTTTGAGATTTTTAACTCGTAATTGATTATATTACGATTTCATGAATATTTTAATTTTTCACTAACATATATTATCTTTGTTTTAGTATATGATGACGCCTTAAATTCAATAACAAATTCACTCAAAAAGAAGAAGAAAACACACATTCGGACAAAACTCTCCGTTTATTCTTCGACACTGCATATAAGCAATAACCAGAAGCCCAATACTTGCCATGCTTTTTCCCACAAAACTCTACTACTTGAGGAATTCAATGTACACTTAATAGTATGAAATCCATGTAGGATGATGATAAAAGATTGAATCTGCTCACTCTTTGTTGATAATCACACCGCGAGAAGCCGGGATGGGAGTGGTTTTTGCGGCGGGTTCGGAAGCATTCGCCAGAGCCTGCAACATTCTCAAAATCTCGCTTCGGTCTTCCACGTAGTATTTTGCCTTGCTAGGTTTCTGCCCGACAGTGCAAGCAAACACCTCGGCAACCGGGGAGAGACAGGGACCGGTCTTCGCGCGCATGATCACCTCGAACATGTCCTCGTCCGACCGGTCATCCCCGATACAAAGAACGAAATCAAGGAGTTTACCTTTTTGTCGCATTGTCGTGAGAATATGTTCGGCAACAAGACCCTTGTTCACACCCTGCAAAATTAGTAACGCAAAGGAATTATGGGTTACGTAAACTCATGCAATAACGTAATACATATGATATGAAGTGGTAACTCTACTAACCTGCGGTTTCACTTCTACGACATGCTGGCCACTCTTAACAGAAACTGGCTCGTTGGCGAGAACGCTTTCGAGGTGATCTAAAAGCTCCTTAGCCTGGCAAAATCCGAAATCGGGATCGGCATAAAGGTAATTCCACACGAGAGAGCTCTCTTTGGTCTCGATGGTAGAACCATCTGTTGTTTCAGTGTATAATTTCATCACCGGCTCGGCAATCTGCTTCCAATCGAAGTCCGACAGCGAGATGCATGTTTCCCAATCTGAATCATGGTTTGGCCTGGGAGAGAATGATGTTAATAAGGAATAGGGTAAGTTAATGACAAACAAGATCGGGAAAAAGAAAAGAAGCAGACCTGATAGAATAACCATGCTCCGCCACGAGTCCGAGCTTTTCACAACAGGAAAACCATTCATTCAGAGTCATTTTATCTTTTCCACTAACAAGGAAAACAACATTCTTGGGGTCTCTACACAGATTGTTCAAGATTCCAACAGCCTCTATATTGGGAGTAGTATTTAACGAACCGGTCGGCATCAAGGTGCCGTCGTAATCCAATAGAATTGCACGGTTCTTGGTCCTCTTGTAAGCCGAAACTATATGCTCAACGGAAAGCTTCCTAAAATTCGGATCCAAAGCTATTACTCGGAATCCTAAACCAAAACCAAAGCCCCAGCACCTCCTCCTCAAATGATCCCCACAAGCCCTCTCGAGATCCTGCAAAAAGCTGCGTGCCCAATATGCCACATCATGTGTACTCACATATCTATAGTGCTTCTCGTGCCGCAGTTGCTTTTCCGCCTCGGAGGCGATTAGTGCAGAATCCATAGCTTCAGCCACAGCATCGATATTCCACGGATTTACTCGAATTGCCCCACTAAGAGATGGCGAGCATCCAATGAATTCAGAAACAACCAGCATGCTCTTTTTTTGTGCCGATGGATGAAGCCCCAGGGTCTCGTCTAGCTTTTCGTTTCCTTGTCGGCATATAATGTACTCGTATGGGATAAGATTCATCCCATCCCTCACTGCTGTAACCAGACAACACTCGGCAATAACATAATAAGCAATTCGCTCGTAAAACTGAAGAGGGTTATCGATCAAAACAACTGGATCATACCCTGGTCTTCCAAACCTGTTATTAATCCTCCTCACCGTGGCGTAAGTTTCAGACCGGACCTCTTCTACATCTCTTCCTCGGCCTCTGGCAGGATTTGCAACTTGAACCAATACAACTTCACCTATATTCTCAGGATGTTGCACGAGCAATTGCTCCATGGCCAAAAGCTTCAGACTGATTCCCTTAAAAATGTCCATGTCATCGACCCCGAGCATAACAGTTCGACCAATGAATTTATCACGCAACTCAATCACTTTAGCTTCAGTCTCAGGAAGATTCAGCACAGACTGGAGCTGTCCAATATGAATGCCCACCGGAAGGATTTTAATGCTCACAGTACGACCATAATATTCAAGCCCTATGTAGCCACGCTTAGATTGATAAGAAAGACCAAGCATTCTACCACAACATGAGAGGAAGTGCCTGGCGTAATCAAAAGTATGAAATCCGATGAGGTCGGAGTTGAGTAGTGCTCTTAGAATTTCAACTCTTACGGGAAGTGTCCTATATATTTCAGACGACGGGAAAGGGCTATGGAGGAAGAATCCGAGCTTCACCCTATTAAATCTCTTCCTCAAAAATGTCGGTAAAACCATCAAATGATAGTCATGAACCCACATATAATCATCATTAGGGTTTATCACTTCCATCACTTTGTCGGCGAAAATCTTGTTCACCGAAAGATAAGCTTGCCAAAGGGAGCGATCGAACCGACCCCCGAGATCCGGTGATAGAGGGAGCATGTAGTGAAATAAAGGCCACAGATATTGCTTACAGAATCCATGGTAGTACTTGGTAAAAAGCTCCGGAGGGATGAATGCAGGTACACATTTGAAAGTTTCAAGCAACGTTTGGGCCACATCATCTTGTTTGTTAGGAGCAATCTCCTCTTTAAGACAACCTACATAGATTACTTCTACATCATCTCCGAGTCCGTCTTTGAGTTGCAAAAGAAGCGAATCTTCGTCCCAGCTAAAGAACCACTCTCCGTCGTCTTCGTTTCGATGTGCTCGAAGTGGGAGCTGATTTCCCACTATAATCATCCGTTCTTGAGAAACAGAAGGAGCGTCAGAGCCAACACTGTGACAGCTCTCATCATCTACCTCAGACAAGAGTCCAGGGACAGTAGCCACCCGAGGAAACCTCTTTCTTTCTCTGCCGAAACTCGGGGAATCACATGAAGAAAGGTCCAAGAGATTCGAATACGACCTCGAAACCATGACAAGACAACAACCGAAGGAACAAACAAACAAGGACCCTTTTTTGCCTCTGGTAATTGCACAACACCGAGTCGATGGACCTTGCTTCAACTAGTTAAAACAAGTCTTCAAATGAAAAAACACAGTAAGAAACACAATCAGAACAAGTAATAGTAAACAAAAATACGAATTCGACCGGTATATCCTTTGATCCACCAAGTGACCATGAGGTGAAATATTCAACAAATATCAGCCAAAGATTCCATTCAAAACATAAATTTATGAATGCCAGAATTGAGATATGATTCTTCTAACATGAATGGACCAAACAAGTTGGGCACTTCCAAAGGGAAAAAAAAGGAATCTCAGTAGTGGCAACTGACATTTATTTGATCTGAACCCCAATAAGAACCAAGAAAACCAGGGTACCTATCAACAAGCTTTTTCATACACCCAAAAGCTAAAATCACCCAAGCTTTTGATCTGCCAGTGACAAGTTCAACTCTACATCTAATAAACCTCAAACCCAGATAATCAATTAACATAAAAGTGTACAAGCAACCCTCTTCATGAATGAAAAGAAAAATGCAATGATAAAAAAAATCAAGTGGGAAGCTAAGCAACAAAGGGTAAGAGATAAAAAACCCATTATTGCAGCTAAGAAGAGTAGAGAAAAAAATTACCTTTAGAAGCTAAAGAGACAGAACAAAAGATTCTCCTGCTGCTGCTGCTTTCTCTTTGTGACTAAAGCAGGAAGCAGCTCAAATAATGGTTCTTTTTGTTTGCTTTTTAGTTGATACAAATTGTCATTTGCTGGGTTTTCTTTTTAATGTATGAACAGTGAGCCACTAAAACAATCAAATGGGGGGTGTCTTTGTAAAGCACATTGATTCCCTTTAGCTGTCTGGGTGATGGGTGATGATGGCGAGTGGAATAAGAAACAGTGAAACCCAACAGCGACAGCAACTTTTGGGTTGAAGTTGATTAAACCATGGTTAATTACAAGTTAAACTGAGATTAAACTACTATAATTATAATTGATTCCACACTAAACTCAAAAACTCCTGACAATGATGACACTGTGTGATATTCCATAGTCAACGCTCACTCGCAGCACGTGTAGACACGGGCCAATCATTCATTTACGAGTATTTGTAAGAAATCAAGTATCGTGGAGAATACAGTAGGTCACTTAATTTGCGAATGAAATAAATTGAGTTAAAATTATCATCTCTCTGTAATATTTGATCTGAATTAGTCATTAATAGATCGGATACCAGTTATTAATTTAAAAAAAACATTTGGATCAAATATTAAGGAATTTGATTCTTCGCGAGTCTTTTGATAAAAATTAATTTAATCTCATTTAAAAATAATATAGGATAAACTACGAGTTTAGTACTTAAATTATAGTTTTTATTCCATTTTAGTATCTAAACTTTTGATATTTTTCAAAATATACATAAAGTTTAATTTTTGTTTCATTTTAATATCCATATTCAGAATTTAATATTAAGTTTTGGGAGGAAAAATGAAAGTTTAGGTACTAAAATGGACCAAAACTGATAATTTTGATATTAAACATGTTAAGTTTTTAAAGGTGAGATACTAAAATAAAATAAAAACTAAACGTTAGGTATGACTTAAAAAAATAAAAGTTTAAATATTAAAACGGATCAAACTGATAATTTAGTATTAAATGTGTTTTTTATCCAAAAAAATATTATATTTTTATTTGATATAAAATTGAAATTCATATAATTATGAGACACATACCATTCTCAAAAGAAAAGGAAAAAAAAAAGTACATCATGCAGGATGCAACAATCTATAAGTGAGCTTAGTACTCAATTACACTTTGTCTGCACTAAAAAAAAACGTTACTAAATCAAAATATTAACACTTGAATAATTGTATTAGCCACTGCAAAAATTATTCCAAAAATAAATTTTTAAAATTTGACGTGTGACATTAATTAAAAAATATTTTAATAATTTAAATAAAAGATGCTATATAAATATTTTAAATACTTTAGTAGAAAAATAACAACTTTACATATTTTGATTAAAAATATATAAATAATTAAATAAAAATATAATATATATTAAATACTTATTTTTTTTAATTAGGTCAATAAACATATTAATCTTTTCAATTCAATCTCTAAGTCCATTATGTTGTTTTCGTTTAATATTATAACTTTAAATTTAGCCAAAGTTAAGAAAAATTTAAGATTTTATGTTGAAGGAATTTATATTAGATTGGTATTGCGTAAGCTAAGATGATTATAAAGTATTATATATTTTAAATGCTCTTAATCATTTGACAGTAGATGATCAATCATCATACTGTAGTCGTTGGTGTTCGAATCCGTAACTCTAAAAATAACAATGATTTCTTAAACAACTGAGGTAAATTAATTATTACATTTATATTAAAATTGTAATGGTATTATAAAATGTCATAGTAAATCATAAAAACTAGCAATAGCGGATTAAATTGCTATTAAATATGAGGTTGGCGCCAGGTATTTTCATTATTGTAGAAAGTTTGATGTTTTTTATTAATGAATAAGGAAAGTGGTAGCAGGCCTATTTATTCTTCTTTTATCGTACATACTACAAAAGCATATAATCAATTAAGAAAATCTGACATTTTATTTATTTATTTATTTTTGTTAGTTTTAATGTTCAGAGTTTGATGTCTTTCATAATTTTATTTTTTTGTATTTTTATCAATAGTAAAATTTAAATAATAATAAGTTAGAGTTGAAAAAATTGACCAAAAAAATCAATAGGAAATAATTTAAGCGGGACATATGAAGTATTTTTTATTCTTGGAACACAAATTCAAATTTTTATTTAATAAATATAAAAAAAAATTATAACTAGACCCAATAACACTATTTAAAATTTTGGTTAGCGAATCCATTAAGTGGCCTTATTAGTGTTGTTCTCCTTTGAGGTCTTCAGTTTGAGTAGTTATATATACAATATATATATATATATATATATTATTAATTAAAAAAGATTATAAACAATCAACAACCAATGGTCTAGTAGGATGCGGCACTAGATTCCTTACTTAAGGTCAATAGTTATGATGTGAACCTAACTAGCCCCGTCATTTTGCATGTACTTCTCATATCCGGACGTTTGTCATGAAGGGTTCTAAGGGAGTTTCTTCATTCTCACTTTATTCTATATCCTTTATGCATTCTATTTGTTCATGTCTTTGCATTCATATCCTATTATATGCTTAGAACATCATGTTATTCATATCGAGTTCGAACTCTGGCGTTTGCAAATGAAGTAAATTAAGTTGAGAGGGTTGTCCTCGCTTTTGTAGTACCGATCTGAATTAGTCGATCAATAGATAGGATACCAATGATTAATTAAAATAGAAGATTATGAACCAGATTGGGAAGAAAGCTATGTTTTGGTGTTGGAACATTTAAAAAAATCATTAAAAGGTGTGTTGGGGGGACAAATGGGGTTTGGGGTTTGAATGATTGGGGCGCGTAAGGTCATGATTCAATGATTGAGGGTTGAATTAATGATATCGAGGGTAAGTGATATCGTCTAAGTAAGGTCTCGAATTTGAGTCATTGTGTATCTAAAAAATTCTATTACAATACTCACTTGTCAAAATTAAATGTACGACACAGACCGATTCAAATTAATCATAGTGAAACATTGTAACATAAAAAAAAATTATTGTGGGTTTGAAATTATTAGACATTTGTGGGGAAAGGAAAGGCCCACACAACTAAATCCCCATTGCAATCATCAATGCCCTCACCCACTCCCTCAAACCTGGTTCGTCCATTTATATTGCAACATAATTATCGCACTCACTCACTCTCACACTATACAATGTATTATACACATCTATACTATTAATTAATAATTAATAGTATATTTCTGTGTAATTACATATTAATCCATCAAGTATTTTATTTCACTTATATCACGACGATGATAAAATATTTTCGAGTATTAAATTGATAGTTAAATTAACATTGTTAATTAATTGGTTGTCAATTAAAAATAATTAATTGACAATTAGTAAATACATAATCGATAATTATTTGTGCAAGATTTGTACTTATCAATCCATGTGTGAAATGATTTTATTAATGATAATAATTCAATTACTTCATGGGTTTTTATTCTATCAAACACAACTTCTTCAGCTTCCTAGGGTAACTAAACACCTACTGTACACCACTCCTCTTCATATTCATTTTGTTGTTTCTAATTACATTTGGCTTTATTGTTTTAACTTTTGTAGTTACTGTATTTAGAAAAAGATTAACACAATTATTATTAGCGGGCGGAAGTCTGCTCATGCCCATGGTCATTAGGAGGCAAAATAAGAGCGATAAGCACATAAGTGAAGCCAACAAGAAACCGATATTAAAGCAGGATGGTATAGATGATAACGAGCATTTTGTTAAATGTCAGCATTCGGTGAATAATGATAATCCGGTACTCAGGCAGATCGTGAAAGAGATTACGTAAAATTTTTCAAGGTGAATGCTCATATATATTAATCACATAAAATTTTGATAAAAGATTACACAACAAAAATTTATGGGTGGACAAAACTATTAAAATATGTAATTATCATAAGAAAATTCGAATGTAACACTTTTATTAATACACAATACAATTGTAATATAACACACTTACACCATTATTTTTTTACTACCTATAAGTTCTCTTGCTCTAACACACTTTTTACACTCTTCACTACTCTAGTAACAATGATAAATCTCATCTCTTATTTATAGATTTTAGTGTTTATTAGATTGTTGATACATGTCAACATTTTAGCCATTAATCTTATAAATGTTGAAATTTTTTATAAGTAATTCTAATGTAATATCAAATATTACAAATATCTATATTATTTTACAATATTTTTAGATATATATTATTTTAGAATGTTCTCAATATATATCTCGTAAATAATAATTTATACATTTATATAGTGACTTTCCAACATTGACATTTTTTAATGATTAAAAGATAAAATCTTTTATTTTAAAATAAATAAATAAATAATTTAGTTAATTTGTATAAATTACTTCTAATTTGATACTATTAATTTTTCTCTATCATTGTCTGCAACCACACGTGATAAAGTTTTTTTGTATTCGTCAGATATCTGATATGACTTGATAATATATACTAGTGCAATCCTTCTATCTTAACTTGAGTTTCTTCTCCAGCTTTCTCATTGGATGAGGCAACAATGTCGACCGTGTAATGGAAACAGAACTAGATGAAGATGCCTTGTACAAAACAAGTTGTCTATAACAAGAAGTTCTGTTGTGAGGCACCTAAAATAAGGTTGATAAATGCGTGACCAATAAAAAAGTAATAGATTAAAAGCGGAGAACAAAATGTTATAAATCAGAACCGAAAAAAGTTATCAGTTGGAGTTAGGGTTGTAAACGAGCCGAGTATGTTTAAATTCAACAGTACCATATCTACAGTCTAACTCAATTTCATAATGGAGAAAACTTCTTGGTTCAAGTTCGGATTTTTAGTCGTCGTGTTGCTTATTTCATCTGGTTAGTCTGTTTGTTTTCTCCTTACCTTTAATCTTCTTTTTCGTCAAACACTCACGGCGTTCGGAGTTCCGATTATATTCGAAGTTAAATCGAGCTGAACCCCGGATTTTTCTTCAGGAACATCAGATTCCTTACATTCGATCAAACAGGTGTTGCTATCTTCTTACTATATTATTAGCATTAACCGTTTGATGAAATTTGAATGCTACAGGCATCTGTGCTTGTTCCAACGCCCAAAACAACCTTGCTAAAAACTGTAGCACCAAATTAATGATCTTTCCCCGTGAGGAGGGGTCTGGGATTTCACTAAATAATTAAATAAATAACATCCCTCCATCGTTGTACTTCATTCGTGTTGTTAGTGATATATGCTGTTGTTGTTCATATTAACTTTTGCTTTAATTTCTCTCGGTTTTACTAAATATTAATCCATCTATTCATTTATCTGGTTATCTATGACTATGAGTTTAAGATAATTAATGACATGTTGGAATTTTCACCAAGAGATGTAACCCATTGTTCGTTACTCTTATAGAACCATCTAGGGATGTAATTGAGCACGGCTCAACTTGTGGCTTGAAATTTGGTGTTAGATTCCATTTTTAAAATTCAGAACTTTTCTTTTATTAAGATAAAATGATTATAAAGTAATATTTGTTTTATATTCTTTAACTATTTGACAATGAACGTTTAATCACCCTGCTAAAGCTACTTGTGCTCGAACATGTGATTTCTAGAACAACAATAATTCATTTATCCACTTAGATAAGTATACCTTTTCAACTTTCAACTCAACAGCAGCCTTGAGGAGGATGATAGTCGCGATAATGAGCACATAAAAAGACAAGAAGGTCATAACTTTTTAAGATCCACTTTTACAATCTTTTTAAGATCGTTGAGTGAAAGAAAATTAAAAGCTGAGATTAACTTTTTGTTTTTTTCCAGTAAATATCTTATCATTTTCTAGCATTATTTTCAACCTTTGATTTTTTCTCATTCAACGATCCTAAAAGACTATAAAACTAAAAAGTTTTACCTTATGTAATTGGATCCTAACTATATATATATATTTTGACTAATTAATATATCAATGGTAGGGGAAAAAACTTAAATGTGTTTAAAATATTAATCTAATATATTAGTAAAAATAAAAAAATTAAAATATTTCAAATCCTTTTTTAAAAATTTTATTTAAAATTATATGATAAAAACGTATAACTTAAACAAGTGATGAATGATGGAACTGAACTAAAATTTTGTATTCTGATGCAGTTGAACTAAAATTATATTTGTATGGATTTTAAAAATATAAAAATTGATTATATCTATAAGATGATAATAAGTTCGCACATGTAAGTAAATTAACAATTATAATTTAGAAGCTTGAAATTATATTATCCAACACTTTGCTCAATTTGAATAATGCAAATTGGCTTCTAGATAATGATTACCATTTTACTTACATGCGTTAACATGTTATTAGTTAGTGTGATATCTCATCTAATACTAAAATTATGAATCAGGTTTACTTGCTGATTTGTTTTCATGTGTTAACATGTTATTAGTTGGGATCATATGGATTTGCAGCTTCTAGACGTGGGATTTTCTCCAAGTCTTAGACTTGGCCTATATATTTAGCTGGGGACTATGATGGAGTCGATGAGATCCTGGAGTGGAGCTAGCTCTTTCTTGTCGATCACCCCGAATTCCTGCAGATGCAAAACCGAAAACCGAATCAAACCGACGACTTTCCGATCAACGATGAGTGTTCCGGCACCCGAGGGCGGGCGAATGTTGCTCACTACCACTTCAAAAAATGGATAAGCAGAAGAAAACTTACAGAAGTGAACAGAATGAAATGCTTGAAGCATGTGTTCAGATGGGCTTCTTCCTTGAGGCTCACGATTTTCTGGAAGTGCGAGTGGTAGATGTGGGCGTATACTCGGAACAGTCTTTTGAATATCGTTTTCACGACCTCCTTGAAGTTGGGAGGAAACGGTACACCTATTGAATTCGAAATATATTCAGTTGAACGAAGGCAAGCATTCAAGCATAGATACAATAGGGAAATTTTGGAAAGAGTATAGATGTTATTCATACATGGATAAACAACTCTCTCTCTCTCTTGATGACAGTATTTCAGACATCACAAAGAATTAAAGAGATTGAGTGCATGGACGATGATGAATTTACCAAGCTTTTGAGGAAATATGGATTCATCATCAAGTTGTGATTCGATCCAGTCCATTAAATATTCAACGTATTTTGGAGCGGAAACCTCGATTGGTTTCTTGATCTGCACACCATCTGCCCATCTATATTCATACCTATAAAGTTTTGTCAGGAAGCAAAATAATCAACTCCAGAAAACCCAAGATATCAACTAATGAAGAATTCTAAAAACAAGTAGACTATTAAGGCTCACTGCAGGTAACTATGGAAGTGTTAAATTGATTGATCAGACAACAAAAAGGCACAAGAACCAAACACGAAAACAAAAAAAAAAGTTAAAACTCACCATCATCCCACACTTATTAAGCAATAATATATTATATATAGACTTCATAATTTGGCAAGATGTATTCCATTCAAAGGAGTCTCGGTTATCCTGATTACTTGGAGCATCCATCAATTGATAGAAATAATTTTGATATCATCAACAGATCCAAACATGACATACAGCATGATCGAAATTATTAAGATATAAGATCTGTAAGATTAATTTGTTGGAAAGGGGAAAAGGAACTGGTTTGATATGTCATACTTAGGGCCTGCAGTCATTGTAGGACAATTCTCAGCAGTACAAAACTCTGTAAGGGTACCATAGAGCAGATTCACCTGATTGAAGAAATCCACGGCTGAAAAAGATCCAACAATTATATATAAGCAACGAGTTTCAAAGAAATCAGGCAAGTGACCTAGAAATGAGAAAGAAAATGCACCGAAACATTCTATAAAAAATCAGCTAATAAATTAGCAGTCAAGGAATTAACCAACTGCATGGCCACACTAAAGTCGAATATTCAGGGATCAATTACACATACAGCTTTAAAAATATATATATATCAGGAATTATTCTGCATGTTTGAATGTGTGTGCAGGGTGTACGAGTATGAAAGAAAGAGAGGGAGCAAGAGATACTGTTGACTGCGAGCCATTCATTTAAATCTTCCCCGGGAGGTAACCTTACTGCTTCCCTTAGATTCCCACTGCCCAGGGTAGAATCAATGTGCTGCTTAAGCTGTGCACCCTGCATTAATGTCGTTACAGTACATGGACGAGAACTGCAAATTCTTCTAAGCCACTAATATAGCAGAATGAAGTCCAGAAAGTACTTAAATAAAAACACAATAAATAATCCAGCGCTGTAGAAATGGGGAGAAACGTCTAAAAGTTTATATGATCATTGTCAAGCTCAATACACAGCAGAACTAACTATGTTTAGAGGTAGATCCCCATTTAGTAAAAACATTATCACATCTAGTACGTGTATACAAGACCCTCAAATATCCATGAGTTGGCACCACAGAAGAGGCTGTAGAACCATCATGCATGTCAGTAGAACATTGAAATCTGTAGTATCTCCACTTTGCCACCGAAATTTTTAAGTAACACATCATAATGTAAATTTGTTTTATGAGTAAGTGACTTTAAAAGCAATGAAATTTATCAATTAGAAATATGAATGGTAAAAGCTATTTTATTCTTTTCCTCTATTGGTATGGTCAAGTGAATTCTTGCTTTACAAATATAAATAACGATTTCCAGAATTAATCGCAACCATTTAATTAGCTAAAATTCCAAGAAGTAAAAAGGTCAGGAAAAGCTATTAAGTTGAGGATTCAGAAGCTTCTCTTCTTACTTGCTTTATTTTGTTTCTGTTTCTGCACACTTTGTAGCATAGTTCTATAGTGCTAAAGTTGCAAATTCAATCATAAAAAATAGGAAACAAATTATTTACCAAGGGGATAAATTGAGCCAAGTAGTCAGTGGTCTCATAAACAATCCAAAGGATTCAAGCACAAAAATAGGGAACAAGCAGAGATGAAAGATTAATTATGTTTTTACTAGAAAAAAGAACAAAAATAACCAACCTTACTTCCCGAGGGTGCATTTTTTTTGGGGCGGAATGTTCTCTGATTTCTGTTTTTAGAGCAATATATTATCAGGAAAATTGTTAACTGAGAAGATACACAAATGGCTAACAGCTATACTGCCAAGACATGGGAGTGGGGGTCAGAAATACACACATCCAACATAGGTAAGTTCAAATTTTCAAAGGTTCTTTTGTTGGTTCAGAGGAATTCAATCTAACAATGGCTGCAAACTGTCTAACAGGCCCAACATGCAATGCGCTTGATAAAATTCAGCTTGCAGATGCAAAGCTCATCAGTTTCAATGATGATCATACAGTTCCAAAGGTCAAAATCAATAGTCTAGGACATGTTCACCTTTTCTACCTTCCTAACGTTGCCATTCCTGAAAACCACCCGGAACGGAATGGCTTCTAATCATAGTTCTAATAAAACAGAACCAACCAATCACAAGAAATCAGAACAAATCATTAAATAAAAACATGAATAAAATTTGAACAGGCACTAAGATTCACATTCATTCATGTATAGCCCAGCCTTCGTTTGATTAACATATATAAAAAAAAAGGCAACAGAATGAATGATCGACGTGATTTTGAGACTCAAAGCTTCGATAATTCATAATAATCAAAAGAGCGGTTAACAATCACGCCATTAAGCCTATCGCTCTAACAAAACAATAAGATCGCAGCTAACGTTAACAGAGACAAACCGCAAACGAATCAGAGAGCAAACTAAGACAACAGATCACATGTTTTCAGAAATTGAATTAAATTCAACAGTGCCGAGAAAGATGAATTGATCGCTGATCTTAAACCAGGAAACAGGCAATATAATTACAACGGATCTCGCATAATCTATCAAAACATGCAGGAAATTAAATAATAATTATTAATATAAAAAAGAGAACAGGAAAAAGGTGGAAATTGCGAATCACCTGCCCAGACCGAAGAGACTCATGGTTACAGAGTTAGAGAGGATTCGGATTTTTTCCTTTCTTCCTCAAAGCTGAAAAGGCTTTTTCTCGTCACCTTCTCTATTTCCTTACTATTTTCTTTAAAAATAGTGTATTTTTACTATTCATGGCGTGATCTCAGCTGTTCATGCCATTTTTATGTCCATATTAAACTAGAGGTATTCATAAATGATCATTAAATTATGTTAAAATAATTTATTTAGTTATTAAAGTTTAAGAAGGTATGAAATAATCACATAATTATTAATGTAATTTAGTGATCATTTATGTATTTTACTCTAAAATAAATAATAATATATATATATATAGATAGATAATTCAATATACTTTCATTCTACAAATAATTTCTAATTTATAGTAATCAAATATATATATATATATATATAATCTTAAATAGAGCAAATTCATGGTCTGTAATTCTGTATGTTGATATTTGAGTACTATTGTTTAGGAGGGAGTTTAAGGGGATTTTACCGTTTGGATACCCTAACTTTTGGGCCGTTGTACAGAGGGCGGGAAAGTTATTTGCTTCACACGAAGCTCGTTAGATGCTTAGATTTTTTATTGGATAAATTTCATTTTTATACTTAAACTATCATTTTTAATCCGTTTTAATATCTAAACTTTCAATACTTTTTAAATCACATCTAACATTTAATTTTTTTTAATTTTAAGTGACTTTATTCAAAATTTAACGTTAAGCGGACCAAAACTAAACATGTTCAGTTTTTAACGGTTAAAATAACATTTGGACTGAAAATTCACCCATAATATATACACATGACGGAATTTAAATCCGAAACATTAAAGATCACAAATACTGGGAGCAAATTTGTGCAAAATTCATAAGGTGATATGAAAACAGTGATCAAATATATATAGCAGCTAAGCAAATTTAATTCAAGAGAGTTGGATGTTGATATATATTCCATAACAGCGAGACTAAAACAGCACGAAAACATACAACAACGTTATTGACTTGTAATGAA
This sequence comes from Hibiscus syriacus, assembly GCF_006381635.1. NCBI lineage: Eukaryota > Viridiplantae > Streptophyta > Magnoliopsida > Malvales > Malvaceae > Hibiscus > Hibiscus syriacus. Next base: position 110,153 of record NW_024063446.1, read on the forward strand.
CATAGTGACCCTTCCATCTTCATCCACCTATCTTGTAATAAAACACCAGCTCAACAACATATATGCCACAGGATACAGAGAGACTGCTTCTGTTCAGCATCCATATACCGCTACCTCCACTTCTTTTCCGATAATGATATGAGCTGCAACAGAGAAAATGACAATCAAATATTGGGTATTACGATAAAAGCAATCGAATGTAGCATTTCTGAACAGAAATCAAAATTTCAAACATCGGAAGAATGCAGCTTGTAAGAATTGTGCATGCAACATGCGTGCACGTGAACAGCGGAGATAAAGGTCTTCAGACAAGGTTAGGGAAGCCACAGAGATATGAGAAGACAAAGAATTGGATTTTGCAAGAAACTACGGATATTGCCTCGGAGAAGTAAGAACGAATAACATATAATCTCATGTTTTTCGCACTAGTAAACTTTCTGACAATAACAGATCACAGTCTACCACAAGGGCAAGTTTACTGAAGACGATATTGTCTAACTGCAAACAGGTAGTTGTTGTAAAGGAAGATGTGGTAAGATCGGAACCGTTGCACTCGGCAGAGACAAATATCCAAAGACCCCGAATAGACCTACCTGTTCCAAAAGCCTCTAAACAACCAAACACCCGCAAACAAAAAATATGTTCCTTATGTGAAGTTGAATGTGGTAAGAATCAAAAGTTTTGATAACACCCTAGAATCTAAATTCCTCATACCTTGATCAGTCAAATATGACATCTTAATTTAAAGATGTGGCACACAGATAAATGCCTACTTGATGCCTGCACCAAACCGTACCCAAATATAATTTGCAATGAAGCACTAATGGCAATTGATAACCAACCTGGCGAGCCACCTGTGCTATCGCCGACTGTCTCGAGATGATTCAGCTGTCAATGTGGAGTCTAGAGAATCATTTTGTTTATCCTCCACCTTCCTTTTAGAAGTGTCCCTGTCAAGTGAGCAATCTCCATCAGGGCTGCGCAAAGAATCCTTCTTCCGCCTTCTTTTGAAAGTGTACATGAGAAACTTATTATTTACCGGTTGAGGAGAAGACCCTTCAGTAACTTCAGGCACTTTAACATCCAAGTTTACAGCAGACACATCAACCATCTCGACATCCAGTTTGCAAGATGCAACCCCTAAATTCTCAGCAGATCCACTCTCCGGGCTTGACAACTCTTTTTCCTCTGTCAGCAATTTATCATTGTCTTTGTCATTATGGAGATCACAAGCTTTCACAAACTTGAAATCATCCTTGTCAACTTTTTCATATCTCAATTCAGTAACAACTTCCACTGCACTTGAAGGTGAACCGGGGATGGAAAGAGTGCGAGAACCCTTTGGAGCATCATGGTTGATGATCCTACAATTTCCCCCAAATCGAGGGTTCTCATCAACAGCATGTGAAAAATTTTCAGGGCACAGTAGATCAGATTTTTGGCATTTTGCTATGACCTGATCACGCATATCCATAGATGAGGAAACTATATTTTTCTTGTACCTAACACTCTTTTCCTTTTCCTGCGAAAATGACTAACAGGAAGTGCTTGAATGTTGTCATGAACATCAGTTTGCATTACTTTGAACTCGTCTATTTTCTCCTCAGGTCGATGAACTTTTGTGTGCATATCCCTCCCTTTTTCATCTTCTCTAGCGGATTCATTCTTAGCATCATCTACTTGCCCCGAAGGAGATAAATTTTCATTCAACAGACACCTTTCAAGTGCACGAATCCTCTGAGTGCACCCATTTCTATACAGATCAGGCTCTTTTCGTCTCATCACTATGGAGGCAAAATCGGGGTTACAAACATAGCAATTATCTTTACAAGAACAGTTAATACCCACATTTTTTGAACTCTTGATGTCAGAAACCGTCACAATGTCAGTTTGTGTATCGAGTTGAGAAGATATGACAGGCCCGAAACTGCTGATTGCATTTCCATTTGTCAGTTTTTCACAAGCAGCAACATCATGTTCTGATTTTTGTTCGCCTGAACACTGGACCGCATTTTTGGTCAGCTTCTCCAACTCATCTTGAGCTTCTCTCAACTCAGCTCTAAGATCTTTAACTATATCCTCTGCTTCCCCCAGTTGTGCTTCCAGCTCTTCGATTCTTTTCTGTTGATTCAAGGACGTCGTCTCTGCTTCATTAACCTAAAATCATGGCAAGGACAGGAAATACTATAAGAATTGGCTTGATGGACCAACTACTCATCTATAAAGGTTAGAGCTTATCTATGTCAAACATGTCCTACACGAACAAATACGTCTTTCTCACCATATAAAGCTCGGGGGTTTAAGATAAAACTAAATAGCGCATAACCTCTCATCAAAGCAACGCATAGCAAACAGAAATGTCAACAGATAACAATCTAATAACGAAAAGGCAATTCCAATTCATGAATTGCATTCTGTCAAGCTCACCACGCTTGTATAGTGTTCATAATCAGGGATAGACCGGGGGGCAGTCGCCCCCTAAAAATTTAAAATTACCATATATTTTAAATTTTTTCTATGTATTTTTTATTGAAAATCTTTTTCGGCCCCCTGGAATTTTAGTTCATCCCTTAAGTTTAAGTCCCCCAACATAAAATCCTGCGTCCATCCCTATTCATAATGCTTATTAAAATGAGCAATCAAGTCTAAATTGATGAAGTATCTATTTAGCAAAACACATATAATGCAAATACAATCAACTAAGCAATTTGAAACAAAAGGCAACCAAACATAAAAAAACATAAACCTCCAAACAAGCAATTATCCAGATGAAACCGACATTATGAAAACATGCTGAAACATCATAATCGGACATGAACAGAAAATTAACAGAAACAAAGACCAAACAGTTACCTTAGCATCCAACATCTGTTTCAACCTAACCAACATACGCAATGCCTCATCTTTGTCCGCGAACAGCTCCTTCTGGTACCGTTGAGCCTTCCTCTCCGACACCATTATCCTCGCCGCCGCTTCTTTAGCCGTGTTCAAAATTATCTCGGCATAAGCCTTTTTCAAAGCCGTCAATTTCTGTTCAAAACACAGGATACCCATAAATCACCAAAGAAACCCCACATCAAAAAACCGTCGTTTCGAACCAATAGAAGGATCAAAATCAACTCTTAAAGAAAAAACCCAAAAATTAAAACAGATAAAATAAAACAAAGAAATACTGAAATCCACTGGAAAAAGGAACAATAACTATGTTATGCAGAGAGGTGGTGGAGTTACTTTACCTCTGAATCGGCCATTGTAACTACTGCTGCATCGAACTGATACTGTGTCTTTTCAGACCAAATTGTGAAGCAGAATAGCAAATGAGAGAACAAAGAGGTTGTTTGGTTTTAGTTTTTTACCCCTTTCCCTTATAGCAGCTGTCAGTTGGGAACTGAAAGTCCTTCCAGTTATTACCTAAATACCCTATTTTGTTCATTTTATTTACCAACACGCCACTTCATCTGACACAACGGTTGAACCGGTGCGGCTTATAGACCAATTGTTTTTCGTTTTTGTTTTCTTTTCTTCACTATGAGGAATCGACAATTGGCGCGCGCCAATGAGAGGAGCCCACATTGGGGGAATTTATATGACGTGGGAGAATCAAATATTGACACGTGTCGAAATTGCATGCAATGGGTTTCCGCTTTAGAAAGTGCGAGAGATTCAAGCGATGCGTTTTATAGATAACAATAGTCATTATGATTTCATATTTCATAATTTTATACACTTTTTTCTAACGAAACCTACTAGTATCTCGACATAAATACATATTACCAATCCAAATTATTTATCTACTTATATATTAGTTCAATATCAAAGCTAGGGAAACGTGTAGTAATGTGATTCTTCAAGTGAAAAATTATTATATAGAATAAAGAATAATAAAATCCGACTTGATTTGATTTGAAGATTTTTCTTAAATTTCGAGTTAATTAAGTTCAGATAATCGAGATATTTAATTTAATTGAGTCAACTCAAATTTTAAGTTCGATTCAAATTTGAATTTACGAAATTAGAAGATCGGAAAAATGAAAACTAAAACAACATCATATGGTCTTTAATTAAATAATTTGACTATTTTGTAATTTGGTCCTAATTTCCTAATTTGTTCAATTCATCTTTTGTTTTTAGTTAATTTTTGATCAAATCGAACTACATGTTCATAAACTATTTTAGAATATATAAGTAGATTCAACTCCTCTCTTGACAACAAATTTCCTATTTTTTAGTGGCATAATGACACAATTATTCAATGTTTGCACAAATGATCATTTTATCCCATATTATTATTTTTTAGATCATTTTATCCTCCAACATTTCATTTTCTAACAAAATAACTTTTGTTGTATGGAAACCGTTAATTGACTAACTTTTAACATATGCTTCTACCGTGGCATTCACACATGCGTTCAATTCTTGACGTGGCATGTGTCATGTCATCATTCTAGGTGTTTTAGCACATGTCACGTCATCATTTTAGATGAGATAACACATGTCACGTCATTATTTTAGGTGACATGGAACATGTCATATCATCAATTTATCATATATGATAATGTCATGTCAGCAATATATGTTGATCGTTAGTCAACTAATGATTTTCATTTAATAGAGTATATTTTGACTAAAATTGAAACGTTAGGATGAAATGATTCAAAAAAATAATAGGATGCAAAGTGACCATTTTTACAAACGTTAGGGGTAGTTATATCATTATGTTTTTTTTCTCTATTTATTTAATTTATTATTCATTTTAGGTCCATTTTAACCAAAATTAAACCACATGTTCTTTGACCACTATATAATACCTAATAAACTCCAATTTATATTCTTAATAACAAACTTTTTCTTTTTGCAATATAGTTCATTAACTTTATATTTTACTCAATTTGATCAAATAATTAAAATGTAATATATATATATATATATATATAAAGTTTGTAAAAGTACTAGTAAAATATATGATAGTATGCTAAAATTATTAGGTTTAGTACATTTTAAAATGTCGAAATTATACATCAAATTGATTTTTTTTGTGGTTAAAGAATTTTTCGTTAAAATATATGTTTAACGTTTTTTCCGTTAATTTTTTAGATGTCTACCGTTATATTTTTTATTTTTTAATAATAAAAACATTTCTTTAAAAAAAATTCAAAAAAATCAATCATGTGTCGCCCTTTTCCCTCCCACCTCTGACTACGACGGAGGGTCACTAGTGGCTGGGTTTTGTTCGGAGCAGAATGAATGGTGCGGTTGTGTAATGTATGATCAACTGTAGCTGTCGGAATCGTCGAAAAACAATGAAGAAAAACTTAGAAAGTTGACGACCCTACACGATGCTTTTCACGACAACCAACGCAGTTTCATAGTGGGGGAGGACTGGATTTGGTCGTGGAGGCGAGACGGTTTTGATGGAGCCAAAGGTGATATCACGGACTGACGATGGCCGATTGACGGTGGAATTTTGAAGTTCTTATTTTTTTTAAAAATATAATATTAATCTTTTTAAAAAAAAATATATGTGTGACACGTGTTAAATAACAACGAAATTTAACGACCGTTACAGTCCTGACAACTAAAAATGTAAAGTTGAAAATATTAATACTTATTTTCAGCATAATTTTTTTAGAGACTAAAAGTCAATTTAAAGTATAATTTAGACCTCTAAAAGTGTATTAATCCAAATTATTATGACACAAAAGATATTATTAATTACATGTTGACAAGTTTTTAAAGTAAAAAAAATATGTTGACTGGATTCATGTGAATTAAATAAAAAGAAGAAGGATTGAGTAAAATATTATTTTCTCACGAAATGCTCCCTCCACTTCCATGTGCAATTGTCCTCGTATAGTTGCAACGATTAAAAAGGTTGTTGGTGCATACTATTATATTATTATGTCTTAAAAGAAGTGAAATATAATATCTGATATAATAAGATGTTTAAATTAATGAGACCGATAAATTTAAAATTGAGTGTTTTAACTTTAAATAAATTGATTTTATTTAAAAAATTAATTTATGACAACCTATTTGAGTTATTTCGAGTGTATTATATTCTATTGATTAAGCCTAATAAATAAAAATATCATATTTATTAAATAAATTAAAGATAAAAAATAAAGGGTAGGGATAATTTTTAATAATAACAATGCGGCGCTATTTTGTCGATAAAAAGAAAGCCCACTCCGATATCTTTTTGGAGAATTACAAGCAGACAAGACACAGTAACCAAACATTATGCGACACGTGTTCTATCGCAGATTGAAAACAGTCACCACAGCGTGGTGCCACCTCACCGTTGTCCCTCATATATATATCATCGCAGATCGGTTATTTAGCATTTTTCCCTTCTCAATTTGTACGGCCTAAAGATTCCTTCGCCGCGAAAGATCGAAAGAAGGGGGAAAAACATGGGGATTCAACCTACCACCTGCCCCTCAGCCTCTTCGTGCACCGCGAACGGCGGTGGAGGTGGAGAGATCATGCTTTTCGGAGTCAGAGTGGTGGTTGATTCCATGAGGAAGAGTGTTAGTATGAACAATCTCTCTCAGTACGAACAGCCTCATGAATTGAACAAGGACGGCAACAACAAGAACAACAAAGATCACGGCGATGATAACCTCAACGCCGGTTACGCCTCCGCCGATGACGCCGTTCCTCACACCACCTGGAATCGCGAGCGCAAACGAGGGATTTCTAAGTTTTTTATTGTTTTGGAATTTATGGAAATGGAATTTAGGAGTTCCGTGGACGGAGGAAGAGCACAAGCTGTTTCTGGTAGGACTGCAAAAAGTAGGCAAAGGGGATTGGAGAGGGATTTCTAGAAACTTCGTGAAGACTCGTACGCCGACACAAGTGGCGAGCCATGCTCAGAAATATTTTCTCCGGCGAAGCAATCTCAACCGTCGCCGCCGTAGATCTAGCCTCTTCGATATTACCACCGATACGGTATTGCTCATTACTATTCCTTTTTCAACATTTTTTCTCTTTGTTTTGCTTGGAAAACTGACGAATCTAGAAATTTAAGGGTTCAGAGGTGAAATATGTAAAAATGATTCATTGTTCAGTGACCTTTCAAATATTATAAAATGGTCATTAAACTTCTTAAACAATCACAAAATAATCCCCTGTAATGTTAAAATAGCTACACATTTCGATAAATTTAAGTACATCTTATAACAGTTGCATTTAATGTGTAAATACTCTCATAATTCACAGGCCTATGTGTCGACCTTTCTATTTTGATACTATTTGGTTAGGTACAAGCAATTCCAATGGAAGAAGAGCGAGTTGATCGGCAAGACAACACAAATCAACCACCTGAGACCAATGTATTCCCCATGATGCCGGCTGCTTTTCCGATAGCTTTTAATCCTTTAGTTCCTCCGGTTCCGGCCGAGAATCCTGTCGAAAATCTCACCATAGCACGGGGGAATCAATCAAATAACAATGCTGCAACAGCTAACCTCAATCCGGCTTCCCAGCCGTTATCGTTGTCACTCAAGCTCTCTTTGCAATCTGATCAAACGGATTCATCGTCTTCAGCCTTGAGGCATTCTCCGTTTCAGGTGATGCCGAACTTTAGCAATGGAGATAGCAATAACATCATCAGTGTTGCTTAAGAATGACATTGAATTATAATAAGCTTGGGGAAAAAAATAAAGAACATAAGGTAAAAATTATGTAAGTGGTTTTTCGAATCCCTTTGTTTTTGTTTTCGATTACCCATCTTGCAAATCTTGATGGGATTTTTCTTGTGTTTTTTACAAGAAAATATCAAGGTGTTGTGGTAAAGATTCAATATTTTTGGTAGATCAGACAATTTTATGTGAACATTGTGTGTTGTTTTTATTGTCTTGATATGAGAAGATGACATGTTTATGTTTTGGATTTATATTTTTAAAAGAAGGTGATACTTCTTTATCCACGTCATCGATGATGTGGCATTTTTAGACGCACGACAATAATCGATATTTGGTCAAAACAATATTAGTTGACTATGATCAATGATTGTTACCAATCAATTAATCTGTTATAGATAAAGATGAGTAAATGGTTGTAAAATAATAAAAAAGAAATATAATTTATAAAAAAATTAGAAGAAAAAAACACGGATAAAGAAGAAAAATTTTATACAAAAATACATCACGACCTAAAACCTATATACATATTTAATTGTATGACCAATAGGGGTGTGCATTATTGGTTATTATCCGATTCGAATTTTCGTATATTTGAAAATTTCGAATACTTAAAGTAATGATCCGTATCTGATCTGAAAAAATCAGATATCCGAAATTTCGGATCGGATATCCAAATATCCGGATCCGGATCTGAATCCGATTTTTGTTAGAAAAAAAATTCTCCTTTTTTTTTATTTTTTTTATTAATCTTATCCATCCAAACACTTGAAATTAAATCTGATAGTTAACAAGATACTTTACTATTACTTGTTACGGGATCATCATCTTATTCCCAAACGAAATATATTTTATTAAATATGTAATATTATAATTTTTAAAATTAATATTTTTATTTCTACCAATGTTAATGTCCTCGTCTTTTTTTAGTTGTTCATAAAAAATTAACATAAATTAAATACTAATTCTAAGATTGATGAATGTAAAGAACACTATATATATTCCAAGATATACGCACTTCTCAGGCCTTAATGCATCAATCATTATGTATCCTACGAAATACGATTAGGGATGGTAACTTAACCCGAATCCGACGGGTTCCGACCCGACCCGACCCGATCAGGTCGGATTTTTTAAAAAAAAATTCGGGTTCGGGTCGGGCTTTTTTAAATGCACTGTTCGGGTCGGGTCGGGTTTAGGGTAAAAAAAATCCGACCCGACCCGAAAAATATATATAATTTTATCTTATATATTTAGGGATAATTACAATAATATCCCTCCATATATAATTTTTTTTCAATTAAGTCAGTTTTCATTGAATTAAATTTTTTATTATTATTTCGGGTCGGGTCGGGTTTCTAAGTCATATATTCGGGTCGGGTCGGGTGAAACATTAATTTTGTCGGGTCGGGTCGGGTCACGAGTGGAGAACCCTTTCCTCTCGGGTCGGGTGGCCCAAAAACCCGACCCGACCTGACCCGACCCATTGCCATCCCTAAATACGATGGCACCATCATAAATTTTGGTAGAGTTATATTTCAGTGAATTAATCGCATAGTATTCCACTGTTCCGTTGACGAATACTGTGGCATCATTAGCAATTCCAGCTTGATACAGTTGGAGCATTCTTTGTTGCATGGTAGAATGGAGATTTTACGTGGCAATTGTTATGGAATACCTGGCTTTATTCGTGGGATTTATGAGAACATTTGATGACTGGTGAGATAAAAAAAGTAAGCTGAAAGTTTAAGGATCTTCTTTTGTAACTCTTTTTGCTTCTTCTGTGAACATATCAACAATGCTTTATGTTTGTGGAAAGTCCATATAACATAGGTTGTATAATATAATTACGAGTCAAAATTATCGGGACTTACAACGAAACAGGACCATTCAGGCAGAGAATACGAAAGCATTTCCGGCAGATAATTTTATTGATATTACGTATCATAAATTTATTTGAGTTTTTCAAGGACATAGTCTAATTGGGATTAACATGTCATTTTTGGGTAGCGTTAGTATTTGATCCTTGAAGACCGCGGCAAACGAAGCAGGTAGGAATTAGGACAAAATGAGTCGAAGGATGTCCTGTAAAACTTGAATGATTTCTGGGTTTCTTCCAAACATCGGGCCTTATCATCTCTAGAAGCAAAAAAATGAAATGACAGAACAAGATAATAGCCTAAATTTTTTCGGTTTTCGGATAATCCGAAATTGGATTTTGATTGATCCGTATCCGATCCGAAAATTCGAAAAAAAATTCGGATACCCGATCCGAACTATCCAAAAATTAAAAATCAGATCGGTTTTTTTTTCACACCCCTAATGACCACAATAACCTTAGCTAAATGAAGTTGTACTTGTACCCACATCCACTAATTATTCGCATTTTCTTTTACTTTATGTTTTTACTAAACCAGTCGTACTATAAACTATTTGAATCAAATCAAACAAAATTCATATCATGAACTTGAACGTAATAAAAAAAATGAAGTATATGATTATTGAATTTTTAAAAAGTCATAAAACAATCATTAATTATTATTATTATTATTATTTTATAACAATTAGATAAATTTAATGATTTTTAAGAGTTTAATGATAAAGAAGATTATCTACGTATGACCTCTAAAATACTTTAAAATATTAGAATGAAATTTATGGGTAAAGTACATAAATGATCCCTTGACTATAGGACATTACTTTATTAAGTCCTTCGACTATTTAAAATTACGAAATGGTAACTTGACTATTAATTATGTTCTAAACTCGTTCTTTTCCGTTAAAAAAATGGCGAAAGTATGAATTGTATGTTAACTTACTCAGACATGATAAAATACGACCTCATAATCTCAAACGACTATCATATCTTAGTTAACATGTTAATGTCCAACTCATATGGTTGTTCATCTTTTAACAGTAATTGACAAATTTAAAACATAATGAATGGTCGAGTGACCATTTGGTAACTTTTAATAGTTAAGGGACTCAATAAGGCAACTCTCTATAGTCGAAGGACCATTTTGTAACTTTTAATAGTTAGGGAACTTAATAAAATAATATCATATAATCGATGGAATAATAAATATCCCATAAATATCTTGCCGTTTTTAGCACTAATTGATTAATTCCATCCCTTTGCCAAATGGGTAAACTTCCCATGAAGAAAACCCTAAAATTAATCTAAGTGGAAAACATGGGTACACTTGGTTGGAAGGTGAGCGAAAAACTCCAAACTTGTCCCAAGAAACCCTATTTGTAGTGGAAGAAATCACACAACCCTAATCCTTGATTTCCCTTGCGATCAAGCACTAACATTCATCGCCTTCCTCTCTTGTGCCGGAAAAACAAAGAGAGAGAGGTCATGATATCGGTAGGCTATACCCTAACCCTGTCATGATCTCTCCCGTCCAACCTAAAACCACAAAATAATCCTGTACATCGACGTGTGTTTACGTTGATATCGGTAAAAATTTTGTGGAGAGAAATGGGGAGACGATCGTTTAAGCAGTTCGTAGAAGAAGAACTCGGATCCATCCCGAAGTTCTTCATCTACGCGCTGCTGGAATGGGCGATGATCTTCATGTTGTTCGTGGGCGGGTTCGTGGCGTTCGTATCGAACGAATTCGCCAAGTTCGTCGAGTTGCCGATCCCTTGCTTGTTTTGCGCCAGGCTCCATCACCTCCTCCTCGGAAAAACCAGCCATGTCCATTACAATGAGTCCATATGTGACGAACACAAGAAGAGTGTGTCGTGTCTTGCCTTCTGTCACGCCCACAGAAGCTTTCAGACATCCGGAACTTGTGCGAGAGCTGCCTCCTGTCGTTCGCCACCGAGAAAGACACCGATTGCGATCGGTACAAGTCGCTTCTCGGGATCCTACACAAGGACGTCGATCAGTTGTTGGTGGACGAAGACGGTGAGGTTCAGTTCTCGATGCCTTTCGGAGCTAAAAGGGATGAAGAACCGGCGGTTTTTGAGAGAGCAATGAGCATCGTTGTACATGCTGTGGGCAGCCATTGAAGGTGAAGTTTACCGGTTCAAAGGACAAAATTTATTCCTTATCTTCCATGGCTCCTTCTCCTTCTCCCAGGACTCTTCCTGATAATATGCTGCAGATTAAATACTCGGAGCTAAAGCTTAAACTTGATGAACCAGAGGCTCTTGAGGATAATGATCGCTCAAAAGGTGAAAAGCCATGCGAATTTCAAATTCCAAGCATATATATAATGAGAGTTAATTACATCATATATCCTTAAAATATAACCCTCATTTTAATTTAGTTCCTAAACTTTTGAATATTATAATTTCATCCCTAAACCGACTCTCATTCTAAATTAGTCCTTAAACTTTTGAACATCCTAATTTCATCTCTAAACTATGAACTATTTCTAAATTGGTCCTCAAAATTTTGAATATTCCAATTTTATCCTCAAATTTATCCAAATATGGAATTAATTTCAACCATAATTTAACCTAAATTTTGTTTATTTTCAAACATATAATAATATAACCTAGCCTAAAAATTTTATTAACAATGGATGTGATTAGTGTACACATATAGTTTGGGATAAAATTGGAATGTTCAAAGGTTTGGGACTAATTTAAAATGATAATCATAGTTTAGGGATAAAATTAAAATATTTAAAAATTTAAAGACTAATTTAAAATAAAGATTATACTTTAAGAACATGTGATACGATTAACTCATATATTCATATATATACTTGTCTTGTTTCTTAATTATACCGATTTTGAGAATATTGGATTTATGTGTTTTAACAGTGAAGGAAGATGGGAAGGGTGGTCCAATGCCGATGGTGCCGGAGGGTGACGAAGACGATAAGACCCCCAACGTTGTGACGAGCAACGAGTTCTTCGGCATCTCCTTATCGGATTCCGCCAACGATAGCCCTAGGTGGAACCGAACTCCGAGGAAGTTACCGCTTCAGAGATCGGAGTTCGCCTCGGATTGCGGCGGCGAAGGCCAAATACTGAACAGTCCTCGCATGGACCGAAAGTCACTCATGGCATTGTACATGGAACTCGACGAAGAACGCAGCGCCTCCGCCGTGGCGGCCTACAACGCGATGGCGATGATCACGAGGTTACAGGCGGAGAAAGCGGCGGTCCATATGGAGGCGTTGCAGTACCAGAGGATGATGGAAGAACAAGCCGAGTACGATCAAGAGGCACTGGAGGAGATGATCAATCTGGTGGCCAAAAGAGAGGAGGAACTCAGTGAGTTAGAGGCCGAACTCGAGGTTTACAGGGCCAAATATGGAGGTTTACAGGAAAGTGATTTCGAAAAGCATGCACCGAGAGACGAGAACGATGAACGGAACAACAACAACAACCTCAACGGCAAACCCGAAACTGCCTTCGCTACTACTACTGCCGTGAACTCGGAGACTCAGCAAGGTCAGACCGAGTCAAATTGCGGTAACCAGGAGCAGGTCGTAGCGGCGGAAGCCGACAAGATATATGGATCGGAATCGAATCCGGCGGAAGTCACTGCCACTGCGAAATCAAAGAAAGCGATGCGTCAAATGAATCGGTTGAAAATTCTAGAGAAAAAGATGCATATATCAACAATGGGAAGGCATGAAAGGCCAAGTTGTGAGTTTGAAGATCAGTAGCGGATTAGCTAGAATAGTTTGCCAATTTCCTGGCTCTATTCTCATCACGCTCTTTAAACTACCCCATCTTCACATTCACAACACACTTTTATCTTCCTATTGCATTCCTTACATTTTTTTCTTTTACTATGTTCAACTTTTAAATTAAAAAAAATAAGAAATTAAACCAGTAAATTTTTGACAACTTTTAATTATTAATTTTTTTTTCTTTCATATAACATACTGTAAATTTTTAAAAAGAATACTGAAATTCTAAAATAATTTTTGAAATTTCCAAAGTTTTATAAAGAAGTTGATAAATAATTAAATTTAATTTTATAATGTCAAATAAGACACTAATTGATTTAAAAAATTATTAAATTTAATGTTGATAAAAAAAGTGAATTGATAAAATGTTAATGTATGAAAATTTAATTAAATATAAAAAAATTTAAAATTTAATTGATTTTTTTAAGTCAAGTGCCACATATCAATCATCACAACCATGGGTGATGTATTAGTTTTTTTGGGTAAATTACGTATGAATTAAATTATCAATTTTGATTTATTTTAATATTTAAACTTTCATTTTCCCCCAAAATCATACTTAATTTTTAATTTTCATTTCATTTTAGTATCTCATTGAAAACTTAAAGTTATGTTTTGAAAAATAATGAAAGTTGAAATACTATAACAGACAAAAACTGGATAGTTTAGGTACTAAATATATTAAGTTCTTAACAAAGGGGTACTAAAATAAAATAAAAATTGAACATTCAATATGATTTCTAAAAATTGAAAATTTAGGTACTAAAACTGATCAAAATTGATAGTTTAAGTACTAAATACGCAATTTACCCAAATTTGAGCAATGACTCAGCTTCAAGCCAAAAATAAACCAAGTATGGGAAACCTACCACGAGAAACATAATTTACATATAATACACGTTTTACAAGAAAAAAGAACGAAGCATGCACCCCAAAATGACTTGAACTCGAAACACAGCAAAAAGAAAAATTAAAGGAAAACAGGAAAAAGAGCCTGTTATTCTACAAATGAAGCCTATAGACTCGTATGAATGTAGCAGCAAAACACCCAAAAGAATGATTAAAAAAAAGCAATGGTTTCTTTTGTCCTTACCTCAACTAGATGGGGCATAATTCTCTGATTTTTGTAAGACACATCTACAAAAACACAACAGGAGATACAGGATTTTAGCAGGCAAGACGTAAACTACAGGAATTATAAAAAATAATAATCGGGGGTTCTACGCGTGGAATCCGGTTCAATCTGACGAGGAGCCGGGTCAAACTGAAGAAAACTTTGCTCCATATTCTCCCCTATCTCAAGAATTGCAGCCATATTTCCACAACGGTAGCAGTAATTTGGTGCACTAAACACCGTTACGACATTCTTATCCTGCAATAATAATAATACAGAGATCAATTATACACGATCTGTGAGAATAAATTGTTCAAAATACGTTTCTATTTTTACGAGGGATCAGCAAACCTGGGACCAATTATAGCCTTCCATTACAAGCTGGTGAGCTCTAGAAATCAGAGTGAGCCCATTTGTGTGGTTGAACTGCCCAGAAATATCCTGTCCGAAGGTATACCCTGCTCCCCGAGGAGATATTCCCCATCCACATCGGTCATCAGGATCAGACCATAAGAGATCACACATTGGACCCTCATGAGGAACCTACACAGCAGATAAAAGTGAACATAGTACAATTAAGAAACCAATGAACAAGAGTACCTACACGTTTAATAGATGTTGCCGTTGTGATTTCACCATATGAGAATCAACACCATTATTAGTCTCTTTAGGATCGACAATAACAAAGACACACAGCAATCCAAGGGTTAATTCATGTTGTATGAGTGGTAATATCTTTGGCTTGCGAGTCACGCACAAATCACATGAGCCATAACAGCTTTACTAACAGATTAACCCACCTATTTTCAAAAGATAATATCCACTATGAACTCAATCCTGTGGTACTTAATGTATACATTACAAGGTTTCCGAAAGTTACAATGGCACAGACTATTGTTTATCAATGTACTCTGGAACTATAAACATTTAAGTGCAAAGTATAATAAAAATAAGTTTACCTCCTGTATACGGTCCAGAGCACGAATGTTATCTAATGTGTCCAAAGATGGTGAGAGTCCACCATGCAAGCAGAAAATCTGCAAGGAATATGAAGAGCTGTCAGCTCACAGAGGAGACTTGGATGGAAATAATCAATATGACAGTGTCAAAGAAATCAAACCTGACTTTCAATCAGGGCAGTCAGAGGTAAATAATCGAAGAGGTCGGTGAAATGCTTCCAGACATTAGCATTTCCATATTTTCTCAAGCATTCATCATAAAAGCCATAACTGAAAAGACCAGTACTTGATTATTGATATGAACATGGAATGATTTAGCAAAATCACTAAATAACGTCACACCTAAAATACTAGCGCATGAATTATGTCAAATTAGCTTAACTAGTATCTTCTGCAGGTTTAACTGGTATCCATACTCCAAATCTCTTACGTCTAAGACACATTAGTAATTAGTTTGCATTAACAGAAACAGAAGTTAGTGAAATAATCAACTTCTTGTAGAAAAACCTCATGATACATTTTTCAATTTTCATTTTAATGACATTAACATATGATATCTAACAAAAATAAAGTACTCCAAAAAAAATGTATGGCTACTTTTTGACTCCAATGAGCAGGAATTCATTTAGTTCGCAAAAAAAAAAACTATTGGTGCAGTTACAGAATGAAAAGGAGAAAAACACTAGATATTATATCGCACACTTGAGTTATCTGGCGGCTCTCATGATTGCCCCTTAAAATAGTTATTCTATCTCTATAACGAACTTTCAGTGCAACTAGAAGAGTGACAGTCTCCACAGAGTAATATCCTCGATCTGCATATAACAAGAAAAAAACATAAATCAGCACTGTAAGGCAAATCAACTACTAAAGATGTATCACTATGTATGATCTGTTTCAATGCTAAGCAAGAAAAAGGCCAGCATAGACCACATCAGAGAGAAACAAACAATAAACCATAGTTACTAGATTGCTGATAAAACTCAATCTAATGACACTACATTATCTTTCTAAAAACTCCTGTTCTACAGATAACATTACCATCTTCGTGTAATTACTGCCTAGTGTTTCAAACCTAGATTTCGGAAAATCTGGATAGTTTTAGCTGATGGGTAAATTTGTTGAATTTGTGGCTCAAATTTAAAGTAATATACTAACTTGAGAAGATCACATATGAAACCAAATAAAATTAGAAACAACTCCTCACTGAACTCTCAAAAATGGATTCAAATAGTTTGAAATTAAACCATAATGTTCAGGCTAAATAAGGAAATAAACCTCAAAAGTTGTACATATTTCTATTTCAACAGCTCCACCTTATCCTAGAGAAACAATTCTATTCCAGCTCGTTAGATGATAAATACAGTTCACTCTCCCAAAAATCTCATATTAAAAATTAGAACTTCTCCATGTAAAACCAAATAATGAAAGGGGTATCATTTCCTTCCCTAAATCTTCCTTTTAACCCTTATGTTTTCAATCAACGATATTTATAGTCTAAAGCACAAATCTGGAAATGTAAAAAAAGAATCCAAAGCAATAAATCTTATTAAAAAATATAAGATTAGAACTTGGAACTTAAACAATAAAAAACTTAAATGAAAATCATGAAATGGTAATTAAATGCAAGGAAAACCGGACCTACCAACGTAATCGCCCATAAAAAGATAATTAGTATCGGGAGCCTCGCCGCCGATACGGAACAGTTCAATGAGATCGTGGAATTGGCCATGGATATCGCCGCAAACGGTGACGGGACACTTCACCGGCTGAACATTCCACTCCTCCACGAGGATCGCACGCGCCTGCTCGCACAGAGTCTTCACCTCCGCCTCTGACAGCGGCTTGCACTGCATTAAGTGCTCGATCTGACGATCCAGATCCCCGTGGGACGGCATCGTCTGGCAGTTGAGAGATTTGATGCTGATTTTCTTTTACTTTTTATTCTATGACGGAGCTTTGATCGGACGGCGGAGGATGAATATGGAGATTTTGGGGATTCTGGATCAGGTCATGGTTAGGGTTTGGGGTATATTAAATTTGGACCTCAAAGCTCTCTTTTTCTCTATTGCTGTGAAGCCAACACTATTATTGTTTACCAGATAATTATTGGAGTTTGCCTTTACGAGCCCCTGAAGCTTCCTCCATTTATGAATTGTCTCCTCTATATAGCAACAATTATAAAACACTCTTGTCCCCTCGTAGACATTGATATCTTCTCCCTCGACGAGATAACATCAAGAATCTTTGATTTTTAAAAAATCTTTTTACACTATTGTATAGTGTAAATAAATATTTGGTAAAATTACATATTTAATGCCTAAACTATCAATTTAAATCCATTTTAATATCTAAACTTTCAATTTTTTCAAAACCACACCTAAAATTTAATTTGTAATTCATTTTAGTACCCAATCAAAATTTAACGTTAAATTTAAAAAAAATAAAAGTTTAAGTACTAAAACGGATTAAGTTTTCAACGACGAATACTAAAAAGAAGCGAAAATTAAACGTTAGATATGATTTTGAAAAATTAAAAGTTTAGATATTAAAACGGATTAAAAAAAATTACACACTCATCCAAATGTCTAAAAATGATTTTCAAAATCTGTTTTTCAGAACAGAGTAGAACCTCCACAGCTCCACATATATAAAGCGGATAAACCACAAGAACATGGCTAAAATTCAGTAGATTTATGTTGTCTGAATCTAGTCAGATGGAAAACATATAGCAGATTAGAAACATATTTTCTGCAACACATGTAAACCAATCACAATTTTCCCTCCTTTAATCTCAAAGACAACAAACAGATTGTTCTTGTTGCTGTGTAAGCAAGCAAGGGTTCTCCGAGTTACGTCGCTCTTTCGAAATTCCTGCTAACGTGCATCTGCAACCACTCCGATTGCGATCCCTGAGCATATTCCCTTGCTGCTTGTGAGCCAAATATCATTCCAGCACCATCAATTGGCTGCAAACGAAGATAAAGCACCAGATTCTCGCGTTAAACATATTAGACCGTAGCTCCGATTATTCTACGATTTAATATGCAAAAGATTGTATATTTGCTCAATTTAGCTTCTACATGTATCCCTAGAAAAAGTTCTGCAGTGCCAAATGTATTATTTAATTTATTTTAAAGGCAATAGTCAGCATGGTGAATAGTGCGGATTTAAGTCTCAGTGATGGCATCAATGGATAAAGCCAATAGACGAGTAACACAGTAAAACCGCATGCAAATACGAAACAAAAGATGCAGAAAAGCCAATAGATAAGGCATGCATCGAAGCAGGTTGTGCGTGTACCTTGCACGTTTAGGCAACAAAAGCACCTCGATCCCTTTCCGGCAAGGTGCATTCGATCAAGTGCATGCCTAGTGCACCTAGGTGCAATTTTTTGTAAGGTGATGGACGTAAAAGAAAAGGCCCACCTCTCTGAAGTTTATTATATATCTTAAAGCTTTAAATGCATGCGCGGACGCACACAGGCAAACACTCCTTTAATGCCTCAAGGGAAATACAAGGGTTCTAGCGGCTAAAGTGTGGCTTTGTCCCCTTTACAACACTGAATTTTAGAGAATCACAACTTGCTTAGTTCGTTGAAATCCTAGGATCATTCAAAGAGACGGTCCTTTCCGGCAAGGTGCATTCGATCAAGTGCATGCCTAGTGCACCTAGGTGCAATTTTTTGTAAGGTGATGGACGTAAAAGAAAAGGCCCACCTCTCTGAAGTTTATTATATATCTTAAAGCTTTAAATGCATGCGCGGACGCACACAGGCAAACACTCCTTTAATGCCTCAAGGGAAATACAAGGGTTCTAGCGGCTAAAGTGTGGCTTTGTCCCCTTTACAACACTGAATTTTAGAGAATCACAACTTGCTTAGTTCGTTGAAATCCTAGGATCATTCAAAAGAGACGGTCAGATTAAAGGAAGCAAGTATTTTAGAATCTTCTAGCCTAGTCCCTATGTTAGAGGAAACATAACCCTTAGTCTTCCCCCATAAAGTAAGTGCTTACAACTTCCCTTTAGAAGCAAGAAGAGATCAATGGAGAAATCAATGAATATAAGTTTCCGGCTAGCATAGGACTTCAACCCAATGCTATAAGCGCTATAGCTAATAAGACGACACAAATACTATGCGATCAATCAACATAAGCATACTTACATTCTTTGAATGAAAGCTTTCCAAGCTAGGATTCATGTTTATCCTTGAATTAACTGCTTCGAGTTTCAATGACAAGAACTGCAAAATTACATTCATATAACAGGTTAAAAGTTTGAAAGGATAGCGGAAACCGTGACACTACTACAGTAAGATGTATAGGATTCATACCTCAACTTGTTGCTGAAGTGACTGGATGTAATTAATAATCTCATCAAGGACAAGTGCCTTCCCAATGACCTGATTCAAAAGTTTGCATTAAGTTTACCGTCATGAAATTTTTGAGGCACAAAACAAAACTGACCGAAACATAGAATTAAGGACCAACAGAACACAACTATGCAATAGTAAAAACCTTGTTGCATCCAGGGACCAGATCCTGAAGAATCTTCATCCTCTCGCTTAACCGCTCTCTCCTGGCCTGTAGAGTAAACACTTATTCAAAGAATATGTTTCAAAATGTCCAAACCTCCCTGCTTTGCCTTTCACACTAACACATGAACCAGCAAGACCCATGATTCCAGATCCGAAATTCGTTTACCAGTGCGTGAAAATTAATTTCTAAGTTTTGATATCAAAATTTGCAATTTCAATGGGATTAAAGGTGAATTACTCTCTCAGCCAAACTATGGCTATCAGTTGCTTGACCCCTTCTGGCTCTGACATGAATAGTCTTGCTTAGGTGGTTCGGCAGGTTTATTATTCTGTTCGAGCTTGCCACCCTCATCAGAACTCGCCTCCACCTCAGCTTTAGGACCAGCAGTTTCATTCTTTGCACCCAGTGTCTTCATCCATTTTCCATTCGAATCATTCTGTTAAAAATACTAAACCATAAGGCATCATGAAGTCCAAACATAAACAAAAATTAACTGCAACTAAAAATTAAACCAATAATAGAGGCAAATTTTGAACTTCCATGTACTTTACGTCCTCACTGATTTGAAGCCAAACAAAGCATAAAACTTGGCATAAGCTACGATTGGGAAATCAAAGGAAGAACTGAATTTGAGTAAAACAAGCTGATAATGAAACAAAACCCACACAGAATTGAATCCAAAAACCTTAAATTAAAGAGGGAGAAAAAGAACAAAATGCCGTAACTAGTCGACCTAAATTTCCAAATTTTTCCTACCATTTTCTTAGCTAACAATCAACTGAAAATCTAAAAACTAAAAAGAACTAAAAATACCCAAACATTAAAAAAATATTTTGAAACCAGGAGGAAGATAAAAAAAATCCCACCAATTCATTCGCACTAGTAGTAGTAAAAACTATCTTGGAAGACTCATCTTCAGAGCTCAATCCCTTCCTTTTTCTTCCACTTCCACATCCACATCCAACACTCTGCTCAGTCACGGTAGATTCCTCCATGGACCCATCTCTAAGACCCGAAGTCTCCCCCAGCCCGCCCAAATTACCCATTCGGGCCCCCAAGCCACGTCCAGATGTAACAGTCGGGTTGGAGCCTGGGTTGATCGGGAAAGGCCAAATCTCAGCAAGGCTGTAAGCTGAAGGATTTACTGCTGAAAAAGACGACTCGTTGATCAACGGAGGATCCATAATGAAGGATCCCTTTTCATGAAAAAAAAATGGAATGGGTTTGGATTTGGATATTGGACCCGAAAATGAGCTCTTTCGAAGATTGGGGAGTTGGGGGGGTTTACAGGTTAAAGTTTGGGTTTTGGGGGAATGGAAGAGTTGGAGTAAAAGGGTTTAAGCTTTATTGGATGGCGGGAACTATTTAACGAGTTGACAAAGGGGAAAGGGAGTGAAAGTAATGAAGAGGTGAGCTCAAACAGCTGATTAAGAGAGAAAGAGAAAGAGATCTGATCCGATCTTTTGTTTGGATGGAAAGGAATGGAAGATGCGCAATGTGCATATAGTACTTTTAGCTTCACCTCTCTCTCTCTCTCCCTTTTTGGTGGAAGTGTTTGTGAGATCCATCTATTATACAGACTGTATCAATTTAGTCCCAACAGTATTTAGTATATCAAGACTGTAAATGAGATCAACTCGATTGAAACTTGATAAATATTCGACTCGAATGGACTCAAATCGAACTCGAGATTCGAGCTCTTAACGAGCTAAAACGAACTACTTAGAACTCAACTCGAAAAGCTTGTTAGCAATTCGAAAATCTATGGACAACGAAAACAACATAAACTAAAGCAGGAAAAAAATAAAAACTATGGACAACGGATGCCAGAGTGTAGCAATTGAACAAATCTTCTACATGGAGAAAAGAGCAGTGAAGGAACAAAGTAGAAGAATACCAGATGGGGAGTCTCCAAAGACTAAGAGCAAGTACTTCTCCAAAGAAACCAGAATCCTCAAAAGATGGTTTATGGTGGTTCAAGAAATCGAAGATCTTCAGCAGCAAGATTTCGAACAAAATCAGGGGCATCGTCTACCCAGGAGTGATCAAGAGAGTGTCGTGCATGGGCCGGATTGTTGCCATTTCGGCCTGTGAAACTGAATTGGCATGAGATGAATTTCAAACAGAGCAATTTTGTATCTCTAATGATGGGTCCGATGTCTGGGAGGTCTTCATTTGAAGAATTAAGCTTCGAAAATACAAATTTATTATCGTCTTCAGCAATAACACACCATAGGCCTAGCTCCAAAGATAATTGATTGATTTTGAGAAATCAATGTCATTTAATCGAAAACAGAGATGGGCCTAGCTATTGAAATTATTGGATACAAAGGGTTTGGTCCTAATGAAGAATACAAAGACGTGTGTTTAGTCCCACAAAGAGAACCTTTGATGCACATAACCATCGATGACCAACCACTCCTTTCCACGTCTCGCAATCTTTCCTTCAATTGTCTCAATGAATTGTATTTGATGTATAATTCATATATACATTAAGGTTGTTTCTTTAACTGATATCTTGTGAAATAACGTTTTAAAAGTAAGTACAAATACTTAATTTTTTAACATATAGAATTATATAATTTATTATCAACATAACTAACATAAATTGTTTTAGTAACATTGAGTTAAATCTATTTATGTGGATTTCCCCGACCTCAAATGTTCCTCACCGAACTTGCTTAGCCAAAAGGAGACATGATACCCGGTTAAGCAAGTGATAGAATCCCTAAAAAAGGAAAGTATAAGAGACTACAATCTAGTTTAAAGTTAAAAAAACGATAATTTTAGGCGCAATCGTCCTAACATTTTTATTTGAACCGAAAATATTACCTTATTTCTCACACCGTACAGGAGAGAAAATGAACATTAAAATAGAAAAGGGTCTCTTGAACTGTTCCATAAAGTTTGTCAGTCAACAGGGCAACGGTTTGACCGGTAACTGTCACCATGTGCCCTTAATCAGAAGAGGAGTAAACAACAGTAAAATTACAATTGCCAAACGAAAAATGCAATTTTAGCCGCTATATTTTAACCTTCACTCTGACAAAAATTGCCGAGTCATACAATCTCACAAACTACAAAGATCTGGAAATCTGCCATAAGAAAAATTGCAGCACAACATGAAACCCGGCTCCTTGACAGTAACGCAGGCACCGTAGAATGATAATACGGTTTTATTATATTGTGCAGAAGCAACTTTTCCTTGACATCTTGAAAGTCATAGCAGATATCAGCCATCTAGTGCACCTAGTGCTTTCATATCTTCCAAAAATGCGGTGTATGAGTCGTCAATACTCTGTGCCTTTGGAGCCGGTGATGAGCTGGTGGATTCTTGCTTCACAATGGTAGGAGCTAAAGGCTTGGCTGCTGCCGTTGCCACGGTCGAGAGTGAAGGCTTTGGTTTTGCTTTTGGGGCAGCAATCTCCCTCCTTACTCGAACTGATGCAGGGACCTAAACCCATTAAAGCTTACATCATAAACACATACCCAGCAGCGATTTTCCAGAGTTTTGGCAATATATCATGTCCTCAAATAAATATTAAAGTACCATAAAAGTAGCAATAGGAAGTATACTTACCATAGCCGTAAGTTCTGGCTGGTGCTGAGCCAGTGGCCGCTTAATAACAGTAGGTGCTGCAGATTTAACGTATGATGGTTTCTGTGGTAAGGGTGGTCGATGTGCATAATTATAATCATCCATTGCAGTAGGGGGAGGACCGGGAGGAAGTGGTGGTCTCATCATTGGTGGAGGTCCTGGTGGAGGACCCAAAGGTGGTCTGGGCATCAGTGGGACCATCATTCCAGGAGGAGCTTGACCAGGAAGTCCACTAGCAGATAAATGTGCCCGCATGTCTGGAGGTGCTACTGGAGGGAATCGAGATATTCCAGGAGGTAATACATCAGGATGTAAAACTGGGGCCATGGCAGGTCCAGGCACAGGAGGTTGTTGTCTGGGAGGAGGTGGGGGTGGCGGAACCATATTAGTGAAATCTTTTATCACTGAATGGTGATTTGCATCAGATTCTGACGAAGCATCTTCAGCCTGGTTTATTGCCAATTTAGAGGGCATTACAGGAGGAGGCACCTAAGGACACAGAGAGAGAGAGAGAGATAAAGATGAACACTTTCTTGGAGGTTGAGTCAAAATAAGCTAAAACAATTGATGCATTTTCAAGTCAGAAAGGCAGCATCATATCCAGAGAGCATGGAGAAGAAAAGCTAACCTGAGACAGTTCCTTGGAGGTTGAGTCATCTGACGGTACAGATGTTTTCTCCCGTTCATTTTCACTAGTGCCCGAGAGAGGTGGCAGCATGGACTGTGGAAGGGGAGGAGGTGGTGGTAGTGGAGGGCGAACTGTAACTTGCACTTTAGGTGGGGAACCAGGAGGTGGTGGTGGACCAGGGGGAGGAGGCAAAGGAATACCCAAGTTTTCCGTGGCAGGCTTGGGAGGCATTGGAGGTGGGGGTGGTAGAGGCAAAGAATCAGGTGCAACAGAGACGTCCCCTGAATTCGATTTATCGGTATCTGGCAAAGGAGGTGGAGGTGGTATAGCTGCAGAAGTATCCTCTGACTCGGTCTGTGAGGATGCAGCAGCAGCACTCGATGAAGCACCAGACAATGGAATTCTAGGTCCTGAAGGCCAAAACAAAAGGAGAATAACAGCATGAGAGAGAGAACAAAACCAGCTTAACTATTTAGGTCAGAAGTCCAGTAAAAAGAACAGTGTTACAGCAGAAAACAAATCAAAGAGGAAGTTACTACACCTATTGATGATTTATACATTGGTGGCTTTCCAGGTGGTGGAGCCCCTGTGGGATTCAGAGTAGGATGATAATAAACAGAGTCCTGAATATAAGGGGAAAAAAGGAATGGTATAAATTAGACCCCAACCTAGCAGGCATCAAAATATAATTGTAGATGTTAACTGTCTCATTCAGATTTACTTCAGGTTTAGGACACTTCGCTCTCTCATCTTCTTCTGCAGTTGTCCTCCTCCGAGGAGGCCCCAAGTGACTGCAGCAAAGATAAATTATAGTTGGTAAATGAAATTTTTTGAAGATGGACTGAAGCATAAAGGAACACATCATAAAGAGAATTGTCTATTTACCTGAACATAACAGGGGTCTCACCCTTCTCCTTCATTTTATCTTCATATTCCTGCGCAACAGAGCAATGAATAGTGTAGTTATCTCATGCAAACAACTAATTCTAATAAATGACAGAAAAAAGCATAAACCAGTAATTATTTCTTCAAAAAGAAGTTACAATCTTAATCACTTAAATTATTACCTTCCTTTTCTTTAAGACAAGGTTAAGTGTGTCTTCAAGTTGTCTCTTCTTGTGTTTTCTTGCTTTGTCCAAAGCACCTTCAGCTTCTGTAATATAGCTCAACGAAGTTATTGAATATAAATGACAGTAAACAAGACTGCATTTAAAAATTAAAAATTACTAAAGAAATAACCAAATATACTAGTGAGAACAAGATGAACTACATAAAAAAGGTCAAGTACAGGAATACATTTCTCTAACCACTTACAATACCCGTTCAACCTTTCTTCAAATAAAATGAATGGAAGAAAGAGAAGGGAAAAGAAAACTTGTGTATGTAGTTGTTACATCAATATTGTAATATGTAAAAGAAAAACATATTTTCATTCAGATTGCCATCTAGAAAAAGGAAAAATCAATCTTTTTCCATCTTTATGCTGCATCAAATTCAAGAACAACTTCATCAAAGGAAGATGTACATGGAAATTACTTAAAGGAAACTGATTTTTCCCACTTCTTTTGAAAACTATGTTCTTCGCAGTAGTTAAGAAATGGTTTATTCCACGCTCAAGAAAATGACTAAATGCCACATAGTAACAGAACCCCCCTCGAATGGAAGGGTAAAACAGAGTAGAATCATCTACAAATGAAGGTTTGATCAGTCCTCTGCATTAGAACTATAGTTTTCCGACCAAGGGGGAAAATAGGACATTCCATTCCAAATAAAATTTTCTAACTTCAAATCAAAGCAATCCCCAATAAGCTCTGCTCATTTTAATTAAGTGCTAATTTGCATCTAAACAGGTATTAAGTCATCAATCAATCAATATATCATGAAACATCATAATGGAACGACTTACTCATCATTTCTAACTTGTCAATCTGCTCCTTGATTGCCTGTGGATCCTTCTTCAGAATTCCTACCTCTCTCACCTTCTTCCTTTCCTTCTTGTTCTGTTAGAATAAAGTACGCACTAAAAACAATTAAAACATTAAGTATATGAGAATTGTAAGGTGAGACAGTTACTTATATTTACAAGTTCGATTCCAAAGCAACTAAATAAAATTATACAACGCTGTTATGCTTTAACTTTTGTTTCAAAAGCTTATTTAAGACGAATATCAATATTGAAGCCAAAACTTTCCCTCGAATTCAACACTGTCATTCGTAAATTCATTTATTTAGGTTAAAAAAAGCTAAGTTCTTCAAATCAGGTTAAATAGTTTTGAATTTCTTTTATCCAAACAAGAAATTAGGGCAGAATGAGAGGTGCGATTGATTTTTAAAACATGAAACAAAGAAGAATTAAGCCTCACTGCAATAAAAAAAGAAATCAAAAACCCTAAAAAGGTACGGAATAATGTAGGAACTTTTTACCCGCTTCAGTTCTTTCTTACGGAGTTCCTTACGATAGGAATCCGTAGGGTTCATCACTTTGCCTCCCTTTGTCGTCTTCATCTTCTTTTTCTCTTCGAATTTCTCCTTCTGTCAATTTTCCCAAATTCTTTAGGGGTTTTTTCTGCTTCTTATGGATATCAAATCGCAAGTGCAGATATTTCGTCTTTCAGTTTCAGTAGGCCAAGGGGCAGAAAAGATAAATAATGAGCGATAACGACGATCGGCAATGGAAATCTCACGTCGGAGTTGGGAGTAGGGATTTATAATCTTTATTCGATGTTCTATTTTGTGCATTACCTGCGTGTAACTCTGCATTTATCCATAGGCACAACTTTTTTGAGTAAATTATCAATTTGGTATACCACTTATTCTAATATTTTTGTTTTGACTACTCGATTAGATTTTTAGGTAAAATCATATTTATGTTTTGGTTAATTTTGAGAACCGACTCAACGAAAATGATAATATAATAATTCTAATCTCTAAAATTTATACATTCTATTAATTCGGTCATAAATTAAAATGTTTAATAAATTTTACTTAATCTTTAATTTTTAAAATCATATATTAACGTTTAAATATGTTTAAATTCCAAGGTTAGATGTCAAACATTGATTTTATACTATATAAGTTCTTTATCCATACTTATGAAATTTTATTTTAGATAATTATATGCTTAAGTTTTTATTTAGTTTGATTTTTATAATTTTCAATTTCATTATCAATATGTGTATGAATCAATATGTAAGGATTGATCAAGACAATGACACTTTTGAAAATTTTAAATAATTATCAATATGCGATCGTGTTGAAGATCGTTCCCATATGTTGAACCCCGAAGACCTCAGAGGTGATGGTCGGCATCAACAACCACTGCGAACCGTAGCAGATGCCGACCACGATCGAGCCGACGTACAAGTTCTCGGGGAAACGGAAGAAACAATCAAGTGACCAAACGTCAATGTTGCTAGTTTGATGACCATGAACAATGGCCTGGGCCAACCTTTGTGTAACAAAATGTCCGACAAAAAACCCACCCCGAACCGACCGAGGAAGTTCCGCGAACCCATTCCGCATATCATAGCGATGAACAGCAACCAAAAGTCCGCTGTAAGCATTCTTCAAGTCATACTCGTTGAATTTCAAAATGATCGAACCCAATCTTTCCTTTCAGCTGTAGAACCATTCTTCCTCCTCCTCCAACCACTTCCCGAAGATGAATCCAACCCATTTTTATCTCCCTTTCTTTGCAACAGTGATGAAGATGCTGCTTCAGATTTATGCCGCTGCAACGACCTAGCCTAACCTCCATTGTAATTTTAACATAATTTATCTAAGTTTTAATGTTCGTATATATTTAAACAAGTTGTAGTTCAAACGAAAAATGAATGATTAATTAATGTTTAGGGCTTGTATAATAAATACTAAAAATTAAAGCTCTAGTTTAATATAATTTAAGCGTTGAAGAAATTATTTGAGTGTAAAATAACTATTAATAAGTTATTTCAACGCAATAAAATATATATGAAATTATTCTAAAGAATTTTGAAATGAATAGAACAATTTAGATCATGTACATAAAACTTCTCAGCCAAAAGTTTTTGCCATTAACCATTAAATATATCCTGCTGCTCAATCGCCAATCCTAAGCATTCGGATTCAATGTCGGGTTCGAGTTTTCAATCAAAAAGCTCATCTAAACCGCAACAAAATGAAGAAGCTGGGATCAGCTCCTTATTTAACTATAGAAAAGGCAGCTAATAATATACAAAAAAACCTCTTCTACTTCCAGCAACAAAACTCCATTGTGCTCCGGCCCGGGCACCGGAAACTACAGTAAATGCATCCGCTCCACGTATGATT
This sequence comes from Hibiscus syriacus, assembly GCF_006381635.1. Classification (NCBI taxonomy): domain Eukaryota; kingdom Viridiplantae; phylum Streptophyta; class Magnoliopsida; order Malvales; family Malvaceae; genus Hibiscus; species Hibiscus syriacus. The sequence goes on from NW_024063446.1 coordinate 138,604, forward strand.
GAAGTAACCATCTGTAAGAGGCTCTCCACACCCTACAAAACACCCGGAATTGCCGTTCTCGGTGAAGAACGGAAAGCTAAAAATGTTAAGAAGATCTTGAACAGCTTGTCGCACGAGTGATGATCCGGTAACCCTGCTACGCCTGCCCCATCCAGTCACTATATCGATCCTGCTGGGAGTGACTCCTGAGACCAACATTTGTTGGCGAAACCAGGCAAGTGTCCTAGACAATGCTGTTACAGCAGTACCGTCCGACATCACATGCAGGTTGATCAGCCAATAACATGAGCTTTTCTCTCTAACAGTGTCGGGATACACGTTCTTCTCCATGGCTACTTCCCAAACAGACCCGGCCTCCTCTTTTAGCCCCGATTTGTGAAGAAAATCCACAACAGCATCTACCAGCCCCCTCTTGCTCTCTCTATCCTCACTGTGCATCATATCCAAGAACATGACCACATGATCCCGCACATTTCGACCATCGGGTCCCGCTGAAGGCATACTTAGCAGAAACATATGTGCAGGATGACCTGTAACAGACAAGAGCTGGCAACAAGTCCCCATATCATATGGTGACTGGCTTCCGTACAATAACTCAGGAGCAAGGTATAAGTTTGCAATGAAGGATTTAAACCCAAATCAAGCATGCTATGCAGCAAGTTATAAGCATCCGACAACCTGTGTACCCTAAGGAACGCACTGAGCAAAGAATTGTAAGTAGGAACATTTGGGAGCAGCCCAGCTTGTAGCATGGCCTGATACCATTGCCAAGCCTTCTCGATATTACCAGCCTTACCCCATATGTCAACCAGAAGGCTGTAAACAGGTTCATCAGGCACCCAGTTTTTCCTTTTCATCACACCGAAAATTGCTTCAGCTTCATCCAGATATCCACAGTGTCCAAGCACTTCCATTACTATGCTGTATGTGACCTTGTCGGGTTCAAATCCGGCATTTTGCATATCATGGTAAAATTTTAAAGCACTGTCATAGTTCCTCGCCTTTGCATGCAAAGAGATCATGATGTTGTAGGTGACTATATTAGGAACGCAACCTTGATCGACCATCTCACAAAACAGCCTGTCGGCAGAAGGCAAGTGCCCAGCCTTTCCAAGACAGTTGATTATCACACCATAAGTGAATGTATCAGGAGAAAGGCCAACTGCTTGCATTCTTTGGTACAAGTCTTTGGCAACATCAAGAACCCCAGCTTTGGCATGGATATCGATAAGAGTACAATATGTGACACGATCAGGTTCGCAACCTATTTCCTGCATTTGATTGAACACATCGATAGCTTCTTTCAAGTAGTTTGCACGTCCATAACTGTGAATAAGACGATTGTATGTCACAACATTTGGCTGACAGTTATCCTTCACCATCTGGTCAAGCAATCTATTTATCGCCCCAAATTGCCTCGCGCGACCAAGGATACCCACCATGGTGGTATATGTGTGACCATCATGCTTGAATCCAGCCTTATTTTTCAGCCAATAGAAAAAGCCGAGAGCAACTGAAGGATCTGGTATCTGCTTTAGAACTTGGTTAGCTTGATATGCATCCATTGAAAAGTTGAGATTTTCAAGAGCCTGCTCTGCAGCAGGGCCCCACTTCAGCTGTTGCAATATCTGGGATACAGCTTCCACACGTGCCCATTGCCTCCTAGAGGTCTGCTCATAGAAACTCCAGTTGCCATTTTCATGTCTCTAAAGGATTTCCTGAAGCCATCCATGCCGGAATCTGAAACCTTTGCACTTGAAGGTATTACATTGGAATTAAAATTTGACATGAAACGATGAGATTGAGCTTTCACTCTCTGTGCTATAGGCTTCCTCCTATCATAAGTATTAGCAGAACTACCATGGGTTTCTGATGAATCCACAAATTCAGCATTCGAAACTCGCTTGTAACCTTTGACAAAATTGGATTTGTTGCCTCTATCTTTTGTACCATGGTAGCTAACTGTTGATTTTTCCCCATATGCTACTTTAGATGACTGTTTTGCGTTGACTTTGGAAAAGTTCTCTCTTTTGACAGGCTTGAAAGCAGGAGATTTTATATTTGGAAGAGTCCTTGTCGGTTCAACCACATAGTGTCTAGGTGAGCTTAATATCGCACCCCCGTCGAACAAAGGAAGTTTATAATTCATCAGATCTGACAATAATGACACAGCTTCGATGCCTACTTTAACAAACTGATCAGAAATGGTAGCTGTTCCGCGTTCATCATGTTGAACGGCATTAGTGCTGCTAGCAGAATTTACAATGTTAGATCTACGCAAAGGAATAGGATGAGAGACAGGCTGTGTTGCTCTCTCGGCTTCATTAGAATCTACAACTTGGGATACAGTCCCCAACGTAAGAGCTCCCGTAGCCGAGGATTTCGACAAAGCTTCATTTCTTATGTTCTGACTTCTTGAAACACAGGTCTCATCTTCCGGGCACATGCACGAATTTCCATCTGCAGCAGTGCCTCGTGAGCCACTAAATAGAAATGATCTTGCACCATTAGACAGGTTACCAATATGCTTTGCTCGTAACATGATCTGCACAGACCATAAGATTTTTCATGGAAGAGAAATAGTTTAACCCCCATTGATCAACAAATAAGAAAAGCACCGACTATACAAAGACACGGCACTAAACCAAACCAAAGGCAGTGTCCTTCGATGTCCTCACTCACATCCGGAAAAGCAAAACAGCAGGTCGTACATCATAGAAAATAAGATGTGATTTCATCTCAACTTTGCATGGTGTTTCTCACCAAATAAGAATCACACTCGAAATTCTATCGCAAAATAAACAAACAGCTTGTTGTTCATAAGAGGTTTTCCATAAATAGTATGTTACTGAAAGATGTTTCAGCTCTAACCCTCTTCGTTAATTACAAATGACAGCAGTCCATGAGCCTACAACATTTTGCCCACCAATATCAACCATTCTGGACACCTTATCTACACTCTTCAACTGTATATGAATAGTTTTCCGGAACGAAAAAGAACCGATCCCAGAGGAGACATTCAAACGCTTATAATGCGACAGAGAAACATAAATAGCTGAAAAGAATGACAATTATATCATGCAAAAAGTGATTCCCTTTTTTCCCTGTCAAAAAGAAATGATCCATTATTTTTCTATCCACTAATTTCCATACTAACAGTTCAAAATCCACTAAAAACCAATCATACAGTGCTCTATGTTTTCGATCTCCCAAAATTTCTAGAACTAGATCCCCAAATCACATAATTTGGCAGTCCCTTCCCCTCTAAATTCTCCATGAACCTTAGTATCAAACGAAGAAAAAGTGTACTCTAAACGACAACAGAATCAGTCAGCAGAAAAAGAATCAATCAAGTACTGCAAATAACTTCAAATAACACCAAGTTCTGTCTTTTACATAACAGATCAACGTAAACAACAGAAGAACAGCCAAGCAAAAATCCCCCCAAAAACGCCATTCATATCGCTAGAGATATCTTTTCATTTGACTTATCTCCTAGTGCTTCTAAAAATCAAACCACCGCACTTTTTCTTCTTTGTCGCCCTTAAAACACTCACTTTAAACCCAAAAGACAATGACCACGACATAAGAAAAAAAAGAAAATCATACAAAGAACATGCAATTTCCTCTACATCTGAGAATTAACCAACAAGACCTATGTGCTCAATCGTCGAATAAAGGAATAAAAAAAAGTATACATTGGTCTTAAAACCATGTAGAAGCAAAAGAGCTGAAACCCAGTAAATAATAGGATCAACATAATGCAAAAAAAAAAAAAGATCATAGTTTATGAGAAGAGAAATACCTGAGAATGGAGTTGAAAAATCTGGGTTTGTTTCAGAGAGAACTAAAGGGCAAGCCTTTATTGAAAAAAAAATGTTATTCGGGAAGAGAAATGGAGGCTGCTCTCTTCTTCCCGTTCTCTATGTTGTCCAACCCTCTCTTTGCTTTTTCCAAGTAAATTGGGAGTGGCTGTGACGGTAGTTGTTGTCACAGCTTCTGTCTTCTGTCTTGTAAATTTCACACTATTTTTTTATTTTATAAACAAAATATGTTAAAACTATAGAGAACGATTAATCTATTTCTTAGAGGGTAATTAAATAATAATTTCCATAATTAATTGGTAATCCTATTTTAGGATATAAAGATTTGCAATTATTATTAGTATCTTTATTTATTTATTTTTATTTTGTGAAAAAATATTTTGCTTTAGGGTGTAAATATGTGAAAATAAAGGGAGACAACAAGGCAACCTACTGAGAGTTGAGACTTGTGGATGTGAGGTTAGCTTGCAAGACAAATTATACTCATTCCGTTTATTCTTTAATTGCCACAAAACCAAAATTTATGGCAATTATTTTAATAATATTATTATTTATTTTGTCATAATTTATTTAAATATTGTCCTAATAATATAGTTTTTCTATTTAGATTTAAAGTATAAGTTTAGGAACCTAAAAATGTCAATATATTATTGACTAAAAAATAATATTAGATTGATCAAGGGAATGTTAAGATGCTCATAAAATTTAACTTTTTTATATGATTTTAATATTTTATATATCTTTTATTGATAATTTAATTTTATACCCTTAAAAGTTAAAAATTGTAATTTTACACCTTTTAAGCTTCTAATATATATTTTTATTTTTACACATATAACATAAAACCATACATTTATCTTTATTTTTTTATTAAACTAAAGTGATTATAAAGTAATATATGTTTTAAATACTCTCAATCATTTGACAATAAACACTCAATCGTCCTGCTATAGTCGCAGATACTCAAACCCATAACTCTAAGAATAACAACAATTGTTTTAACAACTGAGGTAAGTTAGTTCGTATATTTACCTTTAATTTAATCTATAACTTTTTTCAAAATTTTTATATTAGATAATAATACATGTTGAGTTAAATTTAAAGTTGAACAATATTAAACTCCTAACAAAGCTCTTCACATTTTCCAATTCAATTCGTTTATTTTATCCGTAAGACTCATTCAACAATTCTTACTTTGAACAAATATATAATAATTTTATTGAACAAGTCGCCCACGGGTGGCCAAGAAATCTCATTTAACTATTTATAGAGTAAATTATATCAATCATCACTGAAATTTATTCTCTTTCCTGTTTCGCTCATTATACTTTAAATTTATTCAATTTTCTCACAACTTAATACATTTAATTTTTTTGGTCACACAGTCATTTTCTTACTAATTATGTTATAAATTGATTGTTATATAGATGTGAACGACGTTGTTTTGGTGAAAATTTCATTTTTAAAAAATAACATTGTTTTAACTTCGTTAACTATTTAACTTCGAAGTGACAAAAAGATCTACATGTATTAAATTTAGTGAGAAAATTGAATAAATTTAAAGTATAACAAATGAAATAGAGGATAAAATAAAGTCCAATGATATTTTGTGTAATTTACCCTTAGGGTGCGTATGGTTCATGGGAATGCAAGATTATCAGTGGGAATAAAAGATTATCAGGGAATAGGATTACTGGGAATGTTGTATTTTGTATTTGTTGGTTTAGCAGGAATGTAAGATTACCGTATTTGGTTAAAGGAATAAAAGATTATTGGAATATATTTGACCAAATTGTCCTTATTATATATTTGTTTTTTAACAAGTTGGAAAATATTTATATATTTTCTTTAAAAAATTAAATTCATAAAATTTATATAATTTTTTTTACAAAATTGAAAATATAAAAAGGTTTAATGAAAGGGTAAAATTTATTTTAACCCCTGAACTTCATATAAAATTTTAATTATAGACTTTTTTTTTGTAAATCTAAAATATTTTAAGGATAAATTTGTAATTTAACTTTCGTAGAATTTTTATTATTCAATGACATAATAAGAATATTTTTGAAAAAAAAATTAAGGCATTTTAGTCCAAAACGTCGGTAATCCAACAATACTAAAGGAAGAGATGTAATGACATTTCCGGTAATATATCCAAACAATCATCTTTGTCGTGAAATTTTCATCTCGTTTCTTTGTACTAATCTCTCCTTGCTGCTGCTGATGTATTGTTGCTATTTATAGTTGTTCTTGGCCTCCTCCTAGATGTGTATTACTGTTAGAGCTTCTTGGTTTCTAATTCCTTGGTCTTTTACTCTTTTGGGTTTTTTGAATTTAGCCTCTTTGCCTTTAATTTTACGAATTTGGTCCCCAATTGTTAAAATTGCTAGTTGATTTTTGTTAAATTGGAGTACGTGATATTAATTAGAATTTTGAATATTCAAATACAACATATTCAAATTTAATTACAGTTGTATTGTTGTTTATTGAACTTTGTTTTTTAATGACATAAAAGTACTCAATTCCTGAAATTAAGAACAGAATGACTAAAATTTTAAGAGTTCAGAGAGTATAGGGACTGGGAGTATGATTAAAGAAAAAAACCCTAAAGTTAAGAAGTTGCAAGGCTCCGTAGGAAATTCATGATAAAATCACATATAACATTAAAGGCTTCTATTAATGGACAAAATATTAAGAACTTAAATACAAATATAATTACAAAAAAAATTATGTTCTATACCCCCCACTAAAAAGTAAAACAAAACAAAAACTCAGAAGACCTGAAAGAAGACTATAGTGGTTCAAGCAAACATGCAAAAAGAGTATGAAAATAAGGTGTCCATTATGAATGGCTATGAAGTAGGTGTGACATTGTCGTTCGGGTCGATCACGACTCCTCGAACTGGTACCCTCCGGCCAAAGGGGTTCCAGGTATTAGGCGGAGAAACCATCGGCTGAGCATTATGAGGTAATGGAATTTCGGCAGAGTGACCAGAAATGCAGAGTGTCCCGGAATCATCTTGCTCCCAGTAGACTTCAACCATGATACCTCTAGGATTCTCGGCAGATTCCGTTCCCGGAATCCCCACAAACCTTGCACCTACGGGTATCTGCATCGCGTTTCAATGATTTTTTTTTATAAAAAATTATGTTGAACTTCCTTTATAGTTATATACATATATATGTTGTGTGTGTGTGTGTGTTCTTTTTCATCACATTCACTTACCTGAACTGATGCTCCGGATGTTAGCGTCAAAGTTACTAGTCGTCCTTCGGCTGCCGCGCTTTCTAACTCCGCTTGCCTTGCGATGTTCAAGAAAACTTCTTCGAGGGTTGTAAGACCAAGTTGTATATCCGCTATGCCGAATTCCTGCTCTCTCTCTTCTAGCTCCTTGAAAAATTTCTGTTCGAGATTACAAACGTCAAGAAATGAAACAGTTAAACAAGAAAAGCCAAAAGAAAAAGATTGTTCCAACAGAGATTATCGAGTACTCACAGTAAGAAGCTTTTCTCGATCGTGCGGAATGACGAATGTCAAGTAATTTCGGTTCTCCTCCTTTGGCTCCACATCTAGACGCTGAAAAAGTTCGAGCCGGAATGAGAAACCAACTGTTTAGAACTCGACGGAATACTTAAATAAGTTGGATTTATGCAACATACGTTTTTAAAGAACCGCTTTACAGACTCCTGTTGGTATGCTGTGTCGACTGCATCTCCATCGGGAGGGCTGAGCCCATTGTTGCTTCCAGTGAAGCTAACATTAGCAATAAAACCAGTACCGAATCGTGACTTCAACCTGATTGAGGTTCCGAGGCAGCTGAGCCTACCCTTTACCATGATTCCTATACGGTCGCTTAAAACATCAGCTTCTTCCATAGAGTGCGTTGTCAAGACAATGACACGACCTCTCTTTGCGCGCTCTATTATGTCCCAGACATGCCTTCTGGATATTGGATCCATACCGGTAGTCTGCAATCATACGGTAATAAATACAACGTAGCAAGGGAAAAAGTGTTTGTTTTTAAGCATAAAAAATGGAAAGAAACAGAAGTACGTACCGGTTCATCCAAAATGACCATCTTTGGGTCCCCTAGAAGGGCAATTGCAACACTGAGTCGACGCCTCATTCCTCCACTGTAACTCCCAGCTCTCACTTTTGCATCTTCTGTGAGTCTGACCTCAGCCAGTGACTTCTCAACTACCTAGAATTCGAGTAAATAAATCAATCTTTATGGGTAGGATGATGGTTGAAAGAGTATTTCATATAGTTTTCAGATGCTGGTATGCCAGTACACATTTATATGGTTAAATATGATGGGATGTTGATTCAGAGACAAACAAATGCAAGACAAAATTTGGGTAAATATTATTTCCATCAAGTCTATGCGGTACATACCGACTCGATTGTAGATGTAGGTAGGCCTTTGACATTAGCAAACAACTCAAGATGTTCTTGACCAGATAGAGCATTCCAAGGATATCAAACTACAAAAACACAAAAAGAAAAAAACGTTAAGATCCAACTCGAACGAAAATCCGTACTTAGAAATGCTAAAAATGGCAAGCACTGATGCACATGCCGACTCTGAGTGACTGCATTGGCAGAGAGAGAGACAGAGAGAGAGAGAGAAATGGTTACCTGAGGACAAACTCCGATGATTTTCCGAATATTTGACATACCAACAGATCTTCGAACAGAGTTACCATAGATCAGTGCTGTTTACAATTTATAACATATTGTTACTTCCATAGATGATTCATTGTACCGAATTATACGCATCAAGAGAAAAGATTCGAGGACCAAGGCATCTTACCGTCTCCGCTAGTCACAGGTGTTATGCCAGTCAAGCAGTTGATTGCTGTGGTTTTTCCAGCTCCATTGGGTCCAAGAAGACAAAATAGTTGATCCTTTGCAAGGTTCACCCATAAGCCCTGAAGACAAGTTTACAATTAAGCAAAAGATTTTAAATAAATCTCCACTTACAGCAGAAATATAAATTCCTATAAAAAATTCAAAATTATGTTTTCCATCTCTAGCCTTACTGCAGTTATTCAGCAACTGCTAAGATCATGAGAAAAGAACAACTTGATGAATATATTGAAGACGGAACCAATATAGACACTGAATAACGTCGCAGAGCCATAATGATGTGGTTGAATGAATTGCGACTCAAAATTGCTCAAAAGGGTGCTAGCAGGCCAAAAATCAATCAAATTAAACTGCTGTTACCATCCTAAAGGACCCAACATCCTAGACCGAGAAATTTCCTTTGAAGTATATTAGGAAAATAAACAGTACTTGGAAAGAGAAAATCATTTATGTTCAGGTACTTAAATTTGGCGTCAGGCGAGAAAACTATGGTGGAAAAAAAAGGATTGCTTACCTTAACAGCATGGTATGGTGCAGTTTTCTTGCATTTACAGCAGCAACTAAAGGATCTGGTCCCATGATATGTCTTTGCAAGACCGCGTATTTGAACTGCAACATTTTGATCAACTGTACCCTCCATTGTTTGTGTTTTAACAAGGTTTTCCTCTTGAAGGACATCTTCATCATCGGGAGTATTATGCTCCACAGGTGGAGCTGAACCAATACAACTACAGATGCCACCCTCTATGAAGAGAAAGAAAGAAAACTACAAGTTAGTCGCATTAGTTCACATAGGAAAATTCGTGAATATGAATTTATTTTTATTTACCTTCTTCCTTTCCACCTTTCCCCGTCCAATACCCAGGCATCAAAAAGTAAAATACTGGTCTTCTCAAACCAGATGCATTTGGAATTATGTTATCGAAGTAGATAGCCAAAACAAACCACACACAAAATGTTGCCACCAACCATATGTAGATATCATTCTGTCAGGACATGCAGAAACAAAGCATAAATGAAAAGAGAACAAGCAGACAGATATAATGGGAAATATTCTCAACCAAAAATTTTCAATTTTGAACCATGGACGTACAATTGTTATTATACACTCGTCATCATTTGGAGCACATTCTGTTCGTCTACTCCAGCTAACTCCAATGTCTTGTGGAGTGTTAGTAGCCCCAGAAAGAAGATTTAGTGCTTCAGCAAGAAGATTGGGCGGGAATAATGACCAGATATTTTGAAGAGTCTGACTAAAGTTATGAGTATAGGGGAATCCAGCAGTAGTAACAATCTGCAATAAATAACTAAGGCCTATAAATATAATTGAACATGTACTTCAAAATCAAGAAGTTTAGAGTTGGATCATTGCCTGGGTAAAAAAACCGATTATAAAAATGAAGAAACCAATAGTAGTGGCTGAAGATGACTTGCTAATGAATGATGACAGCATGAAGGCGAAACCAACCTGCCCATCAAGCATACAAGTCGCAAATCGTTACTTAATCAAGAGCCGAAATCAACATAAGCAATCATAAACACAAACAAATCATCTGTAAAGATCAAGGAACATGTTTTTACCATATTGAGTTGGAAAAGGAAGAAGACAGAGAAGAGAACGGCAAAGCTGTTGTTCAAGAAAAAATCAAACTGAAACATCATTCCAAACAGAACTATAAAGAGTGACGAAATAAGTGTCATGAATCCCTCCCATGTGAGCCATGATAACCAATAGGCAGAATCAAGAAGACCCATCATAGTCATAGCCTGTTGGGGAAGAATCAAAAAAGTAACAAACTGAATTCATCGTATTCCTGTATTAAGATTGCAAAACTAATCTCGGTTTCAAACATAAAAATTTGAGACCTGTCGAAGCTTGAGTTCTTTCTCTGACACCAACGAACCAATCTCGAACACGAAACTGAACATTGCAATCGCAAGGAAAAAAATGGGTCCAACAGTAGCCAACGTGGAAAAGTTGTCCTCTGCGGGGTGAGCAAATTCCTTGAATTCAACAGTCCATCCAAAGTTTGGATCTGTATTATCATATAAACAAATCAGACAAAGAAACACAAATCACATCCGTCAAATAAAATTACCTAATTGGAGAAGAACTTAGTACCTCCAATTAGTGACCTAGCAATCTCACGTTCTGCAGCAACTTGTAGTGGAATTTGGAATTTAAGTGTGGGATCTTCAATTTGTCCCCGTCTTATCATTGCAGTAGAATTAGTCTGTAAACCATAACTAATCACACTTCCATTAAGTTCTCTAAAATGCAAAGCTCCCGGGACATGCATAGGATTATTGAATAGCCATTCATCTACATCACCAGTAGTCCTAAACGATTTAACCTGCAAAAAAATACATCAAATATATATATATATATATATATATATATATATAATATTATTTGATAAGTAACTGTTTTATTTATCCAAGTAACCAGTATAACTGCTACAGCAGAACTTCCCTTCCATTCTGCTAATACAAAACCAATTTAAAGAAAATATATATGAACGTATTAAAGTAGCAGAATTAAAAACAAATCACAACCAAGTTAATAAACACCAAAATGGTAATATTGCAGATAGATCCCTTCAGAAATCGTAACGTTTTAAGTTACTGAACGGTAAAATTGCATCAAAAAATTATAATTCAATTCCGACACCCTAAAAAATCCACGGCTCCGGCGCTGTTCACGGTGTTCATTAACAGAGAAGATATAGAAATTTGTTTTATTTTACCTTAGTATCGGGAATGGGTCTGTCGGGATTGTTCTCTCTAATGGCTCTAACGATCCTGTCAACGGTCCGGCTTTCGTTCCCGCTCCAAACGAAGTCGTAGCAAGGTAGCTTAACAAAGTACTTGTCCTCGCATGGAGGGATCGCCGGAGCCACCAACGGCTTCGGATCCCGAATGTCCTCGTACGTCGTCGTGTTGCCGTTTTGAGCATTGATTGCTCTGTCGATGCCAAACAGGAGGAAAATGAAGAACAACGAAGAGAAGAGTTGGATAAACGTCGATCGCTTGTTCCGCAGGGAGAGTATCAGATTCTTCTTCAACAAAGCTTTGAATTGCAGACCAAGCAGCTCAATTCCTCCCATCGCCAATTTTTTTTTGTAAAATTTCGATTTGGTTTTTTTTTGGGACTTGTTTTTGGATGCTTATATGTATATATATACTGTTGAAAAGGCGCGGTTTTTGTGCGATTGTGTAAGAGTGAAAAGGAGAGTAAATTACCTTGGTTTTTGAATTATTTTCCGTTTTGCCACTCACGCGTAATTGAATATATTACTTTGCATGTAAACTGGATTTTCTTCTTAATTCAATTAACTGTTGACTAATTAATAATATTTCAATTAAGCTAATAAATTAATTATCGGAAAGGAATTTCCATTTAAAATGATTTTATTTGATACATATTTGTTAAAAAACATTAATTTTACTAAAAAACTATATGCAACAATTACTTAGATATTTAACTACACACTTGATTATATTCTTTTTTTTGGTAAATTACTCGTTTAGCACTCAAACTATGAGTTTTGCTCCATTTTAATACTTAAACTTTTAATTTTTTAAAATATACTTAAAGTTTAATTTTTATTTCATTTTAGTATATCCTTTCAAAATTTAATGTTAAGTTTTGAATTTTTTTTGAAAATTCAAGTACTAAAACAGACCGAAATTGATAGTTTATGTATTAAACGCGTTAAGTTGTTAATGACGGGCACAAAAATGAAACAAAAACTAAATATTAAGTATGGTTTTGAAAAAAAAATAAAAGTTTAGGTATTAAAATATACCAAAATTGATCATGTAGGTACTAAATTCGTAGTTTACCCTATTTTCTTTTTGATAAAACACACTTGATTATATTTTAAAATTGAACATTAAAGTATAAATATCATAGTTCAAATTTTATTCTATAAAAATATATCTAACTTTTTTCATATTTATTTAGTTTTAAATTTTATTATATAGAAAATAATAATAGAATTGAATATAAATATTACAAGAATCAAATTTAAATTGCAAAAGTAATATGTAATACTTAATGTTTAAACTTGTATGGACTTAGATTATTATTTCATAAAAAAAAGTTAGGGCATAGTGTCTCACATATTTCATTTAGTTTTGTTGAGTGAATCTTAAATAGTTTAAATATGTATATACTTAAATTATTAATTTATTTTATTATATAACGATCGAATCTATTTATAATTTTAGAGTGTATTTAGGGACGGACGCATGATTTATGTTATAGTGGGCGATCTCGAATTTATAAAATTTTAGGAGGACGAACTTGAAATTATAAAATTTTAGGGGTGAAAACAAATGTTTAATAAAAAAATTAGATAGAAAAGTAAAATATACGGTAATTTTATCCTTGAGTATATTATTTTTAAAATTTTACATTTTTCAAACGGTGCGTTAACAATATATTTATGTGAAAGAGATGCCATCAAATTTCCATAGAATTGCACAGTATTTACAATCGTTGAAAAATAAATTTTCTTTTTATATCTGATACTGAGAAAGACTATTCCAATAAATAAACCAATTTGTCAATTTCATAATTTTACATTAACACCAATAAATAAACATATTAGAATGTTGACTTTATAATATTATTGTCTTTTTTATGCTCCAGTTCAAACGAGGAGAAACATAACAGAATTTTCCTGTTTGAAAAGTCGATAATTTATTAAGAACTCAATCTCGACTCGAATCAAGTTCGACTACAATCGAAAAATCGCGAGCTTAAAATACTTAAATTCGACTCAATCTCGAAATTAATATATAATTTTTTCAAGTTACTCACGAGTTTTTCGGATCGAACATCAAGTAACTCTTTTCGATTCGTTAAGAACTCAAATCGAGCTCGAACTCGAGTTAAGTTCATTAAAATATAATATTTATCGAGCGTTGACTGAGTCAATATCAAATAACTCATGATCTATCACATCTTATTTACATTTCTATCCTTAATTGTTGAAACACGAGGTAATTGCCTCTGGTTTTTCCCTTTAGCAACAGACAAATCCGTCATATACGAGCAAAAAGATTGTACTAAACAGTAGGATTGTAAATGAGTCGAGACAGATCGCGAGCTATTCTAGATCAAATCGATCAAGGCTCGATAAATACTCGAGCTCGAGCTCGACTCGAGTTCTTAACGAGCTGAAACGAACTACTCGAAAAGCTCGTGAGCAGCTCGAAAATATAATATATTAATATTTTATTTTAAAAAAAATTAATAATAATATTAATATTTATGTATTGATTTTTTTAAAAATACAATAAGATTTCATGTATTTAAGGTCATGCTCGAGTTTGAGGCTTCAATCGAGTTAAGTTGAAGATTTTTTTTTCATTTCGAGCTGCTCACGAGCTTCAGTTCAGAATTTCGAGTTCGAGTCGAGCTTGAAAATTTTAAGCTTGCGAATTTTCGAGTCGAGCTTCATTTCAGAGTTTTCGAGTCGGATCGAGCTCAGCAATACTCGAACTCGACTCGGCTCGTTTACACCCCTACTAAACAGAGCATTGTGTTGAATTATGAATTATTATACATAATCCGCGTTAGAAAAACATAAACCCTATTATTTAAATATTGATTGTATTAAAACTATGAGCCTAAATGTTGATTTTCTTCAATAAGAAGAAAAGGTTGGGTTTGGTTTTTTAGATCAAAAGAAAAATAATAATAAAATAATTTCGGTATCACAATGATTGAAATTATGGTTTTTTATTAATAATTAATTATTTTATTTTCTAATTATTTACTTGAAGACGAAGCAAACTTTGGTTTTCAAAATCAGTGCTTTTATTATTTTAATATTTAGTTAAATGTTTAAAAATCGGTTGATACCATCACCTTTGACCGTTGAATTGAGCTTCCGGCCATTTCGTTTGGCGCACTGTATTGGATTATTTATACGGTAAAATATACAAGAGATTAGAGTAAATTGCGTATTTAGTATCTAAATTATCAATTTTGATATATTTTAATATCTAAACTTTTAATTTTTTTAAAATCATACCTAACGTTTAATTTTCATTTTATTTTAGTATCGTTATTAAAAACTTAATATGTTTAGTATACGAACCATCAGTTTTAGTCCCTAGACTTTCAATTTTTTCAAAATTTAACGTTAAAATTTGAATGAGGTACTAAAATAAACAAAACTAAAGTTTTCAACGATGGAGTACTAAAATGAAACAAAAATTAAACTTCAAATATGATTTTAAAAAAATTAATAGTTTAAGTACTAAACGTGTAATTTACCCAAGAGTTATTGAACTATGTTTAAACATTCGTTTTGGTCATTAAACTTTTTAAAAAGTCATAAAATGATCATCAAAGAAAGAGATCTTTTATGTATGTTATTTATATAAAATTATTTTGATTAGTTATCTGTAATCTATAATATACATAAAATCACCAGTTTAGAGAAAATTTTGAACTTGCAATTAGTTTCAACCTTAAGAAAACATTATGGATGTAAAGGCACACTAACATTAAGGAAAAGGAAAAGAATCCAGGCTTGCCTTAGCTAAAATGGCTTCTAAACAGGACATAACAGTAGGCAGCAAGACAAACTTTTTGAGTGAATAAACACGTCAACAGCAGCAGATGGTAAACCCCTTAAAAATGTTCAATGAGCTGCGTGAGTTGTAGAGGCTGTCTTCTTGAAATCGATTTTGTCAACTTTAACCTCGCCGTCGATGAGTTCATAGACATAGACCACAACTCGTAGCCCGTCGACATCCATCAGGACAAAGCTTGGGTTGACATCATAAGTGATGCTGCTATACGCACCGGTAGCAGATCCCGGGTTTATAATAACCCGCCTTCGTGTTTGTATGCGGTAAACTGGTGGGTGTGACCTGTCACAAGGATGTCTACATCGAGTTGCCGCTGTAGCATGGCTAAAGAGTCTAGGTCACCCCAGGGAATAACCTTGATGTATTGAGCCACATTAAGAGTGATTAGTATTGTTTGAAATGTGCATATCAACATGGGTTCGGAGTTATAACCCTCCATGATTCCCTCAAATACATGGGGAAACTAGAAAAAAAGAATGAGCATATTTGTATCCCGTATCCAATATTTCACTCTAGAGACCGAGCAACATAGGTGTAGATCACATCATTGAACATGAATGCACATATTTTTCACAGAAGCAGGCAGATGCATGCTTTATAAATTTGTATAATCCACATCTATTTAAAGCTGATTATTGATTTAAAATGCAGAGTCCAATACAACTACATACCATCGGAAAGAAGAAGAAGAAAACGATTCAAGGTACAAAAAAACCATACCTGATGACCATGGCACAATCCCAATTTGAATTGTCCGATAGTTAGGGTTTTGGTCTCAGGATATCTAGTTTCTTCATCGTATTCACCTCTGTAATTGCAGGTCAGGACAAAGAGTCTTCAAGTAATCTTGAACTTCCTGAAATTATAGTCCGATTTTGCTAAGCCAGTGGTAATTTTAATAAGATACAAGGAAACAATAAATTGTCAACATTTTACTATGGTAGTTCCCGTAAAACTACAGCTAACGAATCAATTCATTTGAATACTTCGTCGACTATGCAAATATGAGACAGCTTAAACTTAAGGCGTTAACTTCTACCATGCTAAGTTTAAACTACGTACTCAGTACTTCAATCCTACTTTAACCCCTTAAGCAGTCGAGATTCTGCCACCGGAGAGCAAAACACGATAACTACTTTATGCTATGTTACAAGGACTCTTCGTTTTTCTCAAAAGTGATGCATGTCCCCTTTACATATTTCGAGGAATGAGTTACTGTCCTCCGAACATACGAAAAACTTGTTTAAAAAGTCGAACTCAAGTACATACCGACGTCTGAACCTCACCGCGAGTTTGGAAAAGATAACCAATATGCATTTGAGACCAAACATGAAAGGGGAAAGGGAATGATAAACATTAGCTAAGATATTTAGATAGAAATCACAATGATAAATTGAAACGATTATCGATCATCAGTTAAATATTAACAGCAGTTCTTTCTGCTGCTTTTCCCAAATTCAAACTAGAAACATGAAATCCAGATTAAATCAAGCATAGAATTAGCATTCCTGAACAAGAACTAGATAATCCATAGTTTCAAGGGGAAATAATTAACAAAGCCAGTTGCTTCAATTAGACTCAGCTGAGAAACATGAAGCCCAAATTCAACTGAGATTCAGCTAGAATACAACCCAGAGAAGAACATAGTCGGAAAAACCCGGAAAGGAAAAGAAAGATGGGATACCTTGATGCAAAGATTGCCAGTGCAAATGATATGTTGGATCTTGCCAGGAACAAGCATGGACTTGAATTTCGGAGGGAGATCAGCCGCCCGATGAGGTATATGCAAATCCCCCAAAGCCAAAACCAGAACCATCTTCTTCTTCTTCTAATATCTACCAATAGCTGCACAATCATTTCAGAAAAAAAAAACTCAAATGAAAAGAGACACAAGGGAATCATGAACATGAAAGAAGATGGAATGGAAATTATTGGATTACCAGTGACGGATTTGGATTGAACTTTCGGGAGGAAACCCAGAAATAAACATAAACTGTTTTTTCGATTTACCAGTGAAGAATTTGATTCTTTTGTTTTTCTTTCCCTCTCGTTCTAGTTGACGATTTGTTCCTCGAAACCGTCTGTTGGCTTGTTGTTGCCATCCCAGTTTTGTTCAATGGTAGATCGGTTTTCGACCCTTCAAAGACCGGCCCGGTCCAGTAGTTTCAGTCCATTTAATTGGAGCTATACTCTTTAAAAAATAATTCGTACAGAAATCTCCATTGAAGAAATATACGAAAAATTCACCACTTTAAATGGACTCAAACAAAATATACGAAATTACAAGAGTTTCTTCTGCGTAAACATTCGATCGAGTTGAGTTAAATTAAAAATTTTGAATTAATTTAGTTGACAAGTCATATTTCATTGCTCGAATTTAATTTGAACTTTCTTCAAATCGAGTTGAGATTATGAAATTTGAGTCGAGTTGAATCAAGTTGTTCGAGTTTCTATACAAAATTAATTGTAATTATTTATAGTGATATGTACGAATCGATTCTAATTTTTCAACTTTCTCTAATCATGTAAGATATATATTTTTTTCATATCCATTTCACGTTATAATGTTAATTAATATATTGAGCATAATCTAAAATTATAAAATATATTTACATTATTATACTTTAAATAATGTATTTTGATGGTAAAGTATTGATAAGATTAAAAAGGAGTTAATGAATTGATGGGATGAAAAAATTGCAAAATCAAAATATCAAATTGAGTAAAATGTAAAGTTAAGAGACTAAATTAAAAAAAAATACAATTTTAGTAAAAAATATGAATTGAAGTCACTCAGGTATTCTATAGTGCTATAGGAGCAAGTGGTTCAAATTTGGTTAAAAACATACTTAAAATAAAGAATGAATCGAAGAAATAAAAAAAATCATGAAAAGTAGAGGGACTCAATTGAAAAATAGAAAATTTGTTATCAAAAAGATTAATTGAAAGTGTATGAAATTATTCGAGTTTTGAAATTATTAAACGAAATCGGTCGTAAAAAAAGACTATTAATTTTTTTAGAGATTTTGTGTTCGAACTATTGTGTCTGCAATGTATATGCATTGTCAATAACTAAAAGAAATTCTGAACAAATATTATAATTTAATTTTTTTAAATCCTGTCATTACATATAATCATATATTTGATTATATTTTTTGAAAAAATTTAAATATAATTTTAATTCTAATTATAAGTTTCAAAAAATACACTCCCAACTTTTTTTTTCTCGACAATAATAACACCTAAATTAAGAGTCCAGTTAAAAACCTCTCTCAACCTAAACGAGGAAAAGAGAACCCAACAAATTATTATTGCCGAGCAACAACTTAAATAGTCCTTTGCTCTTTTACTTTAATTCAAGTCACAAACAACTTATTTAAAATTTTCAGCATCTAATTTACAGCTCAATATCTCAAAAATTCTATTATTGTCATTTAAGCCACTAATTTTATCAATATTTGCTAATTATTACTCAAACTCTGACAACTTCCCAAAATAGTCAAATTTTACATTTTAACATCAAATTCATCATTATAACATTAATTTTCAGCATAATAATTCATGTATTGAATAATTACACATTAACTCCTTAACTTTTCAAAATTTCCAAGTAGGTCCCCAAGTTTCACAAAATTACAAAAATATTCTAAAATTTTTCTAAAACTTGTAGAATCATTCCTACATCATTTCCAACCTATATATAATTTTTCCATAATTTTACTCACTACCAAATGCTTAGGTCGAATATTAAGGGGATAGATTTCCATGATTTCACTTGATTACAATTGATTCAAGCATGAAATCAACCTCTAATCATCATTTCAAAAACTCTACAATCAAAACCCTAACTCAAATTCATCAAATCACAAATTTTCCTAAATTAGGTTTAAGTCGAAAATCACTAATTGCATTTCTAGGTGGTTTTAATCATCACACATGCTTGGAAATGATTCTACAACATCAATAACCTCTAAATCCATCATCAATTCATGAAAACCCTAACATGAACACAAATACTAAAATTTGGGAACTTAACATTCAAGCAAGATTAGCATGCAATAATGGCACCAAATGATATTGTTTTTCAAATAGAACAATTTTCTATTTCACTGTTTGATCCTAAATCCAAAGGAAATTGCTCAAAAATGAAAAATAAAATTTTCCTCCATACCTTGTGAAGCTCTCACCCATGGTTGATTTTGAAGATGAATTTGCCATGAATTTCCTAGTTAATTTCATGTACATTTGCCATTTATTAAGCTTGAATGAATTAAATTCATTTAATGGGAAAAGACAATTTCACTATTAATAAAACTTGATAATGACATTCATACCAAGTCACATGTTGGTTATCATCTTCCAAAGTCAAAGATGAACAAAATATTATGCCCTTGACAACTTTATCCATGCAACATTCCAAAAATTTCAATCTTACTATTTTCATCAAACGGTCCAAATTGAACATGAAAATAAATTCTCAAGTCCAATGCTCCATATTATTTTCCATCATTTTAATATGTTGAAATAATATTTCTAAGCTTAATTTATCAACCTTCAAAATTTCTCAAAATTTATATTCAATTTGATTTCTTGAATTTTTTTCCGTATTTTAACATTTTATAGCTTTTAAAATAAATTCAGGATCAAAAATCTGATTCTCACCAAAATATCATTCTTGGGGTTGAACTATTCATTTATGGGGTCAAAACACCAAAAATTTGAAAATTACATTTTTTGTCTCTAAACTTTTTGAAAAATTATCCTTTTGGTCCTGATTTTTTCCAAACTTTATGCTTTGGTAACTAAACTTTCAAAATGTACATTTTGATCACTAACCAAATTTTGGATATTACATATTAACACCATGGAGCTGAATCAAAATTAGAACCTAAGCCACCGAAACTTCCAACAGTATTTTTTCGAAGATAAATTGACCCACTTACCCGAAACGCAGATTAAACTCTGGTTCGAGTGCGAACTCTCCATTTCAACTATCGATTTGTTCCACGCAATAGCTAAGCCTCCTGATCTACCCACTGCATCCACCCAAAATCTTTGAATATAGACTTCTAACAACGGAGAAACTTCCTCATCCAACAACAACCCTCACGAGCCGAATTCAATTATTGCCTAACAAGGCTAATCCCTTCACCACGTCCACCTCATTTCCAATTATTTGAATCCAGAATGTCCACCTCATTTCCAATTATTTGAATCCCAAGAATTTTCCCCAGTTGAAGTGTTTTCACAGCTTCACCGTTCGCTGCCAACCATCTATCTTTGAGATCCGAATCCGACAATGATCTGCCCGACAACTCTGAGAATTCCAAATCTTGCATCTTCAATTTGTGTTTTTTTAGTGCTTTGTCCCTCTTTCTTCTGTTTGATATCGATAAAACTTGATCCTGAAAACCCAAGAGCGATCCGTATCTTTTGGATTTCCCAACTAAGAAAACATAATTAGAGAGATCACAACTTTCAAATGGATAAGAGATTTCGGGACTCATTTTGGTCGCCCACTCTGCAAACATATTAACCCTAATTATTTGTATGGATTTTGTTGTTTATTTATCTCAAAAATAAATGCACTATCAACGTATAAAAAATAATTATTACATAAAATATCAACACAGTTGAATATTTATTAATAAATTCACTTAATATCAATAGGCACACCGATGAATGTGTTTTGAAATAAGCTGAGGACTGATCCTTTATCTAAGCACTTTGACTTAATAATATTAAAACCACCCCCACCAATTAATTGGCAAAATTTGGTTCTTGAAATTGGTGACCACATCACGTTTGCATGTTGGGGGAGGCTGGTTCAGTGGATCAAGATCACTATCATCTTACTATAATAAATTAATAATAACAATAATTTATTTCTAATTAAAGATTATTTAATTTCTGCTTAAAAGAAAATTGTATTTAATACATTTCCTTTTTACTTGGGTAAAGTACGCGAATGGTCCATCGATTATAGAGTATCGTTTTATTGAGTCACCCGACTATTAAAAGTTACAAAACAATCCCCTACCTATAAGATGTTGCTTTTTTAAGTCTCCCGACTATTAAAAGTTACAAAATGGTCACTTGACTATTTATTGTGTTCCAAACTCGTACTTTTTCGTTAAAAAATTAATGGTAGTTTGAGATGGATGTTAACCTACTGACTGAGATATGATAGTCGTTTGAGATTTTAGGATCATATTATATCATGTCTCAATCAGCAGGTTAATGTCCAACTTAAATTGTCATCGATTTTTTAATAGAAAATGATGAGTTTGGAACACAATGATTAGTCAGGTGACCATTTTATAACTTGTGATAGCTGGAGGACTCAATAAAATAACATCCTATAGTCGGGGACCATTTATGTACTTTACCCTTTTTAGTTATACTATAAAAATAAACAATATATATATATATATATATATATATATATAGATATATATATATATATGAAAATGATGAGTTGGAACACAATGATTAGTCAGGTGACCATTTTATAACTTGTGATAGCTGGAGGACTCAATAAAACATCCTATAGTCGGGGACCATTATGTACTTTACCCTTTTTAGTTATACTATAAAAATAAACATATATATATATATATATATATATATATATATATATATATATATATTGAGACAATGATAAAATTATTGTATATGCCCTCAAAATATATAATCCTTTGTTATTTTGTAGATGGTTAGGACTTTTTAAACAGCAATCGATAAATAATACCGAATTTCGTGACTACCAGTAACAAAGCTCTAATAAGAAAATTAAAAGCAAAAACTAGAAGAAAAAAAAGGGAATAAAAAGAAGATGGGTGAATTGAGCAAACCCTAATACAAGAAAGCAAAAATGAAAGTGGTGAATCCATGAAACCCTAGCCCTCATTTGATTAATTAAAAGTGGTCTATTGCATAAGCAAACTGCGGATTATGGCGGCTTGAGCATTGTCGGTCGTCGCTAAAAGCTCCGATAGTCTCTCGCTGAGATCATCAACCTCTCTATGCAAGCTTCTAATGTAGTTGCACGTCTCCTGTAACACTTTGGCCGCCGAAACCTGTCAATGAAGCAAATATATTAACTACTTAATCGACTGGACTAAGGTTTCGTTTGAGAATGTTTCTTCAAATGAGTTTTTCTAACGTAAAACCATCTTTTTCAACTTCTTGATTTGGGTCAATAATCACGTTTCAAACGTAAATTTTTAACCGAAAATGAGTTGTTCGGTAATGTTTTGCGCTTCAAACGGAATTTTCAGCCAACAACACCTCTATGAGCATTCTCAAACAGTCCGTTAACAATAAAAGAAAGTTTTTCTCCCTAAAAGTCATGGGTTCAAGTAGCTATGCTTGTAGGATGTTATCTTGTCAATATATTATAAAAATTCTGAACAAATATTATCTCATAATCACCGCATATTATTAAAAATAGTTAGTAAAAAATAATTATGTTAAAAGTAATATTGTCGTTGATAATAATAAACATGTTTAAAATACTCATCACTAATACTTAAATCAATAATAATAATTCCGTTGGTGCTTTTCAATATATAAAGGAAATGATTCACGTATATTATATAAAGAATGCCATATTAAAAATATATTTAAATTTTCCTTATCAAAAAAAATATTTCTTTGTTAATTTTTATTTTTTGTGGGAGTAATTGTATATCCTACAAATTATAATTTCAAGAATATAAATAATAATTTAAATTGACCTTTCCAAGATCAAACTTAAAGATCCATCACCGTCTCTAAGTTTATTATATCAGCAAAGTGGCATAAGAAAATAAGGTTATATTATGACATTAGTCCTTGTATTACATGTAAGTTGTATATTTAATAAATTGTACTCTAATTTTATCAATTTTAATCTTTGCACTTTTTAAATTTTAATTATAAGCAAAATGTTTAATGACAATATTATTAAATTATGGAGAGTTAAAATGATTAAATTAGAGAAAAAAAATACTAAATCAAAAATTTATACATTATAATAGACTTTGATTTAACAAAATTAATACTAATATATATTTGGATAAAGAATGAAATTTCAAAATTAAAGTATAATCATAATCTACACACAATAAAGGGATTAATCGAAGAAATTTACCAAAAAATAACATTGAGAAACTCCAGTTTTGAACATATTTATTTCTACATTCTTCGATAAAACAGGAAACCAGATGCATGCACCGTAAATTGTCTATATTTAGAATAACCTATTTTTTTTTTCTTTTTTAGTATAAGATAATTAGGGTTTGGTAATTAAGAATTGGCAAAAGAGTAAACCCTGAATTGAAAAAATCATCGTATTATTTTTCTCTCAATATGGTTTTCTAATTCAAAAACAGAACCTCATGTGGTTATTTTACCTACTTTTTTGTCATTGACCAACGACTCCGTTAATTTCTACTGACGCTAATGCTTTCTCAAATCTGTTACGAATGGAATATTGCTTATAGCTGGTGGTAGAGATAGAAATAATTAGTTTTCGGGTGATTTTTGCATAAACTTACGGTTGACTTAGATCATCCTAATAACCAATGACTTACACTAATATTGGTCAATGATGAAAAACTTTGGTCAAATGATCACATTGAGTTCATTGTTTTGAGTTTGAGAACCACATCAAGGGAAAAAATAGTATGAGACATACATTTTTTTAAGTACATGCAATTTCGCATACCCTTTAGCATTAGTAATTAAACGAAACTATACATACACACATGCATACAACATACACATATATAGAGAGAGAGGGAGAGAAGGGTTGTGATTTCTGAAGTTTGGAAATACCTTATCAGAGTGGGCATTACGAATCTCAGGAAGAAGTTGGTGCAACTTAGAAACAAGATCATTGATCTGATCATCAGTTATTCTTGAATTACTTCCTGATTGTCTTGATCTTGATCTTCTACTCGACATCTTCTTAGGGATATAATATTACTTAACAAAACACACAAAGTATATAATATATATAGGTGGGAATTTGTGAATGCAAAGAGAATGGTGGCAAGGGAGACAAGTTATGGAGGAGGAGATATAGTTGGTGTGTGAATATATATAAGAGAGAGAGAGAGAGAGAGAGAGGGAGGGAGTTAAAAATCAAGGAAAGCTAGTGGAGGTGCGTTGGGGAGTGGAGAGAGGGGGGACAATTTGCATGGGAGTTTGCTTAAAGCCCCTTTGTCTTTAAATAGGGTTTTTTTAGGAAATAATATATATATAACACAACCAAAAAGAATCAACCCATACTTGGATATGCCATCCTGTCTTTCATTTGGGTTGTTCCTAATTTGCTTTTACTTAAAGATAATTGCTACAGTCCATTGAACGGTATTCATAGTTAAAGAGAATATTATTCTTTCTTGAGATTTTGTACCATATAACAATTACGTTTGTTGGGTGTGTGTATGTTATCAATAATTAAGAAAAATTATAAATAAATATTACATTGCAATCATTTTATATTATTAAAAAAATTGGTGAAGTATATTAGAGATCACTAAATTATGTTTAAAGGATTGTTTTAGTTATCAAACTTTTACAAAAATAATTATTAAATTAATCGAATTGTTATAAAATGGTAAATGAAATACCATAATAAGTGTAAAAATTCGATAAATGTAGTGTATATTTTATAATATTTCAATAAAATAGAGTGGTCATTTTATAATAATTTGATAAAATTTAATGACACGTATAATTTTTGAAAGTCCAATGATCAAAACAATTATTTGAGCATAATTCGGTTACCCTTGACGTACTTTACCCAACAATAACACATATTAAAAAATAGATTAATATTTTCAGAAACATTTAAATATTCAAAATACTTTTACCTGAACACATCGTGATTCGAATAGAGAAATAAAAAATAAAACAGAGATGGAGGTTCTTGGTTGATTTTTATTTTGTACAATAATGGAGAGAAAAGGGTACTCTATGATTTAAACCTTAGTCTTAATATTAAATAGGGTAAAGAACACACATGTACCTCGAATATAAAGTATTAGTGGGTCCAGAAATTTAAGAATGAGTTCAAAATTTTAATTTTTTTTCTTAAAAACAATGATTATGCAAAAAAAATCTTTCTTTTTATTATTTTTTCCTAACACATTAAGTTAAATTTAATCATTTTTCTAAAATAACGGGATTCACTTGGCCCCTACCGGGGCTTAGTGCATCCGCCCCTGCTATAGAGTATTGCTTTGTTAAGTCATCCAACTATTAAAAGTTACAAAATGATCATCCGACTATTCATTGTGTTCCAAACTCGTTCTTTTTCGTTAAAAATTTGATAGTAGTTTAAGCTGGACATTAACTTGTTGACTGGTATATGATAGTTGTTTGAGATTTTGGATTCATATTATATCATATCATATTTCGGTCAACATGTTAACGTTCAACTCAAGGTGTCATTCATATTTTAACCGAAAAAGATGAGTTTGGAATAAAATGAATAGTGGGGTGACCATTCTGTAACTTTTAATAGTTAGGGGACTTAAAAAAATAATGCCTTATAGTCGAATGACCATTTTATAACTTTAATAGGCAGATGACTCAATAAAGCAACACCCTATAGTTAAGAACTATTTATGTACTTTACCCTATTAACTATAACTGAAATCAAGCACAAATATTTTATCAAACCTTGATTGGGTGTCAATGATTATTAGATTAATGATGATTAATGTATCAAATAAATGAATAATTATGCAACATGAGCACATATCATTTCCCTATAATAAATTTTATATAAAAAATCAATTACTTTATGTACTTAATGAATTTTCTATCAATGCTTAATAATTATAATTTTATAATAATTAGATTCGATCACGAACCAATAAGTAATCTAAAATTCTTTGATTAAAGTTTTATGTTATTCATTAATTTGATCAAAATTGTTATTATTATAATATTTTTTGAATATATTTAAATATGGATGTGTTTTTCATTTAAAATTGTAAGAAGATATTAATTCATTTAAGTATATTACATAAAAACCAAAGAAAAACAAACTAATGAAGGGAATGCTAGGAGGGTTGTCCGGTCAAGTCTCGGTAAAGCAAAAAGAACACACACCATGTTCTTTGCACCTCATCTAACGTGTTATACCCAAACTCTTCATTATTTAATTCGTAACTATTTGTTGAATAATTTTATTTTTTTTAAATATATAAGAGGGTAAAATATATGTTTTCACTAACCAATTTACATCAATAATTAAATAAATCATTGTTGTTTCTAGAGGTCAAGAGTTCGAGCACCAGCGCCTGCAGCAAGGTGATTGAGTGTTCATTGCCAAATGGTTGAGAGTATTTAGAATAGATATTAATTTATAATCACCTTAGCTTAATAAAAAATATATTTTAATACCTCATCTCATGTATTATCTTGGACATCAAATATTTTCTTTTAAATCATATCTAACATTTAATTTTAGTTTCGGTATGGTCATCCAACGTTAAAATATTAACAAAACTGTTGATGCTGTAACTTTTTATTTCTTCAATGACGACGTATTATTATCTTGTAGTGACATCAATATCACTATTGATTCTTTAACGAAATGTGACCAAAATAAAACTTAAATTAAACGTTAGGTATAGTTTTAAAAAAATTGAATGACTAAAACGGAACAAAAGTGATGATTGAGGTACTAAATGTATTGTTTATACTATATGATATTATATAAGTTGTAGTTTAATGATTATTACTCTTAATTACCCAATTGGCTCTTCCTAATATCTAATTTGATTTTTAAGATAAACTTACACTTAACTAGACACACACACGCGCATATATATATATATATATATATATATATAGAGAGAGAGAGAGAGAAATGTGAATATTATTGCAATTTTTTTAAATATGTAAGTGATAACTATACTATTATCTTTGATTAGGTCAAAAAATTTCACATTATGAACTCGATTTTTTTTTAAAAAAAGATTGTAATCCTATTGAATAGAATCGGAGTCTACCGAATCTAAATCATATGCCTATTCTTATTCATGGTACTAGGGTTGTAAATGAGCCAAGTCGAGTTCGAGTATTGTTGAGTTTGACTCGACTCGAAAACTTTAAAACGGAGCTCGACTGGACTGGAAAACTCACGAGCCTAAATTTTTCAAGCTTGAAGTGAACTCGAAATCATAAATTGAAACTCGAAAAAACTCGAAATAAAAAAAATCTTACTTAATTTGATTGAACCTCGAACTCAAACTTTAACTTTAATTACATCAAAACTTTATACTATATTTTAAAAAAATCAACACATACATTTTAATATTATTAACAATTTATTTTAAAAAAAATAAAATCTTAATATATTATATTTCCGAATTGCTCGCGAGCTTTTCAAGTCGAGTATCAAGTAACTCGTTTTGACTCGTTAAGAACTCGAGTCGATTATTTATCGAGCTTTGATCGAATCAACCTCGAGTAACTCACGATCTGTCTCGTCTCATTTACAACCCTACATATAGAAGTCCTTATAATAGGGAAAAATAATTTTAAGATTGTTACTTTATTAGGTTAATTATCATTGGATTTATTTTGTTTTATTATTTTATACATATTTGGCGAGAGACAATAAGAATATTATCATGAACTGTAACTGTATATTAATAATTCTTTGATGCCTGTCTGTTATTTGTTATTATTCATCAGAATTAATTAAACAAAATGTAAAAAAAAATCATCAAAACTACGTACCCCTGATTCACTCTGTAAACTAATTAAATATTTTAAATTATTTAATACTAAACAGCTGGTAATTATTTTTTAGATTTATGTGAGATTTGATCCAGCCTTCAATAAACCTCGTAATTATGTTTTTGCCAGTCGATTTACTTATATATTAATTAAAAAGTCGATCATGCATTACTATTTTTTATTGAATTTTAGTTTGATAGACACGTGCTTGTGACCCACCAATAGTCGAAAAGGGTAGAGATTTAATTAATTAATTTAGGAATTCAAACTATTTTTTTTGGGTTAATAGTATTTGAAGTCCTCAATTTCTTTTAAAAAAATAATTTGATATTTGAACTATTTTACATTTAATGTAACCTTCGACTCATAAAAAGTTCAATGTAGCATTTTGACTAATGATTTCTATCGTTGATCATTATGATACCGATTTAACACTTTATGCTGACATTTTATTCGAAAGTTAAAACTTTCAATTTTAAAGTTTTAAGACGAACTCTTCAAGTGATCTCAGTGATTAAAGAGAGTGTTATTCTCTCTAGAGATAATGAGTTGAAACAGTTACGTCTGTAAGGTATGTATATTTTTTTATACATAAAAGTTTAGGTCATAGATGATCATGACCCCCAGTCCGATGCTAGGGCATACCTAACACCTATATTGGACTATCACATTTATATCTTGAGAAAATAAACTGTAGCATTGATATCATATTCTTCATCTCTTGTTCCAACAACTATTGATCCAAGAAATTTGGTGATTAAAAGTTGATTTATCGATAATACTAATTTAATGAAATGGCTGTCCCTTTTTCTCATATATATAAGGTAAGGGGAGGTAAGATAGTAGGCTACTCCCAACACCAGGTTGAGAGCAGCTTCCGTAAGAGACCTCCGAATTTCATAATTCAGAGGTCTCTTACAGAAACTGCTCTCAAACCGGTGTTGGAGATGGCCTACTATCTTACCTCCCCTACCCATATATATATATATATATATATATATGGGAAAAAGGGACAGTCAGCCACTAATTAATGAAATAAAATCCAAGGTACACAGAGAATGAAATAAAATAACAAAAGAAACAAGATCCTTTGTAAATCAATGAGAAAATAATATTTTTGTGTATTTGATGATGAAAGTCTGTGATCAGAGTCAGATGTTGTGAGGACGGTGAAGTGTTCAGCGTGCAATTAGGGCGCACATGACACTCATCCAATGGCCAGCCAAGACTGTACTAAATGCCACATAAAATATAAATAAAGGGTAAATTTGCGTTTAGTACCTAAACTATTAGTTTGGATCTGTTTTAGTACCTAAACTTTTATTTTTACAAAATAACACCTAAAGTTTAGTTTTTGTTTCATTTTAGTACCCATCATTAAAAACTTTTAGTTTTCATTTCATTTTAATATCCCGCTCAAAATTTAATGTTGAGTTTTGAATAATTGAAAGCATAAGTATTAAAACTGACCAAAGTTGATAGTTTACGTGCTAGACGTATTGAGTTTTTAATGGCAGGTACTAAAATAAAATAAAATTTGACCTTTATGTATGGTTTTGAAAAAAAAATGAAACTTTAAGTACTAAACCAGATCAAAACTGATAGCTAATGTACTAAATATGCAGTTTACCCATAAATAAAAGGCCTAATATATAGGCTAAACTACACCAAATGTCACTTATTTCATTTTTCTTCTATTTTGGTCATTCAACTTTCAGAAATCACATTGTGTCCATTTACATTACCAATTGATCACACGAAATAATTAATAGGACTGTTATAGATCTTGATTTAATCTATGCTTAACTCAGTTTGCCAAAGTTCACGATGTAACCATCTTGGTGAAGATTTTTTGTGAGAAAAAAATGTATGTTAATATATAATTTTACTACTAAACTTTAACAAAAATATGAAATTAGTACATTTTTTATATTTTTTTAACGCTTAACTAAAATTTTATTCTTACGTCAATTTAAATTTCATAAAATCGATGAACAATATTAACAAAACAGTACACTGTCCTTAAATGCTCACTTCGAAAGACACAGACTAAGTTTAGAATTGAGAGGGACTAAAGAAATATTTTTACCAAAAGTTTTATATTGATCATCTCAGCATCTACAATTCCGTGTGATTTTTGTTTTTATTATGATTAATTAACTCATAAGAACTTAATATTATCTTAAAGGTAACATGCATTTGTCTATTTAGATGTTGATTAACTGACATAAATTTTATATTTTATTTTCGTTCCCAATATTTAAAACTCAAATTTTATTTCATGGTTTTTTTTAAAATAAACATATTTCATTAATCATTATTAAAGGTTTGGAAATATAAAAGGGGTCTATGATACGATCATGTGAAAACACACTTATCTTTTTGTCTGAATGCATGTCCATTATTTAATCTCTTACTTTTATCTATAGGAATTTAGTCCCTCTATTTGTTGAATTTGAACGTCCAAGTCCAAATATTTAACATCAGTAAAAAAGTTTTGTTAAATTCAGTCCACAACGAAACATCGGGATGAAAATTAACAACGAAACATTTTTAAAATGTAAATGGACCTGATTTAAACCAGATAATTTTAATGATGTTAACAAATATATTTTAATTTTTAAATCTGAAAAATAAAGAGACTAAATTCCAAATGTATGAAGAACACGTGGATTTAGAGCATATTTTAACCCAAAAAAATATAAAATATTTTGAGGCAACTGGGAAATGGTAAAACAAACATTATACTCCTAAAAAAAACCCTAATTAAAATAATAATAATAATAATTTGGGGGGATAAATAATGCTTTCATTGAATTTGAGATCCACTATACCATATAAGCTAGTTAATTTTGTTTACAAAATAAAAGGAATCGCTAAATATTATATTTTAAGTGTAACTCTACAAGTAATTGTGTGTAGGGGGTGCAGTTATGACAGTTGAATGAATTATATAAAAAAACTAGAAATAATTATTACAAGCAATAAACTTCAGCAAGGAGTGCATGTGTTGTGCTTTAAAAAAAATGGTTGTCCTTGTCCTCATATGTAATGGGGTAAGGGGAGGTAAGATAGTAGGTTGCCCCTAACACTAGGTTGAGAGCATCTTCCGTAAGAGACCTCCAAATTATGAAATGCCCTCCATGAGACTCGATCACACGACCTCAAGGTTAAGAACCTTGTGCTCTATTTGTTTTTCGAAACATATGCCATCGTAGTATATTCGAATATGAAGATGAGGAATGAACCAAATCATCTCGGTGGTAAAAGAATTATCGTTAGTTTTTGATGTCTTAATTTTGAGTATCAAGAATATTATGAGTGTGAGCATTTAAAAAAATTATAAATTAAAAAAAATAAAATTTATAAAAGTCATTGTGGGGCCGGTAAAAATTATAAAAGTTGGAGAGACAGAATTTAAAAAATATTTTCAAAGGGCTAAAATTGAATTATAAAATATTAAAATTTACAGAAGAATCTTTGATAAAGTAATCATACCCTTGGTAGACACATTATTATGCCGGCATTAGAATAATTTATTCCTGATAAATCTTGATTTGATTAAATTTAACATAATTAAATTTTTATAAAAATCTAATTTTTAGGTTGAATTAGTTTTTTTCTTAAAAGTATGATTCAGATTTAAATAATTTTTTCATAGTCGCTAGTTTTATTAAAAAATATCCAAAATTACAATGAAGATTTATAAACATAATTTAAATTTAAAATATAATTATGACATTTTTCTATTACCATTGAGATAAAAACTAATCACCTAGATCACATAAGGACCAAAGAATGAAAATGTTAAAAACCTAACCAAAAACTCGAATAAAATAAAGATACGAATAAATCTGACTGCATCGGTAAACGAATCAAAAAAGGGGATGAAGCTACTGAAACACCACTGATAAATCGTAAATCAGAGTTAAGCGACGCAATAAAATTATTCACAAACGTAAAATGCGTATCCAAATTCATCTGAGGGTCCAAAGCAGAGAAGATCATCATGATAACAAATAAGTGTCATTTTTATCAGTCGTGGCGAGGTCAAATCTAACTTTGAGAAAAATGATAAACAAAAACAACGGCAAAAAAGATAAACAACGGTAAAAACCGTAAGCTACCAAAAGGAAGAGAAAAATATGTCATAAAGACAGAGAAAAACATGCCACAAAGCATAGCCATAAAGGCAGAGAACATGTCACAAAGACATAATTATTTTTATTAAAAAACTAAAAAAACAAAGAAAAAAGATAACTGACAGACGGCAACTAGCATTAAAACCGGTGTCACCGTCGATTAAACAAAATTAAAGAATAAAAGGGTTAGACTGATCAATAAAAATGACACAAATTAAAGAATAAGAAAAGGGAAAAGAGAGGAGGAGGAAGAAAGCGACTATTTAAATAATTTTTTTATCTTGAGATAATCGATTTTAAATGTATTCAAACTCACGACGTCTTATATATTACAACAATAATAATATCAATTAAATTAAAAAATCAATTTTTAAATTTATGCATGTATTAACAATTTATCTAATTTCTTAATTTTTATAAATCACCAAGATCAACTCATGAAAACTTAAAATAAAGGGACAACTTTTCAATTTTTATAAAATCATGAAATAAAATTCATGATTAAACCAAATATCTCTTACATTCGATGCGCATAAATTAAGAAACAAGTGAAACATGATGGATGGTTTTATCGACTAAGAGCTTAGAGTAAAATATACTAAACCTAAACTATAAGATTTTATATGTTTTAATACTTAAACTTTTAATTTTTTAAAACTATATCTAATATTTAATTTTTGTTTCATTTTAATACCTCATCGTTAAAAATTTAACGATGCATTTTTATGGGTAAATTACATAATTTATCACTCAATTATCTTCTCACTCCTATTTTGGTACTAAAGTTAGAAAAAAAATCAATTTAACTACTTAACTTTCAAATTGCTCCTATTTTAATAACTCTAATTTATTTTATTAATAATTTTTGTGACGTGACATTTTATTATTTAATTAACATATTATTAAAAATTAAAAATAAATTTGAAAGTTAGAGTGATCCAATTAGGAGTAATTTGAAAGTTAAGCAATTAAATTTAAAAAAAATTAAACTTCAGTGACCAAAATAGGAGAGAGAAGATAGTTGAGTGACTACTGATGAAATTCACCCATAAAAAGGTGCCACGTGCAGATCACCTGTTAAATTTTTAACGGGCGAAACAAAAACTAAACGATACGTATGATACTGAAAAAATTTGAAATTTTAGTTATTAAAACAGACCAAAACCGATAGTTTAGGTACTAAACTCATAGTTTACCCTAAAACTTAAGACGCAAATATATAGGAAAAGGGGGGGGTGGGAAGGGGGAAAAAAGACAGCGGGGTTTCAGTGCTGCAGCAAATTTGTAACAATCTCAGCATCAAAAGCACTTAAATCCAAGGAATCCAGACGTTGAGACAGCCTTTCGCTCAGGTCATCAACCTCGTTTCGTAGTCTCCTGATGTAACTGCATACTTCGTTCAACACTTTTGCTGCTGATACCTTATAAAAGAAAGCATGCAGAGCCAAAGGTTCGTTAGCATTGCAAATATTCAAAATCGTCGCTCTCTCAGATAATCACATAAATCCGAAGTTAAGTTTGATCGAACGAGATGAGGATTTTCCAACACAATTTTTCATTGACAGTACTTGCTATGACTGAACAAAGAGAATGAAAACTAAAATTGAACGACTGTGTTTGAACAGTTTAGGGTTCATATATTAACAAATATATGATTATTTGAATTTTATTTTATTTTTTATGATAAAAAAATATGTATATTTCAAATAGTGAAAATAACTATGTAAAAACGCTATATAAGAGTTATTTGTTGTTTTTATTTACTTGATTTCTTTAAAAAAATGTGATATGATAAAACGAAAATCGACAGTTCTAACATTTTATCTCCTAGCATTGTTTTTTACGTCGACAATACCTAATATGGCTTAGAATAAAGAGAGAGAGAAAATCAAACTAAATCGTAGTGTTTAAATGACTTAGAGTTCACAAGTTTAAAAGCTAAACATTGTATAGTTTTTTCGAATTCGATTCAATTGGACTTTAAATTAATTCGAATCGAGTAAAAAGAAAGAAGAGAGAGGAGGATTCGGGGTGTACCCTGCCATGGCGGCCATGATTAAGCTGAGGCAGCAACGCTTGCAGTTTAAAGATGAGAGCATTGAGCTCGTCATCTGTGATTCTGTTGGAGCTTGTTGATCCTTGGCCAGACATGGAACCACAAACCCTTAAAATGACACTCAAATTAGAGGGGCATAAGCACCTCTTATAAATACACTTTATGAGGCACGACACTCTAGTTCACGGAAGGGATGTGCACCGGACCCGAATTTGACGGGTTCCGACCAGATCATGTCGGATTTTTTCCTTCAAAAATTTGGGTTTGAATATGATCGAGTCGAGTTTTTAGAGAATATGTTTGAGTTGGGCTCGGGTTCAAATTTAGGGTGAAATATCCAACCATGAAAATAATATAAATTTAGCTTTAGGAATAATTGTAATAACAACCCCCCTCTCTCTCTATATATATATATATACAATTAGATCCATATTTGTATTGAATAAAAATAATATATTTTTTATTTTAGCTTGAGTTCAGATTTTATCTCAAAAAAATCAGGTTGGGTTCAGATCGAGTGAAGTCACCCCTAAACTCGGATCAAGTTTCGTGTGTAGTGTATATATTTTTATGTCAGGTCTGATTGACATAAAACCCGATCTAACCCTATCCATGCCCATCCCTAGTTGATAGTAAGATGTGATTAGTTCATAAAATATATAACATTATCAGAATATAATAGTTAATAGTTATTTGATCAATCAATTAAATGAGCTCACTGGTTAAAATGAATGTTATTTTTTCTAAGGGTCTTAGATTCAAACAGTTGTGTTTGTTGGTGTATATGTCATCAATGACTAACAATGATTCTTAATAGACACTACCTTATAATAATCTTAAATTATTTAAAACGAACATAATATATTAAATTTAGATGAACAAAATTATCTTTCACCCGTAATATAGTGTTGTTAACAGTGTCAAAATATGAAAAATATCGAAATATAATAATTACAATTAGAATAAATCATTATTAGAATTTATTAAATAGTCTCAGTGATAAAAAAATATTACTATTTCTAAAAATCTTATGTTCGAGCAACTATATTATTTACGAGATATATATACGTTTTCAGTTGGTTAAAAAGTTTTAAACAGATACTATCTTGACCATTGAAAAGATCACTATTAGCATGTAATTGTCTAATTACTTTAAAATTTTATTTAAATTATACACAATTTACATAAAAATAAAACTAGAACTGAAGACTCAAAAGCTTAAGACCACGATCTTTATTGATGATATTACGATGACATTGACAAAATATTGTCATGTCTAATCAGGGTATTAAATTCAAAGAAAGTACAGATGTCTACATTTTACCGAATTTGATGCTTTTGTCTCATTGTCTGTTTGATTGGGGGGAGGCCGCTGCCCTTTTTTTGTTTTGTCTCTATCGATTTTTACCGTAGAATTCATTTACGAGTTGGTCCCCCAAAATCTGCTTTAGATATTCTTGGATCTCAAGTTCTGTTATGTGACTTAAATGGAAAGGGT
Organism: Hibiscus syriacus; assembly: GCF_006381635.1. NCBI lineage: Eukaryota > Viridiplantae > Streptophyta > Magnoliopsida > Malvales > Malvaceae > Hibiscus > Hibiscus syriacus. The sequence goes on from NW_024063446.1 coordinate 174,353, forward strand.
TGCACTTGCCTTTGCTTAGAGGGACTGACATAAAAAAACTGTCTTATATTAGATGTCATCAAATTATGTTTAAATGATTATTTTAACTTTTTTATCCCACTAAAAGTGTGTTTTTTTTAATTTTAAAAGGCTTAATATATTTAAGTGTCTAAATTATACTCTAAATTAATTTTCGATGTCAAAAGTAATTTTGTTAAAAATATGTGTCTATCGTTATATTTTTTATTTTTATAATAATAAAAATATTATTTTTAAAAATTAAAAAAATAATCAACACCCTGCCTTCCGAGACGTGCACCACCATCACTCCCAAATTTGCCATCATCTCTTTCACCCACGCTGATCATCGTTCGTTAAAAAGCCTGTAGAAGCAGTGTCGTTCTCTATCTCTGATCGTTGTAATCACCCATTTCTTGCGGCGATCTTCGCTTGAATCATGGGGGTTCAGTCGTTGGGTGTTCATGCGATTGGGTGCCGTCGAGATTTCGACCGATTGACAATGGTTGTGGTGGCCAGTGATGAGGAGATTGATATTAGATATATTTTTTTTAGAATTTTGGAGTTATTTGTTATAATTCCAATAAATTTTGAGGGTTTTTATATAGAAAATGATAATTTTAAGTTTTTAAATAATTTTTTAGAAATTTTATATGGTTAACACGTGTCAGATAACTATCAAACTTAGCGTCCGTTACAGTTTAGGTGCTTAAAAGTGTAATTTTAAAAACATTAGACACCTATTATTAACGAAAAAATCTTTATGTACCAAAAGTCAATTTAGAGTATAGTTTAGGTATTAAAAAGTGTATTGAGCCTTTTAAAAGTTGTCTGATTCGAAATGTCTTATTAGAAAAGTCAACAAACAATAACGATTATATTTCATTGTTCGCCCTTATATGCCCCACCTTTTTATACATATCAAAATAAATTTGTCAAATCTATTAATCACTTTTAGGGATAATTTTATCATTTTCATTGGTTAATTTGTGGGATGGAGAGAGTATTAAATTTTTAAAAATTGCAAAACAATTATACATAATAACTTTTAATAAGATTTTTTTCCACCATTATAAATTTGGGGAGGAAGAATGGGTCACGACGATTTGAACTTTATTTTTTTTAATGAAGGGATCAAAGCTGTTTTTTTTTTGGTGTTAAAATGGTTAAAATTATGAATTTAGTTTACAAATATTAAAATTTAAATTATCTAATTTTAAAAAAGATAACTCAATTTTAAACCCATTTCTACATCACAAACTTATTTAATAATTATAAAAATTGCAAAAAGATATTCTTTACACAAATCTTTTTATTTAAATAAACTTAATTATCAACTAATCTTTTATAATAAAATTGAAACCAGTAATTTATAAAACGTATGAAGAGGGCCGAGCAATGTAAACAGTGTATCTGCCTCCATTTGTACAAGAAGCCCATGTGAATGTCAGTGGATCCCTTGGCTTAGCTTCCTATATAGCTGTATAGCTTTGTACCACCCTAATGTATATTGCAAACGTGTCCAAGGCCATTATATTCTACACCCGTTGCACTTTGATTTTCTCCAAGGCTCATTTAATTTTGAATTTATTATTTTCTAGATATTGAAAACATTTTTTTGTGTATTTTTATGATTAAATTTAATGGAATATTAATTAATAAAAATTTATTCATGCTGTGTTTAATCAGAATACATAATATAATTACTTGTACAATAAACAGACTAAAAAAGATGTTATCGGTTATTAAAATCAAAATATTTTTCATATAATTGCATAAAATTTAAATTCATGTATTACCTTATAAAATATAATATATTAAAACAGACCCAGCACCAGTTAATAAAAAGGAAAAAATGAAAAAGTGATTGTTCAATTGGAACAGCCCGCAAAGCCATATTGAATCCAGGTAGCCACAACCTGTTATCTTTCCACCGCAAGGAGAGGGAACTATTCGCTGCTCTGTGAAACCAGCCTCACGCGGTGCGTTCCACTCTAGGGGCTAAGAGACCCTTGCCTTCGCACAAGGCCCGTAGCCCAACTCCTCGCTTGGAGCAGGCAGGCCAGAGAACAGCAACCATGGACTCGACTATTAAGGACTGTACCAATGTCCAATCACCTTAATGCCCCCACTTGGGTCACAAGCAGGCGTTACCCCGATCGGCGAACATATTTAACCTTTATCTCATATTTAAATAGCTCGAGTTTTACATATTTCACTGATGTGGGACTGCTTCTCCTTTTCTTCCACCTCGCTTGTGGTGTTATCCCAAGCGTGAAACCACAGTTATACTCAAAATTGATGATTTCCAAATATCAAATAGAGCAATCTGAATGATAAACACACGAATCATCTACAAGAAAGGAGATCAACTAATCACGAAGGAGAATCTTTTTGTATCATTGATTTTTTGTTCTTTTATGTTTTGACAAAAAGTTCCATAGTTGCAGGCTTTGATCAGATGTATTCACAGGAAACCGGGACACGATTAAATTGATTCAAAAGGGTTCGGCCAATGCTTATAGAAACAAGAATAATTATTGGATCGAACTATAACTACTCGGGTGTAACTGTTGAATACGGATATATGGTCCGATTTCGGTCGAAGAAGCCATTTTTGTCAACCAGTATAGCACTAGCAGGAAGATAAAATTTGCATCATCAACAAACGGAGTTGAACTTCAGAGTGACAACTTGTGAATTTCAGTGCGTGGTGAGACCAAATTCTTGTACAAGACTCTGCATTGTAGCAACAATGGCCAAACTATTAATAGGAGACTACATCACCAGCCGTCTATCCCATTATCACCAAGTCTGGATATCACTGATCTTCTCCTTGGTCAATTGAGCCTTCATTGCAAACACCGAGTCCTTGAGTCGAGTCAGGGTGTCATCGAACAGGATCAAGCAGTCTTTTAGAGTGAGCTGAGAGCGGAGACCGTTGAGGGACATGAACGAAGAAGAGAAGTCCGGGAGAAGGGTTATGGACAGTCGGAGAGAGGCTAAGATAATCATTTAATTTGATTGACTTGTTACAAAATCTCATTAAATTTATCGAGTTTTTGCAATTATTATAGCGTTATACCGACTATTTTATAACAATTTAGTAACTTTAATAACCATTTTATAACAATGAATAATTTAGTGGTCAAATCATCATGTGAGCATAGGAATCCTTATCATGACGGGTGAGATGAGATTAATACCACATACCAACCAAACGAGAGAAAAAATATATCATAGAAGTCCTTATATTATACATCAGTTGCATTTTAATCTTGTTCAATCTATACAGTTCGGTGTTTTGATTCGTTTAATTTTATTATTATATAGTGATAAATTAGAAGACCTTATTAAATTGGTACTCAAGTGACACTGTTATGCTTTACCTTTTGCACATTTAGGTTTCGAGCCTTAGTTTAAGCTATGTATGATATTAACGTACTTTATGTTTATTCGAATTAATTCAATCTAAATTATATCTTAACTTAAAATCTACTCGTACAAATAAGCACAAAAGATAAGCTCATTACAACACATTGATTTGGGGGCTGTTGAAAACATACCCGAGAATAAGAGAACAAAGATAATCAAAACGAAATGTCAATGCAAGGGGCAAATTTATTGAAAAAAGAAACATTCTGAGAAAAAATTTTACGAGACAATTGATCCACTAGTGAATTCTTTCTTATAGGTGATACCGGATATGACATTCCGGGAGTTCGAGGCACTACGCAGTGCAAACACTGATAAAATTCTGACGAAGAAGGCACGGCTGATAAAATTGAAGATCAATACTTTCTGGTCGCAGAAATGCTTTTATGGTAATTCATTTAGAACATATGAAAAGGACATGAAATATGGTTATCTGAAACGACTACCGAACTATACCTGATTTTTCGATAGCAGTATTTCCAAAAATAGAAGCCGAGGAATACCAAATACAAACTCGTCGAGAAACCATTTGCCCGATAGGGAAGCTCTAATCCCAGTATTATGGGTTGTGGAGCTTGAACCCAAATACTCTTGGGACATAGCTTTGAGTCGCCTTTTGTGGCTTCAGATGCGAATACGTCATCAGGAACAGGTGAGGAAATGTGGTCCCGAAATAGGCTCCATCGATGTCTAGATAGAAATAATTAAGGCGACTCATTACATACTCAAATCAGAACACGCCATGGCAGAATTGTCGGAAATATAAACATTGATTGTATATATAGACATTGATCATGTGACTATCATAAATGCACGGAAGTGGTAGTAAGGAAAACCTATTCATAACATTCATGCATGAATGTATCAAGTAGCAATTAATTTCAGTGACCAAAAGGATACTGCCTTGATACTTGGACCGTGGGTAGTAAATATCTTCGCATCTAGGGCAGTACACTTTTACGGTGCTTGACCGAGGGAAATCTGATTGACCAACCGGTAGACATGGCTGTCCACAGCAGTAAACTCTTGGGCATCTTCCAAAATCATAGTTCTTGTACTTGTCTAGCTGTAAAAGTTTGGATTGTTATAAAGTTTTATATATCAATATGTAAAAATGAAACTATAATGTCGAATACCATGGCGGGCTTCTCACCATAGCAGCCATTCCTTTGCTTGTCAATATGAATCGTGCATGAATCAGACCATAAAGCATTTCAGCGGCGGATTCAACTAATTCATTTTGCTCCTCTGTAAGCATATCTCCTATCCATGTCAGCCCAACACAAATTACGCATCGCAAGAAACATTAAACAAACACTTGCCTTGTTGTTAGATGACACAAATACTGTCCCACTTAAATTAAAATGCCATCAAGAACATTAAATGCAGAAAAATTGGAAATCTTGCCATCTTTGATATTTAAAAGCAGTCAAATTAGAATGAAACCAATCATGAAACCAGATGCTTTAAAGAACATAAATGAGACAAGTGTTAACACTCTCAAAAAACTAATGACAGGATGGACCTCAAACTTCAACAAATCAAGAGCAATCAGACTTTCACACACCGTAAACAACTTGACAAGAGAAGAAACATACTGTATACTTACCATGTGAAGATTCGATATCCAAAATCAAATCAAGAGCATGTTCATAATAAGGAACTTGGCTGCTTAGCCCACAAAGGTTAAAATCATCTTGTATATAGTCATTGTCAACTTCACAAAAGAATTCATTTCCTCGTAGATTGCAAAACCAGGAGATCCAAGATGTGTCATCCCCATCGGAACCGCTAACATCTGACTCCTCTGTTTCGGTTTCAGATTCATCTGCAACTAATGTGATCAAAATTTGCATTAGCATATGTCAATAACAAGCGACATAGGAAAGAAATGTCACCAAAAAAACCAAAGGTAACAACCCTCACTTTGAAAACATGGTTCACAAAGAATAAGAAAAACAGAAAAGAAGAATCTACCGAATAGACAATAGTTACACACTAAAAGTACAATATTAAAAACTAAAAATATGGAGGTTTATTGTATATAAGCACTTCGTTTGATTTTGAAAATCGATGCCCCCTCCAAAAGGGCTAAAAAGAAAAGCTAAAACCAACTTAGTTTCGATGCCGGCACTCGCTTAGGGCTATAAACACCGATGTTGCAGAAATCTTATTCATACAAATACAGGGTTTGGCCAATATCTATATAATCTCAACAAAGCAAACATTGTGACATAAATTAAGAATGTTAGCCTTCTCTTATTTTCTCACTCTCTCAAAAATATAGGCATAAAAAAAATCACAAATTAGTCTACAACAGCTTCAATCACGTACATTTCAAAACCTTTGCGTAAGTCTAATTTCATTAGAATAAAAAAAGGAAAAAATGAAGAAAACATACAATTTTAATCATAAAATTAAATAAAGGTTACAGAAATATATATTCCTCGTATGTTCGCATATGGAAACAAGAAGAAAAATCTATTTCTTTTCTTAAAAAAAAGGTTATAACTTAATTACTGAAAGAGGGAGCTGTGATTAAAAAGTATACCATTTGAGACGTTAGCTTTGGGTAGAGAACCGGAACGAGAGTCGCGATGATGATCAGGTGGATGTTTCCCCATGAGAAGGGAGTGTGCGGACTTATCCTTGCCGTTGGTCGTCCTCGAAGTGGACGACGACGATCGTTTCAGCTGCTTATCAAGCGCCTCGTTGATCCGTTTCCGATCCACAGACGCCATCTCTCCCTTGGACCCAACGGCAGCTCTCTCTCCTCTGTACATCTTATTAGCTCTTCTCTTCCTTCTTATTTGCCGGTGATATTAATCGCTACCGTTATCGCAAATTTATTGCGTGAAATGACGCAAATGTCCCTTATGTCCTCCAAAATCTAGGGTTTCTCTCGTTCTTTTTTTTTTGTCACAATAATAAATTTTAGGTTAAACTACATGAGTTATAACTTTTATTTTCGGTATATCTTATTTTAGCTATGGATTTTGAAAACACGTGTTTCAGTCATTTTTGTTTTCTATAGGTAAAAATGGTTAATTATTAATTTAATCTTGAAATTTAGAAAGAAATATTAATTGAAATAGAAAGAAGTATTAATTGAACTTATGACCTTTAAATAAAATATTGATCTGACACTTAAATCCGACCAGTCATCTATCGTTGAAATGAACACCAAATACATATCAAGGAAGACAAAAAATAGTGAAGAAATTTTGAGGTCCAACGATCTCCAATAAGAGCAACTGACTATGACCGACAATAGCAGTGAACAAAAGCCGACAACAAGGAACTTTGGCCAAATCAATGGTCAAATTAATATTTATTTAAAATTCAAGTGTCCAATTAGTTTTGTATTAAAGTTTAATGGTAACATTAATATTTTATCTAAAATTAAAAATCAAATAAAAAATTAATCATTTTTAGTAGCATATCACATCATCAAACTAACTAAAAGTAACAATAAGGGATCACTCATGGAATTTACCATAAATTTTAATATCCCTCTTTCATAAAGAATGGAGCTATGAGCTCTAAAGCCAACTTATTTTTGTTTTAGTACTATTATTATAAAATGAAAGAATTTTAATTTTATTACCAAATTATTTTTTCTAACCATGTGATACCTAATGTCTTCAAGCCAATTATTTGAGCAACCTACCCAAATTAACACAAATTAAAATCTAAACATATATTACCTCACTACAAATCAATTGATTAAATAATTAAACTTGAAAAATATGAATTACAATAATGCCCTATACAATCCACTAACAACGCTAAGCACATTTAGCTAGCTATCTTTATGAAAGCTTTGATAGCTTTAGCCTTCATAGCAGCATCTAAACCTATTTTCTTCACACAAATCATGTAAAAAATGCATCCCAACCCAATGCATGCAAGACCCATGCTAAAAGTCCATCACATACTACAACAATCATGTTGCAACCTCATCAACTTCGGAATGGAAAATAAAGCTTGGAAATGTCGTCGTTATATCCCTGCATGAATCATAATATACGATCGGTGAGTTCCCCAGAGAGTTATGGTTTCTACGTAAGCCGATTGATTTTTGGTAAAACAAACCTCAGGTATGGAAGGGTCATGATTTTCAACAGTGACGGGTTGCGGGAGACGAAGTTTTTCCATTCAGATATATCGATCTTTCCATCCTGGTTCATGTCAGCATCCAAGAATGTCTGCTCACAAATTGTCACGTATCAGTAAATGGTAGCAAATTAAGTAAAACCAACGGAAGACAATATATATATTGTTGCACATTACATGCATTGTTGGATATAACTTAAATACAATGCCAACTAATGAGTGGTGTGGAATCTTTCCTCTATTCTGACTGTAAACCGGATACCTCAAACGGGCGATCACATGAAATCTTCTTATAGATATTCATTTCAAGATAGTCTACGGCTCGGTAGCTATTGACTCAAAAAGATATCCGGGCATGGACAGCAGATTTTCATCAGTATAATGAAAGCGTACTTTATGCAACCATACCACAACAAGCTCTCACCTTATCAAGAATTGCCTCGATGGTTTCATCAGCCAACTTCATTTCAGATTCACATAATAGTGCGATCAGCATCTGTTTGACCTGCCAAAATCACAGAAGATAAAGTTGCCTGCAAGAGGTTTGGGTAAAAATGTAATAGAATCATAATATGAATATGGGTCATGTGCATCAATTTATAATCTTTAAAACTAATTCTATTCTGCATGGTATATAAATAACAAACAGGTAAGTGTCAACATACCTCATTACGCTCGATAAAACCTGTTCCATCCATGTCATAAAGTCTAAATGCAACTGCAATGTAAAACAATCAACTTAGAAAATAAGATGGAAGGATGACACAATTTAGGCATTCAAGATCATTATATCAACTGTTTACGTACAATCAATTTTGTCCTCTTCTGAGACATTTGGATGGAAGACATTGAGTGCTCGAACGAAGTCGCCAAAATCAATGACCCCCTTCTTCTTTGCGTCAAATAAATCGAAGATCTGCATGTAGTAGAAGGTTGCATAAATAAACCAATTCAAATCTTTAAATTCTCTAAAATACCCAATTCATAATTTCCATATTGGTATTAAATACATGTTTATAGAACGAAACTGAAACAGGGTACAATACTCTACTCCAACTTGGACAAGAAATCCTGCACCTAGACTCTAGAGAGATATTTATCCCCTCAAACCAAATTTTTTATCTGTACTAAATTTTAAGCATCTGTACAAGATAAATGTGATAAACATGCCCACAAAAATAAAGCCTCAACCCTGTAAATAATCATGCAACCTAGTCACTCATTGCTAGCACCAGACATGCCATCCAACATGATTTAGACAAAGCAAAATGAAATTCGAAACTTGAAGTAATATTGAACTTCGCACAACAATAAATAGGAACAAAATATATTACCCGATTTGCGAAAATGTTTTCCTTCTTCCTATTCTTAAATAGAGCTAATTGAAATTCTTCCTGCTTGTATAACAGAAGAGTTAGATGGCCACCAAACTTCGAATGTAAATTTTCAAAATTGACTGAAAAGGGAAGAATGAGAAAAATCCTCTAATGCTAAGGAAGCGGGATTCGGGAATGGATTTTGTTACTCAAACTAGGGTGTGATTTGTGTGTGTCATACATGAGATATGTGTACGTTCAGTTCTTTCCAATATTTTTCAAGTATTTAGAGAGTCTATCCCTATATACCCAAGTCCAAAAATGTGTCAGATATGGATTTTCAATGTGGATACTTCTAGATAAAAAAAAAAGGAATTGTAACACAAGGAAGGAAGACAAAAAAAAAGCAACTTCGCATCATTGACCCGCACATGATATCAGATGTGGTAATCCTAATCTCAAACCACACTGACACTACCATACCTTGTTGATCAGCCCATCATCGATCACCGAACTGCTAATGCTCTTGAATAACTCAAAAAGTGCTTCAACTTCACTAACACTAACTGCAGAAGAAAACCAATCAAGTTGAAAATTTGGAGCAAAGAAACAAGCAAAGCATAGCAAACTATATAATCTATCTCAAGCTAACTGAAATTTACCAATTCCCAGATAATCATAAAAACAACAAGCCAAGAATAATTTGAAGCAAAGTCATGTTTCTTGACTGATAGTAGAAAACCCCAAAACAAATAGCAACAGTTAAGCCACAAACAAGAAAATGCTCGGGAAACATTGGCATTTCGCCTCGTAAAAGCAACCAGACAATAGGGAAAATGAAATGAACAAAAAATTTAAGTAATTTGTAAACTTACATGCAGTTTGTGAAGCGAGAATAGTCGGGTCTTCGTGTCCGGGGTATTGTCTTGTTACTTTAGATTGAAAGCAGCCCATTTACTGGAAGGAAAAAAAGAAAAAGAAAACTAGAAACAAGATTTCTAGACTAGAGCGCCAAGGCTTTACTATGTTCTCTCAGCAAAACCATTTTAAACCCTGCATGTTCATCAACAACATTAAGACTAAATTAGCTTAGAAACCAAGATAAAAAGGGCAACAAATGTGCTAACTATATCACACATATCTCAGACTAATAATTATCGAAATATTCGGTACAATACAAATTTAAATAACGTGATTACAATCGAATCATAGATCGTTCATCAATGCGATATAATTAAACTCTCCGAATAGAAAATTAATTTATGTTTTCCCTTTTTTACAAAATTTCTCCACCAAACAAGCAACATTAACAATCATTTATTATATATATGGGAGGAAAAACGAAATTTTCAAATAACAAAGAAATCAGAAACTTACAGATCGAAAAAATCAAAATCTTCAGAGCCTGAGCTTCGAAATCTCAACTCTCTCCAAAAGAACGAAACAATTTGCAACTTGTAAGAGACTGTGAAAAGCTCAGAGGGGATTATATAATAACAAAAAGATGACTGATTAATCTGACGGTTGAGATTGGTTTGATTTGATCAGAAGATGGAAAATCCCATTTTTACGCTGCTCTCTTCTTTTTTAACACACCATTAATTTGCAGTTTTGTTGTTTTCGTTTGTCCAAAAAGTGAAAATAGTGAAGCGTCGGAAGAAAAATTTTATTTAATTTTGGGTAAACTCCATCTACAGTCAATAATATATTGTTTTTCTTTTATTTTAGTCACTGAATTAAGTTTTGGGTAAATTATATAGTTTAAGTCTATTTTAGTACCTAAACTTTATTTTTTTTAAATTATAACTAAAATTTAGTTTTTTATTCCATTTTATTACCTCCTTTAAAAACTTTGAGTTTTGAAAAAATTTAAATTTAGATACTAAATACTAAAACTGATAATTTAAGTATTAAATGCGTTAACTTTTTAATGACGGAATACTAAAATTAAATAAAAACTAAATATTAAATATGATTTTAAAAAATTTAAAAATTTAAAAACTTAAATAGATACCCTAATTTTTTGGTCAACAAATAGGACTCGGACGCGGTATCTGCACGTGGTTTTGACGCGAGTGGTTGAATTCTTTTTACTTTTATAATGCTTCGAGAAGGAATTTGGAATATTCTCTCCTCCGTGTCAATTAGATTAGTCGTTAATTTCTACTTTAATTTCTCTTTTTTTACTATACGACAAAATCCATTTCAATCGTTTTATTACGAAAATGTTGATTTTCGTAACAATAATATATATATATATATATGGTAGGATCCGTTAATATTATATAAAATTAATAGATTTTAAATAGATTTAAACCATTAGATTTAAATAAATAATAATTAAAATTTAATTAAAATTTATTACTCATAAATAAATATCTTTTAACTTACAGTAAAATAATATATTTTTACCCCAATTTTAAAAATCCTAAATCATAAATCCTAAAACCTTAAATCTCAACTTCAAATATCAAACCTCAAACACAAATTCTAAATCTACACTTTAAATCATACCCTCTAAATCATAAACTATAAACCCTAATTTTTAAATTCTAATTCTTAAACCCTAACCTAATAAAAAAGAATATTATTTTTACAGTGACTTAAAAAATATTTATTTATAGATTATAAATTTTAATTAAATCTAAGTCATTTCATAATGTAAGAATATATATATATATATATAAAGAGTGATGTGGATTTACCCCTGTGGCCTTAAATTCAAGTTATTTTTTTCTTCTAAATTTGAATAGAATCAAATTTAAATAAAAGAGATATACTTATCAAATTTAAATGATAAAAAGATACAAGAGGTTCTTGTACCTTTTGAAAAATGCAATGTGGTTTTCTTCTTTCAATGTATCCTTTCAACTTAGAAAACAAATTCAGTGTGGCTCTCTAACCAATATTTTTTGTCGTTTGACCGTTACGATACTAATATGGCATTTCACGGTCAATATCGTGAACTATCACGTCAGTACTGTAACGGTCAACGAAAAAAACTTTGGTCAGAGTGTTACATTGAGTTTATTTTCTGAGTTAGAGGACAACATTAAAAGAAAAAAAATAATACGACGATCACACCATTTTTTAAAAATACAAAGATCTCTTATACCCGTTTACCAATTTAAAAATTCAATATCTCTCGTGTATTTATTTTCGTCGTTCATGAAATCACCTTCACAAAAAGATCAACAAAGCATATGTTTGTTACAAATCTCAATCACTAAACTAATCGTTTTTTCCCCTCTGAAAAATACAAATTTTTGGCGCACATTTAATGAATATTGCAATTTTAATTTGTTAGTGCATGTTTGGGAACATGGTTCTAGTTATCTCCCTGGACTTGAAACAAATAATCACGTGGAGGTGTTCGGTTTTGGCAGGTACGATTCTCTAACCTCACATGTTATCTTGATTCTTAAGCAATATACTATGATGAAAGAAGCCGACAATGGTAGTTACCATATTCAATTTACATTATTGTTGTTTAATTAGTACTAATCTTGTAATTAAAACAAATTTCTTTCACAAAACCGAAGAAGGATGTATGGCGTTAAAAATCCGGAATGGATTGACTGAAAAATGGGGACGAGAACTCTGCTTTCTTTCACAAAGCAAAAGAAGACTGGTTCTTAGGCCAAATTTGGGGGAGGATTATTAAGTTGATCCGAACAAGCTAGAGGTCGTGTGTGGGGGGGGGGGTCAGGTTCTTTGAGTCTCGATTCGTTGTTTGTATTGCTCGTGTTTGATTGTTTGTATTGCTCGAGTTTTCCTTCTTCCAGTTCTGTAATTTTGTTTGAGGTGTCAGCTGAAAAGCTATCCTCCAGTCCCGTTGAATTAACTCCAATATATGTGGAAGCACCGATGAACCGCCCCGCGAGGTTCCTTCATTGTTCAGCACAGAAATTGCATCACTGCAACCCGATTCAACTACGACTGCCTTCAACTGCAAATCCCCCAAAGTTCTGCATCCAGCGCTAGGCAAGACCCTATAGCCTTTTGAATAACCGCAAATCCATCCCCCTTCATCATCTCGAATAAAAATAATATTATTTATCACATACCGGTTTTCCTTTTCTTAGACGTAACTTATCTCGTGACAGTCTCATCATGAGTTATCGTCACTGCTATTCATTATGCCTAATCTATCCACTAAAGCTCTCGGCGTGAACTCTAACATTCAAAGGACCACTTTAATTCTACTTATTACATTACCCCTGTTCTCCTACTTATATATATTAGTGATAGGTTGTACGATAAAACCACTTTCAAGCTCAATTATCTTATTTTTCTTCTCCATAAAAATTAATTAACCCTTATTTCCGTATGTAATGAGAATAAAAGGAGGTAAGATAGTAGACTGTCTCCAACACCAGATTGAGAGCAACTTTCATAGGAGACCTCCGAATTATGAAATACCCTCCGTAAAACTCGATCTCACGATCCCAAATTAATATTATTATTTTGTCTTGCACTTGATAATATTATTTATTTGTAAAGTGTCGATTACTGCCCATATCTTAAAAGAAAATCGTTTTCCATAATATTTTTTTTCAACCCTTTGAAAGTGATTTTTGCAAATACTTTTATTTATAATTTTATAGCCCCTTGAATGCATCTTTCCTCCGTTCATGAGCTAATAGGCTCAATTCCAACTCATTGTCATTATCACGTTCTACGAGGCCCAACCATTCTGCCGACATATTATTAGGAAAAAAATCTTAAATATAATATATAAATAATAAAATAAACATAAAAGTATTAAAATAATAATAATTATCCCAAATGTTCTACAAAATGCAAGGATGGACCACCAAAAAGACCAAGATTGACTTTTTTTTCTCTTGAAAATGATGTTAATTTACATCACATCGCACTCAAATGGTGCAAATTATTTATGATGTTATTTTGGAAAAAAATTAAAATTTAACTATAAGATATATTTCTTATTTTTATTATAGAACTGTTATTTTTTTTAATTCCATGACCTAAGTCTCTCTTATTATTGCCAACAACATAGTTTTTCAATGCTCCATTCGTTTAATCTTTTCATAGAAAAACCTAACTAGCTCGGGTAAAGTGTTGTATTTATGTTTTAATATAAATGTGAGTGAATATGAATATTATAATGATTTGAATATTTTATACTATATATATGTAAATGATAACTCGTGATTATGATGTGACGACCATGAAATGAAGGCCATTGGAACGTGGAAGTGTGAATATTTTACCTTAACATCTCTTGGTTGGGTGGGTAGATAATTTGTCTATAATCGTTATGTCATTTCATTTTTTCCCCAAGCTTTTTGGTTATATTCTTCAAGGTAATCATACCTTCATAATACAAATATTAAATGATACACGGGTTGACCTTATTTTTCTTTTTCTTTTTTCCTTAACGACAGTCGTCAATTTTTTTTTATCTTTAAAATCAATGACGATATTGATGATCGTCGATTATCGATATTTATTATTATTTTATTTGTTTTGTTATAGTGTATTTATTTCTTATTTTTTAGTCTTAATATTTATATTTTTATGACACGTCTCTTTATATCTTTGTAGTATATTTTTCTCTGTTTTTAAGGCACGTTTTTTATCGTTTGACCATTATTTTTGTTTATCTTTTTTTTAAGATTGAATTTGACATCGCCACTAATGATCAAAATGAAGCTTTATTTTTTATCATACTGATTTCTTCTTTTTGGATCATCGAATTGGATTTGGATACTTGATTTGCTTTGGATAGTATTTTTCACGTTACTCAGTTATGGTTTGCGATTTATCGATAGTCTTTTAATAGCTTCATATCCTTTTGTGGTTTATTTGTCGATGCGGTCAGATTTATTCGTGTCAACCTTTTATCCGAGTTTATTTGATTATGTTTTTTAACATTTTTCTTGTACAATCATTGTGATATTAAGTGACTAGTTTTCTCATGTCTAGGAAAAATACATTTATTATGTGTTTAGTTTACGATTATGGTTGTAAATTTTTATTGTAATTTAGATATTTTTTTATTTTTTATAAAATTAGGGTTTTTAATAAAAATATATAAATAATACACATTTGAATAATTATATTCGAATATAATATTTACAACCGATGAATCTTAAACATCGAATGTCTGAATTTTCGGGTTAAACGTCGAATTTTGTTGGTTGGATATCTAGGTTTGGAGCTTGATTAACGGCCGTGATTTCCACTTCCATCTCTTCAGCTTCAAATGTTGAATGAACTCCATATAGCACATAGAACACAGTTATCAAACATGTCCATATTGCAAACCTTTCGAACGACAGCACTTGTAGTGTTGTCATGAGAAAGACATTAAGGAAAATGGAAATGGCGGCCGGCCACGGCATCAACGGCACCGACCACTCACTAGGCCGACCTGCGGAGTTAGGGACGACCGTGTACTGAAACAAGGCCGTAACGAAGATCATGATACCACCGAATACCGGCAAACCCCACCATTTCCGTTTCGTTTTCCACGAAACCGAGAAGCCGACGGCGGTCGACGTTAGGAGGAAAAGGAAGGATAACGTACGAAGCGGTCGGCTTTTGCCTACGATCACATATTTCTGGTAAATGAGAGCGTTGGCCACCAGGTAGAACACCAACAATGTGCCGATGGAGATGATTTCGATCACGATTTCCATGTCGGTGAAGAGGGATATCAATGCCGTGCAAAGCCCCAGAAAGATGGTGGCATTCAATGGTGTGCCCGTTGAAGGATGAACTTTTGATAGCCATGATGGAACTAGCCTGGCCCTTCCTATAACACAAAGGTACCTGGCTTGGCCTAACATGGCGACCAAGAGCGACGCTAGAATCCCCAAGCTTGCTCCGGCACCGACAACGTTCCCCGCCCATTTCCATCCGATTCTCTCGAATGCCATTGAATATGATGCAGTTTCGGCTATCTACACATGATCATATATCAAAACAATGCTATATAATTATATATACATATACATATACATATACATATATATGTATGTAGTGCATGTTACCTGTTGGTAAGGAACCATCATACATAAAGCCAGGGCCATGAGGCAGTAAATTCCGGTGACAATGAGGACCGAACCGACGATCCCAACCGGAAGGCTTACAAGAGGGTTTTCGATCTCTTCGGCAAAGGTAGACACCGTGTCGTAGCCTATGTAACTGAAGTAAACTACGGCTGCACCATCAAGCATACCTCTAATACCATTCGGAGCTAACCCTTTTGGCTTCACCAAGTTATCAACTTTCCCATAGCAGAAACCCGAGATTATGATGAATCCGAAGAAAACCACATGAAATATCGTCATAACAAGGTTCAAGATAGAGCTTTCTTTTGTACTGCAAATCCCAGAAAAGAAAGGAACAAATCCATCACATTCAAAAACCCAGAATTTTGAGGTACAGAACGAAAAAGATAGTTAAGTGGAGATCAGATTAACCTATGGCATAGGCAAAGAGTTAGAAGAAGAACAACAGCAACAGCAGTGAAATCCAGCTTGTTGTAGCCTTCTGGCAGCCCATGAACTTCAATTCTCCATGAATTTGGATCAGTTACTCCAAAGGCTGAGCATAAATACTCAGTAAAGCTTCTTGCTACGGCGGCATTTGATAATACATACTCCAGTAGAATGTTTGCACCAGCAAAATAGCCCAAAAATTCTCCTACAAAGAATGGGAATTAGAGAAAGTTGATGTCTTGATGAGATATATATATATAGTTATAGTTATAGTTATATACATACAAACATACCAAAAGTCACTCTCAGATAACTGAAGGCGCCGCCGGCAACGGGAATCTGGACTGAAAATTCAGTGTAACACAAAGAAGATAAAAGTGCAGATATTCCGGCAATTATATACGAAATGAAAACAGAAGGACCGGAGGTATAGCGGGCGACATGGCCGGTGGTGACGAAAACTCCGACGCCGAGCATTCCACCTAGACCGAGAGCTACTAAATCATACCACTTGAGTTTCCTCTTCATATCGGCACCGGACCTTTGCCTCACTTGGTTAAGCTCTTGGTCTGGGGTCCATGTTGCTAGCATTCTCTTTCTGAGCCTACGAGGGGTTTGTGTGAGAGATTTGAGATAGTTGAAGAAAGGTTTTTTTTTATGTGTGGATTGATTCATTTCCATGTTTTTCTCAAGGAAGTGGGTTTTTTTTTGTGTGGCTTGGGGTACATGACAAGCTCGAGGTGAGGGTTTAAATATGCATGTAGGGATTAACATGTTACAATTTAAACTTTAAAGGGATTAAAATCAAAATTTTACCATTTTAGAAGAGCCCGTAATTCCATCTTTGGTTATGAGATTCCAAGTTTCCACCTGGCCTACTCTATTCTAATCAACCAAATAATTGATTATCATAGTGATCGTTTTAACCGAAATTAATTAAACAGAAAGCAATAGTTAATAAATATTTATAAATTAATCGAGATGAAATATTAAATTTATAAAAATAACAATAGTTTCTTTCTCTAATTATTCTATTGATGATATATATATATATATATGCATGCATGCAGTACTATTCCTCTCCGCCGCTCGGAAGACGCGCCGCCAGTTCTCTTTGAAAGCTTTCGGCGCTTCTCGTTATGCTAAAACTGCAAAAGCTGTTTCTTTTGCTTATTTAGATCTTCTTCACGTTTGATATCTTGTCTTTACAGGTATCTTCAAATCTTTTGACCTCACGTTACAATATCTCGCTTGCTTCACCAAAGAGGACATCAAAATTACCATTGAACAGCTGATCCAATCACATGCACATCCATGAAAGCTCCTGTTATTTCCAAATTTTTAATCTAATTTTTCGATATTAGAACGATTAGACAAACGATATATTCTAATTCTACGATGAGAATTATATAAATCAAAGTCATTTTACAAGGGGTAAGAGAGGAAAAGACGAGTTTATTAATGTTCGGAGTGAACGAAAAGGACGTCGAAGAATGACAATATTCAGGAATAGACACAAGATTTTATGTTAAGATTCGAACTTGAACTTATAAATTTTATGGGCGAACTTAAATTTATAAAATTCCAGGAGAACGAAAACAAATTTACAATAAAAAATACATAAAAAATCTAAAATATATGATAATTTTAAATTCTTAGGAAAGCAATCCCCTCTAATTGTCCCACCTAGATCTATCCCCACAGTATTAATAACAAAGTGAGATAGAGATAAAAGTAATTCCAAGAGCTTTAAAATTTCAGGAGTTTTTAACGAGTCTTTTAATTCAAAATGACATGACTTCTATGTCTGCAGGAAAAAATCCACATCAGAAAAATAATGCCACGTCATCATGTTATTTCTAACCTACTGCCTGAATGATAAAATAATGTGTAATTCAAAAAATTTGTGACTGAAATATTTTTTTAACCTTAAGGACTAAAATAAAAATGAATCAAAATTAAGTGGTAAAAAGCTAATTTACCCTAAATATAGGGCTGCATGCGAAGTGGTTCTTCTTTCGCTTTTCATCAAATATGCATTGTAAGTTTGATGATTCTCTGCGGCTATCCTTTTGGTAAAGTGCATGTATTCGCATATTGGCTCCAGAATCAAATCAATGGGTACAATCCAATAATTAATGAAACACTTAAAAATATTTTAATCACGTCGAATATATGAAGATTTGATCTGATCTTCCATTCGGTAAATACACGGAGGACTAAACCAGTATATACCCCTTCTGTTATTCCCACACAATCAACCAGTTTCAACCCTATATAGACAAGAGTCAAGCACATACTGCATAAGCATCATCGATGCTGCTGCTGCTCGACTTATCTCAACGAGACACATATTTGGGACTGTTTCTCTGTCAATATGTACATGGACTTGGGTACTTGTGGAGGAGAAGCCATGGCAGAACATTTTAAAAGTGTCCTGAGAGGCTGCATTTATATAGTGATGTATCCATAAATAATTTTTTATGCAAGTAAGTACAATTAAAATTTCAATGTAAAAACAATCATTAAAATTTATAATTATTTAAAGAAAATTTGGATTTAAGCATATGCTCATCCTAAATTCTTAAGGTGTGTTTGGTTGGGGGAATGTGAGATTCTCATGGGAATGGAATCCACATTCCTCCGTTTAGTTGGCCGGGAATGTCATTCCCGGTAATCTTACATTACCAATAGTGAATTTTTTGGGGTATATTACCGGGAATGTCATTATCTCCCTTTCCTTAGGTATTGTTGAATTACCGGCGTTTTGGACTAAAATGCCCTTAATTTTTTTTTTCTTTCAAAAATATCATTATTCTGTCATTGAATAATAAAAATTCTGCGAAGGTTAAATTACAAATTTATCCTTAAACTATTTTAGATTTACAAAAAATATATATATAATTAAAATTTTATATGAAGTTAAGGGGTTAAAATAAAATTTTACCTTTTCATTAAACCTTTTTATATTTTAATTTTGTAAAAAAATTATATAAATTTTATGATTTTTTTTTTATTTTTTTAAAATATATAAATATTTTCCAATTTGTTAAAAAAGCAAATATATAATAAGTACAATTTGGTCAAATATACATTCCAATAATCTTTTATTCCTTTAACCAAACACGGTAATCTTACATTCCTGCTAAACCAACCAAACACAAAATACAACATTCCCAGTAATCTTATTCACTGATAATCTTTTATTTCTACTGATAATCTTACATTCCGTGAATTAAACACATCCTTAATAGATCCGCTAATGCATGTACAGCTGGGAGTTTTTAAGTGTGTTGTCTAAATACTGATTAGGGTTCAAAAGTGAAATCATTAGGGTATGCATTAGAAAACCCTACTTTAATCCATTTCGCTTTCATGTCACATAATTGCTTCACAGATAATCACGGAATTGTTTTCTTGAATACAAATTATTAGCACTCTATTCAAAAAGTTAACACACACACACACACACATATATATATATATATATAATTTATTTACAAGCCACACGTAAAATTTTGGAACCGAATCAAAATGAAATTCATATTATAAACTCTAACCTAGTTTTTAGGAGTGGTATAATAGTATTTTAGGTCTTTAAATATTAGTTAAATGAGGTATTTGTCCCTCAATTTTTTAATTTAAATACTTAACAGATCATTGTTGTTTCGATATAAAACTATTTTACTCCCTTAACATTTGATTTTGACTCCATTTCTGCCTACCTTTAAACAATAATCTCTATATTAATAAATATATATATAGCAAATATTAAATACTGCAACTTGCATGAAGAACTTCTAAATCTTTCTAAAAAATCCATATCCATTAACAAACACTTTATACTGTTAGAAAAAGCACAAAAAAAAACGTTGACTTCATTGTATCCAATAGAGATATTGCGTGGTTAAGATTTCGAGAAAGAAGAAGATATTTAGATAAAGAAAAACAGGAGACTAAACTGTGTTTTTCAACTGCCTTTGATTTTGATCTCAGTTGAGAACATAATGAACACATGGCTGACCTTATTTCAGGCAGAACAAGATCATGTCTCTGCAACTTGCTAAATCGATCTTAGTTAACGATAATTATATATTTACTTAATTAATCGATAGTTGGTTTATTAGTTGTTAAGTTTAAAATAACATTATACATTATGCAATCAACTAATATTTTATAAAAAAATAGGATAAATTAGCTTTTAAATCCTAAACTTAATAATTTTTTATTTTGGTCTCTACTTTTTCATTTATTTTAATCTCTGAATTTAATTAAAAAAAATCATTTTAGTTCATTCGATGACGTGAATGATCAAAATTCCAAGTTCATAGACTATTTTATTGGTTTTGGAATTGGTTCTTTGAGGGCCTTCGGATTTCAACTTTCTACCTATTTCATGTGTCCTTTCCATTCCATGGACAACACTAGAATCAAACAATTCTAACTCATCCAACTATCAATGGCGATGCAGATTCAGACATGATCAATGCACAGTGTATGTACGACTCTAAGCTAAAAATTTGGATGGGTGTCACCAGAAAACTCCAAGTAAGCCCGTGGGCTGCATAGGGAAATTTGGGGGGGGGGCTGTTTTCAAGAAAAAAGAGTTGAAGACAAATGTAAATGTGTGATGCACAGCCTCCAAAATGTCTTATAATCAAAGCCTTTAATCATGGCAGTCGTCAATGTAGTGTACTTGCAGTAGTAAGATTACCTTGTCTGAGAAATCACAGTGGGTGAGGCCGAAGTTAATGAAATTCTTCAAGGGAAGAACATTGTAACACCAAAATTGAAATCGGTAGGAGTCAACATAATGCTCCCTTTTCTTACCATTTTATGATGTATTTGCTCCATTTCCAGTGCATATTATGAGGATCTGAGCGTCTGCAAGGAGAAATTATTTAATTGATCCGATTCACCACGTCATCTATTGCCCCAACTAATAAAATCCATCCATTTCAAAATAACTATCCACCCCTTATTTACACGTAGAAAAGAGGTGAAGATTCATCATGAAAAAAATGAGATAGATGGATTTTATTGGTTGGGATCACATATGAATTGATTAGTCGGGTTCATCGAATAATTTTTCGTCTAGCTGTACATAGATTGTCTTCTATGTATAAGAAGGTGGAATCTATTTGCTCCCCTCTGGTAAGCCCTAAAGAATTAGAAAAGTGATTATATGGCGGTGTTTCTGTGCTGCATGTTGCGGGTGTATTGGAATATAAGAACTTGTAAAGATCAAGGCTTGTATTTTGTATTAAAGTCCATGCCTTACGTAAATGCGTAATTCCAAGACTAATGCATGGAAATACATTTTTGGTATTGTATATAAACATCTTTTAGTTTTCAGTTATTTATCATGATTTTTTTTTGACAAAAAAATTCTTAATAAGATTTAGTCTAGTTATGTGTCTCGTTAAAAATCTTTCTAAACTTAAATGAAAAAAAACACACATAACTAGAAAAGCGACACAAAGCAAAGTTCACACTGCACAAACATAGAGACACAAAATCTATGGAAGAATTACAAGTTGCAAGAAATATACAGAACCGGCCTAGACGCAATACTTCCAAAATTCACTCCTACCATCATACATTGAGAAAATTCATCCAAAACAAGCATGCTTTATAAACGAAAATCTTAAGATTTACATAATAATATCTAAAATTATACTTAAATTCATAATGGTCCAAATTTTATATGGTGGAAAGTTAGTAGGCGAGCGGATGTAGGGTGGGCAGATGCGGGACGGACGAATGCGTGGCGAGTAATGTCTCAAACCCATCACCTACCCCTACCTATGGCATATATGATTTTTATATTCATACACGCCCACTACTCATTAAACTTATATCTATACTCGTCTCAATTAGAGCAGACACAGTACAAAATCTATGAAATTGTATCCGTCTTCCATCCCTACAAGTTATTCGCATGTAAATTGGATTATTTTATACCAATAACAAAGATAAAGTATACTGAAATCCATTAAATTATGTTCAAATAAACGTTTTAACTATAGAACCTTTAAAATTATAAAATAATCATTAAGTTTACTAAATTATTATAAAATAATTACTATAGCACTATAATGATTATGAAAAATAAATAAGTTTAATGATAAATATTTGTGCTTCCTATTTGATGATTGCCTCATGTGATTCCTCCTTTTTACGGTTTATTGGTTCTTTTAGTTGTTTCATGATTTGTTAAGCACAGCATTTTTAGGGTTTGATTAGAAAATACAAGTAGTTTAGTGAGTATTTTGCTAGAAGAGAAAGAAAGACAACGGATTTGACCTATGTGACGAGTTACGACTCGTGTTACTCGTACTCAAGCGTTGAGTCGTGCGAGTCTAGTATTTTCAACATTTTCAGAATTATTATGTGTTTGGGAAATATTTGGGGATCATATCTCGGTACTTGAGTGGTATAATAATTCTTGAAAAAAAAATGCTAGTTTGAATGTCAGATTTAGTTTGGAGTTTTCATTGACGTTTTTGTTGCTTTTCCCTAGATGAAGAGGGTGGCTGCATTACTCAACTGTTGAAGAAACAATTTATTGATCAGATTTGAATGCTGTTAATTAAGCAAGTTTTTGCTCCCTCCAAGAGTTAAGTTTATAACTTGTGAACTTGCATTGCATTTGTTAAAGCCTGGAAAAAGATCTATACTACATGGATTCAGTGTGATTGTCGAGATAAGTTTAATGTATATGTTCACTTTTTTCGTATATTTGGAGAACAATATCTTGTATCTATGCTTGGATATGTGTAAGATATCTTAAGAAAAAACCTAATGTAACGTAGTTAAAGATTTGGGAAAACTTTGAAACCTAATGTAGTGCACTTGCAGTATTAGGACTTTCTTGTCTGGAAAATCGCTGGTGGAGAACGGTCTTGAATTTGGAGAAATCAACTCTTCACCGCAAAGATATACAGTTAAGCAATGGAGACTACCTCCCAGGAAACATATACATCAAGCCAACCGAATCACAGATACTCACTCTCGGCTTTGATTGATGCCATAGCACTGCAAGAGCAAAGTTTCGAACAATCACTAGTGAATCAACAGCTTTGGGCCCAACAGCTTGCTGAAGCACAGGATGCAAAGATAAAAGCAGCTGTTCAGCAAATCACAGCAGGTGCGGCTGAAGTTAGTAAAATTCGTCTAGGAAGAAACGTTGTTACACCAGAAGTGAAACTAGAAGAGTTTAACTCCGAAACGTACGATGGCTTTAACATATCATCCCCTTTTCTCACCATTTGTGTTATATTTGCTCCAGCTCCATTGCATATTCTGTGCATAGATTTTCTCTAACATATAACATGCTGGAATGTATTGACAAGTTGTTCAATTAGTTCTCTGGCTTCTCGTTGACTTAACTCTATGAAAGTACACCCTTCAGTCTCTGATTTCGGTATCTTAGCTCTATGCTGAAACTGATGTTTCTGATTGTTGGATACTTTGGATTTCATTCAAGAAACTGGCTCTATTGTCTTAAATCATACATGCTAGCATTTTTTGAGGTGGGTATATAAAGTGAATACCTGTATACTTAAACTCAGCTATGTAATCGACACGGTGGTTTTTAGTTTTTATGTATTTGGAGGATCCTTTGAAGTCATTTCCCCAAAACCATTGGGTACTTTAAGAAAAATGAAGAGTTTTGGTAAATGATGGTTGCATTTGTAACTCTGTGAATGTTCTCTGCTCAAAAAGGTTCTCATAGAGACTGACATTAGTATAACCATCATAATATGTCTTTTCGTTAATATGTGCTATTATTTTATTGAAACGTGCAACTTTCTTTATTTGTTTGGTTTTCATTTTGGTTGCATAGGTGTAGTGGGGAATTGGAGCCTCGATTACAGTCTCCATCTCAGCATTTTTCAAGATCAATATCCAGATCTACATCCCTCTTCCGGTATCCAGAACCAGAAGTTCACAAGGAACATGTAAGGTATTCACCGGGAGATCATATCAGCAAGAGGAATCTTGGCAATTTCAACTCCGACGCCCTATATGATCATTACAAGGGCCACGAGAGAAGCAGAAATTATCCTAGGTTGTCTAGAAGTCCCTGTGTTGACAGTAACCCTCACCATGGAAGGTCTACTGATAGCACAAAGGGTAGAGAAAGGAGAGGCGCATCACCATTGGAAGGAAGCTGGAAGAGGGGAAGATCTCCATCGAAGTCAAAGCCTCAGAGATATTGCCATGAGGATTCTTATTATCCAAGGTCAGACAGATGTCATGGTACATTGTACGAAAGACCCGTGAATGATGGTATCCCTCATTATAGAAGGCCTATCGACAATGGAAAATGTAAAGAAGGGAGAGGTGCATCACCTTTGGAAAGAAGCGGGAAGAGGGAAAGATCTCCATTTAAACCCAAACCTCATAGTCATGGCCATGAGGACTCGCATAGAGCCAAAAATTACCAGAGGAGTCCTGGTGGCGACAGTAACCGTCGCCATGGAAAGTCTATTGATAGCAGGTATGGAGAAAAGCGAGGTGAATCAGCCTTGGAGATTGGCAACAGTCACAGGAGTAGGCATATCTTGGTAGAAAACCAAAACGATGGTCGCCGAAACGACTGTGATGATGAGACGGGCGGAAAGAATGAATGCAGGAGTAAGCGAACCGTGGATGCCAACAGTCGGAAGTACACTTCTGAAACTCTGAATGCAAAAGCACCACGCTTAGCCTCTGTTCGTGCCAACAATCCTCGAGAGCATCCAGCTTAAATCGTTTTAAAGCAACTTCTCGTTCCCAAATGAAATTCAGTCTTCCTAGTGTAGGTAAACGTGAAGAGAAGTATGATTTATATTAAGAAACAGACCTCTAAAATCGTAGAAACGCTCAAAATCCTCTTATTTATTTCTTATTCTTCTCCGTTATATGTTTTATTTCTTTGCGTGGTTTCTTGTTTTGAGCTTTAGATTTGTTATTCCTTACCCTCTTTGTTGTTTTTTAAGATTTTAATTTTGGGTTATTTTTTCCCCGTTTACATGACTTGAGGGTTAAGTGAGAGAGCACGAGATTAATGAAAAACATGAAAAGATTATTATCAACGATAAACACTAATTAAATCTTAAACGAGTTGTGATATCCAGACATAAATTTAAATTAGTGGTGTTAATTATTGATAATAAATTTAAATGAAATGCTCAAATGTATTATAAACAAAGCAGCCGTTTTGACAATGGGATTGACCTCCATCGTCTCCACTTTAGCCTTAATTAATTCTCTTTTTCTTCGACGCAGATGAAAAAGCACTATAAAAGTTTATAAATTTAATGTCACGTTAATAGAAAATCAAAATGAAATGTTTACTTTCCTTTATATAATTGCAGAGCCGCTAAATTAATTAATTTGTTCATCAGACATTAACGCTGCTGCTTGAATTTTTTTTTACGATTTGATTAATCGATCATTATTAGTAACGGACCCATAAATATTTTTAAGATAAATACACATACAATAATAGTATAAATTTTTAAATGAGATAAATACGTATAAAATTCAAGATGAACACGATTAATAAAATTGATAAATAACTAAAGAAATTCGAGTGTAGGCACATATCCACCTTAGAAAATTGTGAATCCACCCCAGCTAATTATATATTAAATACAAATATAAAAAATGTTAAATTTTAGGATAAAATTCACAAATAGTCCTCGATTATAATGTATTGTTTTATAAGTCACTTGACTATTAAAAATTATAAAATAATCTCCTATAGAGTTTTGTTTTGTTGAGTCCCTCAACTATTAAAATTTGCAAAATCGTCACCCGACTATTTACTATGTTTCAAACTCGTTATTTTTCATTAAAAAAACTAACGATATTCTTAGTTGAACGTTAACTTGCTGACTATGATATGACAAAATATTATCTTAGAATCTCAAACGACTATCACATCCAGTCGTTATGTTAATGTCCAACTTAGACTATCGCCAATTTTTTAATTGAAAATGATGAGCTTGGTACATAATAAATAGTCAAGTGACCATTTTATAACTTTTAATACTCAAATGACTTAACAAAATAATATTTAATAATTAAATGATTATTTTATAATTTTTAATAATCGAGAAATTTAATAAAATATTATACTATAGTCGATGCATCATTTTTATATAATTTACCCTAAATTTAATCATTTGACAAGGACATATGGTGGTGTAGGTAACCATTTGTTGATTATAGCTAGAAAACTGAAAGCTTTATTGGAAACACGTAGACACTAAAGTGTGGACCGAACACCGAACACCGCACACAATGTTGACAGTGCCCTGTAAAATTAATATTTAATTTCAAATTTTAGTGAATTTGGATAGTTACAAGACAAAATGGTCCTAGACTTTCCCAATATTGTATGGATAAATTATCAACACGAGAAGCAGCAGCCGGATTTTCTATTAGTTAATAAATGTATGTATTAAAGTTTAAATAGCGATGTTTATAAGTGAGTATATTTGATCGATTGATTAAATTGTTTATCTTTATTATTTTATATTTTCCTAAATTATAAATTTTAAAACCATTAGGAGTATT
The DNA here is from genome assembly GCF_006381635.1 of Hibiscus syriacus. NCBI lineage: Eukaryota > Viridiplantae > Streptophyta > Magnoliopsida > Malvales > Malvaceae > Hibiscus > Hibiscus syriacus. The sequence goes on from NW_024063446.1 coordinate 201,261, forward strand.
TCACTTCATTCTCTTAAAATTTTCTTTCATCCCTTCTTAGTTGAATTAAAATTAATTTATTAAAAAAATAACGATGTTTGTTATTTTATAATTTTCAATTCCTTGTATGATCAAATATTTACAAGCGACTTTTAACATAACTGATCGCAGTAATGTTCTTTTACGACCACAATACTGGTTAAATTAATGAAACATTATTTGAAAAGAAAATCTGTGAAATATAATTATCGTATATTTATTTATAGATATTTGTTTGTTAGTCACTTTTAGATGTTAATGATTTTGATAAAAACATCACACGAAGAGAAATTTGAGGGCAAAGTGATCCTATGGTGAAGGACTGAATGTTTGTCTTCAAAAATTGTCGATATCTCTACTTGGAGTCGATTGCAACTGTAAGCGTTTCTGATTTCAATTACACATTACTAAGGACTAAAATGAAAAAAAGGAAATAAAAAGGACCAATTTCAAACGTAATAATTTGTCCAAAAATAAACACACATACCATGTACGACAACATTATAAATCAAATTTGAACACGTGATTCCTAGAGCCACTTCAAAGCAATTTGTTGGCAAAATACTTGGATATAATATGAGAATGATATACACTTGATCCTTAAGCAGTTATGCTCCCATCTTTTTGTTCCATTCATAAGAAATGGTTTACTCGATTTACAAGGGAAGAACAAACATAGTTTGCTTCAGCCTTAAGAAACATCATTCGCAGTTTATTTATGTACGAGACGAGATGAAAAGGGACAATGGTACCTACACAACATGTGTGTGTTGCGTCGTGTAACTGCAGTTTTCAGTAGACATGAATGTCCACACTGATACGTCCAAGGCAGGTGCTTTCCTTAGCCAGTTCCAGTGCTGAAAGCTTTTGATGTGCTTGGCAGCTTAGCCACAAGCACGAGATTCTTGCTAATGCCGCCCGACCGACAACTCTAACCCGATAAACCACACTAAGATCTGCCCATATTCTACTTCCCGTGGCATCTGGTTCAAGACTTTGGTCGTATCCATCAAGATCAGCTTCTGTTACCACCACCACCGAACCATCATCAAAAGTCACTAGGTCTCCTGAAGACGCCGAGTCTGAAGTTCTTAAAATTAAATCCATCACACGGCTGTGGAAGGCAGCCTTTCTCATTTTAAGATAGTAGAAATCTTCAACAGCCTAAAATTGCAACAAAGTGATGAATCAAGCACGTTGCTTCAGAAATTGTGATTTCGATAAAAACAATAAGTATGGATTCATTTTTCCGAATTAGATTAGAGAAAGTGGGGACCCGAGACGCTATACCTGCCATTGGGAAGAGGCTAGCCGGACCCTTGGCCTGTTCAACTTCACATAATCATATGCCCCAGGTGTCATCCGCTTATAATAGACCTATATAAAACCAGAATTCATATCAGTGCATCTAGAACAAACAAGTGATGTGGCCAACACCTTTTTATAGTTTATATAGCACTAACCAGGTAACATAATACAATGGTTGTGCTGCGACCACGGCCAGCTTTACAGTGGACATATGTAGTTTCCCCATGTGATGCATTTCCTAGAGAAAAGACAATGAAAACAGGGAACATTCAGCAAGAAAAAAAATTAAGAACTGAAGGGTGGAGAAACATTCGAACAGTAATAATTTTTTTTTTTTTTAAAAAAACCATTTTCAGGCAAGTTTAACCAACACAAGCAACCCCTTCAAAGGAGGCTTACTATGAATGAAATCAATAGCTCGGCATATTGATGTCAAAGATGGTGCAAAGCAGTAGTCTCTTGTAGGGATCACCAAATGGTTAATGCCGTGATTCTACAACAAAGTTGTTAAAAGAAATTAACAAATTTGGAAACAATCAAAGGATCCAAAATACGCAACATTAAACAAAAAATGAAAACATCATAATGAAAATGAAAAATCAGTCTAAAAACTCAAAAACTGGAGGAAAATGAGACAACATTCAGAAAACAAAGATGCAAAATAGTAAAAAAAATATGTATAATGTATATGTACTAGAAGAGAATGCCACATGATAAAGAGATGTAGGAACCAAAGTCTCGTAAAGTTCATTTAGTGTGATTACTCCGCCTACACCGATCTCCTTTAGCCTTGGAACATCAGTGGGGAATGGAACAGCACCTAACAGGATGAACTTCAAAAACAAAGGAACATCATATTAGAACAAGGTTAAAACAACCATGCACTTGTGAGCAGATTACAATATAGATTCTAAAATAACACAACATAAAACACCATATTCAACAATATAACTTACTTTGGATGAACAAGACAAGAACTTAACATATATACCTCATCAACTCTATCCCACCACCGGAACTCAGGCTGAATCTTGTTCCTAACAACGTTGTACAACAAGGTCGGGTAAAACAGAGCACGAGCTCCTGCACCCACCAATACCCTTTTCGCATCCCATTCAACAACGGTTCTTTCGATGCCCAAAACCTCATTACTTCCACAATAACTCTTATTTTCTTCTTGTTCTTTGTCTCCAGCGCTGTCCACCTCTTCCCCTACCTTCAACTCCTCAATATACATAGCCGCAGAGTTCAAAGGAGATTAAATAGATATGCACAATATTACAAACCCTAACAACCGAATTCACAGAATTTGTACGATTTGATCAAAGCAGAAAAAGGAAATGAAAATATTTGACAATCCTTTTCAAAAACAAACCCTAAAGCTTGGAAGTTGATCAGGGAATGGAACGAGAGATTAATTAATAGAAATTGTTTTGGGGACAACTAGATTATGATGAATTCGAACAGAAACCACCAACATAATTTTGAAAAAATGGGCAGATCAGACGGCGGGAACAAGCCGGAGATGAAGTCTCTTGTTCGAACGGTGACCGATCAATGGAAATTGGGAATTTTAACACATAATTTGTGCTCTGGAAACCTAATGCCTGATTTCCTTTCCCGATCTTTTTGGTGGGAAATCGTGAAGAGATGATTTCCAGGACTCCACGCTTTCGTTCTTTGAACTTGCGATTTACAAACTTCGAGAAATAAAAAAATGACGAAACTGCTAAAGTGGATAAATTTATATCGGGGGTGAGGGAGGAGATCTAAAACGACGGGGCATGATTCGTAGGGATTTCTGAAAAGTGGGTAAACTAATGACACGTGTTGAACTGAGTTATGGAGAAAATTCGCTTCCAACTTTTTAAAGGGATAAACCAACTTTGATCCCGGAATTTGTCATTTTCAAAATTTGATCCCTGAATTTTTTTCACCCGATGACAAGTTTGATCCCTGAATTTGCCATTCGTACGTACTTATATTTATGGCTAAAAACTTTGATTATGGGTAAATTTAAATATAAGGGTAAATTATACATTTAATGTTTAAACTATTAATTCTGTTTCGTTTTAGTATTTAAACTTTCAATTTTTTTCAAAATCATATCTAAAATGTAATTTTTGTTTCATTTTGGTACTCATGTTTAAAATTTAACGTTAAGTTTTGAAAAAATAAAGAAAGTAAGGTATTAAAATGGACCAAAACTCATAGTTTAGGTTCTAATTGTGTTAAGTTTATAATAGAAAGGTACTAAAAGGGAACAAAAACTAAACGTTAGGTATGATTTAAAAAAATAAAAGTTTATGTACTAAAATGAGATGACTATCCAGCTCAATTAGTAGAGCACAAGGTTATTAACCTTGAGGTCGTGGGATCGAGTCTCACGGAGGGCATTTCATAATTCGGAGGTCTTCTATTGAAGCTGCTCTCAACCTGGTGTTGGGGGCACCTACTATCTCACCTCTCCTTACCCCATTACATATGGGAACAAGGGACAACCATTTTATATGTACTAAAATTGACCAAAACTAATAGTTTAAGTATTAAATGTGTAGTTTGCCCTAAATACAAATGTAACATGTCTTACAAGCACTAGTAATACACTTGTATTTTCTTTTTTGGATAAATGAAGTATTATTCATCCAAAGTAATCATATTTGTACAAACAAACAATTAACAAAACCCATCACCCTATCAGAATAAGAACAAACAAAAACCCAAACTGAAGTAAACCCCACTCTGCAGCAAAACCAGAGAAGGTTGGGAGGGGTTGTTATAACATAATAGTGATCATTTTATAACAATTTAATAAATTTAATGATTATTTAATAATTTTTAAAAGTATAATGACCAACATGGACGAATCTACATGGTGTTTGGGAGGGGTTGTTGTCCCTCTCAAACTTTTTGATATAATAGCGTTTTAAGTCCTTAAAATAAGACCTTTGAGACCCCAATTTTAGATTTAAATATTTGATACATTATTGTTCTTTTGATATAAACCTATTTTGCCCCTCTTACAATTTGATCCTGGCTCGGTCCTTGATAACCAAAACAATCATTAGAGGCTACTTTACTTATTTTCCTGTTGTCTATTAATGTCACGTCAGTATTTTTATCAACTTTTGAAGGTAAGTAACTTTATTAACTATAATTAAATAGTTAAGTGATTTGATTGATAAATAGTAAAATTAAAAGGGCTAAATAATTAAACAGTGGATGATATAATTTACCCTTATTATTCAAAATATACAAGTTTAGAAGATATTTGATATTCTAATACAAGCGGGTGTGCTAACCCGAAAACCACACATTTTCCTAGTTAAGGGTTATCTACATATTATTAGTACAAGCTCAGTTCGAAATTCAAGGCTTCATATTTAACGTAGTTCGAGTAAGCTCGATTTCGTATTTGAATGTTTTAAAAGTGAACATAAAATATGATTTGACTATAAGAGATCTTATATAGAATCTTATATAGTTTTGAGATTTTATTTAATCGGAGAATTCGAAAATGATATTTATATGAATAGAACATGAAATACGATAGTTACTAATAAAATAAATTTGATATTTAAGAACGTAGATCTGCTTTTGGTACAGAAAAAAATTAATTGTAGACAATAATAATAAAATATAATTTTAAATTAATATTTATATTTTTATAATAAAAACTATTTTGTATAATATACAATAAACTTAAGCATCATATATAAATATAGTGTGGAAGCAAAAAAAAAAAATGAGCCTATGGACGGCGTTCAATCTTTAAAACAAGAGCCCAAGTTTGGAGAACGAAACGAGGCCAACTCACTCCCTACCTATGTTCTTATGGACAAGCTCGTACCATGTTTGTCATCTGGTAAAATGAAAACCCTCTTGGTCCATCATCTTTAGAGTAGCCATTGATGAAGACTTAAAAGCTCTGAATTTCAGAAACAAGTTCATTGAGACAACTAACTTGATTTCATCAAGGATTACGAAAGAATGTCTGAAGCTCTTCAACTACCAGTCATTGACTTGTCTTCAGAAGATCGCCTCTCCACTGCCAAATCTATTCGTCAAGTTTGTATTTTTTCCCCCATTTCCTTCAATTTTTGGCCGTTTTTTCATTCTGGGTTTTCGTTTCTATGTTCTTAAATGATTAAACTAAACTACGAGTTCGGGTTTAAGTTCAGTATGTATGGGTTTGATTTTAGTTTTATGTTAAGTTATTTGCGCCTTTGTGTTGTTTCTATGGAAAATGAAGTAATTATGAATGGTAGTTTATCAAATTCAGCATTCACAACCATGTTCTTTGCCGGTCCTTTCGTGTCAGATTGTTAAGAATATGTTGTTCTTAAAGGTTATGCTTTGAATGATTTAAGAGGGTTCAGAGTCTAAATTTGGGGATTGTATCTCAGGCATGCTTGGACCTGGGTTTCTTTTATCTTGTAAATCATGGGGTTGAGGAAGAACTGATTAAGAAAGTTTTCGAGCACAGTAAGAAGTTTTTCGCACTCCCGCTCGAAGAGAAGGTCAATTTTGCTGTCAATAATCACAGAGGTTACACGGGATTGTACGACGAGAAACTCGATACTAGTTTAAATACCGCCATAGGTATTTCGGTTTTATCTTTATCGTTTTCATCTGTCTTGGTTGAGCTCTTTTAGACACTCGTGGCATTGAGATCGGTATCATGTACCGGGGAACAATCAACGTTGTCCACCTAATAGACAAAACCGAGAATTAACTTTGATTGCCAATCAAGATTGTCATTGAATATACAGGAAGTCTATTGCTTTCATAATCGCCTGTTTGTAGCATGTAATCAAGTCTGATTGAAACTGAAGTTCAAGATGACAAACGGTTGCTTTTGGCTGGTTAAAAGCAGGTGATGCTAAAGAAAGCTTCTATATCGGTACATTAGCAGAAAATCACCTGAATCAATGGCCTTCCGAAGGTATGTAATGTATGGTTACTATGTGTTCTGATTGTGAGGCTGTTGTGTTTAAGCTTGATGCTAATATGTTGCAATTGAACCATCAACCATGAGAACTTTGTTGTGATAGTTTCCGGGTTTCCCGTATTTCAGAAGATATGCCATCTTGGAGAAGCACAATGGAGGCTTACTATAGAAAAGTCTTGTAAGTTCCTCCTAATAATTTCGATATTGGCATTTATGGTTTGCGGATGAGAGTAAAACTTTTTTTTTTGATAGAATAGGGAGACCTCATTAAAAAACCCCTTCGTACTCAACGAAATATGAAAGTTTCGTCGAGCATTGGAAGAGGAAAAGAGTGTCATAAATTTTATTGAACCATTGAAAATTACAACTTAGATTACACCAGAAACATACAACCAGAAAAACCAAACAAAACAAAACCCCCCCTAACCATGCCTACTAACAACCCCTCTCATCCAATGCCTTCTTTAGCCAACTTATCCGCCTCCCAATTGGCCCCTCTAAGAATATGTCTGATCATAACAGCTTTATCCCTTAAAAACTCTAAAATTCCACTCAACAACAAACACAGCTGATTGGGACAACCCCCCAAATTCTTAATCCAATTAACCACCACAAGGCTATCACACTCAACAATAAGTCTTCCTTTGCCACTCCATTGTGAGTCAAAGAAAAGATTCAAAATGGCCAACATTTCAGCAGCTGTAGGAGGCCCTTTACCAACAGCCTCAGAGAATGATGCCAACGTAGAACCCCTTGAATCTTTAATAATCCCTCCTATACCTCCTTTCAACCAATCATCCGTGACTGCTCCATCCACATTTAATTTGAAGAAACCTTCAGGAGGTGGAACCCACCGAACCCGATTGATCACTCTACTCCCCTTACTTCCACATCTATCCGCAACCGAGGGATCCCCCATAAGACAATCAAAGAACCCCGAGAACTCTTTATATTTAGCGGTGTACCATGCCACCAGTCTGTATCTAGCTAGGAAAAACAGATTGATCTGGTCCAACAATCCACCTTCAAACACTATACTGTTCCTGTACTTCCAAATAGACCACAAAACAGCCCGGGAATGACTTTCCAAATATATGATTTCAAGACCAATGACAAATGAAAAATGACAGTTTTATGTTTAGAGGTTGCTATTTCATAAATTTACAGCTTAGATGCCCGCTAACTAATGATTTAAAATAAATAAAAATCGTCGTTCTCTCAAGATTTTATGTTTTCCCCTGTTCGTCAGCTCTTACAAATCATGGTGTTTTGCTGTTCTAGAACATGCAATTTACATTGCTTGGAATATTACCCATCAAGACATTACAGCGCAGTATATGGAAAGACTCGGCAAGTTTATGATAATACTATATTTGCTGCTTCAGGTTTGCTGGGATGAAGTTAATTTCTTTAATTGCCTTGGCTTTGAACTTGGATGAAGATTTCTTTCAAAAATCGGGAGCTTGAGTAAACCAATGGCCTTTTTGCGCTTAATACACTATCCAGGTCTGGAGATATTGCTTTTCATCTTTATATATCGATGCCAATTCATGCCATGTACTGATGTGTTCTATATCATGATCTTTTGGGCTTTCCTATGCTTTTTACCTTCCTTTCTTACCCAATTTTTTGCCCTATACGAGTATATCATTTACATATACATATATATATTCTTGTCCGTAGAACTAAGATTTTGTGTTTCGGAATCCTTTACTAAGGTCAATTTTCATGATCCTAGTGCAGCATGTGATGAAAACTTTTACAGAAATTCTAGATTATGATGATGTGTCTTTCGATATCAGGGGACGTGCGCTCTTCTAGGGAAGGGGTATATGGTGCTTCTGCACATTCGGATTATGGAATGGTCACTCTTCTGCTGACTGATGGTGTTCCAGGGCTTCAGGCATGTTCAACCCTTTAACTTTTGCATTTTGATACCAACATGTTTTCACCGTAAGCGCTAACAGGTTTGCCGGGAAAAATCCGAGCAACAGAAAGTATGGGAGGATGTGCCAATCATAAGTGGGTGAGTAAATGACTAGTCTATGTGGCTGTGTTTTTATCAAATTCAGCCTCTAAGCATCGGATCTGAACAGGGCATTCATCGTCAACATAGGGGACATGATGGAGAGGTGGACTAATTGTTTGTTCCGGTAATTCCATTCCCTGTTTCATGGAATGATTTTTTAATGGCAGTGCCAATGTATCTCCCTCTCATTAGTCTCGACTATTTCTAGGTCAACAATGCACCGAGTGATACCAACCGGACAAGAACGCTACTCGGTAAACATTGTTCTTTCCTGTCTACTTCTTACAGACATTTATTATGTGTTATTGGCTAGCCTCAAGTGGTCCGGGAATCTATTTGTTCATCTTTCAACTTCAAGTTATGTTTGAAACATTTCGTTGAACATTCTGCAAAAGATTGAAAAGTCATCACATTCCTTTGAGATCCAAAGTTTCGATTTGATCTCGATATCTGCGCTTCTCAATCGAGGGAGGCTTTGATTTGTCTTGAAAGTTCTTATATTGCAACATTTCAGGTGGCATTCTTTCTAGAACCCAACAAAGACTGTATAGTGGAATGCTTGGAGAGTTGTTGCAGTGAGTCTTGTCCCCCAAGGTATCGATGCAACCCGATACGGGTATGTTCATGAGTATCCAAACAACGTGACATATAATTTATTTTTTTCTTATGACATTGTAGATTTCCACCTATCCGTAGCTCGGACTACCTGGAAGAACGCTTTAGACTTGCTGCTACTGCTTCTACTGAAAATCATCGGATTAACATTTAACGGCTGCAGTCGACGATATTCAAAGTTACGATACAAGAAAAAATCAGTGTTGATCTTCTCATGCTTGGTCTGTAAGTGAAACATTGGATCCAACTATGTGTATCAATAATTATCATTGTATTTAAGGTCAAGTCGGATTCTTTCGGGATTTATGAGCAGAACAGGTTATCGATCGAGTCAAACTTGGACGGCGTTACCACATCATTCATAACTTGATATGGAGTTTCAGTGGTTCACTTCTGTGGAAGAAAACATGTCTTTATTTATGATCTTGATCGCACCACCATTAAAGCTTAGTGGGATAGTGGGGTAGTTGGCTTTGTATCCGTTCTTTTAATTTGGATAGAAACAGTTCAGGCAACCCATAATCTTATGCTAAAGTCACTGTCTTTATTAAGGGTAAATTGCAAATTTCATCATTGAACTTTACTATCTCTCTTATTTTGCTCACCAAATTTTAAAAGTTTTCAATTTCTTCACTGAAATTAACACAATGAGTTTTTTTTTGTTTGATTATTGAACTTTATTCTCTTTCATTTTTTGATCACTTCGTCGTTAAATAGTTAATATCATTAAAAACGATGCCTTTTAAAAAAAATAAATTTTCATCAAAACCACATAGTTCTATATCTATATAACACCATATCTTAATGTTGTTAACTATTTAATAATCGAGTGATAAAAAAACCAATGTATTAAGCTCAATGAAGAAATTTAAAAGATTTAAAGTACAATAAATAAAATAGAGAGAGAGTAAAGTTCAATTACCAAATTTATAATTTACCTCTTTATTAAAGAGATACAACAACACAATTCTCAAAATAAAATAAAGGAATTGTTAAGATCTCGAAGACCTCGGTGATAAAAGAAATATTATTATTCTTGAAATATCGGGTTCGAACACCAAGAATGTCATGATGTGAGTGTTCAATATCAAATGATTAAAATATCTTTGAACATATATTGTCTCAATATTTTATACTTGCCCAGATTAATAAAAAAATAAAATAAAGATTTATTGCAAAACAAGTGTTCAACTCTCAAATTTTACTATTAATAATTTAAATATTAATATTTATTATTAAGCATGTGTTTTCTAAATGTGTAGAAAGAAAAGAAAGAATTGGACGGAAAATGGGGATGGTTACTAAAGTCCAATATAGTGTTCAAACTTGTCGGTCCGTTTTCTTTCTTCTGTATTTCATAATTTAATTTAGAGTAAACTACACATACCATCGAACTTTAGGTATTGTATCGTTTATATAATTAAACTTTTATTTTTTTTAATTATAGCATGAAATTCGATCTTTGTTTCAATTACACTACTGAACATTAAATTGTTAATACATGATGATGACATACAACTTTGAACGTAGAAACCTCACCAAAACGACGTCGTTTCGATACGGCTGTTAACGATTTAATAGCCTTTTGAAACAAAAATCAAAGTTTAATGGTATAATTGATAAAATTACAAGTTTAGTGGTATAAACCATCAACAGAAAGGTCAGTAAGGAAAAAACCATGAACAAAAGGGAAAGTTTAGTGGCATAATTGTTGTTAATCACTGATCTGTTTGTTTGCCTTTCGATTTCTGTTGATTTATTTGTTTTGGAATACTGTTTAAGTTTCGACATAAATTCTATTATTGGATGTATCTTATTATTTCGCACTGTTGCCTGTGATTCGTTTACTGTTTGAGCTAACTTTCTTTCTGTTTGGTTCCCGGGATCACGCGGGAAAAGATTGAAACTGAAGTTTGGACTTCGGTTGGTTTTTGTGTATTGGTTTGACAAGAATAGGCATAATTGGATAAGTAGGTGATTTTCCAATTCATTTTAACCCTAATCGACATAGCTTTAGAATTTGATTTGATTTGCTTTGGTTTGTTCTCCAGAACTTAATCAATGGATGTTCTTCAGATTTGATTTAAATCTAGCAATTGATTGTTGGATAAGTCGCTGATCGTTTTTGTCACTAAACTTTCAAAATGTACGAAAATGTCATTAAATTTGTCGAAATTTAAGTACCGTTTTGTAACTTTTGAAATGTTAATGGTCAAGACGATCGTCTGAACAATATTGAGCGACATTTGACGTATTTTATCCTTAATTGTTTGCAAGTACCATTTACCATTTCTTGGTGGTTCTTATTCTTATGTTATTTGAACATAGTTGAGCGACCATTGGCGTATTTTATCTCTGAACTTTGTTATGTCAGACACGAGTTCTTCAAGCAAAATGAAGACTCTAGTTTAGTATTCCGAAGCGTTTTAGCCCTGAACTTTGTTATTTTGGACTTGAGCACTTGAAGCAAAATGGAGATTCCCGGCGTTCATTCTGAAATGAAATGATACGAAGCACGTGGTTTGTTTCCGATTTTCAGAGATTTGCTGCATCTCACATGCTTGTGTGTACTTCTTTTAAAGGGCTATGTGGTTTATCGTGTTCGTGTTAGAAGGGGTGCTCGAAAGAGGCCTGTTCCAAAGGGTATTGTCTATGGTAAGCCCACGAATCTGGGTGTTACCCAATTGGAACCCAGCAAGCGCTCTGTTGCAGAGGAGAGTGCCGGTCGAAAGTTGGGAGGTCTGAAGAGTTGTGAACTCGTACTGGATCAATGAGGCTTGTAGGAGTTGCTAAATCTTCTGGTTTTGCCATTTGAGTACGCATTTGTGCACATTTGATCTTGCAGGATCTACTTACAAGTATTTTGAGGTTATCCTGGTCGATGTTGCACACAATGCGATCCGCAACTTTTTAACCCTGATAAAAACAATGTTTGTCAAGATAAAATATATATCACTAAGCCACTTGTTACCTCATTTTCATAAAATTCAACTTTTTAATTTTTATGATATTAAATTTTTAATAGAAATATGAAATTCTAATTTAATATTTCATTAAATTTGAATATATTTAGAAGTACCTACGTGGAGTTTTCTAAAGGCTTAGTACCCAAATAAGTGTCCAAACTATACTGTTTTTTTCCAAATATGTGTTAAACTAATTTTTGACTCATCCAGTACCTAACGTTACCTATTTAGGTGCTCGGGCATTCAACGACATTAGTTTCTCCCTTTAAGTGACACGTGTCACAATGATGCTTTTGAAATTTATTTTTTTAAAATATTACAAATATTATGATATTTATAAAAAAACACTAACTTTTGTTATATTATAAAACAACCCAAAATCTCAAATCCTAACCTTAATCCGTCGTTACCTCCTTTTCCGACCATGATCACCGCTACCGACATAGTCCCTACTATCCCCTACTCGTACGTCATTGTAGTTTCCGTCGATTGGCTATCGGAATCACGATTTTCATCCTAGGGTTTGCGGGATATAAAACGTTGATTTGTTGTCGATCGACCGTTGACCGGTTACGATTTCATGGAGGTTTTGGTCACCGGAGGGAGGAGTAGTTGGGTAAGTTCGTCGATGGCAAAAGACAGCGGCTGACATGAGTTACGAGTTGAAATGAAGGTTTTTAAAGTTTTGGGTTTATTTAAAAAATGTGTTTTCTTTTTTAAAAAATATATACTATATAATTTTAATTTTTTTATTTTAAATAAAATTTTAAAATTATCAGGTTGTGACACATGTCACTTAACGGAGGAATTAACACCGTTAACCCGAGCACGTAAATGAGTAACGTTTGTAACGTTAGGCACCAAAGGAGTAAAAAAATAGTTTAACACATATTTAAAAAAAGATGTATAATTTAAACACTTATTTTGATATTAAGACTTTTTAAAATCACAAAATTATATTTACTAGAAAAAATGCTATAAATGTGGGAAATCACTCTCCTCGGAAGGAAGGAAAGAATAATTTTACAGACAACACCCCACATTCATCGTCGATTTTCACCACATGCTGCAAATCGAACCCGTCTGTCGCGAAACAGAATCACCGCCTTGTTAACATTAACTGTTGTTGTTTTATAATAAGCCACGTGTCTTATATCGAAGCGTCGAGGGCCATCCGATGATCGCCATTTTTAGAGGTTTACTTTTATTTTATTTTATTTTTTTGTTCAAAATTAAGATTTACCATACCTCGTTTTCATCATTTTCCCCACCTCTTCTTTCTCTAACCGACTTGTTTTGTTTGTTTTTACTTTGGTTCGCCGGAACCCTAACTCGGTCCGCAGGAGAATTTAAGATTCCGGTGAGTCACGGTTACTGATTAATTCTTCAATTAATTACCTCCTCACTTACCTTTGGTTTTATTCAAGCGCATTTCCTTTCACTTTATCTTCTATTTTTCGGTTTCCTCTTTGATCTTAGTTTGATTCCTTATCGTTGTTATGTAGTGTTTAAAGTGTTTTTGTTATGAATTGGAGTTTTATGGTTCAGTAAATGACCGTAGGACTAGGGAGGAGTTGAGATCAAACAGCCTGGGTTTCAACACCGGATGGAGGGAGGAAGCGTCTCTAGACTTACTTGCTCTGGTAATTGTTCATTTACCTACTTGGTATTTATTAAACAAATTATGTTTTAGGTTTATCATTTGCATGTTTAAATAGAACTTGAGAACATTTGTCTTCCTTTTGAAGTTGGAGTTCAGTGTTAAAGTTTAAAACATATTTTTTGTGGGTTTCCGCTTAAATAGATTGAAGCCACCTTCTTTTCTGCATTTTTCTAGTCTGGCTTAAGCTCAGTCGATTATGTTACAGCCTCTTCTTTTTCCTTTGTATAATTGTATAGTTAACGTATTCAAGTTAGTGGTTTTGTGCATGTTTACATGCAAATAAAATTTTGCGAACCTTATCCTATTTTGAATTGACTTGCAATCATAAATGTAGTTTATCAAGTTTTCATACTATATTGGGAAAGCCAAAAAAAATAGTAATATCTATACTATTCATTTTTACTCGTCATTCGTTTAGGACATAGGGTTATGCAGTGTGAACATTTAGCATCTTTTTTTATGTTTCACATTAATCCATTATGTTCTTTGAACTGTAAATTTTCATTAAACTCTATAGGAAGTAGTAAACTTGGTAGTGTGATTGGAGAAAGCTTCTTAACTATACACCTTTCGTGCACAATTCAAATTGTACAAGGATACTCTTAAAAGTCTAGGGATTGATCTCTTTACCAGTGTATTATTTGAATTTTGAACTGCATTCAACTACCCATTTTCTTCTAAGTTTTTTCTGTTGTAGGGATACACTCATGGATTATAATGACAATGATCTCCAAAGTCCAAATCTTCATTTAGCTGGGGAAGGGAACAGTAAATTTCCTCCTGTTTTACGCCCATACGCTCTCCCAAGATTTGATTTTGATGATAAACTCCATGGAAATTTAAGATTTGATAGTCTGGCTGAAACTGAAGTTTTTCTTGGCATTGAAAGTTGTGAAGATTACCAGTGGATTGAAGATTTTTCACAGGGGAGTAATGGGATTGCATTTAGTTCGAGTGCAGCCGAACCTTGTTCAATTTCTAGACGCAACAATGTCTGGTCTGAGGCAGCCTCTTCTGAATCTGTTGAAATGCTATTAAAATCTGTAGGACAGGACGAAAGTATTCTTGGTCAAACCATCAGTAAGGATTCAGATGCCTGTGATGAACTGGGCAGCGGCATAATAAAGCATATGGAGCCTAGTTTGAAACATGGAGATAGTGATCTTACTAAAGTAGGGGATGTCTTGCAACCTGCTTCACAGACACGTGAGATTCCAGGAAAATTTTCTGGGTTGAATGGTGATGTATTGGGAGATCTGCTGTTGATTGACAGTGTTTCTCAAGCACATGAATTGAAAGCTCCAAAGATGAGAAGTACTGACTTATCTGTGAGAGACGAGTCTAAAGATGATGAACAAATTGTTGTTAATGAAAGTCAAGTGGAAGCATCAGTTGATCAAGGCATGGATAACAGGGAACACGTAGATAACTTTGTTTCTGGGTCACAAATTGATATCATAGTTCCTCCTGTGCAAAACTCCTGTGAAAGTAATAAGGATTCAGATGCCTGTGATGAACTGGGCGGCATAATAAAGCAGATGGAGCCTAGTTTGAAGCATGGAGGTAGTGGTCTTTCCGAAGTAGGGGATGTCATACAGCCTGTCTTACAAACAGATGAGATTCCTGGAAAGTTTTCTGGGCTGAAAGGTGATGTATCAGGAGACAATCTGTTAATTCAAGATGTTTCTCCAACACATGAATTTGACTCCTCTGTTGATGGGACATTGAACGTTCCAAACACGGGAAATACTGACTTACCTAAGAGAGATGAGTCTAAAGATGTAAATCAAGTTGAAGTTTCGGTTGATCAATTTGTGGATAACAGGGAACAGATAGATAATTTTGCTTCAGGGTCACAAGTTGATACTTTGATTTCCTCTGTGCAAAACGCCTGTGCAAGTGGTGTTTTTTCAGAGAGGCAAGATACCAAATATTTGAAAAATGATACTGTTGATGAAAATGTGGACAGTCCAGAAAGGGAAAACGTGGACAGTTTAGCAAGGGAAAGTGTTGGTTTGAGCCAAGAAATTCACATTGATGGTGAGAACTTGATTGGAATTGCGGTTGCAAGTGTTACCTCAGATGTGCGGAAGCATTCAGTTTCAGACATGCAATCTAGGGAAGATGGACATGCTGTTGGAAATATTATACCTACTGTGGGGGAGCCTTCTGATAGGATATTGAAAGAGAATTCTGACCTCCATATGGTGGAAGGGTGCAGTGAGGGCCTGGGTGTAGAAAGTCCTATGCAGACTGACATATCCAGTGATAATGTCTTATCTGTAGGAACGTTACGTGACATATCACCAATGCCCTTTGTTGGTGATATTAACATTAAGGAGCAGGAAAGTGAAATCAGCAATATTGATACTCAAAGTTCTGTGAGTCGAGAGTCAAAGTTGGATAACTTGAATTCAATGGTGCGGATAACATGTGATGCCACTGAGAAGAAAGATTTGACAGAAAGTGTTTGTCACTCTGATACAGAAATCTTGAGCAGCAAGTCTGAGAAATATTTATTGTCTGAGGAAGATGGTAAAGGTTCTATGGGTGAAGGTGATGGTGCCCCCAATACTTTAGGAGCAGAACCAATGAGAGTAGATGAGGAATTTGTAGTCACTGAACATACCGATGATTCTAAATTTGAGCAGAATGTTTCAGCTGCTGAAAAGCAGAACACCAAATTGCCTTCTGATTGTAGTAAAACAGATTGCGGGGAGGGTGGATCTCTGAATGTATTAAAGGGAGTTGATTTCTCTTCCTTCTGCAAAGGTGACACAGGAAATGAATTAGCTTCAAATTTTCTATCTGATGTTCCCATGAGTGGCAAGTCAGGTAATATATACTTTAAGCATTAATTTTGATAACCGATCTTTTTTTTTCATTTGTTTTGCCTTCTTTTACCTCCGTATGATTTGCTAACTTGTTATTGTGATACAGCGGATTGTATGCCTTTGCCTTCTGGTAAGAATCTTCCTGCTGCTGCTGTTTCAGATCCAAATGAGGTTCAAGTGTCATCTCCAGAGGCAAATTTGTCTGTTATAAAGACTTCTGGAATCTCAACTGAAGGTGCACCTTGTGAGACTGGACAGTCCTCTTGTAAGAAAGATGATCAGTCCTTGTCAATGGAGGACACCTCTAATGCTGTTGACCAAAGTGGAGAACAGACACTTCACAGTGTCACTTGGGAGGCTGCAAAGGATATACATGCATCTTCTGTTGTCTCTGATTCAACAGTAAGAGAGACTGATGGTGCTGAAGCTCAAGTTATTCCTAGGGGTTCTTCAGGACCTTCAGGTGACCTTTTTTGTTTTGTAGGACTTCTGGTTTACCTAATAATCACCTCTAATAACCGTTGTTGGCAATTTCAAATGTATTAAACCTCTATGTTATGTAAATTCTATTTGGTATTATTCTATAGCTAGAGCAGTTCTAACTAATAGTGGTTTTACTGTTGTTCATACCTTGCCATGATGTTGCTGTTTCCTAGTTCCCTTGCCATTAGTTTGTTATGAACCACTGTTTACACTTTACAAAGCACATATCCTTGCATTTTGTTGTTCGGAACTTCACAAGGTAATGTCCACTACAATAAATTTCCCTCTGGTGCTGTATCCATTCCAGAGAAGAACAAGACATCAACAAATTCAGTCCCTTCAACTTCAAAGGAACTGTCCCATAATGCTGACCAAAATCATCCAGAAGATAGTGACGCCAAATTACATTCTCAAGAGTTTGGTGGTCATATTGATGCGCATCGTGATGATGGTGAGTTTCTTTATCATTTTCCCTGAAGCAATTGTATTTTGATATTTTAAGCCTGTCATGGTGGAATCCTTCATTTATCTTTCTTAATTCTTGTACCTTAGGTCAGTTATCTGTCATGCCTGTAAAATCTGGTTTGTCTTCTGTTTTTGCCACCCCCTCACTTCCCCCAAGGTTTTATTGGGATGTATCTCCTTTTGCTTGGAATTTCTTCATGTGAAGTTACATCCTGTTTAATGGTAATTTATGAAACTGTCGACTTGTTTCTAGGGATGCACAGTCCATAAATTAATTGCATGCTTAACCTCTTTCATGGCTCTATTTTCTTGTGGGACTATTTCATCAATGTTACCTTTCCCTATCACATTGATTCACGTTATTCATTGGTTTTCGTTTTCCCTCCTGCATTAATTCATGTTATTCTGCTGATGGATAAATTTGATGTTGCAGGTGATAACGCGAAGACATATGATAGTTCTTTTCCTTCTGCATCTTCATCTGAATCTCAAAGTAAAACTCACGTGAAGGAATGTGGTAGTAGTGCTGATCTTGACAATCCTTCCTGTGGATTTCCTCTTCTAATTAGGACTTCCGAGCAGCCAGAAAGTAAAATTGGAACGAATACTGGGAAAGGACCCAAATATCTGAACACTTCATTGTCTGGGGGCATTAGTGAGGAAGCAAACAAAGAGCACTCTATTTCTCAGGATACTAAAGGAAATGATGCATCTTCGGGGGACAGAAGCTTCACCTTTGAGGTTCCTCCAATGGAAATTTGGTCTAAAAAAGAAGCTGGCAGGAATTGGCAACCTTTTTCTAGTGTTCAGCATGACAAAATATCCTCGGTAAGT
This sequence comes from Hibiscus syriacus, assembly GCF_006381635.1. Taxonomy (NCBI): domain Eukaryota; kingdom Viridiplantae; phylum Streptophyta; class Magnoliopsida; order Malvales; family Malvaceae; genus Hibiscus; species Hibiscus syriacus. The sequence goes on from NW_024063446.1 coordinate 219,427, forward strand.
GCTGCTTTCTTGAAGTCAACCTTTCTCTCTAATAGTTCCCTGATTTTTATTTTCTAGATGATATTTTTCAAGTATTTTGTGGTGCTATATTTTATCATTTTTCCTGGTCATGCTCTCTTGCACTTGTTCTCTCACTTTTGTGTTCATACAACAAGAAGGCTGGTGAGAGAACTCCATCAACCTCTGGTTCAACCAAAGTAGGTCGCGAAACAGCTGAAGAGGTGAGTCGTTCAAAACTTCAGCGATCCAAGAGGGAGAATGTGTCTGGTAGCTCCAAGGAGACTTCTGAGCGCAGAATGAGGCAAGCAGGAAATAAGAGCACTGGAAAGGCAGCTGCTAAAAAGGGCATTGTTGCAAAAGATAAGACTCCTGCAAAACAATCAGAAAGAAGTGATAAAACAGGTAATGCATCGCTCAGTACAACTGAGATTGACCAGCTTGTGAAATCCAATGAGATGCAACACTTTGAACACTTGGAAGGTGGTACTATGGAACCATTTGGTGTTCTTTTTATGTCTGTATTAATTTGCTGGACTAAAAACCCTCAGTTCTTTATCTGCAGTTTTTCACCAGCCTTTTACAGATCCGCAACAAGTTCAGTTAGGTGCTCAAATTTTTGTATATGGAGCTCTGATGTAAGTACTGTAACTTCTTTCTCTCTCTTTTCTCCATTTTGGTATATCTTCGTACTGCATTGACATGTTTTGGCATTGTAATATCATTGTCAAGTCTAGATGTCTATGGCGTTTGCTTTTCTCCTGGGGACTTTTAATCATTATATATTGTTGTTGCAGTCAATTAACAGCACCAGATGAGTCTTGTATGATATCAGCATTTGGGGGACCTGGTTAGGTTTTCTTATCCTTAGCTATTACCTTGGGCTTTTTTAAAAATAATAAAAAAATATATATAATTACTATTTTGTATCTTATGCAGATGGAAGAACCATATGGGAGAAAGCCTGGCGAGCATGTATGGACAGGGTACATCGTCAAAAATCTCATCTTGAAAGCCCTGAAACTCCGTTGCAGGCACGTATAGGTATTTATCTTGACCTTAAATTGTTGAAACAATATCTTCTGGTTCTGTTGCCTATTAACTGCGTGCCTTGATGAGATGCTCAGGTGCTAAAACTCCTGATCTATCAATCAAACAAAACGTACTGCAGACTAAGATTACATCCTTACCTGATAGTCAGTCTAGCGGGAAGGATACTCCAACAACAACTGGAAAGCCAATGATCCCCCTTTCCTCACCACTTTGGACTATTCCTACGCCTTCCAGTGATGCTCTTCAACCTAGTAGCATTCCAAGAGGCGCAGTTGTGGATTATCAGCAAGCACTTTCTCTCTTGCATCCCTCACCTATAAGGGATTTTGTTGGACATAATGCTTCTTGGGTGTCCCAATCCCCTTTTGGTGGCCCCTGGGTTCCACAGAGTTCCACATTTGATAGCAGTGCTCATTTTCCTGTACATCCCATCACAGAAGCAATTAATTTAACTGCAGTAAAAGAGGCAACTGTGCCTAATTCTTCTGTCATTAAGCAGGTTTCCAATGTTCTTACAGGACTCTGTAGTCCTGCTAATGCCTTTGCAGGGACTTCCCTGCTTGATAACAAAAAAGTAACATCCAGATTAGTCAGAATTCTGCTGATCCAAAGCCTAGAAAAAGAAAAAAGTCAGTTTCCGAGGACCCTGGGCAGATTACACTTCATTCTCAAGCAGAGTCTGTTTTGGCTACTGTTGTGAATAGTCATGCCTCTACACCTGCTTGTATTACAAGCCCTGCTACCATTATTTCGAAGTTGCCCGCTAACAATTTTATTACATCTGTGTCTGCTGATCATATAAAAAATGATGATCGAGATTCAGATCAGAAGGCTACTCTGTCTGCAGAGACCCTTGGTAAACTCAAGGAGGCACAAAAGCAGGCGGAGGATGCTGCTGCCCTTGCTGCTGCTGTTGTTAGTCACACTCGGGAAATATGGAATCAGTTGGAGAAGCAAAAAAATTCTGAGTTGGTACCAGATGTTGAAACAAAGCTGACTTCCGCAGCTGTCGCAATAGCAGCAGCAGCTGCTGTAGCAAAGGCTGCAGCTGCAGCTGCCATGTTGCCTCAAATGCTGCCATCCAAGCAAAGTTGATGGCTGATGAAGCATCGGTCTCAAGTGGCTACAGAATTCCTCTTCTAACTAATGCAATCTCTTCTGATAGCGTGAATCTTGACAAGGCAACTCCTGCATCCGTCTTGAGGGGTGATGCTGCTGCTACTAGTTCAAATTCTGTTATTGTTGCTGCAAAGGAAGCTTCTAGGAGGAGGGTAGAAGCTGCTTCAGCTGCATCAAAGCAAGCCGAAAACATGGATGCCGTTGTTAAGGCTGCTGAGCTGACAGCTGAAGCAGTATCACAGGCTGGGAAAATTGTTATGGGTGAGCCTTTCCCATTGACTAAATTGGTAGAAGCTGGTCCAGAGGCATACTGGAAAGAATCCCATGCAGTTTCTGAGCCAGATGATGCTGCCAAAGAACATGCAGACAAAGGTGGTAATGTGGAGGCTCCTGGTTCATTTTCCCGGCATCCACAAGAGGTTCCCATTGATAAGAGTGAAAAGCAGAGTAATAACCATGAAATGTCATCAATTCTTAGAGATATGGCCAGAGAGTCGATGCAGGATCATTCCAGGCTGACAGATGGGATTCTGGATGCTGCTGCTACAATTGGAAATGATAAATCGGGACAAAAGGGCCACAAAAGGTCCACTAATGCTGAACATGGGAAAGGAGAGGAAACTTTGAAAGATAACAATATGAGGGAAGGTTCCCATGTTGAGGTTTGTAGATTGTACTTGATATATAAGTTTAGGTTTTAATCTTTTGTAAATTATATTTCACTAAGTTCTAACATGCTGTTTTATTTGATGGAAATATGTCCATATACTGGTGCATTTGAAAGTTTTTGCGTTTGTCTTAGTTGCTTTAGGGAAGCGTTGCAGTTGAACATGTTTTGTTGATCTTAGGTTCATTATATGATCATTTACAATTTACCGTTTTCTGATTTATAGGTATTGAGGGATGGAGGAGGCTCGAAAGTAGCATGGTTCCCAGCTGGTATTCTGGATTTGAAAGATGGCAAAGCTTATGTGTATTACAATGAACTTCGATCAGAGGGTGAGCTATATCGCATAGCTTACTTTGGTCGAATCAACTGGGTGATGATAATAAATAAAGACAATTTGTCGGACAATCCTTGACCTTAATTTTTAATAAATCCTATGTTGATGTCTAGCCAACTACACTTTATTTTGGGGAATAATGCATGAGATCGTTTCTATTCTGAATCTAGAATTCTACTTGCATGATGTGTGTGTCTATTGTGGGGAGATAAAAAATACAATTAAATACACAGAATGAGGATGTCTTACTTTTCTGATGTATATTTCTACACATCTTGTGTGTTGCAATAATTTCTTATGTGAAAAGCATCTTCTTTGGAGATAACTGGAGGTTTCGTCTCATGCACATATAAATTAAGAAGGTTGCTTTCTTAACAAACTTGTTTTGACTGCTGGTCTTACAGATGGTGAAAGGCTAAAGGAATGGGTGGAGCTTGAAGGGGAAGGTAATAGAGCACCCAGAATACGCAATGCTCGTCCTATTACAGTCATGCCATTTGAAAGAACAAGGAAGAGACGCAGGGGTGCCATGAAGGACTATAATTGGTCCGTTGGAGATAGGGTTGATGCATGGATGCAAGATAGGTATGCTTGCATTGTTTTCTATATATTCTTGCAGTGCATCGGATCAAAAAGGAATGGTACTATTGAAGATAATATAACCATTAAAAAATCAATATGAATTATGAGAATGTAGTGCAAGGATAATTTGTCATGATTTGCTTGCCAAACTAGCAACATGAGCGGTTTGGCTTATTTCCCTTGAACTATACTACGAGATGAATCCATAATTTCTTATGCATGCTCAACTCTTGCTAGCTGTACAACGGTGAAAACTGCTAAGATTGTTTAGTAAATAGTGGTAGATAAGCTATACAAGTAATATTGTCACTTGGGTAATGTTAGATTTACCGTCTTGAAATATTTAATTTTCAGCTGGTGGGAGGGAGTTGTCAATGAGAGGAGCAAGAAAGATGAAACATCGTATACTGTCCATTTTCCTGGTATGTGCGACATTAATAATCTTGTTTGTAATCTGCTCTGTATTAATGTCTATGCAGCCTCTACTCTGAGAATTTTAAAGGTTTTCTTTGCTATTTGTACTGCAGCTCAAGGAGAAACGTCTGTTGTCAAAGCATGGCTTCTACGTCCTTCTCTGGTGTGGAAGAATCGTAACTGGGTTGAATGGTCCAGTTCTGGGAATGATGACAGCTCTTCCTTTGAGGTGATATTGACTTATATTTTATGATTGATGTTTCTCTGAAAATACTTTAATGGCTTGTTTGTACCAAGTAGTTGATCTGGCTTTCAGGGTGACACCCCACTGGAAAAACGACCGAGGATTGGAAGTCCCGTGGTAGTTTCCAAAGACGAAGGAACATATAGTTTTGACAATGAGGAATCCGAAAAACCTGATGACACGAGATTGATGGATTTACCTGTGGCTGAAAAAATATTTAATATTGGTAAATGCACCAGGGAAGAGAGTAGGCTTGTTTCACAAAGAATGAAACGTTCGGGTTTAAAAAAGAAAGGTTCAAGGGTTATTTTTGGTGTTCCTGAGCCAGGAAAGAAGAGAAAGTTTATGGAAGTAAGCAAACATTATGTTGCAGATCAGAGCAGTAGAACTCATGAAACAAGTGATTCTGCTAAATTTATGAAAAGTTCAATGCCTCGGGGACCTGAGCCTGGTGGAACAAAAACTAAAACTGAACCAAAGGATAAACGAATGGTTGTATCCAAGCCAAAGGTTCTCAGGTCTCGAAAAGCACCCAGGGTTTCTAGTAGAACTGTTCCTCAGAAGGACAGCTTGTCAAGCAATGTGGGTTCTGAACCTGATGATGCTGAGAATATATCAGGAGAGCATAACACGGAGTTCATATCGATTTCAAGTTCTAATGGAGCACCAGAGGACCGGGCATTATTTTCTTCTATGGCTATCTCATCAGATGCACCCCCCAAGAAAGCTTCTGTCTCAAATGCTAAATCTGAACCTATTAGTAAAGGGAAACTTGCACCGGCTTCTGGGAAGTTGCCCAAAGTTGAGGAGGAAACTAAAACCGTCTCTGAAGCTGTTGAACCTCGTAGATCTAATAGGAGGATTCAGCCGACATCAAGAGTAAGTAAATAGATGTATTCCTTTGTTCTCTATCTTTGTGCCGCTTACTGATCTTGTTTGTCGTCCACAGCTCTTGGAAGGACTGCAAAGCTCGTTGCTCCTCTCGAAAGTTCCGGTTTCACATGACAAAGGTCAAAGCAAGACTACTAGAGGTGAAGTTTAAATTTCTTATCACTCGGTATTCTTCAATCAGTGTACTCTTTTCCGTTCCTTCCGTCTTGCTTCTCGTTGAATGTTCACCGACCATGCGTGTAATGTATCCTATATAACAGGAAATAACCAAGGTTGAGAGGAAGGCAACTGTTTTGCGACATGGGAATCCAGTCTCTTGGGAAATTGGATGAGCAACAGGCAACATTAAAGAGTGTAATTTATGACGTGGCAGATAGAGCTAGGAACCATAATTGCTTCTTCAGTTATTTGGATTTTGAGATGTAGCAGTATATTTATATAATATTTATTTTTCAATTGTTTTTTACCCTTAATTTTGTTTATAATTATAATCTGAGCTCTCATTATCGTCTCGACTCCTATTTGCACCAGCTCTAGTCTCAACCCGACCCGACTAATTATTTTCATCCAACAAGATAAAAAGATAATTGAAAAGATAAATATAAAGAAAAATATCATAACAATTATCTTTAAATATGTATATCGATATTATAATAACTATTTCGAGTGAAGTTAGGTAAAAAAATTGTTTTAAATGCAACTCCGTTCTTAACTATTTTAATATGTTTTGAAATATAATATTTTCTATTTCAATATGTTTGAATTAAAATATTTTGAAATATTGATCTTATAGAGTTGGATCAAGTTATAAATATTAATTTTAAATATTTCGATAATCTCTAATTACAAGTGATAAGAGATCTGAGAATAAATTCCCTATTTAACCAGAAAAAAAGAGTCAAAATCATGTATCATTGTAGAGTATTTTTTAATAAATTAATCATTCAAATAACATAAATGTAGTTCACTTGGTCAGGAAACACTTCTTCATGCTCATCCTCCTTGGCTCCTACAACTGCCTCTTTTTCCTCCTCGTTGCTTCTCTTCCTGGATCCTTGATTTTCTTTAAACTGTTGAAACCGATGATCTCTGCTCTCGTTGCCGCCGATATCACTTGCCGGCTTCTCGCATATACAAGAATATGGATACTCATGGAATTCACCACGTCCGGCTCTCATCTCATCCGGTTCTACCATGAATCCTCTTTGAACCTCCCTCACCTTTTCGGCAAAGGTATCCCAATCCATTTGATCCCTTTCCATCAACAATGGACTGAGCCTCTTGGCATTTGGTCTTATGGTCCTCTTGTGCCCCATGTACCTCCTTCCAATCCAAAAACAACAGAGATATTACACAAAGAAATATAATAAGCTGCTTAAGATGTGACGGGAACAACTAGATTTCTCACCTTCGACCGGCGAGAATCTTGGCCATGTTTCCGTTATTATTGGTGACGAATGCATTGCTTTCGTAGCAAACAATGAAGTCGATGGCTGCAAGGGAAGAAGAGTGAGGAAGAAAAGGCTTCAGCTCTTCATGTGCAAGCGTCTCTTTTGTATACAAGTTTGGAAAGAGATGTCTTAGTGGTGCCAGAGTCTCTTCTCCACCATATATTTCTCCTGATGCAACGTAGATGTATGTGTCGTTTTGGAAACCAAGTGCCCTCAACATCAACCCTACTTCATGGGGAGTAAGCGGACATTTACCTCGCCTTCCCTCTGCAACTGCATCGCTGTCCTGCACGAATACGAGGACAAGTGCAATTTAAGTAAATGCAGGGCAATGTTTATAAATGGTTCAAAAATCGTAAAGGGCGGTATCTCACCGGCAATGTTTCCCATCGTTTTCGTATCTCTCCGAGCTTGTGTCTCTCCTTGTCTCCTCCTCCGAAGAAACAACCGGAAAATGCTAGCATATCTTGTCGTTTTCACACTCTCAAAGCTTGTTTGAAATGATGCTGGCTTCCGATATTGTTTATAGATACCTCAATATCAAAAGTTGTTAGGTATGGCTCATAAATATATCAGTAAAGAGGACAGGAGATGGAGCGGAGTGAGCGAAACGAACATCAACTGTCCTTACAAAGAAAGTCTCGTTGTGGGGTTACGAATTATGTGGGTTGGGAGTGCGGGGTGTAGCTCCCGCGGTACGGTACAAGGTTGATTTTGTAATTATGTACAAGGATTTTCTATTATAAATGAAGATGTAACTTAGACCTAAAATATCATTGAATAAAACTTCTAACGCCGCTTAAACACCGAGGACGTAAGCACATTGTCGAACCTCATAAAATTCTCGTGTTCTTTTATTTTCTTTACTCGTTTTCGTCAACAAAAACTAAAACACAAAAAGAACATGAAAAATTAGAGATTAGAGGGAGAGATGCGTGAGATTCCGCGTGTTTATGGGGAAGTTGATGAACGAGGAAGAAGACAAACGGTTTTTTAAAATATGCCATAATTACGAGGGAAAGTTTAGTTAATGCCAGGGTCAACTTAGTAATATCACTAAAAGCTAATATATCATACATTATGTTAAAATGATTTTTTAATCATTAAACTTTTAAATATTATAAAACAGTTATCAAAATTTTTAAATGATTTTTAAATTTTTTAAATTATTATAAAAGATTCATTAAATTTATTAACATATTATAAAAAGATTATTAAACTTATCAAAATTTATTATTATCTATAAAACTATTTTTAACATTTTGATAAATTTAATGTTTATTTTATATTATTTGAAAGTTGATGACTAAAGTGACTATTTCATCCTAGTTTAATTTATAGTTTATTTACCCTAAAAACTAGTTTGAATTCGATACATAATATATTTATATTAAATGAATTAATTTTATGTTAGTTGTTAATTTTATTGAAGGTAACTATCCTAAAATTTTATTTGTATATATCTTATATAAATATTTTTTTTATAATTAATATATATGTATTGACCGAGAAAAATAAGTTTAAGTTATCTTGACACAACTAACGACCGAAACTATGCAGTTTTCGTTATTTCGTTACGATTTCATCCTCCTCTTGTTCCTTTTCCTCTGTTTTTTCCCACGTGCTTGTTTTCCCGCCAGAATCACACCGGAGCAAATAACTGTCACAACTACCGACGACACACATACGCACAGGGCCGCGTGGTTTAACTTCACTCGCTTTAAGGACGCCGAAAACGGTAGCCACGTCATCTCCGGCATGTCGGAACTCAAGAAATACTTCCAACGTTTCGGGTACCTCTCGGTCCGAAACGAAAGTTTCACTGGCGCTTACGACACCCAATTTGAATCCGCCGTTATCTTGTACCAGAGAAAACTCGGCTTACCGGTCACCGGGAAGCTCGATTCCGACACGACATCGACGATCATAGCGCCGAGGTGCTGCGTCTCCGATTCCTCCCCCGCGAAGATCCATGCAACGAAACACATTGCCTATTTCAACGGAATGCCCAGATGGAACAACGATTCGGTTTCGACGACGACGACCATGACGTTAACCGCCTTCTCCCCTTCGAACATGATAAACTACATAACCTTACCGGAAATCCGAACAGTTTTCAAACGTTCGTTCTCGAGATGGGCTTCGGTGATTCCCATAAACTTCACGGAAGTTCAAGAACACGAGGAAGCCGATATAACAATCGGGTTTTACGGCGGCGACCACGGCGACGGGGCCTTAGGAGTGTTAGCTCATTCATTTGCGCCGGAGAACGGAAGGATTCACTTCGATGAAGATGAAACGTGGGCCGTAGATTTCAAGAAAGCGAAATCTAAGTCGGCTGTTGACTTGGAGTCGGTAGCGACTCACGAGATCGGTCATATTCTAGGGTTGGGTCATAGCTCGGTCCAGGACGCCGTGATGTACCCGAGCTTGAGTCCTCTAAGAAGAAGAAGGGAACTGAAACTTGACGATGTCGAAGGTGTTCAAGCTTTGTATGGGTCGAACCCTAACTTCGAGATCAGCTCTTTGTTAGAATTCGATAATGTTTCTAACAAAGGAACTGGACTTGTCTGTAGATCGTCAAACTGGACTCTTTCTTTGGTAGTGCTACTGTTCTTCATTCTCTTGGTGATAGTTTAGGTTCTATTTTTAGGGTTATTTATGGGTGAAGAAAGAAAAAAAGTTCACACCCAAACAATTTTTTTGAAAACAATTCTTTGGTCCTTTAAGTAAATAAATTTGTAATTTTATTAATTTATTTATTAAATTGAAGATTTTTTTTAAAAATAATACGAGGTGATTATAAGGTATATTTTTTTAATTATTGACAACACCTACACAATTACAAATGGAACTGCTTGAATTAATACCTCTAGAAATAACATCTTCCCTTTGATCACATAAAAATGAGATAGCCTTTGATAAAAAGATAAATCAAATGTTAAATCTTTTCTAACTTTTTATTCAGTTTAATCTCTAAATTTTTTATGTAATCCTGAATTGATTTTCATTTATTTTTAAATTTTATAATTAATCTAATATGAATATTTATAGTATAGTTAATTTAAACGTAATTAACTATTATTTCTTTCGCTATATGATTCTTATTAAGTTAAAATATAAATTTTATAGTTTTTGGTTAAAGATAACATTTAATCATGTTAAAAACACGATTTTTTTCATATCGATAATTATAGTGATTTGGAAGTCTAATAATTTATTGACACAACTGGCAATGTTTAAGATTTTTATCCATTTATTAATTACAAACGGGTCGGTCCAACATTTATTCTTAACAAATACACATGAATTTGATTTGTATTAAACTCATGAATATCAATAAACGCATCAAGTGACCATGGTAAAAGGAGACAATCACAAACCACGCAGCTTCTTTTATCACTCGACATTTTCCATTTCGATCCAACTACAAGCAGTTTCTTTTATTACTCTTTGGTCCCTCGTGAGCTTTCTCATTGCACTCATCTCCCTCCATTTTTGATGGTATACAAAAACGTTAGACATCATTACATAAACATAATTAATTCAATCAACTTTGATTGAAGCGGCATCTCGTTGTGTGACCCAGTCGGGTTCCAAGTCCCTTTGAGTTTTGAGCTGCTCGAACTGCTGGATCTCTTTCGTCAAATCGCCGTTGTGAGCATAACCGGAGATCATAGCATTCCAAGTCACCAAATTCTTTCTCGGTAATGATCGGAACATAGACTCCGCGTTCTTAGCGTGCCCGCATTTGGAGTACATGTCAATGAGAGCACTTCCCACAACAACAGATGTATCCAAACCACGCTTTATTGAAAATGAGAGACCTGCAATTCCGCTTAGGATGATTGAAAATGAGAATTGTCCATTTGAACATCATTGGAGTGCATTTTATTGAAAAACCGGAGAGCATCCCGTGGTCGGTTTCGATTAACATATCCGGTCAGAATCGAAGACCATGTAGCTGAATTTGGACTCAGTGTATCGAGTAAAATACCGATCGCATCATCTATGTTTCCGAACTGAGCAATGCCACTGATCAATTCATTGTAAGATATAGTATCACGGACCGGCATTTCACTCCATACACTAAAGGCTTGCTCAAGGTTTCCATTATTAGCACAGGCCGCTAAAACCGAATTCCACGAAATAATATCCTTATCATCATGCTGTCAAAAACCAAATTGGCGTCGCCCACAGCCCCGCATTTACATACGAATCAATCAAGCAATTCCCAACAACAATTGCACATTCAAAGCCAAACTTCAAAACGCTGGAGTGAATTGACTTGCCTAAATGCAAAAATCCAGCTGACCACAAAACGAGTACTCATTGCAACAAATTTCGGACCTATGAAGCTCAAGAAACAAACCCAAAGCTTTACGGAACTTCCCAGTTTGAACATGCGCATAAATTATAGAGTTCCAAGAAATGACACTCCGTCGAGCATTTCAACAAACAGTTTACCCGCTTCATGTTAGGAAATAAACCGAGTACGAGTAATTTCCCTATAACCAAATTAGTGAGAATGCGAAATAAAAGCGGAAAAATAATACCCAAAATTGATAACGGAGTTCAACCAATTGTGCTTACGTCTCCGGGCTGTTGCAGATCTTTTACTAAGAAAAATTTACAGGTGTTTACACAACACACTTGAGAGAGAACTAGAAGATTTTGGGATGATTTTGAAGCTAAATGAGCTAGGGTATTTATAGTTGAAACTTAAGGGCTAATCTTGTAAATACCATAAATTGCAAAGGACTAAAAAATGCACTTTCCCATTCTTTTTCAAGGCAGCCGGCTGCTAATTCATTAGCAGCCCATGTGCCTTTATAATTTTCAACAATCTCCCACTTGAAGACTGATTTTAATCTGTCTTCAGACCTCGATCGATGCAGCATCATTTCTAGTTTTATTACTCTAGCATGCCAACTGAAGCTGAACACAACTTCAGTTTTTCCGTGGTCACCGTCTTTGTCAACATGTCTGCCGGATTTTGAGCTCCACTGATCTTTTCAAGTTTCAAAATCTCATCTTCCAGAAGAGACCAGATAAAATGATATCGCAATTGTATGTGCTTCGTCCTGAAATGAAAAGACGGATTCTTCGCTAGATGGATAACACTTTGACTGTCGCAATACAAGACATTGTTTTCTTGTTTCTTGCCTAACTCTTCCAAGAAACTTTGGAGCCAGACCATCTCCTTGCTGGCTTCCGTAACAGCGACATATTATGCTTCGGTTGTGGAGAGAGCAACTATCTTCTGTAGTTGAGAAACCCAACTCACTGGGGTTCCTCCTAGAGTATAGACATACCCTGTAGTGCTCCTTCTGATGTCAACATTTCTGGCTAAGTCAGCATCTACATAGCCTGTCAGTATCGTATCTCCACCTTTGAAACAAAGTGCTTTGTTTGTGGTACCTCGCAGATATCTGAGGATCCATTTGACTGTTTCCCAGTGTATTTTGCCTGGATTATTCATGTACCTGCTAACAGCTCTCACTGCTCGAGCAATATCTGGTCTGGTACAAACCATGGCATACATCAGACTTCCAATTGCTGAGGCATATGGCACCTTCACCATGTGTGCACGTTCTTCCTCCGTCTTTGGTGACTATTCTTTGGAGAGTCTGAAATGAAAACCTAAAGGTGTACTTACTGGTTTAGCATCTTGCATGTTGAACCTGGAGAGTACTTTGTTGATGTACTCAGCCTGTGATAACATCAAAGTCCCCGAATTTGTGTCTCTCTTGATCGTCATCCCAAGAATCTGCTTTGCAGCGCCCAGATCTTTCATAGCAAACTGCTTCGACAATTTTTGCTTCAAGTGTATAATCTCTTGCATGTCTGAGCCTGCAACGAGCATGTCATCAACGTACAATAATAAAATAATGAAGCTGTTGTCGAACCTCTTGATGTAGCAACAATGATCTGCTTGTCATCTGGTAAAACCACTGCTACCCATGAAACTATCGAACTTCTTGTACCACTGTCTAGGAGCTTGTTTTAAACCATACAAGCTCTTCTTCAACCTGCATACCAGGTTTTTCTTGCCTGCCTCTATGAAGCCTTCTGGCTGCCTCATATAGATTTCTTCCTCCAAATCACCACGAAGGAAAGCTGTCTTTACATCTAACTGCTCAAGATGTAAATTCTCTGCAGCTACAATTTTCAACATCAGTCTGATTGTAGACAGTTTTACAACTGGAGAGAAAATTTCATTGTAGTCAATACCTTCTTTTTGCTGAAAGCCTTTGACAACCAATCTTGCTTTGTAGAGTTTTCTCCCATCGTGCTCTTCTTTGATCCTGTAAATCCACTTGTTATGGAGCGGTTTCTTGCCTGGTGGTAATTCAGCTAATTCCCACGTCTGATTTGACATAAGCGAGTCCATCTCATCTTTCATGGAAGACTCCCACTTGATTGAATCATCCACCTGTATCGCTTCATCATAGCACTCTGGTCCACCATTGTCAGTCAGCAACAAGTAGTGCAAAGAAGGCGAATACCGTTGGGTTAGTTTAGGAATTCTGGAGGAGCGTCTCAGTTCTGGTGTGCCTGGTTCTTCCTCTTGAACTGCTTCAGGACTGATCTGAACATCATTTCCAGAAATCTCCTCGAACTCAGCAAATTCCTTTGTTTCAGCTTCGGTATTACTTGATTCTGCTGTTGACCTGTCTTTGTACATCACATTTTCATTGAAAATGACGTCTCTGCTTCTGATGATCTTTCGATTTTCGTAGTCCCAAAACCGGTAACCGAACTCATCACCACCGTAACCAACAAAGACGCATTTGTTGGACTTGGCATCAAGTTTACTTCTTTCAGCAGAGTTTATGTGTACATAAGAAATACAACCAAACACTCTTAAGTGTGAAAGGTTTATTTCTTTCTTGCTCCAAGCTTCCTCTGGTATTCCGCCATCCAAAGGAACTGAGGGTACACAGTTGATCAGGTAAGCTGCAGTGTTGATAGCTTCAGCCTATAGAAATTTGGGCAATCCGGCATGTATCCTCATGCTTCTGGCACGTTCATTCAGAGTTCTATTCATGCGCTCTGCTACGCCATTCTGCTGCGGTGTTATGGGAACTGTTGTCTCCATCTTGATCCCATTATTTGCGCAGAAATCTCTGAATCTACTGTCTCTATATTCTCCTCCATTATCAGACCTCAACCGCTTGACTTTCAAACCAGTCTCATTTTCCACCATGGCCTTCCATTTTCTGAAGATATCGAAGACTTCTGATTTCTTCTTCAGAAAATAAACCCACACCTTCCTTGTTGAATCATCGATGAAGGTGACATAATATAGTGAGCCTGCAAGAGATGGAACTGGGGATGGTTCCCATACATCAGTATGAACCAATTCTAACCTTTCTGCCTTGGGTGTCTTGCCAATCTTTGCAAAACTGACTTTCTTTTGTTTGCCAAAGATGCAATCCTCGCATAGTCCGACATCTACATTCTTTAGATCTGGCAGCTTCCCTTTTGACAAAAGTGTCTTCATCCCTTTCTCGCTCATATGGCCAAGCCTTTGGTGCCATAGGTTTGATTTTCCATTAGCATCTGCTGCAGCAATGATATTCTCTAAATTTGAGGTTACATAGAGAGTACCAGTCTTCTTACCACGAGCAATGACGAGTGCTCCTTTGGTAATCTTCCATTCACAGCCTGAAAAAGTTGTGCTATATCCTTCTCCATCAAGCTGTCCTACAGAAATCAGATTTCTTTTGAGGCCATGAATATGTCTTACTCCTTTCAGCGTCCAGGTGGTCTGGTTTGGCAACTTTAGTCGGATGTCTCCTTTTTCGACGATCTTCAAGGTTTCATCATCAACTAGATGAACCTTCCCAAAATCACCACTGACATAGTTCTCCATGATTTCTTGGTACGGGGTGGAGTGGAAAGATGCTCCTGAATCCAAGATCCATGATTCAATCGGACTGTTGACACTTAGAATCATGGCATCACCTGTCTCCTCTGTCACGTTGGTAGATTCCTGTGCACCGGTATCTTTCTTCAGTACTCGGCAATCTCTTTTAAAGTGACCTTTCTTGCCACAATTATAACAGGTAAAATCTTTTTCCTGTTCTTGATTTGCCCATTCTGGATTTTGATCTGCCATGATTTGAATTTCTTTATGAAGTTCTTCCTCTAGACTCCGTGTGCAAGGCTAAGGAGGTTGATGCTTCACCCGATTCTCTCCGTCGAATTTCTTCACTCAATACCAGATCCCGAACATCGTCGAATTTCAATTTGCTGTTTCCCGACGAGCTGCTGACTGCTGTAACAGTAGCATTCCAACTGTTTGGTAGAGATGATAAGAGAATTAAAGCTCGAACTTCATCATCGAATTCAATTTCCACTAAACTCAACTGGGTTGTGATTGTGTTGATTCATTTAGGTGTTGTGCCACCGATGCCCCTTCCGTCATCCGCAAATTGAATAATCCCTCATCAAATGAACTTTGTTTGAGGCTGATGGCTTCTCATACATACTGGAAAGAGCCATCATAAGACCGCCGTGGTCTTTTCCTTTGCTATGTTGAAAGCAACATTGCGGGATAACGTCAGTCGGATAACTCCGAGGGCTTGTCTGTCGAGAAGAGCCCAGTCTTCATTCTTCATGCCCTCTGGTTGCTTTCCTGAAATAGGTTGATATAGATTTTTCTGGTAAAGAAAATCTTCAATCTGCATCTTCCAAAAGCCAAAGTCCGCACCATTAAACTTTTCAATTTTCACCTTCCTTTCGTCTGCAGTCATCGCTCCCACTCGAATCTGGCTTCGTTTGGATCGTTTCTGACAATTTCTGCGAACCGCCGTGTATTAGAACACCTCCGTCTACAAACTCGTATCGCCGACTGAATTTCACTATTCACGAAATTCACTATTCATATGAATAGTGATGAATAGTAACCTCGCAGAAAATTGACAAAATTCACAACCAAAAGCTCTGATTACCAGTTGTTAGAAAATAAACCGAGTACGAGTAATTTCCCTATAACCAGATTAGTGAGAATGCGAAATAAAAGCGGAAAAAAATACCCGAAATTGATAACGGAGTTCAGCCAATTGTACTTACGTCTCCGGGCTACTGTAGATCTTTTACTAAGAGAAAATTTACAGGTGTTTACACAACACACTTGAGAGAGAACTAGAAGATTTTAAGATGATTTTGAAACTAAATGAGCTAGGGTATTTATAGTTGAAACTTAATGGCTAATCTTGTAAATACCATAAATTGCAAATGACTAAAAAATGCACTTTCCCATTTTTTTTCAAGGCAGCTAGCTGCTAATTCATTAGCAGCCCATGTGTCTTTAAAATTTTCAACACTTCACATAGAGAGTCGATTCGCCAATAATACCTCATCAAAGCGTTAGAAACAAACGCATTGGTGGCGACAAACCCAGATTTTAAAACGTAGTAATGAAGCTGTGAGCAGTAAGAGTCAAGACCCAGATCAGTCGAGACCCGAACCAAGTGAACTAGGGAGTAGTCGTCTGGTTTAATGCCGGAGTGGAGCATCTTGGAAGCCTCGTGTAACGTAAGGTCCATGTCGGTGGTGATTTGATAAGAGATTATATGATTGCTGCTGTTGTTTTAGCTGGTAAGGGTAGTTATTGACTCTCCCCAAGAGTGTTCTTCTCATAGCTTTGAATTTATGGCTTGGAAATATTAACAATCTTTTGGATGCTCCAAACCATTTGAATATATCCAACTAATAGAAACATATCCAAAAAAAGAAAAGCACTTTATGATGAAGACATTTTCATACTGTTTCTGATTTAAAAAACTCAAGCAAATGCTGCTGTTTTACACTCAAGCCTATGTTTTGAGTCTAGGGATTTACTAGTACAATGCTCATTATGGTGTCATAAAAGAGGAATTTAAATTATGAGTTAAAAAAAAACACGAATTAAAAAGAGAATTTATTTGCAGTGCCAACTACAATAAACCAATTTCGTCCGGACAAAATGGAGCCGGTCGATATTATGCAGGCACAAAATCGCATTATCGGCGAGAGTTTTCGATTGGGGAGCCAGGACCTCGATTGCAGCTCTTTGCGAGAACTTAGTCTTTTCTTTCTAATTGGTTAATGTAGCAGCAAGGCAGTTTTTCATCCCCATCTGATAACGGCAGAACCCCAAGTTAGACCTGCACCGAAACCTGAAGCCGCAATCGTGTGGCCTGGCTTCACCTTCCCGTTTCGAACAGCTTCGTCCAATGCCAAAGGAATGGATGCAGCACTTGTATTGCCATAATTAGCCAGATTTGATATGACCTTTTCCGGTGGGAATTCTAGACGTGTTGCAACTGCATCGATAATCCTCTGGTTTGCCTGCATTAAACAAATTCTAGTTAGATTTTTCTGGTCTCTAAATCAAAGGAAGATATTATTCAGAATACTGTCCTCGGCTATCATATATGTGAACCAGTAGGCCACAGTTTATCGAAATTCCAATCGCTATGGCTTTATTTGTCACGGTTCATGGCATGATCAACATTTATATTTTCCCAACTGTAATGAAGGACAAATCTTGGCACCAGTAATATTGGAGTGTTCGGGGACCCGGTTAGGCCAGCAGGCCAAGTAAATGGCACGACATTTTAATGAAAGTAAAATGTATACCATCTTTGTACATCTAAATGATATATATATATATATATACCTGATGGAGCAGTAACCAGTCAACGTCCGATGCTTTGAGGTCTGCTTTTTCCAAGGCAGACTCAATTGATTGCGGCACACATCGGACAGCAAAGCGAAAGACTTCTTTACCATTCATCTGTACGCAGGTATAAGAGGACCTTTTTGGAGGGAATTCTAATGCCGAACCATTAGAACCCAACAGATCATTGATTTCGTTGTCATTTATGGGGGCACCGAGATGTCTGAAACATCGTGCGACAGCTCAGTCAAATTGCTCAAAAGAAGCAATATAATATTTAAAAAAAATCCGCAAAAAGAGAAGCACATACCTTGCACCTTCACCATCACTATGCAAATCAAAGCTTAATAAACCATCCTCCTCAGAATCACAGACCTGCAGAATCGTTTGTATCTGGATCAGTGAATGATATCACATTCCATAGCAGAAGAGATGTACATGGTAACTATTTCTTCGGAAGAAACCATTTACCGAATCTCATAGAGCTTAATAAATAAGCTAACTTGAGAAAGAGTGAACTGATAAAAACTCGACATTGCCTCGTATAGACAAGAGTGGACTTATAAAAAGATGGTATTAGTGTGTTACCTGAACTACGACAGCACCAGCAGCATCCCCAAAGAGAATGCATGTTCCTCTGTCGGCCCAATCAACAAATCGAGAAAGAACATCAGCTCCAATTACTAAACATTACGCAAGCCACCTCCTGTAATTCACAAAGGTAAAAGTTTTATTCCAAACCACATTAACGGCTTGGTTTAAGAGTTCGATAAAGTGAACAAATTCATTACCCGAAGCAAGAAGCTGAGAACAGACCCAGCACAAATCCACTACATGCCGCAGTAATATCATGCGCTAGTTGAGATTTTGTGCAGCCGAGCTCTCTTGGACCTTACGACATAAATAAGGTTGCCAAAACACAAAAATTAGTGATCCGTAAAGCATACACAACCACTGTCTAAATAAGCACGTAGCAGCATCAAGACCCACATACAAAACTGAAGACAAGTGAAGCTCATGGAAAATCAACATCTTCTTGAATTATGCTAACCAAACAGTTATCTAAAGACTCCAAACCAAACCATGTTCTAAAAGTGGTATTTTCAGCAACACTTGATAAAATCAGCTACAACGTTCATGAAAATCACTAGAACATCAGTTACTTCCCTCTCAAAGGGAATGCCTAAACATAAAATCAAAATCTCAGGTCAAATCCCTATTCTTCAACCATAATTCATGTATGTTACTAAGTTTGTAATCTTCATGTAGTTATACTACTTCGCATGAGTTCCCACCACACAAAAAATTCACGGAAACCCCTAATGAAACCCAAAAAGGTGAACCAAAAGAAGTTTTGAGACCAATATAGAATCTACTAATATCAACAAATTTTCTCGAATACAGTGAAGCACAAAGCATGCATGCAGTACTCAAGTTCTTATAATACAAAAAACGTATGATCATATGTGGTAATCAAAACAAACAAGTTTGTGAAGATAAATCCGAGACATCTCACTTTTCAATTCTCTCTTTATGTTCAGAATATTTAGAAGCAGTCTTAAAAAAATGCATATAATAGAAGCATGCAATAGTAGATTTTAGACATCTAGATGTAGCTCAGAGAGAGAACAAATCATAAAAATTGCTATTTTATTAAAGCATCCTTAAAAGATTCCATGATTAATATTGACCCGTTCCTCCATACCTTGGGAGCATCACCGAAAATATCTTCCGGAGTAGATGTGCACATCAGGATCAGGTCGAGATCATCAGGTTCAACATCTGCCATTTTAAGGGCTTTCCTTGCCGCTTCAACCGCCAGGTTTCTTAAACTTTCCTTTCCTGTAAGAGCAACATTTAATTGTTATTTCCTCCACAAAGATACAAGGATGGCAAATAAAAGAGAGAAAATGTAAGCTTCAATGTTTCGTAAAAAAGAAAAATATGCCACAAGCTTTAAGCTAGGGATTTTTATCACATCAATGGAAGTTTGATACAAGTAGGAAATGCCGACAAAAGATAATATTCTACAATTGCACTGTTATGCATTAGACTATGTTCCAACCTGAAATAACCCGTCGGTTACGTATTCCAGTGCGGACAGATATCCATTCATCAGAAGTATCGACAATTTTTGCAAGATCATCATTGGAAACTGAAAGAGATGGCACCGCTGATCCACAACCAACTAGCTTGCAGCCTTTACTGACAAGCCTGTATTTTCCAGCAGTAAAATTGGAAAGTAGAACGTACATCAGGAAAATCATCATCTTTCGATGTTAAACAAGTATGAAAAAAAAATAAAGTGAACCAGCATCTCAATTCTGAAAGCCGGACTAGATTTGAAGCACACAATAAATACCACTACAGGTGTAATCGTTTGACACGATAAATTAGGAAATTTCAATGTCAAAGGGGATTGCAATGTAAGCATTTTACTTCAACTTAACCCCAAAGTCCTGCAAGGCTTCTCCATCGCCATTATAAGAGAAACAAAATGCTTCTAGTGTGAAACTATCGACGGGTCAGGCTCAGAATGAGATTTCTTTATACATATGGCGGAAACTCAAAACGACTAGTGATTTCCTCTATTCCTATTTCATAACCAGAGCAAATTTTACTATATCATATATAGACATGGATAACAACATACATTATTTCAGTATCAAGCTCGATACGATAAGTTGTTCTTGATCTGCCACATGCAGTATCCTAAGCTGATGATTATTTCGAAGTACCATTCTTAAGTTGGATGCCGAGTTTCATTAATAGTTAATTCAGCTAAGAACACTTAGAGCATAGAAATGTAAACATCTTGCTCACACCGAGTTTAATAGATACATGCAGAGCTGCCTTGCATACACTAGGTGGATTTGCAATTTCAGCTCATCAATAATTTTCGAGCCAGGATTATAATCCACCTAACGCAAGCATCACAGTTTCTGAGCAACACAACCAAATGAGAACCTAAACTCTGCAATTTAAACTCCCCCATGGATCTCCAGATGCACATGCATGTGCTTCTCGCTAGTGTGCAGGAACCATTAACCCTTGAACTTCACAACAACTACAACATGCAAACCACAAAACCCCAATAAAATTAAAACTCAATAATTTATCAATTTTATTGTGTATAACAAATATATTTGGGAAATCAAAACCGAACCAATAATCATACCTAAATCAATACCCAAAAGCCAAATTAAACGCAAATAATCAACCAAACTAGAATTAAATAAGAACCATATAAGCACGAGAAATTTACTTGGGTACTCGAGATTGAGAAGGGGAAACATGCGTCCCAGCACCTACAACGCCACTTGAGCACACTACCCTCCTAAAGATTCCTTCAGAGAAGCAAAACCCAGATCGAGAAACGCCTGTTGAAGGCTGAAGCTTTCTCCTCAGGGTCGGAGCCGAAGGTGTTAAAAAACCCGATGCATTGGCCATTTACACACCTAAAGAAACCCAACTTCACAACAGAAAAAGCTAAAAATATAGCTGGAAAATGAACGGTAGAGAGAGGGAAAGGCAAAGCTTTGAAACCTCGTATGAACAAAAGGAAGAAAGCAATGATCTTTTGGACGCAATAGGAAGAGAAACTCAAACAAATAAAATTTCGGGAATCAATTAAGCAAAAATAGAGTGAAGCAGAGGATTCAGTTGGGGTTTGTTTCTAGGTGAAGATCTTTGGAAGGTCCGAATAGTGAAAGAAAAAATAAAGTAGGGATTTTGGCAACCAAATATGAGGAAACTCCAATGGGTAGCCTTGTATTTTTGTACCTATAAAATGAGTTTGGTTAACGAAATAAAACATTACACAGAAATAAAAAATTATCAGGAATATAATTATTAGATATATTATATTTTATATTTGATTGGTTTAACAAGGATAAAAGATTATCGTGTTTGATTAAAGGAATAAAATATTATTAAAATGTATATTTTATCAAATTATCCTTATTATATATTTATTTTTTAACAAGTTGAATTTTATTATAATTAATTTAAATTTTAATTTTAATTTATAAAATTTATATAATTTTTTTATAAAATTGAAAAGATAAATACGTTTAATGAAAGAATAAAATTTTATTTTAATTCCTGAACTTCATATAAAATTATAATTATGAATTTTTTTTATAAATCTAAAATAGTTTAAGGATAAATTTATAATTTAACCTTCGTGAAATTTTTATTATTCAACGACAGAATAAGGATAATTTTTTTAAAAAAAATTAAGGGCATTTTAATCCAAAACGTCGATAATCCAACAACACCTAAGGAAATGGAGATAATCACATTCTCGGTAATATACTCCAAAAAATCACTGTTACTAATAAAAAATTAACATAAATAAGATTACCGGCCCATCAAATGAGAGAATAAGGATTTCTTTCCTTTGATAATAGGATATTACGTGAACCAAACGGGGCTTAAAAGTCATTTGTCAGTCATGCAAAGTGCTTCACCATGACCCCAAGATTTTTACGATTCAATTCAAGTTGACTGTTCTTTGCTGGGCTGGAAACAGTTTCAAGGCACGTGGCAAATACCCATTTGTTGATGGTTCGTTATTTTCAAGGTTCAGTTTGCATAGGATCAAGAGTTCAAATCCAAGTTTATCTGCTTGAATTCTTGTTAGGCTAAATTACAAATTTAATCACCTAACTTTACTCTTTTGTCACTAACATTTAAAAGTTTTCAATTTCTTCGATAAACTTAATACATTATGTTTTTTTGTCACTAGCTTTACTTCCTCTCCTATTTTGGTCACTCAGCCGTTAATAAAGTTCAGTTACCAAATTTGCAATTTACCCTTTTTGTTATTAGCTTTTGTATTATTAAAAATTAAAAAATTTAATTTTAAAATATTAATTAATTCAATTTTTTATTTTTTTTATTAAGCTAAGTTGATTATAAAGTAATACATGTTTTAAGTATTCTCAACCATTTGACAATGAACGTTCTATCACTTTACTACAGCCGCTGGTGCTCGAACACGTGACCTATAAGAATAACAACGATTCTTTTAATCACTGAGGTAAGTTGGTTCATGCAGATTTTTATACCTTTTAATTTAAAATTAATGGATTCAAAATGATCAAAATGAATAATATGAACTAACATCTATAATTTATATACAAATTAATAATAAAATATGGTATAAAAATTTAACTGATATCGTTTGAATGAATCTCAAATTTTTAAATTTTGAACAGTATAAGGACCTGTGATTGATTTTGATAGTATAGATTATTTTGTTTCAATTGAACTCCGATAATTTAGAGGAAAAAAAATCTAATTTACACCTAATTCATATTTAATCAATTATTTAACTCTTTTACCTAACAATTGAAGTTCAAAGTTTGCTGAGCTGCTAGCTTTTCCAAGTATTTTGTCTATTGACTATGAAACAATCAAATCATTTTTATAACATAAGCACTTATTTCATTTTGATTTTATTTCATTCTTAATCTTGTAATTATATTGGTTTTTTCAAATGATTCTGCTAATAAATAATGTTCACGTGTCATCACCATGGATATAATTGGATTTTTAAGTTGGGATTTTGATTTTATTTCATTTTTAAGCTTATAATAACGTCTTGTTATATATGATTATCTTATTTTTAATAATGCTCGTGTTGTTCAAAAAGTTGTTCATGTTGTACGAAGGTTGATTTTCAACTTATTTGATTTAGAATATATTTAATCTTTCGGTCGAGTGATGTCATGTGTTATCATTTATACGTGTCATGTTACCCCATTTCATTGGAGTACTAACTTTATTTTACTTTGATATGCTTATTTTTCGCTAATAAGAGGATGACATGTGTTACCCTCCTGTTGAAACAAAACAAAACAAAATAAATTGGGGCTAAAAGGATTTAAACATGAATCTCTTGAAAAACCAAGCACGTACTCAACCACTAAGCCAATACCAATATTTGATTTGAAATAGATAAAATGATGTATGTATTTTGTACCTTATTATATAAATACTTAACTTAAATTCATAATATTTTTTATATATTAACTTTAAGAAATATGTTTTTGTATTAACTTATTAAATATTTTTTTATTAACCTAATTTAAAAATATCTTAAATTTATTTTTAATTTAAAAATATATATTTTATGTTAAAAGTATGACTAAATTAAAAGAATATGTAAATAATAGAGATCAAATATGTTATTATATCAAAATAGGGAAGACCCAATTTCTTATCTTTTTATTTTAGAAGTCTTGGCGTTGCAATTAGATAAAAAAAATAGGGAATACCCAATTTGTTCCCGACACCTTATCTTATACTATAATATTTACTTCATCTTTTTATTTTAGAAAGGTACAACGACTACAATACATTTTTTTATCTTTTTATTTCAAAAGTCTTGGCGTTGCAATTAGATAAAAAAATAGGGAAGACCCAATTTGTTCCCGACACCTTATCTTATACTATAACATTTACTTCATCTTCATAAATAATTTCGACGAAACCCTAACTGAGCCAATATATATATATATATATATATATATATATATTTGCAACGTTCCATAAGAAAAAGTTCTCCCTCATCTGCTCATATTATGTATTTGTATGAGTATCAGAATAAGACAAAAGTTGATAATAACTTGAAGTGTAAAGTATATTATAAATGATTAAATTATATTTAAAAGATCAATTCAATCATTAAACTTTTAGAAATTAAAATTATTGGCCATCAAATTATGATTCTCTGTTAAAATGGTAAACTACATAAATGACCACATAACTCTGGGTCAGGTGGCGAAATGACCATCATTTTCAAAATTGTAAGAAATATACCACTAAACTATTTAAATGGGTTCAAAATAGTCACACGACGTTAACATTTAACGGGATGTTTACGTGGCAGTTAAAAAGATTGGTATAATTAGAGCGCGGGTCCTTGTAAAGTTATGTATCCGCAGCTCTGTCACTCTAATTTGTTTTCTTCCATTTTGGTCGCTACATGTATATGATTTGTTTCCTTGGATTTTCATTTAATCCAATTTGATCATTTTTTTTTGTTTTTATTTTGTCTAATGCTTTGATTTGAGTATTAAATTTAAAATCTTTTATTCTAGTCATGTATTAAGTTTGTAGATTAAATCCCTTAGATTTTAGAATTAATCAATTTGATCACCAATATTGATTTTAATTCTTAATTTTTAACTAGGTCCTAATTTCAATTTAATATAACAAAATTTTGTTTAACTGGGTACCCGCATACCCAATACCAGGTTTATTATATATATTATTATTTTTATTTTATATTAAATTTTTATTTATGATTCTCAAATTATTTCACTCTAACATTCTAAATCCCTAATTTCTTAAATTTTGCCACCATACAATTCCAAATTCTTAATTTCTTAAATTATTTCACATTAACATTCTATATATTTTTTAAAATATTTATTTTAATTTTGAAACATTTGAAATTTAATTATAATTTTTGTTTTATTTTTTAACATTTGTTTCAATTATGTAATTTGATCTTTTAAACTTTTGGTGTGAATTATATATATTATACCTTTAAATTTTAAATTTTAGAAATTTTCTATATATTTTTTAAAAATAATATAATTCTAAAAAATAAAAAAAAATTATAAAACGGGTACTCGTGACCCGAAAATACAGGTACTCGAGTTTTACGGTTACCCATATATAGTGGGCCGGGAAACGGGCCAAAATTTTGATACCAAAAAATTCTTGGTACCTAGTTTTGAACACCCGTGTGGTAGGACTTTGAAGGAGTAAAGAGAGTGACTAAACTGTAAAACGTACAAAAGATAAGGACCTATATGGAGAAAATATTTCATATGTCAAGCGAATAAAATATGAATTTAAGCATACTTTCACAATCATCTTCTTCCTTTCCTATACGTACTTTGATATACATAAGTTCGCGACTTATGTTGGGGAGTGCTCGTGGTGAAGTCAGATAATTTTTATTAATTAATAAATAATATTATATAATTAATGTTTCATATTATTAAATTAATTGAGAAAATGACAACACTTAAATCATTAAAATTAATCTAATAGTTTATTTAAAATTGATTTAAGATTTTAATATTTTTAAACTAAATTTACTATTTTCGTATTTATTTTTTAATGATTATATATATGAAATCATTAAAAATAATTTAATATTCAAATTATAATATACATTATATTATAATTAATGATATATATATAATATTCAAATTATAATCATACATTTGTAACATGTGTCGTAATTTGATTGGAGAAATAAATTTATTAAATTAAATTGAAATTAGGATTTAATTAATAATTAATAATTAAAGTTAATCTTAGTGTTCAAATTGATTAATTCTAGAATCTAAACAAAGCATGGTGGCAGTGCCACAAATAAGTAACTTTACAAGGACACCCGCCCTAATTATACTAATTTTTTAACTTCCACGTAAACACCTGTATTAAATGTTAACATCGTGTGATCATTTTGAATTCATTTAAATAATTCAATGGTATATTTATCATAATTTTAAAAATATAAACATTTCATGACTTAATCCATAGTTATGTAATTATTTATGTAGTTTACCATTAATAATAATATATTTATGACACATATAAACTAACGAGTTAAAACGGTGAATCGGGTATTTTAACGAGTTTACAGCAATTTTAGACATGAACAAGGAAACAAAGGTATGCGAAACATATATTTTTTACAATTCAAAATATATAAAAAAAAACCTTATCCATATAAATAAAAAATAAATATATATATATCTTTTTACAATTTGTAGATAACAAGAAAGCAAGGCAACACCGCTCTTGGATCGAACACAAGCAATTCGCCGTTGTCGCCACTCACCGAGTCATACCCAGCTCGCCCATCCATCAGCGATTCGTACCCGAACCCGATTCGCTTCGACAATCGACCCGCAATAACCCGGCAAACCAACATCGCCCTCCTCCCCCTCCCGCTTCCCGCGCTCTCGTGCGCCACGCCGCTCCCGGCGTACGTGCAAACCGCCGCATCCTTCCAGCCGGAAAACATCCACGCGTCGTTCATCCCACAGTCCCCCGAAGTAGGAACCAAACAACGGAAACGCATGACCTCGTTCCCGTCCGCCACACACCTCGCATCCTCCTCGCCACCCGAACCAGACCCGGACCGAGCCTTGACGGTCTCCCGGTACTCCTCGAACCGCGTCACCGTCCTCGGCCAACTTTGAACCTTGAAAACCTTCTCGATACGACCAGCGAAAGCCTCGGGACTCCAACTCGTATGAAAAATAATCTCCACGACATTCCTCGAAGGATGACCCTCGGGTAACTCGGTCAGCGTTCGGGTAGAGCTGCTCCGCCGAGGCCGTGGCGGAGGATTACTTAAACCGGGTTCGGGTCTGATAACGTCTTTGATGGTCTGGGAACGTGATCTACAGCTGGAAGTGGATATCAAGCGCTTGGGGTTTGGGTGATGAACATCTTCGAAAGCTCTGGATTTACACTGCAAAGATTTGACCCACCCGCTTGCCATAACCACTCTCTTTCTCTCCTAAAATCGTGCCTTCAATTTGGTTTCATGGGGAGCTTTCATGAATGAAAAGGAATGGACATGGAGGGATACAGAGAGGAGTGGAAATAACGAAGGTGGACCTGTGAAACCGCAGAGACTATAGGAAGTGAGGTTTTTATTACCCACGTGAGCTCTTGTCCTAAGAAGTGTTTGTTTTGGTGTTCGAAACAAAGATTCTTTTACGACAACTGCAAGTTGACTATTGACCTTACATTTCAACCTCAAAATCTTTTTTCCCTCTCTTATTCCTTTTTTTAGTAATGGTATCTTAATACCAACGATATTAAACATATCAAAAATTAATATAATATAATATAATATAATATATAAATCATCAGTAGTGACGAATGTAAAATTTACTCAAGATGAACATATATCGATTCTAAAATTTGAATTTATTTATATTAATTATCTATTCTATTATTGATGTCTATATTGAAGTTTTTTTTATACTCGCTATTGTGATTCTAAAATGTAACGAAACGCTTGCATAACATAATTGTATTCTATGCCATGTTAGTGCTTTATCCTACGGATAACATTCTCCACTTTCATTCAATTTTTTTAGATATTAAATTCAAGTATGCAGTATTATTGTGAAAAGTTTGACGAGTTTTGTTTGCAAAATCAAATGCATGTCATCTTTTAGATGTAATCCAATTCATTTTTAATTACGATAAATTACGTGTTTAGTATTAAATTTATCAAATTTTGTCCATTTTAGTATTTTAATTTTTTTTTTCAAAAGTAAACTTAAAATTTAGTTTTTGTTTCATTTTAATATATATATTCAACATTTAACGTTAAGTTTTGAAAAAATTAAAAGTTTAGATATTAAAACTAACCAAAACTGATAAATTAGGAATTAAACGCAATAAGTTTTTGACGATAGTGGTACTAAAATGAAACAAAAATTAAACGTTAAATATGGTTTTAAGAAAAATTGAAAGTTTAGGTACTAAAACAGATAAAATGATAGTTTAGGTTCTAAATGTATAATTTACCCTTTTTATTACATTAATATGGATAGTTGTGTGAATGAAATGATGGGTTCTAAGCTCGCCCGTGACACACCCGTCGAATCCAGCTACAAAATTTTCTCCTACTAATGCCATATGCCAACAAAATTAAGGCTTGTTAGCAGTAATTATCAATAATCTCAGAATATTGCTTTCTCATATTCTTCAAATCAAAATGGTGAATATTGAGAAAGTTAATGATTTAAGTGGTAGTTATGGTATTGTTGAGGTATTGAGTTGGAAATTAAATGCTGGAATTTTATTGGACTTAATTGTGTTTATTGAATAATGTATGACAAGAGCCCATTATGAATAAAAAGAAAAAGTTAAGATGAATTTTAAAAGAATTCGAAAATAATAGTAATTTTGAGTATTATTATTTTGTAAAAATGTTAGTAATGATACTAACATTGTATTTATAATTGTATATGTTTTGTATGGATGCTTGTGTAGATCATGATCGAACTCGTGATATGAGCAAAGCGAAAGGCAAGAAAAAAGTTAAAGAATAACTGAATTTCGATAGTAAGATATAATAGTGAGGCATACCAGGTGAGTGCGTTTAGCGGCTAAAAGTGATACCCTACAATTGGATTAACATATAAAAAACAACCGACTAGCCCTGTTGAACACACCATAAAACCCCCTCCCCCTTCGCTCCAAATTCACCATCCTTCAGCACTCCTACTTTTAACTATAAGCAAGCCAATCGCAACTAGGGTTTTTGAGATGGCTTCAAAGAGATCAGCTTCCACGGCCCTTCTTTTGGCACTCAATATTCTCTTCTTTTCCCTCGACAATGCTTCTACCCCCTGCCCTCCCACCAACTCTAAGCCTAACCCGAACCCCAGCCCTACTCCATCTGCACGAGGCAGATGCCCCAGGGATGCCCTTAAGTTAGGTGTATGTGCTAATGTGCTTAACTTGTTCAACATCGTCGTTGGTTCAACCCCAGTACAGCCATGCTGTTCCCTTATCCAAGGCCTCACCGACCTCGAAGCTGCCGTCTGCCTTTGCACTGCACTCAGAGCTAACGTCTTGGGCCAAACATAAGAGTACTCTTAAATAGGGAATAATACACCAACAAGAGACAAAACATTCGAACCAGAAGCATAAACAGATACGAAAACCAACAAACTCCACCCAAAACGAAAACATACAACATACCAGACCTACAGACAGCCCCTTGCACAATTTTAACAAAACAACTCACACCATAGCTTCTTTAATACTCTTATGGAATTCACCCAAGACTGGGGCCACACGAAATGAGCACACTCGCACAGTGCCAGAAAAGCATAAGAATACCTATATGGTTCCTCCACCAACACTCAGCAGGAACACTGGTACTTTGAAAATCTTCAATCTCCTTAGCAGCTTTAGCAGCTCACAAAAAAAGAAAAGAACCAACGACAAAAGACTGAGCAAAAGATGCAATCTCCCAGCCCACAGTGAAAGAATACTACAACTACCACCAGGCTTTGAACAAACTTGATCTCGACATCCCGTCCACTGCTAGCCAAGCAGCCATCCGACTAAAGTTTCTCTCAATGAGAGAGAACTTGATTTTCCCAATGCGCTTGGACAACGAATCGATCTCCAAACAAGCTGGCCATAACTTCCACGGGCGATGAAGCAGATTCTCGATCCAATTTAGCACCAACTTAGAATCAGTCTTCTCAACCAACTTTTCCTCTCCCACACGTCCCGCTTCCACAAAAACCTTCAACGCTAACAGGAAAACACCCAACTTTACATGGTCTGGAGCAGCAACCTGAACATTATTCGTGAAAACTGCTCTAATTGAACCATTACTAACATGGAGAACCCCATCACAACCTGCCCGTTCAACACTAAAAATAACAACCTTATCGTCCCGCGGAGACCAATCGGAAAAGCATGGAAAAACATCTCGCTTCAAAACCATGTCATGAGTTTGCTCTTTTAGGACGTCCAACATTGCCTTTTCTCTATCCAGCAGATTCCTAGTAAAGATCCCCTCCAAATGAATCAAACAAAGCTCCCCATTGACTGCCAATTCAGCCACAGAAATCCTTTTACAGCTGCCAGGCGAAACAATCTAGGAAACTCAAGAGTTTAACGGCTTATCTCCACACCAAATATCTAACCAAAACAACACCATTTTACCATCGCCCACAATCCAACGCAAATTGTCATTGTTCATCCACTTATTCACATTCACACTAGCCCAGTTCTTCACAATCCCACGCCAAACCGTAGACACTTTTTTTCAGCTTTGAAGCATTCCACGACTCATTCAAACTACCATACTTCGAATTAATAATCCTTCTCCATAAAGCCTTCCTTTCTGAAGTAAACCTCCAACCCCATTTCTCCAATAGAGCCTGATTTTTTGCCTGCAAATTAATTACCCCTGCACCACCTTTATGCCGCGACAAACACACTCTCCTCCAGCACACTCGAGCCAATTTCTTTTTCCCTTCCGAATAACCCCATAGGAAGCTCCTCCGAATTGATTCAATTTTCTTAATCACCATTTTCGGAATTTCGAAAAGAGACATATAGTATAATAGTAGAGCTGACAAAACTGCATTAATTAGAACAACTTTGCCCGCAAAAGAGAGTTCTACACTTCCACCCGGTTAGTTTAGCACGAAACCTCTCAATAACCGGAGCCCACGTTACCACCTTACGTGGGTCAGCCCCTAAAGGAATCCCCAAATAAACAAACGGGAGGCTACCCACCTTGCAACCACAACAACTAGCCAGGAAATTAACCATACCATCATCCACTCCCACACCCACAAGGCACGATTTATTAAAATTAATACTCAAACCAGAGCTGATTTCAAAGCATCTCAAAATCTTTTCACATTAATCAAATCTTCTTTTGGTTTCTATTGTTTACAATAAATTAGTGTTTTCTTTTGGCAACGTTGTTCTTTAATTTCCTTGCGGGAGTTGATGATGAATAAGTCTATTACTTCTCTTCAAGTTTGTTTTTCTCAGAGATTTATGTATCTCTAAAGGACGTGAAAATACTGTATTATTTTATTTCTTGTTTCTTTATCAGTTTAGTGATGCTAAATAAATCAAGTTTGAATGAATAAATTTATGCATATGTTTTATATTTACATTTTGTTTCTCAACATATGAAATGTCTTTAGTAATTGAAATATAAAATTTGTCATGCATCTTCACGTTGTGTACTTATATCATAAAAACACAATGCAATCAAGGAAGAACGTAAACCATATTTAGATATAATATAAAAATAACTGTTATTCCTCGTAAAAAAATGGTTAATATTAAATGTAGTGATAAAATATATTGTATATACGAAAAGAAAATTTAAATCCGAATTTTGAAGACCAAAATGGCTCGCCCGTGACACGCCGGTCGAATCCGAATTTTTGAAAAGGAAATTTCCATTAACAACATGCCAAGATCTCAAGACTCTGCACCGACAAATGCCATATACCAACAAAAATTAGGGTTTGTGAGCAGTATTCATAGAATATTAATAAGGAATCTCCTCAAGCTGCTATGGTTAATGTTGACGACTTTAGAGATTATGATTTAAATTTTATTCGATACGAGATGATAAAATTGTAATGCGACCTGTTTAGTGAATGTAGAAAATGGAAGAACATGAAGGTTGGACTAAGCTTTAGAAGATAATGGAAGACAATGGAAGAACATGAAGGTTGGACAAAGCTTAGCTACCGTCCAATGACAGATTAATTATTTTCATCTTGAATCTGTCATCCATTTTGATTTTGTTTTCGTCCCTCACCTGTTTGCAAGTTGTAACTATCATCCTATTCTGAGAGAACATGGAGCAGCAGGATATTTATTTTAAAGTAAACAACCCCGTTTTTGGATCAGTTTTGTCCAAAAATTAGTTTCATAATGCTCTCAGGATGGATTCTATGGCATGAACTAAGTAATTTCAGGGTCCCATCTTCTTCCATTATGAAAGGTTGTTGGTTTAATATTTCTAACTCTAGACCAAGAAAGCGAGCCGACTAGGGTTTCGAGAGGACCAAAATGGATTCAAAAAGATCAGCTTCCATGACTCAACATTATTTGATGATTTGAATTGTTAGACATAGATGAAGGACTGTTGCAAATAGTATATTTTGTGCTAAGACATATCTGTGGATTGATGATATAGGAGCAGTGGGAACATGGCAAATTGCTATAATTTCAACCTCACAATCACGAACATCCAAACTTCACCGGCCACCTCAATTTGATTATCTTACCATTTGATGATACCTGTTGCAGATCATATAATTTGTGCTAAAGATCCACATGCAGATTGATCCTAAAGGAGCAGTGGGAACATGGCAATTTGCTGTATTTCCACCTCACAATCACAAACTTCCAAACTTCACCATCCAGCTCAAAAATTAATTATCATACAAATCATACACTAAAAAAACAACCGGCTAGCCCTCTTGAAAACACTATAAAATCCTCATCCCATCACCCCAAGTTCCTCATCTCCAAACACTTAGCCACTAGGTTTAAAGAAGATCAAAATGGCTTCAAAGAGATCAGCTTCCCTGGCACTCTTTTTGGCACTCAACATTCTCTTCTTTTCCCTTGGCAGTGCTTCTACCCCTTGTCCTCCCACCAACTCTAAGCCCAACCCGAGGCCGAACCCGAACCCCACCCCTACTCCATCTGCACGAGGCAGATGCCCCAGGGATGCCCTTAAGTTAGGTGTGTGTGCTAATGTGCTTAACTTGGTCAACGTCGTCATCGGTTCACCCCCGGTGCAGCCATGCTGTTCCCTTATCCAAGGCCTCGCCGACCTCGAAGCCGCCGTCTGCCTTTGCACCGCACTCAGAGCTAACGTCTTGGGCCTCAACCTTAACATCCCGATTTCCCTTAGCTTGCTTCTCAACGTTTGCTCAAGGAATGTTCCTACGGGCTTCCAATGCTAAATCTCCACTCTTCAGTACCTTCATCTTTATCATGGTTTTTGAAATTTATGGTTTTCACAATTTCCAATAAAACAGTGTTTTTGTTTGTAACTTTTGTTGTTAATGGAAGATCTGTCAAGGGATTCAAATTATATGTAAAGAATGTATTATTGTTAATTTGTTATTATTCGAATTATCATTTGATATATTTTTTAATGAAAATTTTAATGTATTATAACGTTTTTTAAATACATATTTAAAGGCACATTATGTTAACATTGTCGAAAATATATTATTATTTTTGTTGGTATTAAAAAGTTTAGGTCAGGGGTGGCTCTCCCAATCTATGACCATGGTATACCTAATACCCAATTGGGATTTACATAAGAATTTACAGATTGTTCACCAAGAGTGACGGTGATGTGATTCAAACTTGACCTTAGAAGCTTAAATTCTTGAATTTCAATCACTTGTGCCAATACTCGTTAGCGGCGAAAATATATTATGATTTTTAATGTTTTCTCTTCGTTAATATATAAGATTTATCGTTAACAACTTTTGATTTAATTATTATAGCATGTGATTTATATCAGATTAATCAATTTTATCT
This sequence comes from Hibiscus syriacus, assembly GCF_006381635.1. Lineage (NCBI taxonomy): Eukaryota > Viridiplantae > Streptophyta > Magnoliopsida > Malvales > Malvaceae > Hibiscus > Hibiscus syriacus. The sequence goes on from NW_024063446.1 coordinate 252,979, forward strand.
TTGGTAACAACTAAGTAACTTAGGTGTTTAATCAATTTTTTTATCTTAATTAGTATGGAAATTGATTCAAATTTAAAGGTAAATATAAATAATTATTGGTAGACATATGATTTTATATCAAGAGTGTAAATATTTAAAAGTATATTAAAGATCTAAAGCATACAAAATTATAAAAATTCAAAAAAAATACAAAAATTAAATCATCAAATGATTATACAAAAAAGTATTTAAATCATTTAAGTACTTAAAATATTTAAGTACTTATATGATTTAAATATTTAAGTACTTATATGATTTAAATATTTTTTATAGACATATTTTTTTATAGAAATATGGGTCTCGTTAAAAATCCCCTTATATTAATCGTAATGAAGTACAAACGTATGAATATTTATTTAAACTAAAGCAAGAAAAGTTACGGAAAAAATTACAATTCGATCACTTTTGTCCAAAAATTAGTTTCGGAATGCTACCCGCAAAAGATAATACAATGAATCAATTATGAACGAGGCGTTAATTCTCTTAAATAATATTCATAGTTTGGATTTTGATATTATGAATGGATAAATTGAATTAAAAGAGGTGTTTCTATAATAAAATTTTAAAATATGTTATTCGGATTAATGCGACCAATTAATTATATATAGGTGATTATATAATTTATAAACAAGTAGTTTATGCCAAGACAGGTCCAATTGAGAGTAATAACATGGCAATGTACTAATTCCCCAGCTCAATATCACAAACATCCAAACTTCACCGGCCTGCACTGAATTGAAAACAAGCAACTGGGCCTGTTGAAAACACTATAAAACCCCTCTCCCTTCGTCCCAAATTCACCATCCTTAAACACTTGTACTTTTAACCCTAAGCCAAGCAAGCAAGCCACGAGGGTTTTTCAAAAAGAAAATCAAAATGGCTTCAAAAAGATCAGCTTCCATTGCCCTTCTTTTCACGCTCAACATCCTTTTGTTTTCCCTAGGCACTGCTACTAACCCCTGCCCTCCCACCAACTCTAATCGGAGGCCGAACCCGAATCCATCTGCACGTGGCAGATGCCCTAGGGATGCCCTTAAACTAGGTGTGTGTGCCAATGTGCTTAACTTGGTCAATGCCACCGTCGGTTCACCCCCGGTGCAGCCATGTTGTTCCCTTCTCCAAGGCCTCGTCGACCTCGAAGCCGCTGTCTGCCTTTGCACCGCTATCAGGGCTAACATCTTAGGCATCAACCTTAACATCCCGATTTCCCTTAGCTTGCTCCTCAACGTTTGCTCAAGGAATGTTCCTAAGGGCTTCCAATGCTAAATCGCCACTCTTCCCTGTCTTCATCTTTCTTGTGGTTTCAAGTATTTCCAGTGAATCCATGTTTTTCTTTGTAACTTTGTTGTTTTCATTTCCTTGCGGAGGGATTGATACTAAATAAGTGTTTTACTTTTCTTCTAGTTTTCTCTTTGGATTCTTTATCTCATAAAAAGACTTGTATTATTTTTTTAATAAACGTATTTATATTTATCCATCTCAATAAAAAGAAGAATCCCTTCACAGTATAAATCTTATACTATCCCAAGTCAGCGACAAATCCAGAAATTTAAGAATAAAATTTAAAATTTTATTCTTTTCTTAAAAAATAATGGATATGCATATGACCCCTACTAGGCTTAGTGCATCCGCGCATGACCCAAGCTATACAAAGATTATTCCACTTTTCAAAAAGACCTACTTATTTAGTTTTAAAATTGAGAGGTCTAAAATGTCTTTTTACCATCCATCCACACACATATATATTATGTACATTTTTATAACTAACAGATATTATTACTTATATTCGATTAATTATGTTTATAAGATATATATTATTTTAAATTAAAATAATTTTAAATAAACATTATCTTGTAATATTTTTTTATCAACCTTGTATGGTGGAATCACAAATGTCAAAAGCGAACTATGCAAAAGATTTTCCTTCACATTTAGCTTCAGATGTAGAAGTAATAATAATATACTGTGAAAATAAAGATCATAAAAAATACTAAAAATAAAAGAGTAGCTAATGATAATTAAATTAATATTTGGTTTAAATTAAGGTAATTAGAGCTGGGTTCAAGTACCACGAGACTCAATTTTAGTTAGTGAGTTATTGATTTTTTATAATATTAAAGTAAGAGACATTAAATGTCTCTCTACTTTTTTTAAAAAAAATAATTAAAATGATCATCGTATTATTTTTTCTTTTAATGAAACTCTTCAACTCAAAAAATAAACCTAGCGTGATTATTTGACTAACTTTTTTTGTCGTTTGACTATAACATTATTGCAGTGACAATTCACGGTATTGACATGTCAGTTCATCTGTCATGTTTAAGTTACCAATTTAAAACATCTGTCATGTTATCATCCATGTTATCAACTATCATGAACGTCACATCAACTATAATGGACGTCACATCAACTATCACGTCAGCACCGCAATAGTTAAACTACGAAAAACTTTGGTTAAAGAACTACATTAAATTTATTTTCTGAATTGAAAGACTACACTAAAAAAATAATACTAGTGGCACATTAATTTTTTTTAAGTACACGGACCTTTGATATTTTTTTTTACTAATATTAATTAACATCTAAAAGTTATCAATTAAACGTGAGCGAGAATTGGTAATCTCGTGAATCCAGTGGTCGGTTCTAAGCTCGCCCGTGACACACCCGTCCAATCCAGCTAGACAACTTCCATCGGCCATATGCCAAGATTTCAAGACATAAAAATCCCACGTACAGACAGAATTAGGGTTTGCATGCAGAAATTATCAAGAACTATTGCAATATTAAGGAACCATCTCAAAACGGTCTGTTTCTATTACATGTTTGATTTCTCATATGCTTCAGATTCCATACACTCTGTAACATCAAAGATGCCTTTTGTTTTTCAGGGGGGGAAATAGCATTTTTAATACACTATTAGGGAGATAATGACGGGAAGAATTATCTTCACTAACACAAGATTCTAAAATTTTACGTAAAAATTTCTAAATGAAAAAAAAATCACATTTATTTCACTAGTTTTTCGGTTCGCGAGTGTCTGCATCCGTCATAGTATAGTATAGATCCTATTTTTTCTCAATTTTATTTATTCACTAAATACTGGATCGTACCGCAAACTTTTTAAATCGAATTAAGATGCAATTTGAATCACAAAACTCAAATATCCAAAAAAAAATTGATCCTATAGGGGAGTGGTAACATGGAAATATGCTAGCTTCTACCTCAGAATTCACAAGCAACCAAACTTCACCAGCAGGGGTGGACCTTATAGTTGCCCTGGGTATCCCAGGCAACTTCTCAAATTGTCTATTTAGTATTAATTTTTTCTATTTTTTTAATTAATACAAGTGTCACTCTTAATATTGTATGTAACTATTGCTCTTTATTATAGAAAAAAATTAATATCGTATTTAAAATTAAAAAAAGCGATCAAGCCCAAAAAATAAACTTTAAGCCCATGAATCAAACACCTATTTTCAGTTTTGTGGGAATTAGGATATGTCTAATTTTTGTGCAACTCCTGAATTTTTGTCATGGTCCGTCTCTGTTCACCAGCCAGCCCAGATTATGATTTTTATTCTACAACTTGGTCACTCAAACTAACATTAAAAAAATTAACCCTAAACCCTCTTGGAAACACTATAAAACCCCTCTCGCTTAACCCCAAAATCCCCCATCCTCAAACACTTGTATTTTGAACCCTGAGCCAAGCAGGCCACTAGGGTTTTCAATAAATCAAAATGGCTTCAAAAGGATCAGCTTCCATTGCCCTTTTTTTCACACTCAACATCCTCTTCTTCTCCCTAGGCAGTGCTTGTTACACCTGCCGTCCCACCATCCCTAACCCGAACCCAACTCCCACTCCATCTGCACGAGGAAGGTGCCCAGGGATGCCCTCAAACTAGGTGTCTGTGCTAATGTGCTGAACTTGGTCAATGCCACCGTCGGTGCACCCCCGGTGCAGCCATGTTGTTCCCTTTTCCAAGGCCTCGTCGACCTTGAAGCCGCCGTCTGCCTTTGCACCGCTATCAGAGCTAACATACTAGGCATCAACCTTAACATCCCAATCTCCCTGAGCTTGCTTCTCAACGTTTGCTCAAGGAATGTTCCCACCGGCTTCCAATGCTAAACCGACTCTTTTCGTCGTCGTCGTTCTTACGGTTTCCAGTATTTCCGGTAAATCAGTGTTGTCGTTGGTAACTTTTGCTGTTTTTTCATTTGCGCGGAGATTGATACTTAATAAGTCCATTACTTTTATTCAAGTGCTTTCTTAGGGCTTTTTGTATCTCTAAGGGACATGACGAGACTTGTATTATTCACCTTGTTTTATTTCCTTATGTTTCCATGTCAATTATTAATGAAATCTGTATGTGATTCTAAATTAATTGAGTTTGATTGGTATAAAATTCAATGATAATTATCAATTTGTTTGTTATTTTATATTTTTATTATTTTAATTTATATTTACAATTGCAATAAAAATAGCACAAATAAAACACACTTGCAAGTATAGTTTTGTGTCCGTGACTGAGAATTTGTTGAGGAATATCTAAGCATCGTCACGTGGAAAACATAAAAAAGGATTACAAAGAAAACTGGTCATCTTACTGCGCAAAAAGACAGATTCCTTGGAGTTGCTTAATAACTTTTATGTGATTATTGGTATTTAATTTATTAATTAATTTAGATCGAATATTATATATATATATATATATATATTAAAAGTGAGTGTACAATTATTTGTATTTAATTCAATGAGGAATTAATTTAGATCATAACAAATTAAACAATTTCAATGGTTAAGAGATTTTTTGTCACTTGAGGTCTCGGATTCGAGCATGTGTATAAGATTATAAGCATTTATTATCAAAGAGTTGATAGTCTTTAAATATATACTATATTTTATTCACCATATACTTATGAAAAAAAAGGTATGATGATTAAAATTACGAAGAATAATTATATTTTAATCTACTAACTTTTAAGTTGAATTGGGAAGTTAGGGGTTGTTTGTTTATTTCAGAATGATTAAGCGATGAATGATTCAAATGCTGAATGATTCAAATGCTCTGTATGAATTAGTTCTGAATGTGGCATGTTGTTTGATAATGGCTCTGAATGATTCAGAATGTACTTTGATGCTGAATCATTCAGCACTGTTTTGCTGAATCAGCCAGCACTGAATCATTCAGAGGTGAGAAACAAACATGCTGAATATTGAACGGTTCAACATTCAACGCTGAATGGTTCCATTCAGCAGGGTCGGCTCTGGGCAGGGGCAGAAGGGGCACTCGCCCAAGGCCCATAAAATTTATAATTTTTATACTATATATTTTTAAGCATAGACACATCAACATCGCCATTTGAAAGAGGAACAGAGCCCTGGGCCGGGGCAGAATGGTTGCTATTATTTTTTTATTTTAATAAAAAAATATCAATTTTATACTATATATTTTTTATATTTTTTTAAAATTAAGGGTTCATTTCTTTTATTTCACCCCGGATCAAAAAATACCCAGGGTCGGCCCTATCATTCAGAGCCAAACAAACAACCCCTAGTATCCCTTGGCTCTAATTCAAACCCGTGAACCATTCTTGTGGTCTGAAATAACTTTAAGACACAATCTTCATTCTTTGGGACATGTCGTCTTCAACTAACTTGATTAGCATTAAAAAGTAGAATTAAAAATTCAATAGCCAATACAAGAAACAATGAAATTTAGAAAATTTTGATTAAAAATGAAAAGAAACAAAGTTTAACGATTTATATATGTTTTTTTTTCTCGGGTGTAATCATACCAGTACTAATGCATCATATCTCATCACAGCTCTGCAGTTAAACATGCTTGGGCGAGGGTAGTACTAGATTGGGTGACCTCCTAGGAAGTTCTATTGTTGCACCTCTCATTTTAAAAAATTTACTTTTTCCCTTCAAAACCACGTCATTTTCGGTAGGGATGGACATCGGACCCGAACCAAATCGGGCCGGATTTAAAAAAAGGTTTGGGTCGGGTCAGGTCAGGTTTTTTTAAGGTTATATTCGGGTCGGGTTCGGGTTTAGGATGAAAAATACCCGGCCCAAAAAAATTGTAATTTTACCTTATATATTTATGGATAATTGCAATAATATTCATCTATACATTATTTTCTTTCAATTAAATTTATATTTTTATTGAATAAAAATAATATTTTTAAATAAATATATTATTTTGAGTCGAGTCAAATTCAAATTTTATCTAAAAAATGGGTCGGATTCGGGTTGGGTGAAAAGTGTACATTTTTTAGTTAGATCCAAATCATGTGAATAATTTATAATTTTCGGATCGAATCTAATAGACTTAAAATCTAATCGGACCGAACTCATGCCCATCCCTAATTTTGGGATACACTCTATCATTCAAGATGGGACTCACGCCTTTCTAAATTCTTTGGGATATTTGTTATTTTATTCCTTTTATTTATCATTTATACAATTTGATCCTTAATTTGCATGTTTAATTATTTTATTGTCCATTTTTTTGTTATTTCAATTAAGTCCTTCAGCATGTTCATTTTTATTATTATCTTATATTATTTATTATTGTGGTTGTTTTTATATGTATATGTCATTTTGTTTCTATTTACATATTAATTTTAACAAAGATTTTGTATGTTTCAAATCATACATGAAATTTTAATAAAAATATATATATTTTTAAATTTTTTAAGATAATACTATTTTTTATTAAGATTATTAATGAGATATTTTCTAATTTATTTGAATTTTTTATATAGTCTTAAGTATATAGTGGACCAAAGTGAGACTTGTCTTAATTATATAGTCTTTCATTTTTGGTGCTTTGTATAATTTTCCTGATTGCATGGCAAATTGTTTGAATTCTGTACCAATAAAATTATCATTTTTGTTTTCAAAATAAAAAAAATCAATACATGTGATTTTAATTTCATCAAAATAATATAATTCAATTGATTAATAATATATAAAAGGCCAAATTCGCAATAAAATATTTTTTTGTGTGTAATTTATTGCAAAACACATATAAAGCTGTTTTTTTTAATAAACGCCGTTAGTATTATTAAAAAAAGTGAAAACATCCAAAATTATGATAAGAGTTTATAACTATCATCGTAAACTAAATACATAATTCAGACTTTTCTTATAACATTAAAATTAACCACTTTAGATTATATAAAAACCATACATGGAAAAGGTTAAAACCCCATCCAAGAGACTTGAAAAAAAAAATAGATACGAATAAATCTGATTGCATCAGCAAACGAAACACAAAAGAGAATTAAGCTATTGAAATACCACTGAGAATTGCAGATCAGAGCAAAGCGTCGTGAGAAATTATCCTCAAACGCAAAAACACACATCCAAATTCAATCCAAAGGTCCATAGCAGAGAAGATCAACAAGATTTCAAATAAGCGTCATCTTGATCAGTCGTTGCGTCGTCAAATACAACCCTGATAAAACATAAATAAAAGAACGGACAAACGATCGAGAGAAAAAATTGAAAAACATGCCCCAAAGACAGAGATAAACGTGCAATACAAACAAACAGAGATAAACATGTAACACATGCATAATTATTCATATTAAAAAACAAAAGAAAAATAAAGATAAAAGAGAATCGACGGTCGACAACTAGCATTAAAGTTGATACCGTCTCTGGTTAAAGAAAAAATTGATATAAAGCTAATTAAATCTTTGGATTCTTGGAATTGTTGATATGACATGAATTTTTCAACCTTTAATCCCTTCAACTTGCTTTTTGCATCATATACCCACAGCTATAGATTTGAATCACAAGATTTTGAAAACCTCATATTGCTTTCCAGTTGGCTTGACAAAAACGGAACAACAATTCAAGAATGTGATCAAAAATTAAAAAAAAAATATTCCCCTCGTCCCATAAAAAAAAAATTTATTAACTTTTAAAAAGGTCAAATTTTTTAAATTTTGACATGATTATTTTAAATATTTTAAATAATTAAAATTTATAAAATATATATTTGAAAACTACTTGATTGAAAGTTTTTAAAATATATTTTTATCAATAATAAATTTTAAATAATAATTACTCAAAGTTTTAAAAATTTAACCAAAAAAATCAATAATAAACATCTTTTATGAGATATAAGGTGTAACGATTTAGATAATCAACTATCAGTTAAGGATGATAAGTCAATAAAAAGTTTGAATTAATCGAGTTTACAAGTTCAATTTGTATTTTCATACTATGTTAGAAGTTTCAACACATGTAACTGATAAAATAAAGGGTAAAATATACGTTTAGTACCTAAATTATCAGTTTTGCTCTGTTTTAATACCTAAAATTTTAATTTTCTCGAAACCAGACCTAATGTTTAGTTTTTGATTCATTTTAGCACCCACTATTAAAAATTTAATGCGTTTAGCACCTAAACTATCAGTTTTGATCCGTTTTAGTATCTAAACTTTCAATTTTTTCAAAACTTAACGTTAAATTTTGAACACGGATACTAAAATGAAATAAAAACTAAATTTTAGGTGCGATTTAAAAAAAACTGAAAGTTTAGGTGTTAAAATGGATCAATATTGATAGTTTAAGTATTAAATGTGTAATTTACCCTAAAATAAATTCCATTGAGCAAAGCTGTTTATTTATTGAATGTTGAACTGAAATTAAGGAACACAAATTAATTAGGATTAGAAGGCGAGAAGCCTTCTTTCCTACCAGCAAAACAAGTACACAAGTAGCACTTAGTGAATGATTATGGCATACCAAAACTCCAAATTAAACACACCCAAAACATGATAAAAGAAAATAAAAGACCCAAAACATTGGAAGTGAGCTTAATAAGCACATTTGTAACCGGCAGGCAGTTTCTTTCCACAGGCGTTGAGCAGCAGGGACAATGAAACGGGAACATTGAGGTTGGTCCCCAACACATTGGCCTTCATCGCAGTGCAAAGGCAAACGGCTGCATCGAGATCAGCCAAACCCGAGATGAGACGGCAGCATTTGGTCCTCGGTGAGCCTCCGACGACGTGCACTAGTCCACCCAATAAATCATCACATACGCCCAGTTTGAGTGTATCTTTAGGGCAAGTGGCTGGCCTTTTAGGCCCCGAGGGCCAGCCCTTGGGGGATGGCTTGGGGCTCTTGGGCGGCGGGGGGCATGGCACGTAGGTCGAGCTCGCCAAGGTGAAGAACAACAAGTTCAGGGCGACGAGAAGCGCAGCCGATGCGACGGTTGTCGAAGCCATGATGTTTTAGAATCACAACAGTTGTGAGTGTTGGTGTGATGAAAATGGTGAATCAGGGCTAGGGTTTTTATAGGCGAATTAAGGAACTGGTTATGGCCATGGGCACGTTGGAGTAAAAATACCCCATGTGGGCACGTTGGCAGGGATGGACACAGGGGTACTGGTGCTGTCACACCCCTTAGAATTTTTAAATTCTCTTATATTTTAGATTTTATTTTTGTATTTTCTATTGATTATCTAATTTAACACCCTTAAAATTTTATAGCTTTACATCTCTAAAATTTTTTAATATAACTTCTTAAGTTCGCGCCCCTAACATAAATTTATGCGTTATAAGCTTTAAAAAATTGATGAAAAACTATGGATTAATTGTTCAATTATTCACCATCATAAAGTTGAAAGATAGGAATAAAAATGATCTATCTCATAAACTATTTTTGTTTTCTTGTATACTAGTTACCATGCTACTAGTAACATTATCATAATTTGTACATCAGACTAATGGTTATTAAACTGAGATAATCTTTCGAGTCTTTACCGTACTATTTGATCTGAATTATTTAGTCAATAAATTAAAACACTGATACATTACTATACATGTACACAAAAAGAAGAGATAATTGTGGAACCAAAATGAATGAATGAAAAGGACGAGTAAATAAGCACATGCATGTGAATGCTGATGAGGTAGCTTTGTCTCTTAGCTTTCATGGTGAACTGGAAAAGCCAGAACAATTGATGGGGATTTGCAGATGTTTGAGAAAGGAGGGGAATTAAGCACATGGGCCCTAATAATTACTTCCATCAATTCTTAGTTTCACTGTTCCTCAAGCTTTGATCAAATTGCTAGAGATTTTTTCTTTTAGCTAGATTCATACTCTATTAATTTTCTTTTGAGTTTTCTGGTTTTCTTCTTTTCGTATTTTCCCGGAAAATCCAAACTGAAGCATGTAAGAAAGCAACATCTAATGGAAACAAAGCAGCTTGAGAATTAAGCTTCCTTATTAATATCCTATGATTACTGATTACAGACCCTAAATTTGTTGGTTGTGCAAAGTCATTTAATAAATTTAATGATATTTTATAAGATGTAATATCATTTTTAATATTTTTAAAAAGTTTAATAATTATTTTATTTATATTTTTAAAAATTCAGCAACCAAAACCATACCTGAGCATAGTCAAGTAATCTCTAATGTAATTTATTCTTTTCAAATTTTCCGTATATTTAAGGGTAACGTAAAGCTTATTGTCATGCAGGGATTCAAATAGCGGTCAGATAACGGTATCGCGACCGTTATATCGTGGTCGCGGAAAATAGCGGTGTAAAAACATAATCACATTAATAATGGTAGATTGTGGCCTTAATTTAGCGGATAGTGGCCAATCACGGCAATAGCGGACTGTTATTCTTTATTTTTCTGTTATTTCATTTTATTTTTTGAAAAAATTAGTTTCTTTTTAAAAAATAACTTATTTAGAAAAAAATTCACGATCACGATAGCCGCAATGACTGCAGTAGTATTTATTATATTTGAAACCACGATAAACGTAACACGACTGAAAACGCAGTCGTAATCTCAATTTAAATCCATGTTGCCATGCATGCTTTTTACCTTTTTCATGTGGGTATAATTGCAACCGGTTTATGCTTGTGCTCCTCGTACTAAGCCACATCCTATGCCGTAACGCCTTCCAAGCTCACCACGCAACGGAGGCGCTCCCAAGCTTGAGCCACCATTATTGAATGATAACTGGGTTTGACCATTAATGGTTATTAGTTTGCATTTCAAGAATTCTTAATTAAGGTATAGAACCGGTGGCGGAGGCACAACTTGGTGAAGTTGGGCACGTGCCTACCTTAAAATCTGAATTTTCTTCGATTATTTACTTATTTTACGGACGGTACCCACCTTGAAATTCTATTTATACTCATCTCATTTAAAATTTTTATGTTATATATATATATATATATATGTCTATCTTAAAAAAATATTTATGGATCCACCGCTGTATATAACTATTGATCCAAGCGTTTTGCCCACATTTTGCATGTTGAGCGAAAAATACAAACATAAAAATATAAATAAATAGGCATCACATAACTAAATCGATAAAGAAACAACAAGGAAAATAATACAAGTCTTTTCATGTCCCTTACACTGGGAAAAACACACTTGAAGAATGCATCAATTCCCACTAGGAAAATTTAAAATGCAAAGTTGCCAGAAGAAAACACTGCTTTATTGGAAATAGTGGAAAACATAAGGAAAATGAAGATAGTGAAGAGTGTCTATTTAGCATTGGAAGCCCGTAGGAACGTTCCTTGAGCAAACGTTGAGAAGCAAGCTAAGGGAAACCGGGATGTTAAGGTTGAGGCCCAAGACGTTAGCTCTGAGTGCGGTGCAAAGGCAGATGGCGGCTTCGAGGTCAGCGAGGCCTTGGATAAGGGAACAGCATGGCTGCACCGGGGGTGAACCAACGACGACGTTGACCAAGTTAAGCACATTAGCACACACACCTAACTTAAGGGCATCCCTGGGGCATCTGCCTCGTGCAGATGGAGTAGGGGGTGGGGTTCGGGTTAGGCTTAGGGTTGGTGGGAGGGCAGGGGTTAGAAGCATTGCCGAGGGAAAAGAAGAGAATATTGAGTGCCAAAAGAAGGGCCGTGGAAGCTGATCTCTTTGAAGCCATCTCAAAAACCCTAGTTGCAGTTGGCTTGCTTAGAGTTAAAAGTAGGAGTGTTGGAGGATGGTGAATTTGGAGCGAAGGGGGAGGGGGTTTTATGGTGTGTTCAACAGGGCTGGTCGGTTGTTTTGTATATGTTAATCCAACTGTAGGGTCATCACTTTGAGCTGGCTGGTTTGAAGAATATGAGAAAGCAGCATTCCATGAGTTTGGCTGGTGAAGTTTGGAAATTTGTGATTGTGAGGAGGAAATTATACCACATTGCCATGTTCCCATTGCTCTTATAGGATCAATCTCTAGATCTTTCTTTATTATAGATTCCCGTAATTTAGACCATTACTCGTATGGGAAATTATAGCACATTGCCATGTTCAACTGCTATAATATTAAATTGTGAGGAGGAAATATGTTAACCGCTAAACGTGCTATAATATTAAATTACAGTTGCGATGTTTATTACACGATATGACTAGTATTATGGTAACTTTGAAAACTATTATTGTGATGTGAACTTTACATACTTGTAGAGCAGCCCAATATTGACGCAAATCAAAGGAATTGCTAGGAAAATGGTTTGCCAAAAATTTCTACAGCAGCCAGGGGGAATCTAAATCTTCTTTCCTTGTGAGGAGCAGCACAAAGTAAACGCCGATTCAAAGGAAAATTTTGATTCCTTTGAAAATGATTCACCGGAAATGCTGACTCGCACACCAAGTTGCACGTTGATAACAAGAGCTTTGATTTAGACCATTACCATACATTACACCGCTCCCCCAAAACAAATCAGCACATGCAGACACACAGTTTGAGTGTATGTGTAGGGCAACTGGCTGGCTAAGCTTTCTAGGTCCCGTCCCAAGTGCATGGCACGTAGGTCGTCGGTCGACCTCACCAAGGTGAAGAACAACAGTTTAAGGGCGACAAGAAGTGCAGCTGATGCGACGGTGTTCGAGGCCATGTTTTACAGGCAACGGAAGGACTGGTTAGCCATGGGGATGAAAGTACCCCACGTGGGCACGTTCTGGCGGACCACACAACATGCAGGGATAACCCTAAAAAACTGATGAAAAACTACGGATTTATCTATGTCATCAATTATTAGCAAATTAAAATAAATAAATATAATAATATCAAGATAAAAGAATCCAGTTCAAGTGATATGCTAGCCCTAGGTAGTTGAAAGAACATCTTCGTGAATGAATGTTGGGCACACACACATACAAGTGAAAGTTCATTTACCAATAAAAGGGTTAATCATGATGGGCTTAGGTCCCATTCCATTTTGTTTATGCCTTGCACTTGTGTAGGTAAAATTGACCCAATAAGTTAAGCAGGAGATAAAACTAGCCCATTAAATCAACTTTGAAATCTACGACAAATACTACAGTACAGTGTAAACTCATCACGTACACATGACGAGTTTGTCTAAATAATATTTTTTATTCAAACTTAACACGTTGACGTGAAGAATTCCTATAAAATATATTTTTTAATTAAAATTTATTATGTCTGGGTGATATTCTAAAAATATATATATTTTATTAAAACTTATCGCACGTAACTTATACCTCAAAATAATTTTTGAAATAACCTAATGAGTCAAATTTTTTACGTCAATTTTACCCATGTGTGGATCCACATTGGGCAATCGCCCATAGTTTTGGGTAATATCAAGACTCCATAGCTGAATACCAATTTTACCAAAGGGAAGAAGAAAGATGGCAGGAAGATTGAGCAATGTAGCGTCAAGGATCATGGGCTGGAACAGCATCTTTTTGCGGTGCGGCGTCTCCTTTCTCCGACTCCCTTCCGACATGGGTATACCAGTATGTATCAAATTATATATTAATATATACAACCAATATGTATCAAATTATCCACGCTTTTTTTGTACGTAAAAAACTCTTTATTTTTAAACTAAATCATTAACATTTATTTATCTAATGATCATAAATTAATATAAAACTAGAGTTTCATATATTGTAACTGGATCCATTACTAATGCCAAGAAATGTCACCCTTCTAATAAATAAAGGGGAGAATGAAATAAGATTATGACTTGAGGATTCTTGAATAATGGGCAAGATAATCGCCTAATGAATATGTACAAATCGAACCCCCTACAAAGGACAGTGAAGCTAACTAAATTAGTGGGAGCATTATAAGCTCTAAGCAGCTACAGTCATGGATTATACTGCCAGAGTACATTTCATATTTACAAGCACAAGAAACACCAATATCATAGCCAGAGGACATTCTCATGGTCCTAGTATCTTATCCCGAACTAACTCATGAATAATCCTTGCTTCTTTCAAAACCAGATGATGAAGTTTAGGTCAATAGACCCATCAGATAGTTGACAATGGAGATTAGAGGTTAAAAAGTCGAAGAGTCAATCGTTGATTTAGAGAAATTGAGGCTTTATTAACTGACAGATGCGACAGTCGGCAGTTATAGATGCGACGACCGGCAAGCCCCTATGTTAAGTTTTTATCGACGAATACTAAAATGAAATAAAACTAAACATTAGGTATGATTTTGAAAAAATTAAAAGTTTAGGCACTAAAACGAACTAAAACTAATAGTTTAAATACTTAACATGTAATTTACTCTTAAAATTAATTTTCAAAAATAATGTCAGTTTTGGTGAAGGCATTATGGAAGAAACCAATCATATTTGTGGGTTCAAAAATGGCGCAGATATCGGCTCTTCCCTATCACAGCTCATATTATCAGGAGGCTCAAACACCATGGATTCAATCTTCTCTCGTTTCTCGCCCTCGTCGTCTACAGCCGCCGCCACAAGCTCCGCTCACGAGCCATTAGGCTCTTCAGTCTATCACCACCAAAGAGATCTCCTTAGAAAATTCAGCCACCAAAACCACGTATCGACGAGCAAATATCCGACCCCTGTGACGAAGAAGCTTTACAGGGGCGTACGACAGAGACAGTGGGACAAATGGGTGGCCGAAATCAGACTCCCACAGAACAGAAAGCTAGTCTGGTTAGGCACTTACGAAACACCCGAAACCGCGGCTTTGGCATATGATCGGGCAGCTCATAAGCTTAGAGGGGAGTACGCAAGGTTGAATTTCCCGAATCTGAAGGACCCGAGTAAATTTGGGTTCGTAGATTGTGCTCAGTTGCATGCTCTCAAGAGCTTGGTTGATGCCAAGATTGAAGCCATTTGTCAAAAGACGAAATCAGAGAGAGACAAGAAGAAAGGCAAGAAGGTCGATTTCAACGATCGTTCACCTTCGTTGTCGACTAAGGTTTTTAGCGACGTTTTAAGCAAGGAGCCGGCGTGGTCGACCGTGTCTGATGATGGGTTTTGGGGAGCCGGAAATTCACCGGCCTCTGTTTCGAATGGTCACTCGATGACGATGACGGTAGATTAACCACGATTTAACGACGATTTGCTTGCCAGAATGCTGTCTTTTGATGCCGACTTATGGGATTTTCTTGCTAATTAGGATTACAACGCTCTCATCCAATTTTTCCGTAGTGATTTTTTTTTCAGCTTATAGCTGTTTTGATTAGAAAGTGTATTTTTTTAATATTTTCCTATTAATGATAATATATCAACGTATTGATATAAAGAAATAAGATATTAAAATTTTCAAATAAAATTAGGGACTGTAATTTTAATACTATAAATTAAAAAATTAGGTCAGAACATAATATAGTATTAATTTATCAAATAATTGAGTATAAATTACACATGATTATAGTATTTTTAGCACACATGTCACACTCTTAACATGTGTTAAGAATGGGATCGATATGGTTTTAATTTTTTTAATAGTATGGCATAAAAATATTTATTTATAATATTTCTTAATCATTGATAATGTACACCTGTAACTATTTAAATTCATGATCTCTAAGGATAATATTACTCCTCTTGATCATTGTGGCCACTTAATGAATTTAGGTTTCAAGCTATTTATAATCAAATATAAATATTTTAATATTTTACTCGAACAAATCATAAACTAGTCAATATTCTTTTATTTTAATAAATATTTTTATTAAAATTTATATTTAAAGTTTGAATTTAAATAAATATTAATCATATTTTAAACATTTAAATTTTGAGTCAAATTAAAATTTGAAATTAAAATCTGATTAAATTCAAATTGATTTTTTTAAATAATCGAGTAGAATTTAGAATCTTAGAAAGTAGATCATTTGGAAGAAAACTTTGGGCTGCCCAACAATTCAAAGACCCAGCACAAAGCTATAAATACGCAGCCGTTAGATGATTTAGACTTTAACCACGTCCGTCCAAATTCCTTTTGGAAGGAAACGTTTAACTGTTGAGCGTGTACGGTGTCGTTTCATTTCGGACCTTTCCGTGATTCCCCTTTAACGGTACCCGAACCCGCTAATTCGCCCCCCTCTTTCCCGCCGTCGGTTACTTTTTTCTCCACCGCACTTCCCCGGGCTAGGGTCTCTGCTGAAGTTACCTCGATGGTGACCAATGATTATATCGCCATGAACGGGAACAAGTTTAGTAAGGTAGGAGAAGAGTTCATCAAGAAGCACCATAAACACGACGTTAAAGAAAATCAGTGCAGCTCTTCCCTGGTTAAACACATCAAAGCTCCGGTTCATCTCGTATGTTTTCTTTTTCTTTTTCTCGATTTCAGTAGTTATTTATTTTAATAGAATCAATTGAATTCTTATTTCGTGTTAGATCCGTACATAGATCTGTGAGGTTAGAGCCTTTTCTTGCTTAGTCAGTTAATTTTCGTTTATTTTTCATTTCATGCTGGGAGAATTCGTAGGAGATTGAAATTAAAGTTGGAACTTATTAGAATTATGAAGTTATCACTAAAAATTTTCAGACAGATTATTATGTATCTCGTATTCTCGTTTGAACTGTTATATGATGATGTAAACATTTTGTGAATCAATTGAAGTTACAAACGATTTGTGTTTACTCTTTGAACGCGAACTTCAGCTATTTTATAGCTAATGATTTTAAGAGAGAGAATGTAAAATACTTGATGACTTCTGATTGGGGATTGATTAGTATAATTCACTCTCTAAGATTGTTGTTTTCGTGTATAATGAATTGTTAAGTATTTGCTTTGTTTGAATGGATACAGAACTTAAGACTTCTGTTAAATTTTCATTTCTCTAAATATGGATTTATGGAAATGATAACTCGAGGTTCATATGTTTCATCTTCAGATTGTGATGAACTTCAGGTTGAACTAGTTTAATTTGATACCAATTAATATAGCTACAAATTAACTTAGCCAATCTGATTTTCATGTAGTTACAAATAAAGTTACTTTGAGATTAAGTTTCAAGTTTTAGTTGCTTTGATCGAAGGCAAACTTGACATTATTTTCTTCACTAATGAATGATTATTGGTTTTTGATCAATCAGGTTTGGTCTTTGGTGAGGAGATTCGATCAACCGCAGAAATATAAGCCATTTGTTAGCAGGTGTGTTCTGCAGGGTGACCTTCAGATTGGAAGTGTTAGAGAAGTCAATGTTAAGTCAGGTTTGCCGGCCACAACTAGCAAAGAAAGGTTAGAGTATCTAGATGAAGATGAGCATATTTTGAGCATGAAGATTTTCGGAGGAGACCATAGGTTGAAGGTATGAGTTTTCCATTTGGTTGAATTTAAACACCACACACTTAACTTAAAACAACTACTCTTTGAATTCCTATAGATTTTTAGTTTTTCAACATACGATCTTGTCTGAAATATAAATATTAATCTTGAATTAACTTATCTTGTCTCTTATTATATGATATTCCTCTGTTTGTTGTGTGATATATAAATTACCTGAAAATGTAACAAGGTTTTGGATATGGTAACCTGTAAGATGTAGAACTGAATATGCTAACTTCTGTTGCCTGTCATACTAAATTGAGTACAAATTGCCAAAATCATTGTTTAATCTATTAATTCTTATTTGATCCTTTTAATGTTTATGACACTTGAAATTGGAGTTCTGAAACAAGGAGATATATATATATATCATTCATATTGACTTGTGAAATCTATTTCTGCTGAATTTGACTAGTGGCATGAATGAGCTTCTTGCCTGCACTCTGCCTGGGGGGGATTTTATACCTTATGTGGCCTTAATCAAATAATTTATGGTTTTTGTGCTAAGGGAACATTTGACCTGGACCCATCTTATTGCGACAGCCAATGGTTTCCTGGCTCTTATTGCATGTAATGAATCTGGTATAATATAACATTTTTAGTTTATGCACATGAGTAAGCAATAATGATGTTTAACATATTCGTCAAAAGATGTTTTAGTTATTAGTTCTGAGATATTTTATACTGCCTCCTTTTATTTTCAATAATTGAATTTACCTGAAAGCTATTGTACCAGTTCTACATTGACCTCTCTCTTCTCGGGGTCAAATTTTGAACTTTATAATGTCCTTAACTTTTATCATGATATGAAACTGCTAAATTGTCCTTATGTGCAAATTGGCAGAACTACTCATCCATTGTTACAGTGCATCCCGAGGTCATTGATGGCAGACCAGGATCATTGGTGATCGAGTCCTTTGTAGTGGATGTACCAGAAGGGAACACCAAGGATGAAACATGCTACTTCGTCGAGGCACTGATCAAGTGCAACCTCAAGTCACTGGCCGATGTGTCAGAGCGCTTGGCTGTTGAGGATCGGACCGAGCCAATCGAAAGAATGTGAAAAATCCAGGCCTGTACCGACACCACCAAGTTAGTCGTTGTGGGGGTGATAAGTGAGATACTCTTGTTATCAGAAGCTGAATAGACAATTTGGGCATTCCTGCTAGCAGAGTGAACAACTATTTCCTTACATTTTTATGCTTCTTGTTTTGATTAGAACAATGATCTTTAGGTGTCTTGTGTTGATAGTAGCTGACAATTAAACTCATCCGCAGCCTACGGGTTTAGTAAATGAAGAAAAACGGATCGAAAACTTCTCTGTGGTGTTTGTCTAATGGGGGTGGTGAATCGGTATTTGTTTGTAAATATGTAAGCAGGATGGATACCTTTATGTTCATATCTTTAGTTTTGCATGTTATATAAAAAGGCAGGTTTTAGTTAAGAGTTTGATTCGATTTCATTTTGACTATAAGGGGAGTCTACATAATTATGGGCTCAACATCCAGAGTTCTTGGAAAAAGTAGGGGTGAAGTATATCAAAGGTCATTGAACTATGTTTATGTTTAAATGATTGTTTTGATTATTAATTTCGTAAAAATTATAAAATAATTATTAAATATTTTAAATGGTTATAAAATATCAATAAATTTATTGAGGTATTATAGAATAATTATTAATTTTTTTATAATGTCAGATTATTTTGTACAAATTTAATGATT
Source organism: Hibiscus syriacus (assembly GCF_006381635.1). NCBI lineage: Eukaryota > Viridiplantae > Streptophyta > Magnoliopsida > Malvales > Malvaceae > Hibiscus > Hibiscus syriacus. Next base: position 272,315 of record NW_024063446.1, read on the forward strand.
ATTTTATAGGCTTTGATTTAATTTGATTGGATATAGATTATTAGATTTTTTTATAATGTCCATTAGCCCTTTTTGTATAATATTAAAGTTGTGGAGGCCAACCATTCCGTTAATACATTACACGTAAAGAAAACAAGATTTAATCTCTGAGGTAACAACAAAAACATACGCCCCAGCACTGTCCGTCGATTAACAGGGTCATCCCCGTTTGCCGTAATCACGGTGGGAAGTGAAACCTCCGGCGGAGTGAAAAACGTTTGGGCCGGATAACATAGTTCTTTACAACCCCGGAATTGGTGTTAACCTCAAGAGAACAAAAAACCAGGATGGGCGAGGATTTCCATGGATTCCATTTCTCGGGAGCCTCATAAAACGTCAAACCAAGTAATTACCATTTACCACCACCATTCCCACTCAAATGTTCGATACCAGCAGCATGAAACAACGCTATCCAATCTTTCAACCCCTTGGATTGAAGAAAAAAATAACAAAAGCATGTATGATTGCCATCAACTCTGCCTCATCGGAGTCGCGTATTGTTCATCTTGCGCCACACAGAGAATCCTCGCTAGGTCTAGTTTTGCAGACCCCAATAGAGAACATGGAGACCGGTTCAGGCCAAGGCCGAAATTCAATCCTCAATACCACGATGATCGTAGAGCAGGTGATTCTTGTGAAGTTCATGGGCCGACGCTGTCTCTAGAGGAGGTTTTCAATGCGTCCGTCCGTGTTATAGGAGAGAACAGCCGTGGTTCGATCCAAAAAAACGGTGTTACTAAACGGTACACTTTCCGTTCTAAAGAGGAAAATATTACTACATGACCTTTGTAGATGATTACTCGAGATACACAAAGGTTTATCTCCTTAGAACTAAAGGCGAGCCTGAAATCTTATTCCTTATTTATAAGGAGGAAGTTTAGAATCAGTTAGATAGGAGAATCAAATGACTTAAATCTGATAGAGGTGGTGAATACAAATCAAATTGATTAAAAAGGGTGTGTGAGAATAATGACATAATTCATGAAACTTCAGCCTCTTATTTTTCTCAACAAAATGGTATAGCCGAAAGGAAAAAATAGAACTTTAAAAGAGATGATGAACTCATTGTTGATAAGTTTCGGGTTATCTGTAAACATGTAAGGGAAGCCATTCTATCGGTAAATCATATTTTAAACCGAGTACCTTATAAGAAATTAGATTCTACTCCATACGAGTTGTGGATAGGATACGCTGCAAACCTACAATACTTGAAAGTGTGGGGGTGTCTGGCTAAAGTAGGATTACTAGATTTTAAGAAGTCCACCATCGAACCTAAAATCGTTGATACAGTGTTCATAGGGTATACTACAAACAACGTCGCGTAAAAATTCATGCTTCTACAAGACTATTCTATTTGTGAGTCGAGAGATGTCATTTTCTTCGAAGATTCTTTTCCTTTAAAGAAATCTAAATTGAATGAAGAAACGCAAATAGAAAACTTTTCATCCACTTCTTCTAGTGTACCATCTAGGTCTACTCAAGAAATTGAATTCGAACCTAGAATAAGTAAAAGACAAAGAACCGAAACCTCTTTTAAACCAGATTTCATAATTTCCTTTTATTTCTGAGATAAATGATTTAGACTCTCTTTTTGATCCTATAGCTCAAATATTTCTATTAGATGAGGATCTTAAGACTTATGAGGAAGTTATATGATCTATCGATGTTAGTTTCTGGAAAAGCGCTATCAATGATGAACTAGAATCGATAATGTTTAATCATACTTGGGAATTGGTTGACTTGCCTATGGGATTTAGAACTATCAGCAACATATGAGTCTTTCGGAAGAAGCTGAGGCCAAATGGTTTTATTCAACAGTACAAGGTAAGGCTAGTCGTCAAAAGGTTTACTCAAAAGTTCGGTATACACTTCTTCGATATCTACTCTCCCGTAACGAAAATTTCAACGATTCGAGCATTATTTGTTTTAGCTTCCATTCACAAGTTGCAAGTATATCAAATGGATGTAAAGACTGCATTCTTGAACGAAGACTTAGATGAGGAGATATTTATGGAGCAACCTCTTGGTTTCGAGGCACATGGCATGGAAGGCAAAGTATGTAGACTTAAAAAGTCGCTTTACGACCTCAAACAATCTCCTAAATAATGGTATGAGAATTATCACATAACTATCCTTAGTTTTGATTTTTTTTGTGAATGGTTCGAATGCATGCGTGTATTAGAGGATGTTTGGTGCTTATTGTGTCATCATAAGTTTGTATGTTTATGACATGTTGATTTTCAATACTAGCATTGAGTCCATTAACAAAACAAAAGATTTCTTGTCTACTAAATTTGAGATGACCGATTTGGGAGAAGTTGACGTCATCTTAGGAGTCACAGTCACCAGAACTGAAAATGAATTTTCTTTAAATCAATTACACTATATTGAAAAGGTGTTAAAAGAAATTTGACAGTTTTTACGTTGTCTCTGTTTGAACTCCTTATGACCCTAGCATACATCTCTTTAAAAATAAAGGAAGTAGCGTTTCTCAAACCGAATATGCTAAAGTGATCGGGAGCCTAATGTTCTTAATGAACTATACTCGACCTGATATTGCCTACGATGTGAGAAGACTTAGTAGGTATACCAATAACCCAAGTGGTGAGCATTGGTTTGCTCTCAAACGTTTACTTAAGTACCTTAAGGGTATAATAGACTGAAAACTTGAGTTTGTTAGCTATCCTGCAGTACTGAAAGGATATTGTGACGCCAACTGAGTTTCTAACAATGATGAAGTAAGTTCTACAACCAATTATTGCTGAACATTGTATAAGCTCTTAATTATTTCAAAACCCGCCACTTTCCATTATGGTGCTCGTGCTCGTGGCTCATGACAATACGTGTCTTCGACACGTCCGTGCGGTTGCTATATTTTTAGAGAAATTTCGTAAGGAATTTTTCTCTGAAATAACAAATATCAAATTTACGCTTTAATATATGAAAATTAAACATGTCAGTTTCGGAAATTAAAATTCAAACAATGAAACGTTGGATGAATATGGATGCTTTTTTTGGATGAATTTGGATGTTTTTTCAGGTGTGTTCAAAGCTATTTATTGTGTCAGTTACTCAGTAATTATAAGAGTTACAAAGTTAATTACCAGGAGTTATAAAAGGCTGAGAGTTACTACATGAACCTAGACTGATTTAAGGCTAGATTCATCTCTGAGGTTGCAACGATTTCAGACAGAATTTCAATGAAGAAATTAAATCAGAATTATATCTGATTTATGATGGACCATTTTGCCCCTGCTTAGGCTATTCTAGCTTCTCAATTCACCAGTTCACCAAAAAAAACGTATTTCAATACTCTCAAAGCTTTCTAAGCTTCTGATTTTTTCTAGTAAGGAGCAGTACCATAAGCAATCTACTCCAGTTCCGAGTGTACAATATTCGGTGTGACCATATTAATTTCGAAGGATAATCTGTCTATGCGATTACACACATCGAGACGATTTCGTTTCTCCCCATTGCACAGTATAATCCAGCAAAAACCCAAAATCGAGAGGCGTCCACTACGCGCAATAAAAGCCCAAAAGGCTCGAAAATGGTGTTGGATGTGTTGGCGAAGCTGGGAAGTTCTTAGAAATGGCGGGGAACTAAAGCAGCATTTGGCGCCAAAGGAACTTCATTTTTTTTAATATTTGATAGGATTGATTATTCGTTCAATTTGGGAAAACGAAAAGGAAGTGAAATCGTTCCGGCAATGGCTTCTTCACCGCCTTCAAAGCGAAGACGGAAAGGGCAAACCGTGGTTGGAGAATCACCGTCAAAATCAACGTCGACCCAAGAAAAATCATCCCCTGTGGTAGTCTTTGCACATGGCGCTGGTGCTCCTTCCTCTTCTGATTGGATGATCAGGTCCTTTTTTCTCCCTTTATAAGGTTAATCGTGGGGTTTTGTTAAATGGTTAAGTGAGTTGAACCTTTGCAGGTGGAAAGAGTTGTTGAAGAAGGCGTTGAATGCTGTTGAAGTAGTGACATTTGATTACCCTTGTAAGTTCTCTTCTCGGCTTAATCCTTTTCTTTTCAAATCATTTTGAATGTAAGGGATTGTTGTGGTATTTGCAGATATGTCTGGGGGAAGAAGAAAGGTTCCACCCAAGGCAGAAAAATTGGTAGATTTCCACTCAGGTGTTGTTAAAGATGCAGTTTCCAAATATACTGGGCATCCTCTGATTTTGGCTGGCAAATCAATGGGTTCAAGGTACAATACAACTGTGCTGCCATTTGTATTCGGCTAATGTCTGCGCTTGGTGAACTATTTAAGGTTGGCTAATCTATTAATTTTATAGAAAAGAACATTGCCAATGCATTCTGTCATATGGATTTAAGGGACACTAATGACTAATCCTGGTGTTGATATTCACATTTTTCTTTAAGATTGCTTGCTTGTATGTCCTATTTTAAGGCCATGTTTCTTTGTAGAGTGAGCTGCATGGTGGCTGCCCAGGAAGACATTGATGCATCATTAATTGTTTGCCTAGGATACCCACTTAAGGTTCGTCATTTTCTCACACTGTGGTGCTGCTCTGGTTTTGAAATTTGCATACATGATATCCATGGTTTGTTTTAGTGTATCTCATGAAGACATGCAATGGTTTTATCTGTTTATATCGGATCGATTCCGTCTTCTGTTGTAGGTTTCCCAAGGTTAATCCGACAAGCTGTTTCGGTTTATTCTGTTGATCTTTATAAAGGGGTCTTTCACAACTCATGAACACAGTACTCAATTAGAATGTACAACTTTACAGTATGAACAATGGGGGTTGTCTTTATGAATGAGGATGGGGTCCTTTTGGACTAGGGCAGGAACCGATGGCTTTTACCCTGAGGAGTCGTATTTTAACTTTTGTGATGCAACTTGGAAACTGAATCGGACTTTATTGACGATAAATTCTTGCTTAACTGTCAGGGGATGAACGGAGCAGTAAGAGATGAAACTTTACTTCGACTTAAAGTTCCTGTGATGTTTGTGCAGGTACTCTTCTCACCTTAATACCTGGTTCTTTACATGAATGATGTGGTTGTCTTCATATTTTCATCTTTTTGTTGTACAAAAAATTCAAAGAGTTTGACTGATAAAATGACACTTTTGACTGATAAAATGAAACTTCTAAACTCGATTAACTTGAATTTTTTCACTCAACTTGACTCGATCGAATACTCATCCTTAGGTACGTTGATATGGGCAGCATGATATCATCTTTATCAAATATGCAGCATGGGGTTTATGTAGAGTGGTTTTAAGTTATAATGCTATAACTTATTTTGGCTTTGGAACATGAGCTTAGGGTACCAAAGATGGTTTATGTCCATTGGAAAAACTAGGTGTACAGAAGAAAATGAAGGCAATGAGTGGGTTGCATGAGATTGAAGGTGGCGACCACTCCTTCAAGATTTCAAAGAAGCACCTCCAAACTAATGGATCCACCCAAGAGGAAGCCGAAGATGCTGCCGTTCAAGCCATCGCTTCATTCTTCACCCGCTCTCTCAGATGAAGCCGAATCCTTCTGCTGCTTTCTAAGTTACTTTTTAAAACCTTTAGCCTGCAAGTCCCAGGGTTAGGTTCAAACGCTCCCTTTTCCCCTTGGCCGTGTACAATTTTAGCAAAGCCATGGAGCAAGCCCTACTCTTTCACATCTACTGTATGTAATTGATGTGTAATTTTAAAATCCAGACATTTTTCAGTTAAACTGGATTAATATAAGGCTGTCGGAATCTAGACATTATTCATGTTATAGAACTTAAACATCGAGTACTAGGTGGCTTTATCATTTTCAAGCTTCATTATTTTGTATTTGTTTCTTTTTTGAATGTTTGTACTAGCTAACATTTGCTTTGTGACATTTGGGTTGTAAAACGAGTATTGGACTACTAGGGTAAATATGTGCATATTAATATACTAGCATGATGGGTAACATAAATGGGCTTTAAAGGGATTCGAGCTTGATAAATGAGTCGAGTTTGATATAGTCAAATTTGATGGTGTAAAGATATGATAAGGTGACATGAATATAAATATAATCTTATTCATATTTGATGATACGAAAATAAGATAAGGTGACATGATTATGTGATATGATCTATTCATATTTTGTGATACAAAAATAAGATAAAGTGACGTGAATATAAGATATGATCAAGTGACTCGGATTGGTGTAAAAGTTACTATCTGTTAAATATATGCATATATATTGACATTTAATGAAGATAAAAAGCTTATCAAATCAATATAATAGACCTTTAAATATTAGTTGTAGTGTATTGTTGTTCTACAAGAAGTAGAAATAGAGAGTTGTAAATAACATCATTCATGGCATTAACACATTCTCAAATCTTCATAGCACTCTTGATTGTTTCTTGTTTTGTTTCAACTGTTGTGTTAGGGTATAGGACCAACGATGTCAAGTGGTGGTGCGGCAAAACTCCCAACCCAGTGCCGTGCGAGTATTATTTGAGCAAAAATATGATGATCAAAGATGAGGTTCATTTCCTCAAAATCTCCATGCAACTGGCCTTAGACCATGCCATTCATGCCCAAAGCAACATTCATTCATTGGGTCCCAAGTGCCGAAATGAGCTCGAAAAGGCTGCATGGTCCGATTGTTTAAAGCTCTATGAGCTAACCATACTTGGTCTCAACAAAGCTGTAGACTTCAGCCCCAATGTGCAGAGACACGACCGTCAAACATGGCTTAGTGCGGCTTTAACCAACCTCGAAACGTGCCGGGATGGGTTTATCGAACTAGGTGTCTCCGATTACCTTCCTCCCATGATGTCAAATAACGTGTCCGAGCTAATCAGTAACACCATGGCTCTCAACAAGGCACCTTACAAGGAACCGACGTACAAAGATGGGTTCCCCACGTGGGTGAAACACGGTGACTCAAAGCTGTTGCAGTCTTCATCGTCGCTGGCTTCTCAAGCTGATATCGTAGTAGCGCAGGACGGTTCGGGGATTTATAAGACGATAAATGAGGCGATATCGGCCGCTTCTAGCCAGTCCGGGAGTGGAAGGTACGTGATATACGTGAAGGCTGGTACGTACAGTGAGAACGTTGAGATAGGAAGTGATCTGAAAAATATTATGATGGTGGGCGATGGTATGGGGAAAACTATTATCACAGGGAACAAAAGCGTTGGAGTTGAAAAAATCAGTACGTTCAATACAGCCACTGTTGGTGAGTAAAATTCTGCATGATTTACTTATCGCTATATAATTTTTTCTCATACCTTGCTAAGTATTAATAGAGCAATTACATTGATGAGATTTGATCTGCATTTCAGGTGTTGACGGAGAATCGTTCATCGGTCGTGACATTACGTTCAGAAACACCGCCGGTCCTAATAACGGACAGGCAGTGGCTCTCCGTTCAGGATCCGATCACTCGGTGTTCTACAGATGCAGCTTTGAAGGGTACCAAGACACTCTTTACGTTTTTTCCCATAAACAATTTTACAGAGAATGTGACGTCTACGGAACAGTGGATTTCATATTTGGCAAAGCAGCTGTTGTGCTACAAAACTGCAACATATATGCTCGGAATCCACCGAGTAAAATCAACACCGTGACCGCCCAAGGCCGGTCCAACGTCAACGACACCTCTGGAATTACTATACAGAACTCAACAATTACTGCAGCCTCGGATTTAAAACCTGTGCAAGGCTCTGTCAAAACGTTCCTAGGGAGGCCATGGAAACAATTTTCCACGACTGTTATCATCAAAACCTTCCTGGATACCCTAATTGACCCCGCCGGTTGGATGGAATGGAATCAATCCCTCGACACGCTGTATTATGCCGAGTACATGAACACCGGCCCCGGTTCCTTCACCTCCAATAGAGTCAAATGGAAAGGTTATCACGTTCTTACCAACGCAACCGAGGCATCAGCGTTTACGGTCGGCAATTTTATCGACGGGAATTCTTGGCTGCCTACCACCGGTGTGCCTTTCACTTTGGGGCTTTAATTTGTATTATGAAACTGCCGCCGGTAACATAAATAAGCGGTAACTGTCCAATATGTTATACTAAAATGCTTCATTTATATACTTTGTAATAGTTCTCTCATCGTTATTATTATGAACAAAGAGATGAGACATTAAATATTTTAAATAAATTATAGAACTTAAAGCCTACTCTCTTCCAATGTATTATTTTTGGCACTCTTTAAGACCCTATAAATTACTCTAAGATTGTTTTCTTTATTATTATTATTATTGAGATCATTCAATGGATTATGGATGCTATGCTAATTCATTTCATTTGACAAAGTTCTCGTCTCCAGCCCTCCAAAGCTTGTTTTCCAAACCCCAAAAACAGCACAACAAAATCCAGACATTAAGCAGTTACACTGGCATTCTCGTATTTACATTTGGAATTACAACAACAAAAAAACAAAGTTACAGAACACATATCATCCTACTCGTCATCGGAAGAAGGCTTCTGTTTTTCCATTTATAAGCGGCTTCTAAAATCTTGAGGTTCGTCGCCTGGTTTTCTTCGGGGAATACGTAATCGATACATTCTTCGTACCTGTAAAAGCCAAATGATTCAACACTTAGGGGTTGTTTGTTTACTTCAGAATGATTAAGCGCTGAATGATTTAAATGCTGAATGATTCAGAGACTTTGTATGAATTAGCTCTGAGTGTGACATGTTGTTTGATAATAACTCTGAATAATTCAGAATATACTTCTGTGTTGAATCATTCAACACTGTTTTGTTGAATCAGTCAGCATTAAATCATTCAGATATGAGAAACAAACAGTCTGAATGCCGAACGATTCAACATTCAGAGCCAAACAAACATCTCTTAGTGTTCCAGCAGAATACAGACATGCCAATACTAGTGGAAGCAAAGTAAATGGTGCGACTGCGAGTTACGTACCCAGAGACGCCACCTTCTTCACTCGTTATTCGCTTCCTCTTTTTGAGTTCCTTGGGAAACTTAGACTGGACCACGCTTACGTCGCCAAGCTCCCCAAAACTGCTTTCCGTGTTAAGCCACTCTTCCAGGAGCATAGCACGATCTTCTTTCAATTCCGGTGCCGATGTTCTATAGTAGTTGATTGCTCTTTCAAAGACTCCTAGTGAAAAATATAATAAAACAGAAGGTAAGAATTTATTTTACTACTAATAAATCATCAAAGTAGATGTGATTGGATTGGTCCGGACTCTCACCACTCGCACGCTGAGCGCATCCCTTCTTTGCTTCATAATCATATTCCGGAACCCTGTCTTCTGGCACATCCAAATCCTCATCATTCTCCTTCGCGTAGGCTTCAAACTTGGCATAACTAATCCACACCTTCAAACTTCGCGTAGATTTCGAGTCTTCATTTTTCTTAAAATATTCGTATTCGACATTCAAAAAAATTTGTCAATGATCAGAAAACCACACGTGGACGACTGGATTTTATGTTATTTACGATTATCTTAAGCTTGAAATGATTAAAAAAAATGGAGGAAACACATGGGGAATTTGGCCCTTAAGAACCTTGACAAGGCATTAAGATAAGAAGAAGAATAAAGTATAGGTGCTTAGGCTTCTATCTTTAGCCATGCATGAATGTGATTTGTTTATCCTTAATGTCAACGCTAAGATTAATTCTCCATTGATATTCCTTTGCCTTTTAATCTCTAAAACCACTTGCATATCTTGCAAATTGGACAAAAGGGCCAGCCTTTGATACTGGATTTTGTGCCTTTTTTTCTCTCCCCATTGCACAGTACAATCCAGCAAAAACCCAAAATCGAGAGGCGTCCACTACGCTCATTAAAAGCCCAAAAGGCTCTAAAATGGTGTTGGATGACGTGTTGGCGAAACTGGGAAGTTCTTAGAAATGGCGGGGAACTAAAGCAGCATTTGGCGCCAAAGGAACTTCATTTTTTTAATATTTGATAGGATTGATTATTCGTTATATTTGGGAAAACGAAAAGGAAGTGAAATCGTTCCGGCAATGGCTTCTTCACCGCCTTCAAAGCGAAGACGGAAAGGGCAAACCGTGGTTGGAGAATCACCGTCAAAATCAACGTCGACCCAAGAAAAATCATCCACTGTGGTAGTCTTTGCACATGGCGCTGGTGCTTCTTCCTCTTCTGATTGGATGATCAGGTCCTTTTTTCTCCCTTTATAAGGTTAATCGTGGGGTTTTGTTAAATGGTTAAGTGAGTTGAACCTTGGCAGGTGGAAAGAGTTGTTGAAGAAGGCGTTGAATGCTGTTGAAGTAGTGACATTTGATTACCCTTGCAAGTTCACTTCTCAGCTTAATCGTTTTCTTTTCAAATCATTTTGAATGTAAGGGATTGTTGTGGTATTTGCAGATATGTCTGGGGGAAGAAGAAAGGCTCCACCCAAGGCAGAAAAATTGGTAGATTTCCACTCAGGTGTTGTTAAAGATGCAGTTTCCAAATATACTGGGCATCCTCTGATTTTGGCTGGCAAATCAATGGGTTCAAGGTACAATACAATTGTGCTGCCATTTGTGTTCTGCTAATGTCTGCGCTTAGGGAACTATTTAAGGTTGGCTAATCTATTATTTTATAGAAAACAACATTGCCAATGCATTCTGTCATTCAAGTCAAAATTTTCTAACTTGAATGTCTGTTCTAATTATGATTTTGCTCTTAATGGAAGGATTTGGGTTCTTTGGAGGAAAGGAATAGACTTATCTATCATTCAAGTCTCTGACCAGAGTATCACTGTTAAAGGTTCTTTTTCTTGGAACTCCTTTGTTTATAACGACTATTTATGGCAGCAATGAGGGCTCAGTCCGAAGACAACTTTGGCAGAAGTTACAAGAAGTGGATAGAATTATCAATCAATCTCTCTGGGTCCTAGGAGGGGACTTTAATGTTATTTTGCACTCTAATGAAAGCTCGGATCATGAGTTCTTAGGTCATTATCTTTCTTCTGATATGAAAGATTTCCAATACATCACTCAAGAGCTTGAACTCCAAGATCATCTTTATTTTGGGCCTTCTTTTACTTGGAGTAACAAGCAGCAGTAATTTTATCTCGCAAGGAAACTTGATAGGGCTAATTCTTTTACTTGGATTAACTCATTTTGGGCTAATTCTTTTCAACATTCTTTTGTCGAACTCCTTGCTCCAGGAATTTCGACCATTGTATGGCTATTCTTTGGCTCTACGAAGAGCTTTCAGTTAATAAGCCTAAGCCATTCAAATTCTTCAATTTTTGGACCCTTCATCCTAGCTTCATGATAGAGGTTAGGCAATCATGGCATGATTCTGCTCAAGGCAACCGTACGAAGGTTCTCCTTATTAAATTAAAGAGACTTAAAGTCTGCCTAAAGAACTTAAATATTATTAATTACAGTAATCTATCGGCTCGGGTAAAACAAAAGAGAAGTGAGTTGGATCTTCAACAACTTCTTACCTTAAAAGGAAAAAATGTTTTCAGTAAAATAAATGGATCTTTAATTATTGGGAATTAATTAGAGAGAGAAAGGGAACAAACACATGGGCGAATCCGAACATAAGCAGATGGCGCCAACCAATATGACAGGCTATATAATTAATAATAATTATATTCTTCCGGTAATCATAGAGTATTTTGAAACGAACACAGAAGTATTGTATTTTAAAACTATTTTTGTTTTAATATAAATTTTGAATTTCATATATAATATCAGGTTCAACCCTTTCTCGCCAATCGTTTCAAAAGATCAATTCAGCCTCTCTTTCTCTCTCTGCTAGGCTGGCGAGCCGTTGCTCTTTGAAACATTCGACATTCGAGGGACAGACACCTGAGAGAGAGAGATAGAGATAGAGAGCATTTTGTTCGATCTTATCTGGAAAGGAAGAATGGCGGTTTCCAAGGAGTCTTTTGTGGCTGGTTTTGCAGCTCTTGTTTTTGGCTTTTTGCTATAGCAGCCTTGCCGTTGACGCACAGTCCTCTGCTCCCGCTCCTGCTCCTGCTCCCACAAGCGACGGTTAGTTCTCTGGTTCTTTCTTTCTTTCTTTCTTTCTTTCTTTCTTTCTTTCTTTCTTTCTCTCTCTCTCTCTATTGCTCTTTAGATCTGACTTTCCATATCAAATGCCATTCGATTGAATGATTTCTTTTTCTGTTCTTTTGAAATGCTTGAATGGGGGCGACAGGGACGTCGATCGATCTAGGGATTGCTTACGCGTTTATGCTGGTTGCGCTGGTTCTAACCTACCTCATTCACGCTGCTGATTTCTGCTTTAGCTTTTGAGGGCTTGCGTTTCAATTCAAGATTCTTTGTGGTTTTCGTAGATTTGGTGGTGGTGTGAAACCATGATTCTTTCAGATTTGGGTCTAAGCTGCAACTTTAAGAGAATGATGCGACTTTAGACGAATTAATTGTTGGATATTGATAATGTCATTTGATGTTTGGTTTCGTTATCACCCATATTTTCTTTTCTTTTTCTTTGTCATGTCTTCCATTTTTGTCTCAACTTGTCTAGCATTCTCTCCATGTTTGTTATTCGAAAGCTGTAATATTGCTGTTTTAGCAAGGCAGGCCATGTGGAAGCAAAGGTGCAACTTGTTCACTCTACATACAGAAGGAAAAGCATATTGCAAATAAAAATTAAACTCATCATTTTCAAAAGGTATATAATTCTTTGCACCATACAATAAACACGAAACCTTTCTTCCTCCGTCCCAATTGAATCTGGCAATTTCAGAATTTCAAATCTCGTACTAAAATTTCACTAAGCCGCCAAATCAGTCTAACATATCAATCATCTTTTCGCGAACAAACTCGATAAACTCAATGGACTTCAACCAATGATATCTTAAACTTTGCGGAGAGCTGAAGCCGGAGTTATAGCATCTGAACCTGATCAGCTTTTTCCACAAGGAAAATAAACGGGGGGAAGGGACCGAAAACAAGGAGTATGTAGGAGAGTGGGGGCTTTAAAGTTTGAAATATAATTTCCATACAAACAAATAAAGCAGCAAATGTGTTTTAAAGAGGGCTTGGTTCAGCACACAAAGTGCAGAGACAGACCACACATACTGATTCATTGATTTATACATATTAATTTAAAGATCAAAGCCACATGGAATAAGAAAAACCCTCCTCTTACATACATATTAAACACTAACCCATAGCATACTTCTGGGTCCAGCTCCGAGCAGTTGTCTCATACTTGCTCCTGTCAGTCTTGTACATGTGGGCGATCTCGGGCACCAAGGGATCATCGGGATTTGGATCCGTCAAGAGTGAGCAGATTGAGAGCAAGACCTAGAATAAAAAATACAAAAAAGAAACAGCCCCACACTTAAATACCAGTGAACCAAGACAAGAAAAACTTGCATGATATAAAATATATATTTTAACTCGGGGTGACCTTAAACAAAATAGCACTTACCCACGATTGCAAAGCAAACTACTTGGCCAGTAGATGAGATGCTAAATTTTAAAGGCTTATTGTTGATAGATGGCATAACGAAGAAATCTATTATTAAAATCAAAAGATGTATATAAGCATGTTGAACAAACCTTGGATATGGTTAGGGCAGGGCTCCACTGCTCCTTCAAAATATCCAGGCAAATGCTACCGTTGCTGTTAATATTAGGGTGAAAGACCTTTGTCCTGAACGCAACCTGAATTGAAGGGAAAAGAATTTTAAAAAGATGCTACGAGGAGAAATAGAAAAGGATAACTGAACAAAACTAAACAAGAAATTTGCTGGTAAAGAATCGGCTACAAAACGGGTAAGTTATAAAGCCATTAAAGTGGGGGGAGGGGGGAATCATGAAACAACTTCATGTAATTACCAGTAGCAGAACTAGTTGAGGATTGATAAGCCATTGTTAATTGGTTACAATTATATTTCTTTCTAAAAGTAAATTTAATGCTATTCTATCTCAATTCTTAAATATACGAACATCATTATTATCGCATAAAAAGTAAAATATATTCCAATGGTGTCCATGCACAATAATTTGTGCTTAACCAAAAGGTATATGTATGAGGAGCCATAATGAAATATCAATATGCATGTAATAGAGAAGGCTTACCTGAGGCTGTTTGCAAAAGTAAAAATAACAATAGATCATGTAAATTTGGCACTGAAAACCACCTAATAATAGCCTTTCACATATAAACTAAACCATTAGACACATAGCATGCATATGCATCCACCAACAAAATAAGCTAAAAAAAAGCTAGAAGGAATTAGCATTTACAGAATAATCTATCAAGTAGAATTAGCATTTACTCATTTCAGTGCCAAGCAATGTTTGCACAAGCCACTAACCCTGTAAAGACAATCATGGTCACAGATATTTACAGTAAGGAATTGGCTAAATAACATGGAGGCTAATCTATATCCCTCTAAACGTAGAAATGTAAATGGGAGCAAGTAGGAACATTGACCACATTAAAATAACAGATGTATGGATTTCAGAGGAGAATTTTGCCTGCAGCACTTGTATATATGGTTATTAAAAAAAACATTTTATTGGAAAAATTGAACATGCAGTATACAAAGTGCTATGCCAATTTTTCCCAAGATATTTAAAATGGCCTATTTGATGTTTCTAAAAAGAAAAGGGGCAGTCAGTTACATTTATATGAATAGTCAAGAAAAGTAGACATTCGCAATATGCATTAAACCAGGAAATAACGAAAACTAGAAGGTTAAGGAATTAGATTAAGTGCCTTGGGTGGTTTAAATGGATAGTCCGGAGGGAAATGAATGGTGACTAGGAACACTCCACCGGCATATGGACTGTCAGGAGGACCCATAATAGTTGCTTGCCAATGAAACATGTCTTCAGCAACAGGGCCTTATTTCAATAATAAAAAGAAGTGAAACATCGGTTAGACAGGGCAACCAAATTCGCAAGTAACATTTAATTGAAATGATGACGCATCAGAAAAAAATCTTCTGCAAAACATGATCAATTCCTCACGAATTCACCCCCAATAACAAAACAAAAATGGATATGAATATCAATCAATAAGACAGGCAAAAAAATCTTCAACAATCTAGAGTCAACTAGAATCCAATGATGTGAACCTAAAACCATAGAAAATAAATATATTGCAGTTTGACTCAATGAAACCATCATGGTCAAAAACATACCCCTAATGACAAGTATATATCCATGATATACAGAAATAATTTTCTAATGCCATGAATAAAAAGAAAAGAAAAGATAAAATAAAAAGGATGATATAAGCAAACCAACAAGAGATACGAAACCGAGGCTAGAAAGAGAGGGGGAGAAAAAGGAAGAAATTGAACCTGCGCTGCAAGAGGTAGGAGGATCTTTTTGCAGATCCTTGAGCTCCTTCAAGATCCGCTTTGAAGCCATCACCTATACCCTAAAACAAACAAACAAAAAATATCAAATCAAAGCTGAATCGAATTCCTCAACGAAGTTAACTCGAAAAGCGAATAAAAATCTAAAATAAAGAGCAAGGATTAGAAAATTACAGAGCTAATTGGAGAAAATTGAGAGAAAACGTAGCTGAGAGATCCTCCTGTCCTGGACTAATGTCTTTGTTTGGTGGTAATCGCTGAAAATAGCTGAAACAAAGTAAAGAGAAAAAAAAAAAGCTTTAAAAGGTTAAACTATGCTTTTCATCACTTAATGTTTTCCATTTTCCCTCTTTGACTACTTAACTTCATATATTGACAATTTAATCACTAAACTTTCAAATTTAGTGATAGATAATGTGATGTGATTTACATCATAAGATGACTTTTCTACTTGTAATAAAACTGTAATTAGATTTCACATCAAATTCTATCAAAATGTTTATTTTTAGTCTTTATATTCTTTAAGTTTTAAAACATATACATACACAAGAACTAATAACAAAATGTGATTTGCACAAACCAAGTGACATTGGTAATAAGGAAGTAAGGAATTGTTGTTTTTCCTTGAAGTCTCGATCAGTGGTAAATGAATTGTTGTTATTCCTTGAAATCTCAAGTTCGAGCATCAGAAATACCATAAGAATAAATACTCAATATCAAATGATTGAGAGTTATCTTTGAACATATATAATATAAGCCCATTGAATTTACATGCATTTAGTGCTATCTTTGAACTTAAACATGAAAGATGCTATAAGGCTTCCATGAAAGCTTCTGCTTCCAACTCAAAATGTCATTTTTTAATTGTAATTTGGAACCTTGCAAGTTGTTAACCATCCCACATTTGAATCCAAGGGCTAAATTCCAAATTTATATTATAAATTCCAAATTTATATTATAAATTCCAAATAAAGTAACAGTGACCATGCAATACTTCCTTAAACCTAGCTCACAATCTCATTTTCTAAGTGTTAGTTTGGCCCTGATATGGAGAACGCCATTAATAAAGTAATTGCTCTCGTCGGACATGAATAGTGTCCATGGTATACCAAACAGGTTACGATAGCCAACGGCCTTTCTGCCCATGAATTTGTAATTACCTTTGTGCTTAATTACATAATCCTCTGTTGGTTTTGACCTTGCTGTAAACTCGTAGTTGACGGCGAAAGTAACGGATCCCCTTTCTTGCATTCCCAAAAATAGTCCAAAGGAGTGGAACGAGCTTTGCTGGTCCATATTGCACTGTGCGGAAAAGAAAAACCCTTGTCCGCCAAGATGAAACGCTTGTGAATAAACCTTACCAGCCGGAAACAGATGCGCACACTCCTCGCGCTTCAGGTCCAGGTATACAATGCACTGCTGCCATGGCTGTTCAAACTCTACAATCTTGACCGGGCGGTGCTTGTAAGCCCGCTCCACATAGTAACTAAAACTGACATTGGCGGCCTCTGATGTGATAGCACGCTGTCGGAAAGATGCCTCAGCCTTGAAAAACAGAGCTTCAAGCACAACCTTGGATACAGTTTCTACATCAAAGTCGTTGCAGGTTAAAACTTTTTTCAGCTTTCTGCAAGTCATATACGGAAAACGGATTAGACAGACAAGACGCGTAGTGAGAACTTCACGTCGTTCTTCCAGTTCTGGATAATGAGTCCGAGCCCACTTCAGCAAAAAGTCATAAACAGCATCCTCTGAAGCTACCTGGAGATCATCACTGGAAAAAACTGCCTCTATACCAGCAAGAGGCAACTTGAGTACCTCATCCTGGAACCTGAGGAAAAAAGAGCAAATTAGTTGATACAATAACTAGAAGTTTTGAAGGAAAAAACTAAACACTGCATATGCATTCATGTATAGTGTGGAAAAAACCCGACATTTGTTGACACAGATAACAAGCTACTCAATCATCTAATATAGTAGATAATGACAGCACTCACTTGGCCAGGTCCTTGTAGCTTGCGGCAAGAAATTGCTTTGCTACATCTGTCAGTGGCTGGACGGTATCTGCCATTAAAATGGTAGAAGGAAGATCCAAATACAGTAAGGCCGATTCACAGGTCATTGGTAGGTTTCGTAACAATCGACCACAATATCTCATGCATGATGCAACCTTGAATTTGTCAGCAGCCATCAACACATCTAGCACGGCAGTAGGTGTGGTAGTTGACAGTGAGTTGCAATACATAAACTTAAGAAGATCCAGGAAAGCTGCTTCTTCTGCTCAGAGGGGGGAGAGGTACAAGGTCATAGTTATGGTTTACTGTGTCAATAAGTACGGTACTAACTCAATAAAGAATATAATGACATTTAGATCACCAGCAAATTCTTAAATATTAACAGTTCTTGCATGAAAACTGTTGAAGTTCATTGGGTTCATAGCAAGAGGACAAACAAGAAGAAAGGTACGATAATAGGAAAAATACTTAATACTCTTAACATTTACCAGAGGCATGTATCCGGAGTGCTAGATGTTGCTGCTCTGACTCCCTCGTTCCATTTGAAAACAACTGTAAGCATAAATCAGTATGTCAACCATGAGTACGACAATCAGTAACAAGGAAAAAACCAACCAACCGGCAACCAGGATCCCTTACCTTGTAAAAGAAGGGGCTTTTTGCTGCTAAAATTGGAGAACTAACATGCACTATATTGACTCTTAGAACTGTCGAACAATCAATATTCCAAGATGAATCATTGCTATTAACCATATCATTCCCTACAAAAGACCATATCTGTGTCAAGTTTCATTCCTTGCAATACAAAAATAACTTTCTTGAATAACAGAATCCAAGATTTTACTCTACCCATTTTCTTATTTCCAGTCAAATTCGACTTCAAATCATACTCTTTTGTTTTGTTCTTTTAGCAACTTATGAAGATACGGAGCATAAACAACAAAGGACGGCATTTCAAGGAAGAAACCCACAATACATCAAGATTAATTGAAAAAACGCACTTTATTTGATGAAATTTACTAGTTACCAATTAGATTGCAATTCAATCCAACACCAGAAGGAGACTTTTCAGTCATTGCCTTGGCATCTTCATCTTGATTTTCAAACGTCTCGCCATCCTCAGTGTCCGGGAAGTTACAATTCAATATTTGCTCCTCACGTTGCACGGAAACATCTGCAAGACCGGAACACACCAAAAAAAAATCGTCAAAGCCTAAAACAAACACAGGTACTGTGATACACTAATAATGTTGACGGTAGAAAGAACAAACCAATTTCTTTCCTGAAATCCTCTCTCCGCCTCTTTCTATTACGTGCCCAATCCGCGATGGACGAGCAACTGTCACCGTCAGATTTTGCCTCCGGAAAATCCCGAACGACCTCAATCCTCAAGACCCGATCGGAAAAATTACTGTCGTTAAAAGCAAAGCCGAAGTCCAGTTCAGGGTCACCAGAACCGGAAGGTTCGCCGCGAAAGAAGTCCGAGAACCTCATCGTTTGCTGATAAAATAAGTATCAGCGTTTAACACTCTCAAATGACCAAACCTATAAACCCTAAATTACTAACAGAGAATAAAATATGATATTATATATGTATAATATATATACATATAACAAATAATAAGCAGATTCAAACTTTGAACAAATTGGAGTTAGTTGGAGAATAATCTAAAAATCGAATAGTTTAAGGGTGTGAAACGTTCGCTATTAGTGGTTAGTTTCGGGGTTTAGAGTCGTATTATTCACATATTATATGCTTTGATTTATCAGGAAAACTACATTACTAGTCTCTAAACGTTTAAAACATTTATATTTTGTTCACCTAACCTTTAAAATTTACATTATAATCATTGCAATTTTAATTCATCTTTATTAAGGTCACTGTCATCTAGATGTGCACAAAAAATCCGAATATCCGATTTTACGCAAAAAATATTCGAAACCGGATTTGGGAAAAACAGGTTTTTTTTAAACTGGATCTGAAATTTTAAAACCGGATAAGGAAAAAAATTGGACGACCGGATTTTTTACCGGATTAAAAACCGGTTTGAAAAAACCGGATAAAAAATTGGTTTTTTATCCGAAAAAATCCGGTATGGGGTTTAAAAATCCGGTCTGAGGTTTAAAAAATTGGATGACCGAATTTTTTACCGGATTAAAAACCGATTTTTAAAAAAAAACCAGTTTTTTTCAAACCGAAACCGGTTACATCATCCGGCCCTCCAAACCGGTTATGATCCGAACAGGTTTTTTTATAAACCGGTTTTTTGACTTAGTGAAAAAACCGGATCGATTTTTATCCGATCCAGATCAGATTTAAATCCGGCTATGTGCATCTCTACTGTCAACTTCTTTTTCATTTCGTCATTATTCGTCATTATTTAGACTATTTAATAACTTAATATTCAATTATTATTATTTGCGGATCTAAAAATTTAAGTATGAGGTATAAAATTTTATTTTTTTTAAATAATGAGTACATAAAATTTTTTTATCTTAAAAAATTAAACTAAATTAAATTATTTTTTAAAATAATGAGAATGCACTTAACACCTATGGAGCTTAGTGCATCCACCCCTATCTACAATGACAACTATCAATGGTAATTAATATAATTTTAAAGTTTATGTATTGATTATTAATTTATTTAACGATATATGATGTGAGATCTCTTTAATTAAATCAAACGAGTATTGACTATATGAATAAACCATTATATTTAAAGTGTATATTTAAACATTTAAAATACTTATCAATATGATTTTTGCTCTGCGGGAGTTGCAAATTTTCTTGGGCAGTTTTCAAAAACTCTACTTTCATGGTAGTGGTGGTGGTCCTGTCATTTTTTGTTATATTTTTATCATATTTACTATAATAATATTCTTGGTTTTTTCTCTAATGAAAAATATCATAACTACCGATATTTTTAGACTCTCGATATAGGTTTTTTATTGGTCTTTTTTTTAGGTTTTTTATTTTCATTTAATACATGGTTGTTGTTTTCTCGATGTATGATTTCTTTGTTCGTTTGTTCAAGTCGGTTCGTTGGTTATCACATCTATATGTCGGATGGGATTGATGTTAAGGGGATATCGCTTTTTCCGTTAGTCATTTTGATTATTCTTCAAGTTTATCTATTCCATGTTTATTGCTCCGAGTCGTTGGTGTGTTCATTTTTTGTACGTTATTGCTTCATTTGTTAATGTTTTGGTTATATGTTATCTCTAAGTGATCATTGTTATATTATATTTTCGATAGTTTCGACTGTATTTATTCAATTTGTCATTGGCATGCTGTTTGTTGATACGACTTTCGATAAATGAAATATATTGATTATTTAAAAAAACATTTAAAATACTTTATATCTACATAATATGATATTTGAGAAACTCATGATAAAATCTCACATTATTTAGATAAAAACTTTTTCAAGTGTGTAATTATAGCATTTTAAATGTGTATTTATTGAGTAAAGATAATTTTTTAGGGTAAAGTATACAAATAATCATTCGATTATATGATATCATTTTATTAAGTCTATTGACTATTAAAAGTTACAAAATGATCCATCAACCATAGATAGTTGCTTTATTGAGTTCATTTATCATTAAAAGTTGTCAAATGATCACTCGAGCATTCATTATATTCAAAACTCATCATTTTTTCGTTAAAAAAATTAACGATCATTTTAGTTGGACATTAATATGTTGACTAAGATATAATAGTCGTTTAAGATTATGAAAACAAATTTTATCATATCTCGGTTAGCATGTTAACATACAATTCAAACGATCGTCAAATTTTTAACAGAAAATGACGAGTTTAGAACATAATAAACAATCAGGTGACCATTTTGTAACTTACAATAATCAAAGGACTCAACAAAAAAACTCTATATAGTCAGAGGATCATTTTATAACTATTAATAATTGAAGAACTTCATAAAACAATATCCTATAATCAATGGACAATTTTTGTACTTTACCCAATTTTTTATATGTGTGTCGTTGTTCAGTCTATACTTGTGCAAATTCATATACTTATCCAACCATTTAAGCTGGATTAATAGAATGGGTTAAATCGGTCCGTCGAAATCAAAGTTTTCCTTAAACCATCCCCCTCTTTCATCAATTATAAAATGGTTAAATTACACCATTCCTCCTTAAATTCTACTCTCTCTTATTTTCCTCATCCAACTTTTAATTTTTCTATTTTGCTCATTAATCTTTGACATTGCTCATGTCTTGGTCATCATGCCGTTAAATAATTAATTGCGTTACGACATGGCACACAACATCAAAATGACATCGTTTTAAAAAAATTAAATTTACACAAAAAAGACAACGTTTTACATCCATATAACAACCCAAATTTCCTTCATCTCCTTTTTTTTCCTTGTTTTCTTCTCTTCTTTATCTCTTTCATTTTCTCTCAACGTGGTAGAATTTTGATCACCATTCGTTGCGATAGAACACGACATCGGTCGCTGTTGACAATGGCCAATAAGCCCCAAATTTTTCCACCAAACTTGCTTTTTTCCTTTGAACTCAAATCTACTGTCAATTTAACATAAAACCCCTTAAAATTTATGGATCTAACATTAAATCTTTCAATTTTTGTTCTTTGGTCTTTACTGTTGGCTGTTTTTAAAGTCATGCATGTCCATGAGATCAAAACCAAGCAATTATTCCAAAAAAAAATGCAGCAATTGGTTTATGTTCTTATTTCTTTTTTTTTTTTGCATTTCAAAGAAATCATGGTTTAGGGTACATACGCATTTGTTCAAGCAATCAATTATTTTGGCGATTTCAGGGTGTTGGGTTTGCTTCAAAAACAGAGACTAAGGGTTTGGTTTGAAAGATTAGATTTATTTAACCATTTATTTTCTTTGTAAGATTTTGTTGGAGGGGTTTCTGATGGTGAGCCCCGACGAACCAAACATGGAGTGCATTGGTGGGTGGCTTGGTTTGGGTTCGACGCAGAAACGGTTCCTGGTTCTTGTAATTTGGGATAGACAATGGCAGACAACGACGATGGGAGTTGGAGGATGAGGGTGGGGTGAGATAGTAATTTGAGATTAAGATTTAGGAATAAAATTAATAATTTTTATTTTTATTTTATCAAACATTACACGTAAAAATTAAATATTAATAAAATATATCATCGTTATATATTAATAAAAAAATTCATGTCATTTAGTTATTATAAATTTAACGGTCGAGTGAGTAAAATAATTTAATTTATAAAATTTAATGAGTAAAATAGAAAAAATAAAAGTTGGGTGAGCAAAATAAAAGAGAGAATAAAGTTTTGTAAGAAACAGTGTAATTTACCCTTAAAAAAAATTATTTATATTCTAATTTTCCTACGAGAAAGAGAGACAAGTATATTCCCTTCTGCCTCACCTCCTTCGCTTGCCCCAACTCAGTTCTTTTTCAATAATGGGTCATCGCGACAGTCTCCCCATCGCCGATGATCGGTTCCGACCAGACTCTAATTCCGGCGGTAGCCACCGTAACGGCGCCAACGCTAAACCTGCCGGCCCTTCATCGTCAAGACACCACAAATATTCAACACACCACCACCGCCACCATCCTTGCTCCTCCGCCTCCAGAAACCGCCTCGCCACCCCCAACATTCCACCCATCGGCCGTCCGATGGAATACATCCGGTCTATTTACGTCTTCGGCCGCGAGCTCGGTCGCGGGCAGTTCGGTGTTACCTACTTGGTGACTCACAATGAAACCCAGCAGCAGTTCGCTTGCAAATCAATCTCCACATGTATATTATCAGCCGCGATGATATCGAAGACATCCGCCATGAAATCCAGATCATGCATCATCTCACCGGTCACAGGTTTCCCCTCCAAAACAAACCTTTTCTCTAATTCTGTTTAGTTTTTGATAATTTTAAAGGTTCTAAGTAAATGGGGTTGATAGGAATATTGTTGAGCTGAAGGGAGCTTATGAGGATCGGCGCTCGGTGCATCTGATCATGGAACTGTGTGCTGGAGGAGAATTGTTTGATCGGATTATCGAGAAAGGTCATTATTCAGAAAGGGAGGCCGCTAATTTGTGTAGACAAATCTTGATGGTGGTGCATAATTGTCATTCCATGGGGGTGATCCATAGGGACTTGAAGCCTGAGAATTTCTAGTTCTTGAATAAGGACGAGGATTCTCCATTGAAGGCTACCGAATTTCGGGCTCTCTGTATTTTTTAAGCCAGGTGAGAATTCATGGTTTACATAGCTTGAACTTGTCTATGTTATTCGATCTCGAGCGTGAACATATGTCGAACTTTCTCTACTAATGTAGGAGATGTTTTCAGGAGTCTTGTCGGAAGTCCTTATTATGTTGCTCCAGAAGTATTGCACCGACGATATGGACCTGAAGTCGATATTTGGAGTGCCAGGGTGATTCTTTACATTCTCCTCAGTGGGATGCTGCCATTCGATGGAGGTAGTACTATTGTTTCTTTTGAAGACGAGCAGTTCTCGTATAATAATGCAATACTGTCACAACCATACCTTTTCATAGGAGTTTGAGCATATGTATGAAATAAGAGCTAATTTGTAATTACAATTGCTATGTCGTGGATAAGTGAGAGGGTCTCGTGTTTCTGCTTTTGGTTTCGTATGCAGAATCTGAACAGATTATCTTTGATTCTATTCTTCGGGGACATATCGATTTCTTATCGGATCCATGGCCTTCTATTTCCGACTGTGCCAAAGATCTTGTGAGGAAGATGCTGCGAGAAGATCCTAAGGAACGGCTTTCAGCATTTGAAGTCTTAAGTAAGTTGGCTGTAAAGTTCATATTCAGAATTCTTGTTTGTCTCACTTCAAGTTTATTGGCAATTCTGTGAAAAAAAGAAATAAAGCTTCACTACTGCAGATCATCCATGGATGCGTGAAGATGGCGATGCATCTGATAAGCCTCTTGATGTTGCCATTTTAACTAGAATGAAGCAATTCAAGGCAATGAACAAATTTAAGAAAGTTGCTCTGAAGGTGAATTGCTTTCCCCGTCATGTATAACATGTAATCTACAAAAATCCATTAATTCGAAAAGAAGACACTATACTTGGGGATGAGCCATTAAATTATAACATTATGAGATGCTATCTTGCCCTGGTTCACTAACCTGTCCCTGGCGCTCATCTCCGAGTTCGAGTAACCTAGATTCGGTGTTCTAACCGAAATGTTTGGAAGCTGGGAATGCAAAAGATTGTAAGGATCCATTTTCAAGAGAACAAGCCAAAGATGACCTATTACTTTCTGGCTATTAGTTAATGGTAGCAATGCGGCAACACAATCTTCATGCATTTTTTCTTACTTTCTTTCTCTTCTTCCAGGTAATTGCAGAAAATCTATCTGAAGAAGAAATCATAGGTTTGAAGGAGATGTTCAAATCCATGGACACTGATACCAGTGGAACAATCACCTTTGGGGAGTTAAAAGCTGGCCTTCATAAACTTGGTGCTAAGCTTTCCGAGTCTGAAGTGTGGCAGCTAATCGAAGCAGTATGTTTCCGTTGTCTTTTATTATCACTGTGCTTTTAAATGGAAGCGGTATGTTTCCAGGCTGATGTTGACGGAAATGGAACAATTGATTATGTCGAGTTCATAACAGCTACAATGCACATGAATCGAATAGAAAGGGAAGAACGCTTATATACTGCCTTCCAACACTTTGACAAGGACAATAGCGGGTAAATCAGTCTTATCATTTTCTTATATTGTAAATAATAGTTTCCGTACAAACCGAATCATATAGCCTCGTTGTGATTTCTGAGCATATTTGTTCAACTTGGTTTAGGTACATAACAATGGAGGAGCTTGAACAGGCCCTTCGGAAATATAATATGAAAGATGAAAAAACATTAAGAGAGATCATTGCTGAAGTTGACACAGATAAGGTCTGCTTATTCTATCTCTTTTCAGATGTGTATGTATGTGTATGTATGGTATTTAAACGAAATTATTGCAATTGATGCACTGGAAGTACATTCCAACTGTTATTTAGTTTCTTTGACCATTGTAATGGGATCTTCATGTTTGATGTACCTGTTGCTCCTTGCAGGATGGAAGAATTAACTACGATGAATTCATTGCCATGATGAGAAAAGGCAACCCGGAGCTGGTTGGAAACTGGCGACGTAAGTAATCTGAACGCAACTTGCATATCTTCTGTTCGGTGCTTCAAATTCATGTCCCGACTTGTTTGTTAATTTACACATGCTGTCACTCGGTTTCCATGCCGGAATTGTGAACTCTGTGCTGGGAAACCTTGTTAGGTAGTCTATTCCTGCCCCTGCCATAGAAATGGACCAAGATTGCATCAAACTGCGGCAGAGTATTTGGCTAATATGCACTTTAGCTTAACTAGGATGTATTGTAAATTAAGAGGGAATATCGTAGATGAAGAGAGGTAGAAATGGTTAGATATTCGTTTCTCTATTCAAAATTTATCTTTTTAGTTATATTCGAATGATCTTTTTAGTTATTAAATTTCTAAATTTTATAAAATCATCATTGTGTTACAAGGTAGTCATTAAATTTATTGAATTATTATAAAATGATCATTAAATTTCTTGAACTATAACTATCTTGAACTTTATGATTATAAAAATATCATGGTAATCGTTTTGTAATAATTTGATAAATTTAATTATTATCTTATAATTTAGAAAAGCTCAATGGTTAAAATAATTATTTAAGCATCACTTTTGGACCTCTCGTACATTTTACCCAATTGACTTTTGGACGGAACGCATTGAAATTCGACGTGGAAAGGTCCACAAAGAAAATTTATTATTTTTCAGAAAGAAAATGTGTGGAAATTTCCCGAAATTATCATTACTTAGAATAATAAATTCACCGTTTCCAAACACTCCCCGAAATCCTCTGTACCAGAAAAAACCACTCTACCAAACTTGAATCGAAACGAAAAATCTCAAATTAGGGATTTTGATTTACAATTCCCAAATTACACGTAAAAGTGTGCGTTTTTAATGCAAATCATTACGGTTATTGAAATTAGGGCCGCATGTTGAGTTCCTACTGTTCCCACTCCCTCTCTCAGCGCCCAATTCTTGCTCCTCTATTCAAATTTCGGGTTCCGAACCGGCCCTATACCTTTTCTCTAGACCAGAGCTCTCGGATCTTTCAACCTATTCCCAAGCTCTCAAATGAGGTTAGATTAATGCATAAGCATTTTTGTGTTTTGCATTATGTTTTCTGTTTCGCTAATTTCTTTCCCATGCTAAATTTTTGTTTTTGAGAATCCGAAGTTGGAATTTTGAAATGGGTTATGTCTGGCTAACAAGAAAATGGGGGAAGAAGTTACAAAATTGGAATCTAAACGCAAGCTTTGTTTAAAAGTTGTTTTTTGACCCTGAAGCTGCATTACAGTTATTAGGTTCTGCTTGGTTGGTGAGAAAATGGGGAAAAGGAATTATGTATCTGGAAACTTGATTAGTCTGCTTAGGCGTTGATATGGAAATTTAGTTGCTATATTAATTGGTTGAGTTTTAGAGTTCAACTGAGCATCTCGTCTATTGTGGTTATGTTATTGAAACTATGCCATCTATACTATTAATTCACAGGTGTTTTTGGTTTGGTTTTTTTTTTCAATTTGCAGAACTGGAAAATTTCATGCTTTAGGCATGAGGGGTTCTCCCCGGAAAACCCAAAATCTGAAAATATAGAACATTTTCTGTCCGAAGAATTAGTACAACCTGAATTCAAGAAGCCTAGTGCCGGCAGAAGAGATTGGAAATCAACTCTCCAGGAGGTAATATTTTCCTTTAATTAGTTCAGGTTAATGAACCTCTAATGTTTATTTATTTACATGTGCAATAGATTGTACTTTCAGTTTAATCTGTATGCCTGTTTTCTGTTATCGGCCGTTCATTGAGTCTATTACAATCAGTCTCTTCATTGGTTTCAACAATTAATTTGTTAACTAAAGTTTAGTCTTGTATTGTATTTATGTCCATCGGAGGCAATTTGAATGTTGCTCGTTTGTGGACATTCAATCTTCACACGTATAATGCCGGTGATCCTACTTCTCTCATTTCTTTTATTTCAAGTGATTAAATTGGGACCGAGACGTTTAATTATTTTTTTCATTGTCTTTTTAGAAACTCAAATGGATTATTAATGTAGATAAAATTATAATTTTCAAACATGTCAACATGTTTGCTAATCTCTTTGCAGGCTGCTGATGCAGTATTGGGGGCGGTTGGTAGCAGGTGGACCGTACCATGGACAGCAGAGACCATTCTGCAGGTTGGTTTGTTAGCTTGCTTTACTTGAAATGATCAGATTGTTTTACTTTGGATGTATTACATGCATGAACCAATCCTGATCATTTCCACTAGAGACTATAAAGATGGATTGAACTGAGTAATGGCATCTTGTATTACTGTCTCATTCAAACTCTGGATGAATTACAGACGGGTCAATCAGTTGCATAATAATATTTTCTTTGTTCGCATAGGTTATGCTTCTCTGGGTAGCTGCATTCTGGTTCATCGGGTCTTGGATGATTCCTTTTGCTGCTCACATGTCAGGGTTCAGCAAGGAATCCTTAACATTCAGAGGACAAGCATTATTCAGCCTTGTGACCGATGTAACTGAAGGCCTTGCCGGGATTGCGATACTCCACCGCTGTCTGTCTCGGTTTCATCCCCTACCATCAGACTGGTTTAAATTTAGCTTGAGAGGGAAGTGGCTTTTCGATGTTATGTTGGGATGCCTCATGTTTCCAGTCGTCAACCGATTATCACAGTTCAACCTCAGCTTATTGCCCCTTATGCCTTCTACACCCGCAACCCTTTCAAGTGTCGAGCAGTCAATTTTAGCAAGGGATCCAGTAGCCATGGCATTATATGCAGTAGTAGTTTCTGTTTGTGCTCCTGTATGGGAGGAAATTGTTTTCCGTGGTTTCCTTCTCCCTTCATTGACGAAGTACATGCCCGTTTGGTGCGCCATACTCGTGAGTTCAGTTGCCTTTGCTCTGGCACATTTTAATGTACAGAGAATGTTGCCACTTATTTTCCTCGGAATGGTGATGGGTGTCATCTTTGCTCGGTCGAGAAATCTATTGTCATCTATTCTCCTACACAGCCTCTGGAATGGCTTTGTGTTCTTGGATTTAATGAGATGACACCGCCTCTGTTTTCTCATATCAGCTTTATTTTGGATCGACCGTACGGGACAGGAAAACACGTTTCAGGTCAATTCTCTAGGGTATACTTCTTGACGATCTATTTCACCGTATCTTCAATACCAATTGAATGCCTAGAAAACTTGTACAAGTCCCATCAACTAAATTATAACATGCATAATGTAGCATGTTCCCCTTACCCCATTACATATGGGAACAAGGGACAGCCATAATGTAGCATGTTGATAGGCCATTAAGTTGAATCCAGCATAGCTTAAGAGAAATTGCCTTCATCGATTCTGTTCGTCTTTGATTTTACAAGGAAACTGTAAAAGAAGCAACAGAGAGAATGAAGATCATATATTTCACTTTGGCCAAATGCAATCTTCCATCTTGGAATTGCAGGTTTACTCATGCAGGGTCAATGCCTATTTTCTTGATCACTGAATATGTAGGTGCTAACGAGGTATTGGCTTTGAGTCTTATAAATAGAAAAATAATGTTGGAAACACCGCTTCTTTCAATCCACACTTCCTCGGCTGTTTCCTCCCTTTTCCGGCGACTTATTTCTATGGAAACATCACCCTCAAAAAGTCACCATCTAATATAAACCCTGAAAGGGGTATACGTACGTGTACCGAGTCTGAACAGAAGAAATCTCGCAAGAGGCTGATAGGAATTTCCTATTTGGTTTCCGAAACGAAAATTCAGGAAAAATGCAACTTTGGGCTTTAAAAAAATCTGACCCGGGGATGGCTTCGGATCAGAGCAAATGGTTTCGGTTGAATAAGCTGGCATCAACATGGATAGGACGGAGAAAAAAAATATTCCCGTCCTCGATGAAGCATCATCAAGCGTTTTGAGCGGGAGGTACTAGTTTTCACCAATAGCACTTAACTACATAATTATCTACTCTTTACGTTTCACATCTGCAATCTTTTGCTCTCATTAAGAACTTGAGTAGCTTAGCATGCAGATAGTGATCGCTGGAACCAATAATCTCCTAAGTACAGAAATTGCCATGGTTTTCAGAACCGGACCGGTTAGTGAACCAGTCATGCTATCGGTTCACTAGTTCAACCGGTCGAATCGGTCCGATCGGTCAGAAGTACCGGACGACGTCATAATTATTTAAAAAATTAAATAAAAATACAAAAAATATTTAATAAAAAATAATTTTTTTATATCACAAGTCATATTCAAAACAAGTCATAACATATATAAGTTAAAAACCATAAAATCAAGTGAAACAAAATGATTCAAATTAACTACAACATAATATTTAAGGTAAAACATATTAAATAATAAATATAATTATATAATTATAATTAAAAAATAAATTTGGGGTTAAAAAAATCATAACAAAATGATATTGTTTGGTTTAATTTTTTTTTTAAAAAACAATCTCACATGGCTAAGAAACATAGAAGAGCATCCTAAAAGTCTAAAGAGTAAAAATATGATAACAAAACAATCTCACATTGCTAAGAAACATAGAAAAGCATCACAACTAACTTCTATAAATAATAGAGGTAATTTGACATTCAAAATCATGGAGCCTTTTGGTGAGCATTGAGTGAACTATTCTTTCACTTCAATCAAGCTCTAATTTTAGGCTTCAATCGAACTTCTAAATATTTTTTTGAATTCAAGCCTTTTTGAATTCATTTTCAATATTATATATTTCGAGTTTGAGTTGAACTTGATAATTTTTAACTTGTGAGTTTGAGTCGAGTTGAGCTTACTTTTAAAGTTTTTAAGTTCGAGTCGAACTCAGCAATACTCAAGTTCAACTTGACTCGTTTAACAAACGACGTTGTTTGGTTTAATTTTTTTTTTTAAACAAAATTTCTGGTTTTTTTCGATTTTTTCCAGTTTTCAGCCAGTCCGGTTCGAGCGGTTCTGGCCGGTTCACTAGTAGCGGTTCAATCGTTTAGATTGAACCGGACTAAGTAACGGTTCCCGATTGAACCGGCCGGTCCAGTCCCGTTTTCAAAACATGGGAAATTGCTACCGGAGAATCAGAACCGATGAAATTGATACAGTGAACTTTTCCTCTCATGTTCTAAGTTTTTTCTAAAATCCTGGTGGGTTATTTTAGAGATATATTACCCACTTCACCATTTCTTTCAAGCATTGTGTTATAAACTACCATTTTCAGGGAACTCAAAGCAAAGTGAATCCAGGCAGATTGAACCCAATGCACCAATCAACATGAAATATGATAACATATTGTCACAAAAGGTTACCATGTGGCAAAACCCATATTTAAAAGAGGATCCCATATTCATCAGCATTGTGAACACATCTACCATAAGTATGTCGGAACCTACCAACGGCAACTTATTGGCCGCATAATTTAATCCTTCTTCTTTTCTTTCAATGCCCCCTTCGGAATCTTACTTGGAACTTTTGCATCAAAGACTGCATACTGCTTAATTTCATGCATTGCTTTCTCGGCAAATGGATCGACCTTGTCCTCGTATTTCTCATAAAGCACAGCTACAGTATGAAGTAGCACGAAGACTGTTTTGCAAAACCATTAAAGTAAATCAGAGAATCACAATGCTTATAAGGTAAAGGAGGGGAGCACAAAGGGGCAAAGCGCTTGAAGGCAACTCCGATACCTATGTAGAAAAGTGTCAAGAAGTTGCACCAATTTCCCACAATAGACAAGACCCACAAGCCAGCAATCCCCTGAAAAATCACGACGACATTCCAATACGATTGTCGGAAACAGAACAATACCAATAAAATCTTCAGGAACTGAGGACAGCAAACATATATGCAGCCATTGCATCACTATCTTAATCACGAGTTCGATGAAGAATTGAATCATGCTCAGTCAGAAATCTAGTAAACAACGTACGGAGAGGAACTTTTTAAGATCTCTCCCCGATGCTGTATCCCGCAGAACAACAAAAGTCCGGTTGATCTCAAACCTAAGTGCTTCTGCAAACTCTAAAACAGGGTCCTTAGGTATGTGAACCTCGGGAATAAGCGGTGGAGACGTACTCAAAACAATTTACATTAGCATGAACAAAAAGAAACCTGAATCCAAATATAACCACAAAAGCAGACAACAGAACCAACAGCTTACTTGTGGATGAAGGTAGCAGCATTCATCCACAAGAAAAGTAATGCAAGAGCAAGTATCGACAAGAGACACACTTAAGTGAGAAGGTTGTATTCTAGCAATTCGAACAACGCCCAAATCCCAGTTGCAACACCAAGGGCTCCGGCCGAAACCTTTTTGTTCCTCCACAGGAAAATGTCGGCGACTGTTACACATACAATTTCACTACATGAGTATGCATTACACGATAGGAAATTGAGGCAAGTGACAATAATTACGGATGAGAATCACTTAAAAGTATCAATAATAATACGATTAGCGTAAAATTTAAGATAATCCCGGAATTTTTTTTGCTTTCATGAAGCAAAAGAAGTAAACTTTACTAGATGTAACCCCATCAATTCTCTTAATGAACTAGAAAATGCCTGGCTTCATTATTCATGCTAAAACAGATAATAACAGATCAAAAGCCATAATTAAGCTCAAACAACATCAATCATAGCAAAAATCCGAAGCTTGAGCTAAACCACTGAAACAGATCTAACTACGATTTAAAACGGAAATAAAGTATCTAAACAGTCGATATTTCTGAAAAGGAACTCAAATGGAACAAACTCAAGAAATGAAAAAGAAGAGGTTTTAGTAACATACGTTTGCCCCCACCGAAAACGTGGTGTTCGGGCCTTTCTCTTCCGAAGAGACGGGAAACTTTGGCCTTCACCGACGATTCCGATGGCTCATCGTCGTCGGAATCCGCGATGATGATTCATGGCCATGGATCTTCTCAGCTATCTTCTCCATCAACGTTTCCTCGTGCTCCGCCATTTTCCTTTGAACACTAAACCCCTAACTACTCGTTTCGAAGAAATTTGAAATTGAAAAGCACAAGGAACGTGAAGCTCGAGAAAAAAGCAAAAATGGAATCTTCTTAGCTTTTACTGCTAAGTGCTCACTACGCTCTGCTGCTTTGGTATGGCAAAATAGATTTAATCAGGGCCGTTTAATATCAATGTTTTGATCTGTACCGTTGAATCTGAGTGTTTTTGTAATGAAAAGCCGAAATCTGAAAAAGCTAAATGTATGGGACGTACGTTCGTCTCATTGGTAAGAGGATTAACGGGCCGTTTGATTTTGACGGAGATAGATTAGGGTAGTAAATGATAGAGACAAATTATGAGTTATTCGATATCGATTTAGTCAAAACTCGATAAAAACTCGACTCGATCTCTACTCTAGTTCTTAATGAGTCGACATGAGTTACTTGATATTTGACTCGAAAATATTACGAACAACTCAAAAATATAATACATTAAGATTTTTTTCATTTCGAGCTTTTACAAGCTCCAATTCAAGGTTTCGAGTTCAAGTCGAGTTTAAAAATTTTTATGCTAGCGAGTTTTTGAATTAAGTTGAGCTCTATTTTAGAATTTTTCAAATCGATTCAAACTTAACAATATTCGAACTCGACTCGAAATTAGATATTAACCCTTTCATTTAGATAAATAAATCTATTGAAGATTGTGAAAGTTATTTAGAATTGTGATCCAAATTAACTAGATTTAAAGATTTTTTAATATAATTTAAAATAAAGTACACAAATGGACCATGATTATATCATATTATTTTATTAAGTTCATCGACTATATTAAAAGTTACAAAATAGTAACTCGACTATTCATTATGCTTCAAACTCGTCCTTTTTCGTTAAAAATTATCTATCGTCTGAGTTGGATGTTAACATGATGACTGAGATATGATAGTCGTTTGAGAATTTTGGATTGAGTTTTATCATATCACAATCCATTTTGTAACTTTTAATAGTCGAGAGACTCAACAAAACAATATTCTATAGTCGAATGACCGTTTTATAACTTGTAATAGTCAAAAGACTCAATAAAGTATCACCCTATAACCGGATACCATTTGTATACTTTACCCTATAATTTTTTTTATGAAGAATTAAAATAAAAAAATAAGAATATTTTATTAGTGAGTGTACGCATGAAATTGTTACCCAACCTTTCTAGATCTGTGGCAGAGGTGATACGACTGTAATAGGGTGTTTTAAACAAATGGTGGAACCAGAAAGACAAATCTAAACCCGAATAAAAGATTCCCTGTTTTATTTGAACAAAACAAAGATTTGTTGAGTCTACTGAATCTTAATTGAAAGGTTATTTTTTTGTTTCTTTCTGACAGAAATAATATGGCTTCAGAATTCGGAACCAGAAAGTTTGATAAGATAAGTAGTGGTCGGCCACCGCCCATGGCCAACTTATCATGTTCAATATCAACGTATTACGAACTGGATGAATCAAATTATTTCAGTAATTAAATTGATATTTATTATTTTTAGTGGTTATAAACTCGAGAACTAACGATTATAGTGAGATGATTGAACGTTCATTGTCAAATGGTTGAAACTATCTAAAATAGATATTACTTTATAATCATCTTAATTTAGAAAAATAATGTATCATGGATCGAAACAATGGTCATTGTTTCAAACTGATAATATATACTATGTAAATATAACTGTTTAAACTTAAAATTTCTAAAAGTAATAATAATATTTTCTGTCTAAATGACCAAATGCACTTTGACCATGGCGATCAAAGGAGGACTGATTTACTGGAAAAACAATGTGCCAAGAAGGACACAACTCACCGGTCTCACCGTTTACTATTTTGTTTTCATTTATTTGACGTCGACACAGCGTTTTAGCCAATGGAATCCAACTAAACCCTACAAATCCGTGAATGTTACAGATTCCAAGACGAACAACACTGAAGATTATACAACAGGGTATTAAAATAAACAAAAAAAACCCCATCATTTTCTTAATAATTTTTTCCGACAAATTCCCTCTAGAAAACGAGTCACTGTGAGTTGGGTAAAAAGCTTGTCTGTTGCACAATTTGCAGGAAAAAAAGAACACATAAAAAACGTCATAGCTTAACTAACTTCAACAATGTAGGGGTTATAGTCTTCACTGAACCCTATAAGTATACGTTCCCATGAGCTCAACTGACTTAAAGAAAAAGAAGGAGATATGTTAAGAATGTTTCTTTCCTTGAAATCCTTGTCGAGATCGGTCCAAGAAGAAGAACATCGTCGAGGACGGCCGGCCTTGGCCGAATCGTCGAAAACCCGACGCGATCCATACACATCACTAACCGTGTGGAGGAAATCACTTGTGATAAGCTGCAATGGGTTCAGTGTCATTGATTCCTATGGAGATGTTGTTTATCGAGTCGATAACTACACCGGTCGACCCAAGGAACTCGTTCTTATGGACGGTTTGGGAAAATCGATCTTGGCAATGCAACGTAGCAGGGTACGCACTTAATTATTATGTTATTCCAACTCTTCATTTTTTTTATCGAAACACATTCGGAGATTAATTCGGCGTTGTGTCATGGACACAGAACCTTAGACTGTTGGATTCATGGCTTGTCTACGGAGGGAAGTAGGTGATCATTGTACATCAACAAAGGAGCCGATTTTCTATGTAAAGAGGTGCATCAACATCTTGCATGGAAACCCTAATGTGCTCGCATACGTATACCGGTGCCGGTCGTCGGAAAAAGGGTACGCGTATATGATCGAAGGGTCGTACTCGCATCGATCGTGTAAAGTGGTTGATCAGACAAAGAGGGTAGTGGCTGAGATCAAGAGGAAAGATGCAATAATAGGAGGCGTTTCATTTGGTGTAGAGGTTTTTATTGACCGACTATTATAACCTACTCGAATTTGACGGGTTGATTTTTATATCATCAATAATCGAATAAATTGGATTAATTTTATTATTGAAATCGAAATAACTAAATAAACTTATTTGATTTTTTTCTTTGTAAAATAAAAATTATCACCATTAAATTGAACATGTTACAATTAGTTAAATAATTGAACTATTCTATATTTGAATATTTAATTTCATAATTAAATTCATTTAATTAAACATGTAAACACGATTTTTTTTATTTAAAAACATGTTCGGTTTAAATTTTCAAAATCGAAAACTAAATTTAATTAACCGTCAAAATCGAATAAATCAAAAAAAATCTGATTAATCAACTATTTGGCCACTTCTACTATTAGTAGACTTCTGTTTTGTTTAATATAAATATATAATATTTTAATAGTAGAGATAGTGGGTTCAATATCCATTAGGAATAACAATGTCTTGAGATAGGAATTGATAAAATATAGTTTAACTACTTCAAATACCATTCATCTTTAAGTTCGAGTTTGAAAATGTCAATGACTTTTCAATTTTACCAATTCTATCACTGACATTTATGTTTCACTGCAATTATAACACCCCACCGTTAATGACTTAACGTCACGATGACATGATATCTTCGCGCCGTGACATTGCTGAAGTGGAACCCTCACTAAAATGACGTTGTTTTGAAACAACTTTTTTGATGTTAAAAAAACTCAAAACAACGTCGTTTTGTTAGAATCATTTGATATAAAATTTACTTTCCATAGGATTCGAACCTATATACCTTCAAATATTAATAGTAAAAATCCAACCACCAAACTAACTTAATAATCTAATATATTCTTAACAAAACTAATATATATCTTAAATTGCAGTTGTATACTTCTTCTCCCCTCTCTTCTTCTTCAACGTCCGTCGATCTTCTTTGCCGCTAATGACATTAAATATATTGTCATCCATTTTGTTATTCTTCTTCTCCAAAATACGAGAAGATTCACTCAAGGTAATGCATTGAATCAAAACAACTAACGCCGGGATTGTCTTCAAACTTGCCATACCGGTGAATTTTCTTTTTATTTTCAGACGTGAATATACAGTACCCATGTACATACATATACCAAAATTTTATTCTAATCCAACAATGAAAAGGAATCCCTTGTTGTAAGAGGAATTATATTTATGCGATAGAATCAGACCTTTTCCTACTATCACTATATTACTTTTTAGGAAAAAATATTATTTAACTAATTAGAAGTGAAACCAAAGTAAGCAGTTTAGTAGCAGTAGGAATGGTGAGTCGGAAGCAAATAACGGATCAAATATAACATAATTTTAGGTACATTTACCTTTGAGATCTAAGTTTTGGTCATTGAATAATGAGCGGTTGCATCTCTGTTTTGAACAGCCTGATGACCAGATGCCTGGTGACGAGACTGTCGGTAGGGATGGCAATGGGCCGGGTATTGGTCCCCATCTCCGTTTAAAAAACACGTACTCGTCCCTGCTTAAAAAACTGTTGGGATTTAAACGGGGATCTCCATCGGGTAATCGGAGAAAACCGTGAGAAAACGAGTATCCCGTTTAGCATAAACAATTATTTAAACGGGTATCAGGCCGGGTATATATATTTAAATTAAATATATATATATATAATAATTATTTTAATATTTATCGGGTCAGACATCGGGCTGGGTAATCGGGGCGGGAATTACCAAATCCATCCCCATCTCCGTTTAGCATAAACGGTTTTTCCCCGTCTTCGTTTAATTCAGTTTTCGATTTTCCCCATCGAGTTCGGATTTTTTTGTCATCCCTAACTGTTTGTGGTGATGCTTTCAACACATTTTTCAATGAAATCGAAGCTGGGAAGCGCGTATCTCGTGCTGTTTTTGTAGATCTTGAACCCACTGTTATTGATGAAGTGAGGACTGGTCCTTATCGTCAGCTTTTCCACCCAGAGCAACTCATCAGTGACAAAGAAGGTCGACGGACGTTGAAGTATACAACTGCAATTTAACAAATATATTAATTTTGTTAAAAACATATCAGATTATTAAATTAGTGTGGTGGTTGGGTGTTTAGTTTGAAGGTTACAAGTTCAAATCCAATAAAAGTAAAATTTTATTAAATGATTCTAACAAAACAACGTAATTTTGGGTATTTTTAGCGTTAAAACGACGTCGTTTTTGTGAAAAAACCACAATAGCAATGTCACGACATGAAGATGTCATATCATTGTGCCGTTAAGACATTAACAACAGGGTGACATAATTGTAGTGAAACATAAGGTCAGTGATAAAATTTACAAGATTGAAACATCAGTGGTATTTTCGAACCTGAGATTAAAGATGAGTGATATTTAAAGTAGTTAACCCTAAAATAAAATAATACAACCTCAATTTAAGAAAGGGTAAACTACAAAAATATCCCAAACTTCTAGAACGCTTATATTTTGGTCACATAACTTCTAAACTTTTACAAAACCAGTTCACAGCAGTGACGGTGGTGATAAAACGAATTAAAAGTTCAATACATGTAATGCACATTTTAAAAGCTCAATGACCAAAATATAAGTATCCTAAAAGTTCAGGGACCATTTTTTTGTAGTTTACCCTTGAAGAAAAACAAAGGTCAAAAGCCAAAGTGCGAGAAACTGAAACTTCTATTGCCTCATCAATTGCTCTATACAATATACAAGGCAAAGAATTCACCTGCGGTATTCTACAACTATCCCTTGATACTACCATTGTAACATTTTCCCCTTTTTCAGCAACAACACAGCCTACAACGTGATATATTTACATACAACCAGGAACACCGATTTAGCCTCACGGAGGGGTTGATAAATAGTAATATTTATGGAATGCAAACTTCTACATCAAAAAAAGAAAAGATTACTTGATTAGTCGAGCCTATCTCTCCCCCGTTTCCAGTCTACGGGCATTAGCTTCCGTAACTTATGTTGACTGTTGCAAGGCTTATCCAAAACCGTTGCCGGAAGATTCGTACATGGCATCTTTACTACATTGGCAGTGGAATGTCTTGTATCACTCACTGTTTTGCCAGGCGATGATCTACTTGATTTAGGTGTAGACCAAGCCATCTGTGCTTTTTTAACACCATTTTTGTGATTGAGATCCTTCTTATTCTCGACTACAGAGAGCTTAGGCCTTTTCGAGAGAATTATATGGTCCGTGTCGCATCTCAACAGTTTGTCAGATCCCAACAATGAAGAAGTCGTCGCATATACTTCATCCGATTTCTCAATTGATTTTGACTTGCGAGCTTTCATGGCCTTTTGTGAAGGCTTCTTTGGCCACCTTATAATGCCATCTGGGTTCTGCCTCAAGGGTTTTGTCGCAATGTCACATAATGTTTGAGCTGCAGCCAATATTTTGGACAGTGTCCAACTATCACCAAAAAGGAAACAACAAATGAGAAATGACAGACAGAGAACCGAAATGGCAATAAATTTGTCTATGTTAAAACAATAGAATGGCAAAAATATATATCAGGCCACATGCCCTACATTTCGACCTAGAGTTTTTTAGTCCCAAAACTTCTACAGAAAAGATCAGCATATCTCTAGGCGGGGACAGAACAGGAAGCTACCCTTCAATAAATTGTTACCTTGTGGAACATTAAAAGCCTTGGCATAAGTTGCAAGAGGTTCTGCACGCTGTTCACATAAATGAAGAGTACCAGATGGCGATGCTATTTCACCTTCTGAATTACCAAATTTTGGAAAGGAAGGAATCAGGCTTGGATCATAGGCAAGTGATTCCAAGTTGGAAAAACAACCAGTTGCAGTCTCAGGTGAACTGGAAGTGTTTGGTACTTTTCCCCATCGCCCTTGGCACATGCACTTGTTTGATAAGAGCTTAACCGCATCAGGATTGGTTCTGCACCCATTAAGAGTATGCGACCAAGGAAATGGTGGCAAGCTAGCTCGGCGGAGCATTTGCTTGCCTGAACGAGTATCAGAATTATTCCTTGTGGATGTTGAAGGCTTGGTTGCATCGAGAAGTAAAGAGTCCAGATCTTTTGGTGGAGGTAACGCCAAGCGCTGTAAAATATCTTTGGGCTGATACAATGAAAAATCCGAAGGACTGGCAAGCATTTCACACTTGCCAGATGAATCCTGTGATTGGAACAAGATTAAGTACAAAGTTAATGACCTGTCAGCATCCATAAATTTTAAAAAAAAAACCTTCCCGTAACAGAATGTAAAAGAATTTCTGAGCATGGTATGGTTAGGCCATCTCTAGCGCATCGCTGGAGTAAAGAAAATCTCCACTTTGGAGTAGAGAAAGTGCTCCAACTATAGTAAAACGCTACAATTGGCGTTGCACTGTAGTTGCGCTACATTTTTTTATTTTTCTGATTTTTGGTTTTTATTTTTTTACTTTCTTTTATTATTTTCTTTTCCTTTTCTGTGTTACATTATTTTCTCTTTATTCTATCTTTTATTTTTTTATTGTAATTTCTACACAATAAAATAAAAATAATATAATAAATTCAAGTAGATTAAATTACAAGATCTTAATTTTCCAATTGTAGAATGGAAGAGATCTTAATTCTCCAATTTTCTCTGTATTTTCGCAATGTTATTTATGAATGTTTGATTTATGTTTTTTATCTTGACATTTATTAGAAATGTATATGTTTTATTTTATATTTGCAAAATCAATATTATAATAGTTAAATATTTTGAATAAAGTAGAGTTGGTGGTAATGTAGAGATAGTGCTGGAGATGAATTATTATTTCATCTTTAGAGTAGAGATAGAGATGCTGTAGAGTAGAGATGAGGGTTGGAGATGGCCTTAATAGTCAAATGACCTTGACACCAGGAAAAGTTGCAAAAAGTAAAGAGATAAATAAAGGTGGAAGATGAAAATTACTAAAGGCTCCTATCAATAGGGCAGGAGTGTTTTATTGTGTATCACAGGTATCGATATCTTTACTTAATTTATGGTTGATTTCAGGATCAAATATAATAGATTTCTGCTCAAAAACTCACCTTGTTGCATGGCGATGGGTCTACAGAACAAGTGTCTTCTTTATCACCATTAACACTACTTGCCGGAACAGAAACAGAGCTCAGTGTACATGAGGGCATTTTCATGTGGGAAGAACTGTCTAAATCCGCAACATTGTGGCATTGTGCTCTTCGTAGCGGAAGAATGGAGAACACCTTTCTAACAGAATGTAGAAAATTTTCAGTTGTGTTAGTTGCTTTCCTATCCTTCTCACCGCCTAAAATGGGATGCTCGAATCTACCATCAAGGAGTTCATTTAATGATAAATCCTCTACAAGCTTGGAGACATCATTTATATCATCAGACTTCAGTCCATACAATCCTGAAATTGGTTCCCAAAGGTGAATGGTGCAAAAAAAAAAAGACAGAAACATGCAATCGGTAGCTAATTTAAACGAAATGCATAGATAATATCATACAACCAATCACCAACAAATTGGTTAGGCTTGTACCAAACCCAGCTTTAAAAAAGTGTACATGTTAATAAAAACCATTTTTTGGTAACAATGACATACCAAGGAAGTTGTTCCCACCAGAGGCCAGAGTAAAGCTTGCAAAACCACCCTTCTTGGAGAAAGAATCAGATTTCGGCTTCATAGGAACTTTGAAAATTTTCCTGTCACCTCTCTTGCCACTAAAGCTGTTCTTTTGTCTCAGCATTTGTGTTTTATCTGGAATGTATTTTACAAAAAAGAGAAAACAAACAATCAGCATAATCTCCAACATTTGACTCCAATAATTTCAACTAAAAAAAAGGAGCCACATATTCGGAAACTAAAATGCAACAGAACAAAAGCATAAAAGAATCAGATGAGCTCTGGCAACTTGACCATTAACCAACATTACGGGGACAAAAACCTTCTTGAAGATCAGACAATTATCTAGACTGAATTAAATCTACATCAAATTAATGTGATATTTCCAAACAAGGGGAAAAAAAGGTACAACCTGATAAGTTACATTTTGTAGAATTACACCCTGGCTTATCCTTTACGTCATCAACTCCAGTTGAAATCATAGTGTCTTCTATTTGACCAACACGTGTTTTCTTAGAAAATCCACTACTACTACTACTAAGCATTTTTCCGGCTTTTCTTGGTGTGCTAACAACATCGGAACCCAAATTTGGTAAGGGAAAACTGCTGCCCCTGTGATCATGCAGTTCAGATGATTCTTCCATACGAAATTGGGGCAGCTCACTAGCATGCCATCAAAGTTCAGCACAAGGAATCTTACTCCATGAAGCCAACTTTAAGGTAATAAAAATGCCAGTTCCATCTGCAAAATCAGATCTTATTAGAATATATGTCAAAGATCAATTTCAGAACAAAACATTACACACCAATGACCAACAAATTGAAAAAAAAGTTGGGATAAGATTCCAACCATAAAAACCGTATGAGCGAAAGATAAAAGGCACCACAACCAATTATTGAAGAGAGAAAATAAGTTACATAAAATATTGCATCAAGAGAACAGCATTCTAGAATTGGTAGACATTTTCACCTATTAAACAGCTACTACTGTATCATCACAAACAATTTTCTTTTAGTAAAATAACATTCTCTGACTAAGGAGAATATGTTGTTTTTCATGGTTAGTTTGGGAAAAGGGTAGGTGGGTGTTATTTAGTATTCTCTTTTGGATGGATGAGAGTGTGATTGAAGATGATAAAGAAGGCTGGTAGGGGTCAAGAATGGGAGGACCAACAGGCAAGTTCAGCTGACAGAAGCTCAGATAAGACAAATTTGAATTGCCTCCAAATATAGCTTCTTAGTCAGCCGATCTAGTGTTTGAAACACCAATCAAGATTTGTGGTAATAATTAGTAGTTTAAAATCTTCTATTTTTAGAGAAAATAAAAGGAAAGGAACCAGGTTGATATAAATTCGTATGACTGATTCTTG
The DNA here is from genome assembly GCF_006381635.1 of Hibiscus syriacus. Taxonomy (NCBI): domain Eukaryota; kingdom Viridiplantae; phylum Streptophyta; class Magnoliopsida; order Malvales; family Malvaceae; genus Hibiscus; species Hibiscus syriacus. Next base: position 314,567 of record NW_024063446.1, read on the forward strand.
ATTTTTCTCGTAGTGCCTTTTTAATTATTTTATTAGGGGTTTAAGGGTAGTTTTAGTTTATTGTAATAATTGAAAGTGAACATTTATGGATGCCATCATCATCAAACTCATGCCAAAGTTTCTAACTTCCATGTGTAATAATATTACTGAATTGGATCCTAAATGATTCTGTTGACTTGGAGAAAGTAACAAAGAAACAATAGAGGATTGTGAAGTTTAAAGCGTTACTTAAATGGTTCTTGGCAATACGTTCCTGAGAAATAACAACCAAGACACTTCAGCAATAAAAGGCTAAGAACCAAATCAGAGATCCCGCTTCTCTAACGCATTTCATAAATAATTTCTATGATGGTTACAAGAGATTCCATGTCTTAGACACACCACATAAATATTAGGGTATTGCATTTTCAATTAGAATTTTTTCAAGAATTTAACTTGTCTCAGCTGAAAACCCAAAAACATCTTTAGAAAATAGAAACATAAAGCCAAAAGAAAAATACTTAAGCTAAACAAAACGAAGTAAATCAACATATACACACACCTAACGCAAATCTGAAGTTATTGCCTTGCCGAATTGCCGCTGAACGAGTTCTGAAGCAACCTTCTCTGGACGGAGGCGGTTTCCGGAGTCGGGAGAGAAGTAAGGAGCGGCGGAGGATAAAAAAACAGCTACAGTTGGGAAGAAGAGCAGCAAGGAGGCGCGGGTGGGAGATGGAGCTTGGGGGAAGAGGGAGAAAAATTAGGTTAGGAATTAGGATTTTCAAGTATATATATATTATGGGTAAAATAGTAAATTAATGGGAAAAAATTTAAAATTTGGAAAACGTATTAATTTCGTGTGGAAATTTTAAGTAGATAAGAATGGTGGTCAAATGTTTATATTAGTCCATGGACTATATTTAAGTTATTAACTTAGCCTTTATACTTTAATTTGATCATTTTTAGTCCATCCATTTTTTTAAAGTTTAATTTTTAATTTAATTTTTTTAAAATAACTCTTAATCATTTAATATTAAATGATCACACCCCTAAAATTTATAATATTTGAATCTAAAATCTTAAAGAATAACAATAATTACTTTACCAAACTCGTTTTGTTAGTGCTTAAAGTTTAAATTTTCGATAGTCATGTTTTTATTAAAAATTAATTCATAGATCAAAATAGAAAAACAACACGCTTAATATTGGGAATCTTAAGAGAAAAAAAAAGCCACGTGCTGGTTTTCAGTTATACCTCGTAAGATACAGTTCACTTTTCAGACAAACTGCAAAGACCAAAGCTCATACAGAAACCTCAACAAAGACCATTTCTCTCTACTACTACAACTAACTACTCGTACAAATCAAAAACAAGTATTTGACTACCGGAAATCTAATCTCCGGTGACAATGACGGTAGAAACTTCACCGGACTGGCTTCCCCCTGGCTGGACCCGAGAGTTCAGATTTCAAAAGACCGGTCGCCGAATCACGGTTTGTTAGTTATTACTCGGCTAGTTTTGTGTGTGTTTTTGTTTTTATTTTATTGTTTTCTGAAGAATGTTCAGTGAAGTAAAAGAGAAAATGGACTGATGAAGTATAAGACCAGAGATTACAGTAATCTGTATTAGTCGATGATCGGCTGTTTTTTCAGTTGCATGTGAAAGAAATGAAGTCGAATCTCGAATGATAACTGCGGATTGCTTCATGTTGAATTTGGGGGTTTGGTGAATAAACGAGGGTTCTATTTTGTTCGAATTTATGAGATTTCGAGGCCGAAGGGACCGATTGAGGTTTGATTCTGTTGGTTTTGCATTTTGGGGGATATATATTGCATGTGAATGGGAGTTCTTCGAAATGCTGGTACTAGGTGGTAAAGGCGCGTGACGACAGGTTGATTTCGTTCTGTTCAAAGATCCTTTTTAGACATTGGAATGTTCTTCTTGTCGTTTTTTACACCGGAAGACGTTTCGTGGCACCGAAACATTGATTTCTTGGTACATGCTTTGATGATTGATGATATGGTGACATAAATTCGATGTTTTCGATCGGTGTCGATTAACGTCTATCTGGGGAAATTATGTGTCTTGTTTTCTTTATTAGCAATATCTGAATCCGGCAAGCGGTCAAAGGTTATTTACCAAGGATGATCTTCTCCGATATACCAAAATGGAAAGAGCTGCCAACTTCAAGGAAAAATATAGTCATCTGCAAACGATCAAGCGGTTGTAAGTGTGGTTAGTTAACTTTACTTTTCGTCATTCGTTGCATATAGACGTTAATCCATCAGCTGGATTTGGATTGTATTCCAAGTCAGCGATGTATTCGGGTATCTTAACAGAGTAGAGCTCTGATAATCAATTAAGGCGACATTTCAAATAAGTTCATAGCCTTCACTGCTTCCTTCTATTTATTCGATCTTCATACAGACTGCTGTAAAAGAAAATAAACGTCTGGATTGGCTACCTAAGGATTGGCTCGTGGAGGTGAAAACCCGAAAGAGTGGTTTAACTTCTGGAAGACGAGTCAAGGTATATGGAATTAGTGTTTTCTTTTATGCATAGGAATCACGGTGCATTTCCCTCTTCTTGTATCGCAAGGAATTTGTAATACTGTATTTTCATGGATTTGCTTTTGCCTTACTGCATCAATGTCCTGTCCTATGTCTCATAGGCATCTGAATTGTATCTTTCTTACCGACACATGAACGAACAAGATTGCTAACTAACGATTTTCTTTTATGACTATGCATTTACTAACACGAGGAAATTTAAACTCGTTTCTTCTCTTTGTAATATTTCAAGTTTAGTTTTATTGAACTGCTTTCTTGTTGCAGGTATATGTTGATCCGTCAACTGGACTTAAATTCTATTCCGAGCCACAGGTGTTACGATTTCTTGGCATTGAAGTACCGAGTAAGAGAAACCCTGAGCAAAAGAAAAGAGATTCCCGCTCTAGAAAAATTCTCAAAAAGTTGTACCGTATTTAGGATATATTTTACGAGACATAAAATCGTATTATTCTTATAGCTACTGAATAACTTATGCTGTCTTGATTTTTCTAAATCTCAGGTTGTAATCGACAAATCAACCGATGATGATTTACCATCAAGGTGGATTAAAGAAGTTAAGATTAGAAGGAATGTATATGGAGTCCGAAGATATCCGGTATGATATATCTTTCGAATTCGAATCCGCACGGTCCCCTAGAATATTTTATTTTATTTTAATCATACTCGGACAAGTCCAACTTGGCTCATGCCCTCGATTTTTGTACATACATACCAAAAATAACTTGTGGTGAATATCTTGTGCTCATGTTGCCTAAAGCTTTACCTTGATAGTATAATAAATTAACTGCTGCGGAGTTATAAACATATAGTTCCTTTAAACATGCATAGTATTTTTTGATGTTGATCGGTAATAATTACGACTGCTACAGTATTACACCGATCCAGTCAGCGGCTATGTTTTTTTGCTCAAAAACTACTGTTCTTCGCTATCTAGAAACTGGAGAGATTGCTGAAACTGCTTTTTTTACCAAAGAAGGACAACGATGGCAGATTTTTAACTGATGCAGATGAATCAGTAAGTTTGTACGAAGCTTCTGCATTTCCTTGCCAAGTTTAGTTTCATCCGATTCCGTTATCATTTCACTTGGTCAAATTTTCACATGCTAGATTTAAATTAAATAATTTCAATGATGCAAGCCGCATCAAAAGTGAAATTACGATATCATTTTATTAATGATAAATCCTGTATTTAGACGAGTGATTTTATCCTTGCCGTCTGTTTATAATAGCAACTCCCAGCAGCTAAGAGGAAGAAAGTGAAAGTGAAACATCTTACCGACGGGTGGAGCTCGCTATAGGTGAGGGGTGGAAAACTATAAACCCTTTTAAGTTGTTACCAACCAACTTGAGAATTTGATTCGGGAAGCGGCTTACAAGCGAAACATTTCTGATTTTTCTCCCTGCAGGTGGGGAGACATCTGATAGGAGTATCTTACCCGACCTAGATACCGAGACCTTTGAGAAAGGACAAAGTAATGATGATTACGATGAAAATGAAACGGAAAAGAAGAGCAGCATGGACTCTAAGATTTCGTGCGAATCTAAGAATAAGAAAGAGCTCGATTTGCCTCAAGGGTTATCGAATCAGCTTGACCTGCTTGAACCTAAGCAGGTGGCTAGTGGCCTTGAACATGTGAAGCCATGCCAATGAAGCAAATCAGATCAAATCTGCGGTTAAATGTTCACTCCAATCCAGAGGTGGCAGCAAAGCAAGCCTATGCTTCAACAATGAAATCGCATTGTGGGCTAACGGAGAAGATTATAAAGCCGATTGAAGACGCAGATATTCTCGGAAAGCAGCGACAAAAGTTGGAGAGTGAGAAGACCAGCGACAGTAAATCAAAAGTACAGCCTTTGTTTTCTTCAGAGCAATGCCAGGAACTTACAATGAAGACTCTTAAAGGTGGGGTACCACATAAGGATGCTGCCGATGAAGGTCTTGTTTCAACTCCAGCTTCGAGTGTCCTGCAAGAGAAGAATCTACGTAAAACAAGAATGGAAAGCAAGAGAAGCAATGTAGAAACTAAGAACTCGAGCAAGTTCAAGAAGTTGAAAAAGCTTGACATGACTTGTCGGTTTTCAACACCACTTGCTGTCCTTGAGCAAGAGCAGGTTGCCAATGAAGTACAACATTTTTTCTGCTCCGATCTATGCCTAGACGGGTGCAATACCATTAGAGGAAGCTATCAGTGAAGGGCTCGTTAAAACGTCCATCGCTAATGTCCAGCAACAGAAGAGTCTAATTGAAACAAGAACTGAACATAGCATCTGTAAGAAAACTCTTTTTAGCTCAGTTGCGTATAAAAACAAAGATGCGGGATTGCAACAAGGATCTTCAAAACAACTTGTCGGGCACGCAACTGAGCTGGTGGCAAATTCTTTTCCAACAAACAAATTCTCGACTTTGCAGCTGGAAAGATTTATGATAGCAAAACCATTTGATATGTGGATTTGACAGTGAAATCATCAAGCAAGATCGAAGAGCCTAAAAAAAACCAAACCGTTCCCGCACAAATGAATGACGAGACTCCAGGGCAGCTATCAGCAATTCCATTTGGGAGCTCTTGGTCTGATTGGTCTGATTCTTTCTTCGAGTCGCCTTTCAAGATTCTCGCAAGTTCTAGTCCCGCAAAGGATAGTTTTTCTTTTCAGAGGAACTTTGCACCACTCACGGGGCAACCCGTTCAGCAACAACAATTCCCTCTGAATCCTCCATCCCTTGGCTTACCTAAAAGCAGCACTACTGCTGCTAAAAAATCTTACAGGAAAGGCAAAAAGAAATTGCCAGACAAGGTGGCAAATTCCTAGATATAAAGCGGTCCTAGAGGAAGCATGTCTCAGCCGGACATCTAAAGTCAACTTCAGGTTAGATATTTCTTTTTGAAGCTGACATCTTTTTGGTTTTTAACTTCTTGGTGTTCTGGCTTTTTGTATTTTGGAATGCTTCTTTAGAAAAACGTAGAATAGGGTAAACCGGTAAAGGCTAGTTCTAAATAGTCAGCTGTGTTAATCAAAGGCATTAATCCACCGTCGCCTTGAACCACCTTGTTCTCTGTTAACAATGCTAAAAGGGCTGCTTTATAATCTAAGGTGTCAACAGCATCTTGTTTTTTCCTTTAATATGCTTCGGGTATCCATTAGATTTTAAGCACAATAATCTACCCGATAAGCATCTACCGTATATCCGAGTGATTAGCAATTAAGATTTTAATTACATTAGCATTAAAACCTTAAATGCCTTAGGTTTAATCAGTTTGACAATGATTTGAGAGTACAAATTATTAATAATGTCCCAGTGTCACAAGTAACCGAAATAAAACTCGAAGCCACACGATAACAGTTCGAAATCAAACAGGATAATTAGTTGCTGGAACAGAAACTAGGACTGAAAACTAAAAGTAGCCTAATCAGTGTAAGTTGTCTGCTTCCACCCTCCAAAAGATTCATCAACTTAGTAATCCCTGGATTGATGTTCCTGTTGCATTTTGCAATGGAAGATTTTACATTTTAGTTACCATTTGACTCATACATTCACCTGTATGAGGCGAATGTTCAGTAGATTCAGATTCAAACATCAACAAAACAAAGACAAAAAGTACCTCTGGGGTGAAAGAGAGGCCAATTCTAATCTCCCCACAATAGTTTTCGTCCTTGATGACATTATATGCAGTTGGGGGAATGTGCCCTCCCTCGAATACAGGCTCCAGAGCTATGCTGCAATTATCATTAAAACAGGAGCCTCAATCCAAAAGCATCTTCTTCGAGAACAATTTCGGATATGATATTCCATCGAAGAAACATGTCTCGAGCACATATCCATGTCCGAATATGTTTACTAGATCTGAGTTATAGGAGAGGATATAGTGATAATACTAACGTTACTTCCCCAACGAAATCGTCCTGGGAACCAGTATCACTGTCCAGTATTTTCACCTTGAGCTCTGAAACACCTTCAGAGATGTTAAATTCGAAATTCTCGTTCCATTCAGGTTCTGATCCTTTTCCTGAGAAAATTATTGATTAAGAACAAAGTTTGAATCATGATAATCGATATATTATCCAGGCAGATGAATAAATGTGTTAAGAATTTAGATTGATCACAAGTCCAACCTGATGCAACGCTGCTCTTCTGCTCCTGGGTTCTGCAAGTGAGAATCACATAAGGATCCATGTCACCTGCTCGTTCCCCATATTTTCAGTTCCCAGAAACACAAAACACGAAGATATAAGCAACAAACACAAGGCGTTTGACCAAATTCCTTTGAAAAACCAAACACATACTCATATCAGATCTGACATGTGAAAATCTATATCTACCTATATAATAATCTTATAAACAGGAAGAACTAAACGACTATTGGTCAATGCAGTTCCGATGCGATTTCAAATTCTTGATCCGATCGAAATCGTCATGAGATCGTAACAGAAAACAGCTAAAAGGATTGAAATGTACCCAGATCTAACAGATAACGCTAAAATTGAGTAAACTTGTAAATAAAAACAAAAACCAGTAAAATTTCGGATTAAGGAGCAGGACTTACAGAGAAAATCTGTGTTCTCAAGGCCCTTGGCACTAACGAGAACAACTTGAAGGGTTCCCTGAGGCATGTTTTTAGAGCGTAGAGATCGAGAAAGAAGAATGATTGAAGACAGACCAGATCCCGCAGAGTAATATACATATAATAAAGGAGAATTACTTATTGCTTGGATCTCTTTTCACCTTGGATCTCTTTTCACAAGGAAACAGTGAAAAGAATTCACAATCGCCAGCAGCTAGTCAACTACCATGAATGTGAAGAAATACCATATATGAACAGTTCTAGTTTATGGTATGAACATTAGTTGAATTCTTTGTCTGAGTCTTAATTGGGTCAAGTCTAAATTTAAACTGCATCAATAATCACTGAATTTTTATGACGCTTTCACTCTAGTTATCGAAATCTAAACACTTCCGTTAAGGGAATTTTCAATTTTGTTCACTCTTTGATGATAGCGACCAGAATAAAAACATTTTAGAAGTTCAGTAACTATTAATGTAATTTACCCTCAAATAATTTAAACTTTTATTGTAATTAATTATAAATTTCGTCAAGAAAGGAAGTTAATCAAATTAGGTAACAGTGTAACATTATTAAAATCTGCGTGAATTTTGATCATTTAAAAAGAGAAGTTTAAGAACAAAAGCACAACAAAATTTAAGGATTAAAATAATTACTTTATATTTTTAACAAAGAAATTATGTTTTATAATTATCAGATATTACTTTTTTCCAGATATTTAAATATTTTATTAAAGTAGAGTGAAATTCACAATTATATGATCATTATTCAATCTGACCTAATAACTTTTTAGTTTAATAATTCACCATTAAACTTCTATGATTATTAATGATTCAATTTGACCTAATAACTTAGTTTAATAAATAATTCAGTTACTATTATGAAATTCACAATTATACTATACAAGCGTAATTCAGAAAGAGTGAAATGAAGTCTTAAACCGAGTTAACTCAACTCGAACAATAAAAAGAAGAACATATCCAAACGGATTCTTGGACTCCATGCTTACATATACAACTCCATGAAGGCCGAGCCCATCACCGAGTTCATGGTTTCCGATGGAACAGTTGTGACAACTATCACCACGAGAACGAGGATATGATAGCCTGTGTCGGGTCTATCCGGTATGCCGTGCATTATCATGCTCTCAAGCTAAATCATATGCAGAGATCCCGAATATGCCCGTTTCGCCTACACTGCCTCACAGGTACTACTCTTTAAAATGTTATACTTGCAGAGAGGACAGGTAGCATTGATATGCAGCCACTTATCTACACAGGCACAGTGAAAATGGTGACCACAAGGAAGTTCCCTTAGCTCAACTCCATCCTCGTAAGCAGAAAGGCAGATGCAACATTCCTACGAATTAACCCAATAATGAAAAAACCAGTTTGGTTTCAGCTCAGCAACAATAAAGGAGAAAAGAAATAAACAGCATAAAAAAGGAGATTATCTTACTGCATCATCCTCGGAAAGCACTCGTTCCATAGGGGAATCAATACAACATTCAGTAATTACACCCCCGACAGGACCTTTGACATCACCGGCAAATTTCTCACCCTTGCCAATTTTTCGAAATTTGTATATTGGCAACTGATCAATGTCCTCCTTGGAAGCTCCTTCCTGATGTAAGAGGCCATATGAAACCAGTAAAAAAGGAAAGTACACCAAAAAGGGAAAGATGAAAATAAATCCAAGTAAATCCGTCTTACTGCTAGAGCCATACGACAACAGGGTCCGTAAATATTTAACTTAAATGTGCTCAACTAAATCCCGTTGTTCAAATGCAGCATATTCTTTACTTTGAAAGTGCTTAAAGGATCAAGTAAAATACAACATCCAAAATGTGTATCAGACACCATTAAATTGTCCACACTCCACTGTGATGATACAGTTATCCAGGTTGAATTAGATTCGGGTTTAAAGCTCAAAATTCATGCAATAACACAAAGTGGCCTTCCCCACACTAACTAGGCGGTTATAAGTAAATCTGGCATATTTACCTCCATTAGCCATCTCATTACAAAAATAGATATTCAAGAACAAAATTCAAGATCAACTGCAGGCAAACATATTAATGAAGCATATACGAAAATGTCGATCTTACACGCAAGAGGGTGTGAAAGTTACCTGATCTGCCACAGCATATAGGATTGCAATAATACATGGAAGACAGCAGCAAACAGCAATGCCTATGATGCATGCCAGTGCAACACAGAATACAATAAAGAACACATCAAAACCAAGAAACACTATACAAAGCCTACAAAGAGAAATGCATTGTAAGAGTTAGGATCCAATTACCAGCAAACATACTTCGAACTCTCAAACAATTAAAACCCAGGAAAGAGGACACAAGAACTTACCAACAAAGCTGGGGGGAGCTACGAGCCATTGCCTCACCACCTACAGATACCCAGTAGAATCCGATGATCCACCAGATGAACGAAAACATATTATTTGCAGATTCCAGGTGCTTTGCAACACCACTGAAAACATTTTCAAACGATTAGCTACTAAATGGGGTCTAAAGTATCATATACAACACAATCTATAATAGGTGAGATTAATATATCCAAAATACACCATAAAATAGAAACAATATACCCCCAAAAATCCAAACACTTAATTCAACTAATCTGAAATGTAAAGGGTGGATTCTCATAACACATTACAACTTCAATATACGTGACAGATTTGCACAACTTAACATGTAACACCGAAAAAGTAAATGGAAATTAGAAATCTCCATCAAATTCTTAATTGCATCCCTGAGATCATAACGAAACACGTTCTAAGTTGCATTTTACCTAATGGGGCCTAAAACCTATTTATTCCAACTACCAAAATGACTAATGAAATACAACTTTTTGAACTCCTCTACATATCCCCACAGCTTAAAAAACCGACATCGCGCTTGCCACCAAAGAAACAATGTATTCCATCTCAACTCACCAATTAACCAATAAGAAGCAGTAAATAAAATAGAGGTTCTGAATCTTAAACATTTGATTAAGCAATTTTCTATCCTTCCTATTTAGTACCAAGCAAAGCCTAAGTTCTTAGGGTGCGTTTGGTTCACGGAATGTAAGATTATCAGTGGGAATAAAAGATTACCAGGGAATATGATTACTGGGAATGTTGTATTTTGTGTTTGGTTGGTTTAGCAGGAATGTAAGATTACTGTGTTTGGTTAAAGGAATAAAAGATTATTGGAATGTATATTTGACCAAATTGTCCTTATTATATATTTGTATAATATTACAAGTTGTAAAATATTTATATATTTTCTTCAAAAAATTAAATTCATAATATTTATATAATTTTTTTATAAAATTAAAAATATAAAAAAAAAGGTTTAATGAAAGGGTAAAATTTTATTTTAACCTCTGAACTTCATAAAAAATTTTAATTATAGACTTTTTTTTGTAAATATAAAATAATTTAAGGATAAATTTGTAATTTAACCTTCGTAAAATTTTTATTATTCAATGACAGAATAATGATATTTTGAAAAAAAATAAAAATTTAAGGGCATTTTAGTCCAAAACGCCGGTAATATTACAATAACTAAGGGAAGGGAGGTAATGACATTCCCGATAATATACCCAAAAAATCCACTATTGATAATAAAACATTACCGGGAATACCAAACGGGGAATGTGGATTCCATTCCCGGGGAATCCCACATTCCCCATCCAAACGCCCCCTTAAAGTCATAGAATACCAATGAAACCCTTAATCAAATATAAATATATACCTTCCACTATCCTCTTCCACATGAGCCAAAGTTACGTAGTGCCCCGAATCCACGCTCAACCGTGGGCTCAAAGCCCCTTCATCTCCTGGATTAAATGGCCTGTACTCCGCGCTCCGTTGCCGCCTCCGCCGCCTATACTCAACAAAAACGCAGACCACATGCAACAGGCACTGCAATGCGTACCCAATTATCCACAGTCTCAGCGGCATGATCGGTCTCTCCTTCCAGCTCAAAAGCAAAACCCCAACCGCCACAGCTGCGAACGTGAAGTTCCAGATAACATCGAGGACCACCGCAGGCTTCGAATACGCCCAATCGCTGTGCCGCTCCTCGAGCTGCTCGGCGGCGGTTTCTCTAACCAACACGGACGGCTCACGCATCAGTCTTCGGCTGCTCGCTCGGCGTAGGAAACCAGCCGCTTCCCGAAGCCTCCGGCGACGCACGGATCCACGAGAGGAATCGTCCCGTTGTGCCGAGAGAAACGGCGTCGTCGCGCCGTTGATGTCACCGGTTGGGGATCGATTCATTGCAGTAGTCGAAACCATACGTGGGATTTCTCTGGGGGGGGATTCCAAATGGGTTTCAATTCGAAGCCATGGGGGGGAACATTTACCGCAAACTTTCAAAGGATTTGGAGAATTAGGTCTCTACTGAATGTTGGAGATGATAAATTTGAGGATGTTGAAGGTTTGTCACTTTATATTTCTTGGGGAAGGTTTACTTTGTCCATTAATATTTGGTGGAGTTATGCGGTTCGTATCATTCATCGTTAGGTATATTTGAAAATCCAGTTGTCTGTATACTATTGTTGATGTATATATGTATACTCTTATTTATTTAAAAATATAAAAAATAAGAGTAAACCACATGAATGGCCATTGAACTATGTGAAACATTCTGATTTGGCAACTGATGTATTAATTTTATCCAATAGTGGATCCAATTTTTTTTTACGCTGCGTATACATGTATGAATTACATTAGATTTATGTATGAGGTGGACCCAATCGATAAAATAGACAACTAAAAAAAATTAAATTTCAGGTGGACACGTGTCCATCCTAGGCTAAGGTGGATCTGTCGCTAGTTTTATCAATTAGATCATTTAATTACGTAAATGATACTCCCTTTGTGACTCTGTCCCATAATTTGTGTCTTATATTGACTGTACACATAGTTTTAGAAGATATATTTGACCAACTGAAATGATAAAGTTATCCCCGTGTATTAATAGATTTGAGTGATTTGTTTTGACAGGTGTAAAAGAGTGGGACATATAAGGGTAAAAAGAAAAATATAAGTATTGTTGTTTGTTGACTTTTCTAATAGAACAATTTAATTGAGATAATTTTAAAAACCAAAAGAGAGACATTTAATTGGCCGAAAGGAGTATCTATCAAAATAGTTCACCGTTGAAGTGATAGTTGAAAAATATATGACTACATATTTGATCCTCATTACTTATATATTTTATCAATTTAATTTTAATTTAATAAATTTTAAATTAATATAATTACACATTTTATCTTCATACTCGTATAATTACATATTTTTATATGTACGGTATATGTTTATTTTTTGAAGAAAAAAATATGTGTGTACATGATCTCTCTTTTTTCTCTTTGTTTTATGTTAATATAATATGTGTTCATATTGTCGTTACCAGGGACGGAGTTATTAAGGAGATAAGAGAGGTTGTAGATCCTTCCAAATTTTTTGGTGTAACAACGTTTTAAGTCTTTTTTTAATTTAAATATTATTTAAATAAAACTTTTATCCCCTCCCAATTTTTATATTTAAATACTTTATTAAACATCGTTCTTTCATTATAAAGAAAATTAACCCCCTCTTATATTTGATCTTAACTTTATCCTTGAGCGTTACGCAAGTAAAAGACACATTCTATAAGATATACTTTAAAAGACATTTTTTTATTTGAATAATATTTGGTTTTAAAAAAACCATACAAATAAAGCGAAAGGTCAAAGATGTTGGTTGAATTTCGTTTTCTTTCTTTTCAATGTATGACCTTTTAATATATGTATATATATTATATTAACAGATACGAAAATGACATTCTTTTAAAATGAAAATATATCATTAAAAAATATATAAATATTCATCGTTTTGGGAAGGTTCTACTGGCCAAGGCCCAAGAGAGCCTCCCAAGGAAGGCATACTTGGCCCTGTTCTTTTTCTTTCTTTTTTATAACTTTTTTTTTTATATAAAATATGTCTAAAATTTGATTTAAATTTAATATGTCTAAAAGATATAACCCCTAAAATCCTATTGACATGTGTATTTTTTAACACTTATAATCTTTCTTTTTTTAATGTTTATTTAAAATTTGATTTATGAGTTTTTATTATATCCCATGTCAAATCTAAGTTAATATTAAAGTCTAAATTGATTGATGTTATAATGAAGGACTTGATTAATATGATATTAGTATTTTAAAATATTAAATAAAATATTTTATAAGTTAGAGATTAAGTTAAAATTTAAGTGTTAGTTTGAGAGCATTTGGTTGAATTAATCCAAGGGTAAATTACAAGTTTAGTATTTAAATTATCAATTTTGAACCGTTTAGTACATAAACTTTTAATTTTTTAAAACTATATCTTAAACTTTAGTTTTTGTTACATTTTAGTACCGTCGTTAAAAATTTGATTTTGTTTTATTTTAGTATCCCGTTCAAAATTTATTGTTAAGTTTTGAAAAAAAATTGAATGTTTAAGTACAAAAAGGGACCAAAACTAATAGTTTAGATATTAAACGCGTTAAGACTTTAACGGTAGAGTATTAAAATGAAAAAAAAACTAAATATTAAATACAATTTTTTTTAAAAAAATTAAAATTAAATATTAAAATAGATTAAAACTAAAAATTTAGATACTAAAATTTTATCCTTGTTAAAAGAGGAAAGGAATAAGGCCACAACGAGATGGTTTGGGCCGACTGGTAATCAACGACGCCGTTTAATACGGTTAACGGGTGTGTTTTTTAATTTTAACTCCCTCCAAATCCATCCATAATCATAACCGCATTTCAAAATTCTCCAAACGCAACGAAGAACAAAGGATAGAAAATACTGCTGAAAATGGGACGATTGGCGCGATTTCTCATCTACGTTATCAATCTTCTCTTCCTCCAAAACAAGGTTATTTCAGTAGAGATCCTTTCGAAATCGAAGCTTGAAAAGTGCGAGAAGAGTACGGGATCCGACGACAAACTGAGTTGCACCACCAAGATCGTCATCAACATGGCCGTTCCCAGCGGATCCGTAAGTGAACTTTGTTTTCTGTTTTCTCTCCTTAACTTCGTTATTTAGTGTTTTGTTTATTCTTAATGATGATGTTTATGCTATCTCTCCAGAGTGGCGGCGAGGCGTCGGTCGTGGCGGAAATCGTAGAGGTGGAGCAGAATTTGACGAATAACATGCAGACGTTACGGGTTCCGCCGGCGATAACGGTCAAAAAATCCACTTCCTACGCGCTCTACGAGTTAACATATATTCGAGTGTGTTATTGAACAATCCCATTTCAATTTTTTAAATTTTGAGGGAAATTGAGAGAAGAGACCAGGGAGATGGTAGAGAAAGAATCTCTCATTTTCAATTTTTCTTTTTCATTGAACGATTTGGTTTTTCAGGATGTTTCCTATAAGCCTCAAGAGTTTTTTGCTAAGACACGCAAATGTCAGCCGGATGCTGGGGCTAATGTTGTCAAGATATGTGAGAGGCAAGAAACTGTTTTTGATTTAATATTTCTGATGTTTAGTGAGTGTATTAAAATTGATGCATGAACAGGATGAATGAAGCGATATTGACTGTTTTCCAGAATCCATTTTGTAGGTTGCGCGACGAGCAGGGTCACGTCATTGAAAATACTCAAGTTGGATATTCAATTTTTTAGTACCATTTTGAGTGGAATTTAATATTATGTTGAACTTAACAGTTGATTAGCATTGTTGCATAGTTGTTCATATTGTTATTAGTTATTAGTTACTACGGATTACCTAGTTACTTCGTTACTTTTGTCTTTGCATTGGTAGTTAAAATAGATTACTCTTGCTAGCTTAAATGTCATACTTCTTGAAAAATAGTGTAAAATTTTACTTTACAGTCCCCTTTTGACTATTTATTTGTCTTTTGGATCGTCTGCCTTTCTTGTTTAGCCTATTTGCTGTCCTTGCGGTCCCCGAAGGCGGGCACCTTCATCTTGTGGAAATATCTGTAAGTGCTCTCTGTGTATTTAAGCGCCGTCAAATTTTCTTTTGGATTTCTGGAATCTGATTGTTCTTGCCCTATCTTTACATTTGGACAGTTGACAAATTGATAAAAGGAAAGGCCAATACTGCTCACTGTCTTCGATTCCCAGGTGATTGGTATGGTTTCACTTACTTTCTATTGGTTACATATCTCGTCTTTTTGAGTTGTTATTTTTCTCGCTGGACCACCACTCTTCAGTAGTCAATGACAAAACTTGATAATAAATCATTTTCAAACTTGTTTTTTCCCTATAATTTCAAAGGAATTTTGAATAAAAGGAAATTAGAGAAAGATGATCGAAACTGATTTCTATTTAGGTAGGTGATCCATGATTAATGATGGCATTGGTAACTCTTTTGCTACAATGTCTCGAAAGTTAATAAAAAGGAGCAACTGCTAACTTTCTATCTTTTGCTGCTTTAGTATGTATGCATATTCTATAACTGGTAATGGTTGTTTTATCTACTTAGGTTCCATGTTTTTGGAATTGGGCAGCAGTCAACTGGGTTTAGCGTTAGAATTGAGATGAAGACAGGAAATAAAGTTTCGGTATGTAGTGCCTCATATAATTTTTCAGATGCTAATTGAAGGACTTCCTTTTCTGTTGTAAAATACATATCTTATTGATCAGGTATAACCTTATTACTAGGAGTCTAGGATAGTGATAAGTAGTGAACAAATGCATATTTACGTTGGTTGTATTTTTGTTTATAGTTTCATGTAATGATGTTAGAATTGGATACAATTGATAGATGAATTGAACTGAAAAGGAATAGTAACTTACCTTCCAAATAAATTAATGTTTGCAGGAAGTTATTGTAGGGCCTGAAAACAGAACAGCAACATCCGCTGACAAATTTATAAGGGTCAATCTTATTGGAGATTTTGTTGGATATTCAAGTATTCCTACATTTGAGGACTTCTACCTGGTCATTCCAAGGTAGGTCAGCTTGTTTAGAGGATACTGTTATGACTGTTGTACGCAAGGATGATATAATCCTGCTAGTAGTAGTAGGCACATTTTGGACAATTTAGTCATCTTATTAATTACTTTGAGAAGACTTTTTCCTTAGCATTTGACAAGAAGATGAATTAATATTATCAGGTTGTTTGCCCTATTTCTGTACTTACAGCGTAGAGATCATATGTTATTTACAGCTTAATTTGAGGCCAAATAATGATTCTCTTAGAATTCTGCAAATATATGACCGTTGAACAATTATTATGATTCAAAACACACAAATAACCGCAATTCTTAAAATTGGTGATGGAACTTGAATTGTACATGCTTATAGTAACTGTTATTGTAAATTGTAATGAGTTCCTGTTGTGCATGCGAAGGGTTTCAACTAGCTGCAGCCAGTTGTACTCTTTATTCTTACTTTTTAGTATGGGAGATTGGCTACAATATGCATGGAAATGTAACTTGATTGTGTTGTTTCAGAATTTTGCTGGATATCATCTTCATTTGTTTATGGCTATTTTGGTGCAAATTCAGTTATTTTGTATTGCCAAAACTCTTTTTTATCCCTTCATTGACAGGGTGGTCCAGGTCAACCCAATGATTTGGGAAGGAATGTTTCTATGTGGATGCTGCTTGAGAGAGTGAGATTTAACTTAGATGGTGTTGAATGCAACAAAATTGGTGTCGGTTATGACGCTTTCAATGGTCAGCCAAACTTCTGTTCAGCACCATTTTGGAGTTGCTTGCATAATCAGTTGTGGAATTTTTGGGAAGTTCGTATATAAAACAATAGTCGTTCTAATTTCTCTAACTAGTTTGGTGCAAGAATTAGCAATGAAAAACTTATGATCTTCTATTTTAATTACCTTCATATATTTCTGTCATTGTTAACTGAGAAGACACTGCCTTATTTCTGACAGGCTGACCAAAACCGAATTAAGAGGAAGCAAGTTCCATTGTATGGCGTGCAAGGGAGATTTCAAAGGATAAATGAGCATCCAGTTAAGATTCCAAAATTGTACTTCCTTCCGTGCAAATTTCTCCACATTATAGGTGGGTTAACTTATGTTTCACATTATAGGGCGCAGGGTCTCATTCATTCTCTATAGGAGTGACGGAAGTTCTTAGCACAAACCTCCTAATAGAACTAAGGGCTGATGACATAGATTTCGTTTTTCAAAGGTAAGTAACGCTGCTACAATTGATAACTATCACATATTACAATATAGACGACTTGAACTCATTCTTATTATTTTCAGCAAATGACTCATCAAGAGCATGGATTTGCAATATTAAACTTGATTATATCAAGTCTTTGTTTACTTATCATCTAGGAAAAAGTACCGAGGATTATGCTCTTTGATTCTCTATAGGAGTGACGGAAGTTCTTAGCACAAACCTCCTAATAGAACTAAGGGCTGATGACATAGATTTCGTTTTTCAAAGGTAAGTAACGCTGCTACAATTGATAACTATCACATATTACAATATAGATGACTTGAACTCATTCTTATTATTTTCAGCAAATGACTCATCAAGAGCATGGATTTGCAATATTCAACTTGATTATATCAAGTTTTTGTTTACTTATCATCTAGGAAAAAGTACCGAGGATTATGCTCTTTGAGAAGGACTCGCAATATATATATCTTTGTTGTCCTGTATGCTTTCTTATACTATCTTACAAAACATTTTAAAGATTACTTATGGTGATTGATGTCTTTTGGTTTCATGTCTAAGTGATACCTCATCTTTAATGCTTTGTTCGTACTTGATGTAAATATCACATATACTTTTCATCTTTTTTCAGGAGTCCTGGAAAAGTCATGAGTGTAGAAGTTCCAATATTTGAAGCCCTCACTCAGTTTGGGGTTGCCACGATTATGGTTACGAATACTGGTGAAGTAGAAGCGTCATATAGCTTAACGGTACTCGGATACATACTATTTCTCATTATCTTTCATAAGTATTAAATATGAGTTTCCATTTGAACAAATGTACTGTTTTATGTGAACTTTTATTGCCACAAGTTGCTCTAGTTTCAGTTATGAACTTTTTCCTAGTGCAGTTTGATTGCTCAAAGAGCGTCGTCCTTATGGAGGTATTTTCTCTCAACTTTTTTCAAGTTTAGTGTGCACATTTAATCACGGTTAATCAAATAATATTGAAATTGCTGCAGGAACAAAATGAGGCTTTTAAACCATCTTGAATCATTTTCATTTTATATTCCCAAAATTTAACATCACTAGGATTGATACATTTCACTCAACATGCTGAATGCAGCTATATTGAAGGACTCTGAATTTAGTGAAGTTGACAGAGCCGAGTGCCAGCTTAGTACTACAGCTATTGTTATTGACAATGGATCACAGGTATGATAAGTTTATGGTCTGGTGTCAAAAAGAAATGAATATAAGGTTCGAAATCTACGTCTCACCGACTCCTCGATTTTCTTGAAAGAACACATTGAACATGCTCATATCATATCACATCACCCACCCGAGTTCAAGTAACTTAGCTTTTATACAATTGAGGATTGTTATACTTCATTTCATCTGTTGAGCTTCATTAAATTAGCCATGTGCATTGTGAATCATAAACGCTGTGAACTATATAAATATAAAAAAACGAATCAGTTGGTGCTCTTAATATATCAAGTAAATCTCTTCAACTTTGAATTTGTTTCAGATTACTCCCCTCCAACCACCGAAGACTGGCGTTAATGGTTTCTTCGAATCTCTTAAAATAATTTGGAAAAACCTGTGGGAAAGTTTGGTGGACTTCATCACCGGAGAAACAGGTCATTTCGACGATTAGATTACATGTCCATTTCTTCTAAATTATGCCGTTGACTCGATGTTAAATTTGTTTCCTTTTGCTGTGTAGAAGGAAATGCCCGGGGGTTTTCGACTTCAGCTGTCATATACAAGATATCTGTATGAGTTGGATTCTTCTCTTCGGTTTACTCTTGGCGATATTTATGACGGGTAAACCTTCATTCTTATAAAGAAACGAGTTAAGGGAGAATGCAAATAATATGTTGATCACATCACATGGTATTTTGAATTGCAGTGCTCGTGTTGCTATGGCTCTTACATCAAAAAGGCTTCTTTGATCCTCTTTATGACTGTTTCGAGGATCATTTCGAGTTCGGTGATCATGGAGCTAATGATATCCATAGGCATGGTGTCAATAATCACCGCTACCCGATTCATGCCAGAAAGCGTGTCAAGACCAAGCATCACAAACACGATGCTCGATATAAACGAAGCGGCATTCACCATGATCACCGGCACAATCATTCCGACAGGGACGACGATTATCATCATTACCTGCATCATGTTCATAAGGACAAGCACAAACATAGGCATGTCAGGAGCTCTAGCATCATACAAGAAATCCAGTTGGATCGAAGGAAACACGATGATGTCGGGCACCACATGCATAGGGGAGCACCAGAGCTAATAGAAAGACCATTGAAGCTGAGATAGAGATAGTTCACAGCAAGATGAAGTTATAAATCATATCAATGGAAGGTTATTTTTTTAAAGTGAAGGATTAGATCCAAATTTTATTTTCTTTTTCATTTAAATTTGATATATAATAACTATATCTGAATGAAAAATTATTTATTGAATTCGATCTTTGAATCTTATAATCTAAATTGTATATTGTAGAGAACTACAATTCGAATATAAATCCACTATAATTGTACTTACTGGAAAAATTACTTGAATATTGCGATAAAAAATTGCTTGAACAAGGTGCGCCAAAAATTATTTCATGATTTAAAGTGATTGCTACAATAACCTGAAGATCTCCTTAAGATTATACAATGTTTTTTAAAAAAGCGTGTTGACTGCATAACAATTCCATGATCTCGTCATGCTTGCAAGATGAATTATCATGATGCTGACATGCATGTTACCTATCAACGGTACAATTTGCATACATGTTACCTAAACTACGCATTAATGTATAATCTTAATAAAATCCTCAAATCAATAATAAAATAACTTTTAATACTCCTTATTCCAATCATTTTTTCACCACAATCTTCGAACAATTTTGTCACTTACTAACATTTTAAATATGTGGATAAACTACACATTTAGTACCTAAATTATAAGTTTTTGATCCGTTTTAATATTTAAATTTTTAATTTTTTTCAAAATTATACGTAATGTTTAGTTTTTGTTTCATTTTAGTACCTCATTGTTAAAAACTTAACGTGTTTAATATCAAACTATCAATTTTGATCCATTTTAGTATCTAAACTTTCAAAAAAAATTCAAAACTTCATGTTAAATTTTGAATAGGATAATAAAATGAAACAAAAATTAAATTTTAGGTACGATTTAAAAAATAAAAGTTCCAGTACTAAAATAGATCAAAAACCTATAGTTTAGGTATTAAACATGTAATTTACCCGGGAAGAATCCTCATGCACAATGTAAAACTCTTTTAATTTTACAGAGATTTAAGATCGTTGAATGAGTGAAAACACATAGCTGAGATTAAAAGTAGGAAATGCGAATATATTTATTGGAAAAAAAACAAAGAGTCAATCTCAATCATCTATTTTCACTCGTCAAACGATAACATATGTAAAACTATTTTAGTTTTACATTGTATACCTATGTAAACCTATGTATATACACACACTGAATCATCGTTTACCGTCCGTAGTCTATTCGTAAAGAAGGCTACCTAATAGAGTTTATAGTTTCAGGCCAAAACAAATAATATAGACAGTGAATCGCAACCAGCCCACGAAGAGCTTTAAAAGTGGCCGGTGGTTAGGTCAGGTCGGACAGTAGATTCTTCTTTATCAAGTTGGCTCTTTTGCGCCTTCGTTTCGCTCCCTAGTTACCTCTTTCTCTATTAGTTTTGAACTTGAAACTTTCTGCACTCTCACATTGAGGAAAATGAGGAAACCCTTTAATTCAATTGCAACTTCAAGCAAAGCCCACTTCGAAAAAAAGTGAAGAAGAAGAAGGGGAGAAAGAGTTGGAATCTTCATCCGAATAAGAGAACTCCGATGACTCCATTGATTTGATGAAGTAGGTATATTTTACCATAGCTTAAAATCTTATTCTCCCAATTTTCAACTGATTATATTGTTTCCGTGTTTTTGGGAGAGTTGTAGGAGGAAGAGATAGAGCGTGAATTAGCAGAAGTTACTTTCGAAGAACTACAAAAGGCACGAGCCGACGGTACGGATTCAGTTTCTCGTAAACCCCGTTCAGACGCCAAGCACCGTCACGCTAACAAGAATAGGTATATTTTTTACGATTTTATAGATAAGATTTTTTTTTGTCTTTCGTGTAGGGCGATTTTTTTGGGGTTTTGATTCGTCTTTTATATAGGCCAATGGAGCTTAGTAGCAAGAAACCAGTGAGGTCATTTAGACAAGTTATTCAAGCTCCTAAAAAGGTAAATTATGTTTGTTTAAGCTTTTGCTTTTGTTTTGAATGCAATAAGAAAAACAAATTAATCAGTATAATCGTAGTTTTGCTTGCCTAAATTAATGTTCTTTCGGTTTTTTAAGTATCTGAGTTTTGCTTTAATGGAATTCTGTGCCGTGTTAGCTACCTTTGTAAGATCTTAATTGTGTCCCTGTTATCTGAGCTTATAACTTTCCTTAAACTATTGAAGTTGATCTTATGATTTATGTTTATGGATTTTTTTTCCTTCTGTTTTCAGCTTTTGTGCTTTAATTGATGTTAATATGATTTGCTTGTAAGTGGCACTAAAAGGTGAATCGAATCTGTTTGCTTCTTTCTGTTCGGGTGGCACAAGACCCCGATTTGAATCTCTATGTGGTACACTTGATGTTGATGGGTTAGTCTCTTCTCTCTTTATCATTCAACCATTTACATTGAATTCATTTGTTGCTTTTCATGTTCAGTTCTCTACATCGGTCCCGTTGTAACTTGTATTGCCCTACACACAGTTTAAGTACTCTTACCTCTGTGTATCAGACGAGTGGGATGAGGAGTTCTTCATGGATTAGTCGTTAGTAATCTATTCCATGATCTTTAAGGACAACTTTTTGATTGGTCGGCCAAGCTTCATACGTTAGTGTACTAAATCCACCGCAAAATATGTTACTGAATGAGTATTGCATGGAATCTTGCTTTTCTTTTACCAGAATACCAGTCTATGGAGCTTTGCTTTGATAGTAGTCTAGTTTACCATGTGACTGCATCTCATAAATGCCCGTAATAGTTCAATAAGTGATGATCGACCTCTTGGTTGAGGTAGCATTTGATGGTTTTGACTTTCTACTTTCCGGATTATGTCTTTCGTTGACATATTGGCTTTTCCTTAGCCTGCAACTGATGATTATTTTTTTTGTTTTGCAGATTCTGAAAATGATACAATTTTCTGTTTCAGAACAACCTACCAATTGAAAGAGAGGTATATTCTCATCTATTTGACCTCATTTTAGGGTTTATATTGATTTTCCAACTATATATTTCCCGGTTACAACAGGAGGTGCAGAAACGACTTAAAAAAAACCAAAGACCCAAAAGTCATCAATGAACTGAAGAACCATATTTCTTGGATTGTAAGTAATATATCTATTCAATAGAAACCACTACAGTCTCCAGGGTCTTCTATATGGCCCTTGGATACATCAAAGTACCTCCCTATCAACTTATTTACATTGGATCGTATATCAGGATATGCACTTGAAGTTTGAATCAGCAAAGATACCGACGCAGAGATTCTGGCTGCACACAAGAAGAAAGAAAAAGAAGCAGCAAAGCACGGCAAACTCCCTTTCTATCTTAAGAAATGTATTCTCATGAATCCTCTCCTTCTCACTACAGCTTTTGGAATCTTGTGTTGGTATCCATCGACTGTAATATAGGAAACCGTCATGTTGTATCATGCCGTATTCCTACGAGTCCGTTTTAATGGTTGCAAACTCGGTTTACTCCTTTGCAGCTGAAATCCGGAAACAAAGGCTTGTTGAGAAGTATAAAAAGCTCAAGGTACACATTCGACATACCTTGCAATTTAAACAATATTCCTTATGACATTGACCGTCTCAACTGATTAACTATACCGATGATGTATCATCGGCATCCGGCGAACTTGAATCCTTCATCGAGAAAAAGAGAAGAATGCTGCAAAGGATCATAGGTTCATGCCGTATCGTAGACCCAACAACAGTGAGCAACAAAGCTAAATGACCCTACGGGTTTTTATGCAGTCCATTTTGGATGGATAAGACTTGCCCGATGAGATTAAGGTTTTGAATTTGATTGGTATAACATCCTCCTTTAGCCATTGTGCTACCATTCAATGAGTTAAAGAAAATGATGATTTCATTCCCATTGTTTTGAGATTTTGCTATATAATTTGGGTACTAATTCGATGATTTTAAGAGAGATTCGGAGTGATTGGTTTATTATTTTTTTAGTGGACTCTTTTTATTTAATAAAATTAAGGACCACTATTTATTAAAATAAAATAATTCACCCTGTTGTACTTTTTAATTTAATAGTTGGTTTTAACTATAATCATAGGGATATGATATTTTTAATTTAACTTCAAAAATATATTTATATTATTACAATCAAAATTAAATTTAAATGGTTAACCGGCTCAACCTATGAATTAAAAAATAGAGTAAATTATACGTTTAGTACTTAAACTATTAGTTTTCATCCGTTTTAACAGTAAAACTTTTAATTTTTCAAAATTATTTCTTATGTTTAGTTTTTATTTCGTTTTAATGCCTATTTACACGAAGTAACTTTTTTATGAGTAAATTGTATCATTTTATCACTTAACTTTCAGATTACTCTTAAATTAATCACTTTAACTTTCAAATATATATTTATTTATAATTACTCATTAATAAAATAATAATAAAAACATCATGTCATGAAAATTATTAATAAAATAAATTAGAGTGATTGAAATAGAAGCAATTTGAAAGTTGAGTATTTAAATTAAAAAATTCTAAACTTTAGTACAACAATAGGAGTGAAAATATAGTTCATGGATGAATGATGTAATTTATACATAAAAAATATAATACAAACAAAAACTAAACGTCAGACATAGTTTTAAAAAAATTGAAAGTTTAAATATTGAAATAGACTAAAATTAATAGTTTAAGTACTAAATGCATAATTTACCCTAAACATTTATCTACACTGAGCTGAACATCTAAATTGGGCTCTGAAGTCTAAACTCTAATTGGACCAAAGTAGACCAGCCTGCAAACGCTGGCTTTATATTTTACTTGATGGTGATCCGCGAGGCGGTTGGTGGGTAAATAAATACTCGGCGGTTATCAGAACAACATAGTATTATCCTTTCCAGGCAACAACAGTCACTAAACCAAGGAAAAAGAAAACCAGTTGATCGAAACAGAGATTACTTGGTAAGACAACATTACAAGAATCCTTTAACTTCTCAGTTCTGTCTCTTTTTTCCCCCTTTTTTTTTGTAGATTTTGTATGAGTTTTAACGTTCTGTTGATTCTCAGGGGAAAGAGATAGTAGACCTAGCAAAAAGCTTAAAACTGCAGTGAAGGTCGTCCATATCCTCTACCTTTTCGATTTCTACATGGAATTAATGGGTTTTTTCTTTTCATTTTCCTTACAAAAGTTTGCTGTTTTTTTTGCAGGATGATCATAGGAGCTCAGCTGTTGAAGACGAGAATTCCTTTTCTCTTGACGAAGGGGACGATGATTCTCGTGATGGTAACCATTTCTTTGTTCTATTTTTTTGTTGTTGCTAATTTGAGTTTTTCTTTGTGGAGGGATAATGTTTTACGATTGGATTTGAAGGTGAAAAAGAAGGGAAGAGGAGAGATTTTAGCAAATTAGAACTAAAGCCCGACCATGCGAATCGACCGTTATGGGCTTGTGCCGACGGGCGTATATTCTTGGAGACATTCTCTGCTTTGTACAAGCAAGCTTATGATTTTCTCATTGCTATAGCTGAACCTGTTTGCAGGTATTGATGTTGAATTGTTTTTCTTGTTGTTTGCTTATTTGGGCGCATCTCTTGATATGGTTATGGATGTGAATTTTCCATATTTGTAGACCGGAGTCGATGCATGAGTACAATCTAACGCTGCATTCTCTGTATGCCGCCGTATCCGTGGGGCTGGAAACCAAAACCATTATATCAGTGTTGGATAAACTGTCCAAGACCAAGCTCCCTAAAGAAATGATTGATTTCATACATGCTTCTACTGCTAATTACGGCAAAGTCAAGCTCGTGCTCAAGAAGAATCGTTACTTTTTCGAATCTCCATTTCCGGAGGCAAGTTGGTTTGGTCATTGTTTTAGATGATTGTATGATTTGTTGAAATTTGTGGGTTAATTGGTATTCATTGTTTGGTGATATCGATTGCTGCAGGTGCTGAAGAAACTGCTTCAAGATGAGGTTATAGCTCGAGCTAGGATCGTTTCCGAGGTTTGTTACATAATGTGAAATGAATTTGTTGATTTGTGTTGCTTTAATTGCAGTTGAGGCAAAAAGTCATATTTCCCGACTGATGTTTATCTTCACGCTTTTTATAGAATGTGCACGGAAGTGATGGATTTACAATCAGCAAAACTGCGGGTGAAATCGAAACTGACCATGATGGTTTGCTTAATGAAGCAGAATTGGCTGCTGCTGCCGAAGAGAAAGAAACTCATGCATTCGAAATCGACCCTGCTCAGGTTGTTCTACTTCATTGTTTGACTTCGTATTTCAAGTCCATTATTATTGCTAGATCTCTTCGAGGATACAATTTTAGGGCTGGCTTTTTGTTCGTGCAATCATATCTTATGACATCTTTCATGCGAATAAATCGATGATGTTGGACCATAAGTTCCTTAGCTTATAGTATGATGGAACATTGATCAGTTGCAGAGTTTTTCCGGCCGATTTTTACGAAATGTGATTATCCTTCATTTAACTATATCTTACCTTGAATTTTTGCATTGACAGGTTGAAAATGTGAAGCAACGATGCCTGCCAAATGCTCTAAATTATCCAATGTTGGAGGAGTACGACTTTCGGAATGACACCGTGAGTAACATTTTCCTCGACACTAATAACAAAAGTGGCTTCGGATAAATGGTGGCGATCGAGTCCATATTATTCAGGACCTGATAGTATCTTGGTTGTTTTATTGGTTCTTCGACGTATAGGTCAATCCCGACCTCGACATGGAACTGAAGCCTCATGCACAGCCACGACCATATCAGGAAAAAGTCTTGGTAAGATGTTTGGAAATGGTAAGATTATGTATATTACACCTATACATATTTATGTGTTTGTACATGTATAATACATCTTTTTTATGAATTCTCCTTGTTGTTTTCTCTTGGAATGCAAAATGATAATGCAGGTAGAGCGAGATCCGGCATTATTGTGCTACCTTGTGGTGCTGGAAAGTCTCTAGTTGGTGTTTCTGCAGCATGCCGGATAAAGAAAAGTTGCCTTTGTTCAGCAACAAATGCAGTTTCAGTGGATCAGTGGGCCTTTCAGTTCAAGCTTTGGTCGACCATACGAGATGAACAAATTTGTCGTTTTACATCCGACAGCAAAGAGAGGTTCCTCGGGAATGCGGGAGTGGTTGTGACAACATATAATATGGTTGCTTTTGGTGGTAAGCGGTCTGAAGAATCTGAAAAGATAATTGAAGAGATAAGAAACAGAGAATGGGGACTGCTGCTCATGGACGAGGTAATTATTAATTTCCGTTATTCACAGCTTCTCGATCTCTAAGAAAGATTTTCGACCTTATACGCGATAAGAGAAATGATTCTATTCCGTGCAGGTCCATGTGGTTCCTGCTCACATGTTTCGGAAAGTCATCAGTCTCACTAAATCCCACTGCAAACTGGGGCTTACTGGTACGTGCTTCGATTTTTTCTTCGATTCATCGTTAGCTCTCAGCTGCCTCGTAAGTAAATACATAAATCCTATTATGTAGCTACACTTGTGAGAGAGGATGAAAGAATTACGGACTTGAACTTCCTTATCGGTCCCAAGTTGTACGAAGCAAATTGGCTTGATCTAGTGAAAGGAGGGTTCATAGCAAATGTTCAGTGCGCTGAAGTATGGTGCCCGATGACGAAGGAGTTTTTTGCTGAATATTTGAAGAAAGAAAACTCCAAGAAGAAACAGGTTCGCTTTAATCTGTCGGTCCTTAACGATGTTCGCTGTATCTTATTTACTTTGTTGTTTTTTGCTTTTGAGGAAGAAAAATCCGAGATATTTCCCTTAAAAGGGTGAATTTCTTGCATTTCAGGCACTTTATGTGATGAATCCTAATAAGTTCAGGGCGTGTGAGTTCCTCATACAATTCCATGAACAGGAGCGTGGCGACAAGATAATTGTCTTTGCGGACAATCTTTTTGCATTAACCGAGTATGCAATGAAACTACGCAAGCCTATGATCTACGGTGCTACCAGGTTGTTTTTGAACCATCAACTGCTTGCCGTAGTCTGCCATTTTCGTATCGTCTTATATTATTGACTTGCAATCTACCCGTGTCGTGTGCAGCCATCTTGAGAGGACGAAAATTCTCGAGGCTTTCAAAACTAGCCGTGATGTGAATACTATTTTTCTCTCGAAGGTATTCAATCCATTACATTTTACTCTCAGTTTCGATACTATGTCCTTCAATATCAAGTGTTACGAACTGATATTGTGCCCCATCAAAAAATCGAGTCTTAATTATTGTTCACATTATCGGCTTTAAGCTGGTGAGGCTTTTTAATGCTTTCCGATCGACAGGTCGGTGATAACTCTATCGATATTCCTGAGGCTAACGTGATCATTCAGATTTCATCTCATGCCGGTTCAAGACATCAAGAAGCCCAGAGATTAGGACGTATTCTTAGGGAAAAGGCCAGTATTACAATTTAATTCTGCATCTCAAATTTTTCATCTTTGTTTCTCTAGTTGCTGAAATTTCGGATGGACCGACAGGGAAAAATCAAAGATAGGATGGCTGGTGGCAAAGAGGAGTATAACGCGTTCTTCTATTCCCTCGTTTCTACGGATACACAGGTATACGCTTATATTTTCCTTACGTGAACGATGATTATTCGTAAGCATAGTGTAAACAATGGTTTGTTTAACTAAAATAGATGATCGGCCGATACTGTTTGCAGGAATGTACTACTCGACTAAAAGGCAACAATTTCTGATTGATCAAGGTTATAGCTTTAAGGTATGTCATTTATCATCTTGGTGCTCCGGTGTTTATTTCAGGTATGCACACTCGACTTTGAATAACATAGCTTATTGTATAATATTTGATGTAATATTTTTTATAGGTGATAACAGGCTTGCCTCCACCTGATGCCGGTGCCGGGTTGAGTTACTACCATCTCGACGAGCAATTGGCCCTACTCGGAAAAGTGCGTATCTTTTCACTTGCTTCTGTTTTTTAGGCAGTCGTCGAGCTAGTGATTGTTTACAGCTTCTTTTCATCAGGTCTTGACAGCAGGTGATGACGCAGTCAGTTTAGAGCAGTTGGAAGAAGACGCAGACGATATAGCCCTCCATAAAGCTCGGCGCTCGACGGGATCGATGAGCACAATGTCGGGCGCAAACGGAATGGTTTACATGGAATACAGGTACAATGTCTCGCATATTTTCCAAAGTTTGCATGCATTATAACACACTTTCAAGTGCCATTTAACCATGTCTATACAAATCTCCTCTTTTGCAGCAGGGGGAAGCATAAACTTGTCGGTCAGGTCCAGAATAAGAGCAAGCCGAAGGATCCGTCGAAGCGTCATCACTTGTTCAAGAAACGCTACGGTTGAGACGGAGAACCGGACCGAGCAAAAAGGTGAGTTTCCTATATTCATCGAACTCATCGAAGTGTCGAGTTTTTATTCGAATTTAAATGTAATTATTCACAATGTTATGTTATTAATTGGTTTTAGTTTAAACAATTATTTTTAATTATATATATTAATGATATAATTAAAATAATACCAAAGGAAAGTCGAGATTCTTTTGGTGGTCAATTCACTGGCTAATCCAATCAGATAATTGTTATTCGATGTGGGATTTGATGTTCCACAAGGTATTGGCTATCCAAGTATTCTTTTCCTTATCGCCAAAATATATTACATTTTGACGATCCAATATGTAGTACGAAAATAATATGTTTTTGGCAGAATATAGTTAATTTTATCATATCACAATTATTATGTTAACGTTAAATTCGGAATACCGTTAATGTTTTAACGAAAAATGATGAGTTTAGAACTTAATAAATAGTTGAGTGATATTTTATAATTTTTTAATAATCGAGAGATTTAACAAAGTAGCAATCTATAATATATAATAATCGAAAGAGCACTCCATAAATTTATTTTAATAGTTGAGAGATTTAATAAATCAGTGTCCTCTAGTTGAGGATCGATTGTGTAGTTTACCCTAACTTAAAATTTTACCAAATAAAGTAGGAGAAATTATTAATAAAAATCGCAATATTTATCATCGATCACCTATAGAGTAATATGCGAGAAATTATTTTATTTTATAATTTTTGACAGTAAAATGTTGAGTTCTTTTGACTATCACTATATAATTACAATATATTTTTTCCTTAAAAAATTGTACTTGTAATATTATGAATTATAGGAGATAATAATACAAAAAAAGAAAAAGAAAATCATTATGATGGATGACAATATTAGAATAGATGCACACTACAAAAAACTAAATGTAACACCCCAATTTAGGGGCTAAATTTAAGAAAATATAAATTGGTGGATTTAATTTGGTATTTTGAAAGAAACAGGGGATTAAATTGTAAAGTTCTAAAGTTGGCAAACCGTTTTCAGAAGTGCAGAAAATTCAGTGGCTAAACTTATGGTTTACCCATTTTTCTTTTTGAGATATTATAAACCCCCATCAGACGCATATTTTTCTGGAAAATTCCAGTTTTCCTCTTCCCCTCAACCTCTTTTTCAACTCCGATCTACTCGCCGTCCGACCTCCGATCGACGAACCGAAACCACCATCGTGTTCGTTGTCAACCGAGGAACAAAACCCCTCAAACCTTTCGTCGTGAATCATTGTCGTTCGTCATTAATTTCAGTCGAAAGTATCGTCGGTAATAACTCGATTTTAGTTGGTTTTTCATCGATTCACGATGATCGGGTAATCCGTTTACGACACCTCCCGCACCATCGCGTTCCTTGCATCGTTCCGAGTCTGTCGGTGTCATCCTTGGTCTCCGTCGACGGCGGCGCGTGAGGAGGTGAAGCGATCAAAGTTTCCGACGTTTTGGAATCGAGCTCTCCGCCGTTCAAAATTGTGAACCGATCTTTGTAAGTGCCTCAAAATCGCTTAAAATAATTTTTAGGAATTTTTCCGGGAATTTTTCGACACGGGGTTACTGTTCACGCGCCGCACGCGCCACCACCTGAGAATGGGCTTCGTCTGGAAGCCTGAGGAGCCGTTTGAGTCGAGCCGCTTGAGCTGAGCCGAGCCGTTTGAGCCGAGCCGTTTGAGCTGAGCCGAGCCGTTTGAGCTGAGCCAAGCCGAGCCGCCTAGATCGAGCCGTTTACTGTTGACCACCGTTGACTGACGTTGACTACAGTTAACCAAAACGTTGACCAGCTTTGACCGGGCATTAAACGACCTTTGACTTCGACCGAGTATACCTATCTTGATAGTTTTCGACGTTCCAAATCCGATTCCGTAATCCGTTTTCCAAAATTCGGACCCGAAGGCCTCGTTATTGCCGGTCAAACCCGTTGACTTTGATTTTGACCGAAAATTCCAAATTTTCGAAAAGTCATACTTTATGCTTTCGACGTCTTGAATCCGAATCCGAAGTCGGTTTCGCTAAATTCGAACCCGGTAAGCTATTTTTGACTAATTTATCACCCGATTCGATCCGTTTATCGCAATTAAGCTCCGTTTCTGATATAATTTATGTTGATATGTATCTGAGGAATTATTTGAAGTTGAATTGAAGATCAAAGGCATTCGAATGGAATTTTTATGGTCGATCGGTATTGCACGGAAATCGAGGTAATACTTTACTACCTCTTTATGCTTTATGGAACATGTTGATATTGGTAAATGCATGAATAAGATAATGTTGGTCACTTTTGTGGAGTTGAATAATTTATTCACTCGATATGAATGTGGTAGAAATTCTGTAACGGAATACGGATCGAATGACTAAGATAAGAGATTGATAATTGTTAGAATTAAATTACAAGTTTGTGATTGGTGATAAAGAAATCAGCTCTGGATTTGTAACTTATATTTTATCATCAAGGGTTAAATGTTAAAGATACTTGGATGAAAAATTATGAGAATACTCCGATATGGTAAAATTACGAAATTACCCTTATGTTGGAAAATGATAAGAATTGCCCTGGAAGTTGGTTAATAACTCTGAAAAGACATATTGAAATTATCGGTTAAGAAATACGAAAATGCCCTTGAGAGATAAAATAGTCTGATTTGACCCTGAATGAGAAAGTACTTTGAGGATTTGTACTTAACTCGATTAAGTACGAATTTAATTGTTAAGATCCTGTCTTTGTACAGAAAAATTTATAATATTCCGTTTGTAAAATCTGAGAAGACACTTGACTCGAAAATATTCGAATAAGGAGTAAATACTTGAAGAGTAATTTATCGGAGGTATTCTGCTGACAGAATTGTTCGAAAGGACTGAAGTAAATGATAAGATTGAATTAAATAATAAGACCGGATGGAAGGAAATGATTGAAATATTCTAGAATTATAAAATGACCAAATTACCCCTGGAATGGAAATGACTCAAGAATGTCACCAAGCTCAGGAATGAATGGATATACTCAAGCTGTGAAATGAATAGAAAAAAAAATGTTAAGCACCAAAATGACCAAAATGCCCTTATGACCTAGAATAAGTAAATGTCTTGGATTAATTAAGAAATCCAAATAAACATGGATGTTGTGCTACCAGTAAAAGTTGTGGAACGCAACTTAAGTGATTAACCAACGTTAGTACTATATCATTACCTGAATGATATAAGTATCACTTGAATGTTTGTTCATCTTCTCAAATTTGGATCGATGATAATTCTGGAAGTACTTGGCGCAGCTCAACTCTAGAGCGCATACAGTACTAATAAGTGGGTAGTCGTTAGTCAAATCAACCACGAATACCAGAATGACTTTATTATATTAATAAGTTGAAATGAAATGAAGTACAACGTGTATTTGAAATTCAGAAATGTCTGAATTATTCTGCAAAACTTTAAAGTAATCGGGATAGACTTGCTTACCAAACGAACTAAGTAACATCAATGACTAAGGATTAAATAGGTGATTTGATGAGTTTGGAAACACTGTTGAACTTACATGATGAATTGTCATTATGGGTTATGAGCCATGGATCAAGTACGTCAGTATTTCCTGATATTGTTGAAACGTGGAAATGAAATAAAGACCGTTGGAAGATTTATTCAGTGATGATTATGGGGATGATCTATGGATCTGCACTATGGTATTAAAGAGTGAATACACTGGAAGGATAATGAATTGACTTGTTGACATGCATCAGTTTGAGAGTTGTGTAACTCGAGTTGTTTGATAATATGATCGATAGTCGTAGATTGTAAATGACTTGAATCTTCGATTCTATATTTCATCTAAAATCACTTCGGTCATGTTTGAAAAAAAAAACAAGTAACGCGATGGAAAAGATTCTGAATATCCCATTTGGTTCAATTGGGCTGAAATCCTATGAATTTAAAGTATATTCATGAATACCCCTGATTGTTTGGGGTAATGGAATCACTCGCAGTAAATCTGAATTTAGAATTATTATGTATAAAGGTTCCTGAACGTTTTCCTAAAGCACACGAAAATATAGTGGGATTCTAATGTATCAACATTAAATGTCTGGCTAGATCGGTTAGTAATCGATTCTCCTCAATAGAACCTTGTTCCAGGAATTCGATCAAATTTCATAAGTTCATGTTATCCAAATGATAACTACTGGAAATACTGGGATTCTCTAGTGTGTTCCCTACTTATTACTGAACTGTTTTATTGGTTTTAATATGTGGTACACCGAATTCATTGGTTATTGTTTATTGATGCACCAATTTAATGTGACAATTTATGGAATATGGCTGCTATCTAATTTTTGTTTGAACTGGTATATGATTACCATGTTTTTGGATTTATGGAATTTGTGTCACGGTGCAATTGAATTTTGGAATTGAAATACGATGGAATAGCTCTGATCAAGCTAACTGGGCCTAATGTGACTCTTGAGGGCCCAAGATGTTTCATTAGGTCGGCTTTCCTTTGCTGTGTGCTTAGGGTAAGCTATATGGACTTATTGACTTGGGCTTAAGGATACAAGCTTCAGAGCCTATCCTTAAGTCGGCTTTCTTTTTGCTATGTGCATAAAGTAAGCTATATGGAAAATAATTTTGGGAACTACTGATGGTGTACCAGAAAAGGGTTTAAACTATGATTTTCAAAAGTTAAACTCTTTTACAAAATTGTGAGATTTACTGGACTAAGATTTGTACCTATTATGATTTTATTATACTGTTGGAACACACTAGACATCCTATTCGATCTCCTGAAAATATCATACTTTGAAAGGTTTCTTATGAACTGAGATTCATGGCTTCTACTCTATGAACTTCTAAGGGAACCCCAAATTATTCTGCAAGCTGGTATACATATGATTCAATAAGGAAATTATATGGCTTTCCATTTATCTACATGTCATGTAGCATCATCTGGTAGTTCTGTATTACTGAGCTTTCCAAAGCTCACTCTATTACTCACATTTTCAGGTTAAAACAATTATACCAGTGCATCTATCGACTTCAGTAAGGGAGTTCTTCCGGCGTGGTTGCAGAGTATGGTACTTGTGATTAGGGGGCATGTAATTGTATTTTGATTTATATACGAGTTTGGAAATCTGTTTTATTTTTAAATAGTGATAAATGATTTTATAAGTTTACATGTTCTGATAAAAAGTTTAAAATTTCCGCTATTTTTACGGTGGGTCGCTCCGGTGACCCTAATGTGACTTCCCGAATCGGATCGGGCTAACCGCATCGGTTTGGGGTGTTACATTTAGTGGTATCAGAGCTATGGTTTAAGTCAAAATTTTTCAAGATAGACGGCCGGTCAAATGTCAAAATATGTCTGATCAGTACATGCCCCTAGACTGCAATCGTACCTCTCTGAGCCGGAACTCCAGGGCTGAGTCCCTATCTGTATTGAGTAAACCAAAGTTTCTATCTGCTAAGGCTATACTTGTACAAAAAGGAATACCAGTAACATCTGTCTTAACGCAGTAAAGTACCTTAGCCATGTGAGAGTATTCATCTGAGAATTTCTGACTCGACTCCGGAAATGAAATTGAGATATGTTGCTGCTCTACGAGCCTATTCAGTATCCAATGCTGAATTGATTTCACAAGGATAAAGTTGTTTGATTATTTACTTGGACTGAGGGAGAATTCTGAAGAGATTGATTACCCGAGAAAATTTTCATTCAGATTCTTTATTGAAATGAGGAAAAGTTCTGATAAGAATGTATACTCAACTGGTTAAGGATTAGTGAAGGATCTGTGTTTCTAGATATGAAAAAAAAAAAAAACTGATGAAAGTTTTATTTTGCAATAATGTGACATGAATGAATTTCGAGGACGAAATTTTTTTTTAAGGAGGGGAGAATTGTAACACCCCAATTTAGGGGCTAAATTTAAGAAAATATAAATTGGTGGATTTAATTTGGTATTTTGAAAGAAACAGGGGATTAAATTGTAAAGTTCTAAAGTTGGCAAACGTTTTCAGAAGTGCAGAAAATTCAGTGGCTAAACTTATGGTTTACCCATTTTCTTTTGAGATATTATAAACCCCCATCAGACGCATATTTTTCTGGAAAATTCCAGTTTTCCTCTTCCCTCAACCTCTTTTCAACTCGATCTACTCGCCGTCCGACCTCCGATCGACGAACCGAAACCACCATCGTGTTCGTTGTCAACCGAGGAACAAAACCCTCAAACCTTTCGTCGTGAATCATTGTCGTTCGTCATTAATTTCAGTCGAAAGTATCGTCGGTAATAACTCGATTTTAGTTGGTTTTTCATCGATTCACGATGATCGGGTAATCCGTTTACGACACCTCCCGCACCATCGCGTTCCTTGCATCGTTCCGAGTCTGTCGGTGTCATCCTTGGTCTCCGTCGACGGCGGCGCGTGAGGAGGTGAAGCGATCAAAGTTTCCGACGTTTTGGAATCGAGCTCTCCGCCGTTCAAAATTGTGAACCGATCTTTGTAAGTGCCTCAAAATCGCTTAAAATAATTTTAGGAATTTTTCCGGGAATTTTTCGACACGGGGTTACTGTTCACGCGCCGCACGCGCCACCACCTGAGAATGGGCTTCGTCTGGAAGCCTGAGGAGCCGTTTGAGTCGAGCCGCTTGAGCTGAGCCGAGCCGTTTGAGCCGAGCCGTTTGAGCTGAGCCGAGCCGTTTGAGCTGAGCCAAGCCGAGCCGCCTAGATCGAGCCGTTTACTGTTGACCACGTTGACTGACGTTGACTACAGTTAACCAAAACGTTGACCAGCTTTGACCGGGCATTAAACGACCTTTGACTTCGACCGAGTATACCTATCTTGATAGTTTTCGACGTTCCAAATCCGATTCCGTAATCCGTTTTCCAAAATTCGGACCCGAAGGCCTCGTTATTGCCGGTCAAACCCGTTGACTTTGATTTTGACCGAAAATTCCAAATTTTCGAAAAGTCATACTTTATGCTTTCGACGTCTTGAATCCGAATCCGAAGTCGGTTTCGCTAAATTCGAACCCGGTAAGCTATTTTTGACTAATTTATCACCGATTCGATCCGTTTATCGCAATTAAGCTCCGTTTCTGATATAATTTATGTTGATATGTATCTGAGGAATTATTGAAGTTGAATTGAAGATCAAAGGCATTCGAATGGAATTTTTATGGTCGATCGGTATTGCACGGAAATCGAGGTAATACTTTACTACCTCTTTATGCTTATGGAACATGTTGATATTGGTAAATGCATGAATAAGATAATGTTGGTCACTTTTGTGGAGTTGAATAATTTATTCACTCGATATGAATGTGGTAGAAATTCTGTAACGGAATACGGATCGAATGACTAAGATAAGAGATTGATAATTGTTAGAATTAAATTACAAGTTTGTGATTGGTGATAAAGAAATCAGCTCTGGATTTGTAACTTATATTTTATATCATCAAGGGTTAAATGTTAAAGATACTTGGATGAAAAATTATGAGAATACTCCGATATGGTAAAATTACGAAATTACCCTTATGTTGGAAAATGATAAGAATTGCCCTGGAAGTTGGTTAATAACTCTGAAAAGACATATTGAAATTATCCGGTTAAGAAATTACGAAAATGCCCTTGAGAGATAAAATAGTCTGATTTGACCCTGAATGAGAAAGTACTTTGAGGATTTGTACTTAACTCGATTAAGTACGAATTTAATTGTTAAGATCCTGTCTTTGTACAGAAAAATTTATAATATTCCGTTTGTAAAATCTGAGAAGACACTTGACTCGAAAATATTCGAATAAGGAGTAAATACTTGAAGAGTAATTTATCGGAGGTATTCTGCTGACAGAATTGTTCGAAAGGACTGAAGTAAATGATAAGATTGAATTAAATAATAGACCGATGGAAGGAAATGATTGAAATATTCTAGAATTATAAAATGACCAAATTACCCCTGGAATGGAAATGACTCAAGAATGTCACCAAGCTCAGGAATGAATGGATATACTCAAGCTGTGAAATGAATAGAAAAAAAATGTTAAGCACCAAAATGACCAAAATGCCCTTAGACCTAGAATAAGTAAATGTCTTGGATTAATTAAGAAATCCAATAAACATGGATGTTGTGCTACCAGTAAAAGTTGTGGAACGCAACTTAAGTGATTAACCAACGTTAGTACTATATCATTACCTGAATGATAAGTATCACTTGAATGTTTGTTCATCTTCTCAAATTTGGATCGATGATAATTCTGGAAGTACTTGGCGCAGCTCAACTCTAGAGCGCATACAGTACTAATAAGTGGGTAGTCGTTAGTCAAATCAACCACGAATACCAGAATGACTTTATTATATTAATAAGTTGAAATGAAATGAAGTACAACGTGTATTTGAAATTCAGAAATGTCTGAATTATTCTGCAAACTTTAAAGTAATCGGGATAGACTTGCTTACCAAACGAACTAAGTAACATCAATGACTAAGGATTAAATAGGTGATTTGATGAGTTTGGAAACACTGTTGAACTTACATGATGAATTGTCATTATGGGTTATGAGCCATGGATCAAGTACGTCAGTATTTCCTGATATTGTTGAAACGTGGAAATGAAATAAAGACCGTTGGAAGATTTATTCAGTGATGATTATGGGGATGATCTATGGATCTGCACTATGGTATTAAAGAGTGAATACACTGGAAGGATAATGAATTGACTTGTTGACATGCATCAGTTTGAGAGTTGTGTAACTCGAGTTGTTGATAATATGATCGATAGTCGTAGATTGTAAATGACTTGAATCTTCGATTCTATATTTCATCTAAAATCACTTCGGTCATGTTTGAAAAAAAAAAAAACAAGTAACGCAGATGGAAAAGATTCTGAATATCCCATTTGGTTCAATTGGGCTGAAATCCTATGAATTTAAAGTATATTCATGAATACCCCTGATTGTTTGGGTAATGGAATCACTCGCAGTAAATCTGAATTTAGAATTATTATGTATAAAGGTTCCTGAACGTTTTCCTAAAGCACACGAAAATATAGTGGGATTCTAATGTATCAACATTAAATGTCTGGCTAGATCGGTTAGTAATCGATTCTCCTCAATAGAACCTTGTTCCAGGAATTCGATCAAATTTCATAAGTTTCATGTTATCCAAAATGATAACTACTGGAAATACTGGGATTCTCTAGTGTGTTCCCTACTTATTACTGAACTGTTTTATGGTTTAATATGTGGTACACCGAATTCATTGGTTATTGTTTTATTGATGCACCAATTTAATGTGACAATTTATGGAATATGGCTGCTATCTAATTTTGTTTGAACTGGTATATGATTACCATGTTTTTGGATTTATGGAATTTGTGTCACGGTGCAATTGAATTTTGGAATTGAAATACGATGGAATAGCTCTGATCAAGCTAACTGGGCCTAATGTGACTCTTGAGGGCCCCAGATGTTTCATTAGGTCGGCTTTCCTTTGCTGTGTGCTTAGGGTAAGCTATATGGACTTATTGACTTGGGCTTAAGGATACAAGCTTCAGAGCCTATCCTTAAGTCGGCTTTCTTTTTGCTATGTGCATAAAGTAAGCTATATGAAAATAATTTTGGGAACTACTGATGGTGTACCCAGAAAAGGGTTTAAACTATGATTTTCAAAAGTTAAACTCTTTTACAAAATTGTGAGATTTACTGGACTAAGATTTGTACCTATTATGATTTTATTATACTGTTGGAACACTAGACATCCTATTCGATCTCCTGAAAATATCATACTTTGAAAGGTTTCTTATGAACTGAGATTCATGGCTTCTACTCTATGAACTTCTAAGGGAACCCCAAATTATTCTGCAAGCTGGTATACATATGATTCAATAAGGAAATTATATGGCTTTCCATTTATCTACATGTCATGTAGCATCATCTGGTAGTTCTGTATTACTGAGCTTTCCAAAGCTCACTCTATTACTCACATTTTCAGGTTAAAAAAATTATACCAGTGCATCTATCGACTTCAGTAAGGGAGTTCTTCCGGCGTGGTTGCAGAGTATGGTACTTGTGATTAGGGGGCATGTAATTGTATTTTGATTTATATACGAG
Source organism: Hibiscus syriacus (assembly GCF_006381635.1). Classification (NCBI taxonomy): domain Eukaryota; kingdom Viridiplantae; phylum Streptophyta; class Magnoliopsida; order Malvales; family Malvaceae; genus Hibiscus; species Hibiscus syriacus. The sequence continues at coordinate 353,593 of NW_024063446.1, forward strand.
TTTGGAATCTGTTTATTTTAAATAGTGATAAATGATTTTATAAGTTTACATGTTCTGATAAAAAGTTTTAAAATTTCCGCTATTTTTACGGTGGGTCGCTCCGGTGACCCTAATGTGACTTCCCGATCGGATCGGGCTAACCGCATCGGTTTGGGGTGTTACATTTAGTGGTATCAGAGCTATGGTTTAAGTCAAATTTTTCAAGATAGACCGGCCGGTCAAATGTCAAAATATGTCTGATCAGTACATGCCCCTAGACTGCAATCGTACCTCTCTGAGCCGGAACTCCAGGGCTGAGTCCCTATCTGTATTGAGTAAACCAAAGTTCTATCTGCTATTTTGATTATTTACTTGGACTGAGGGAGAATTCTGAAGAGATTGATTACCCGAGAAAATTTTCATTCAGATTCTTTATTGAAATGAGGAAAAGTTCTGATAAGAATGTATACTCAACTGGTTAAGGATTAGTGAAGGATCTGTGTTTCTAGATATGAAAAAAAAAAAAAACTGATGAAAGTTTTATTTTTGCAATAATGTGACATGAATGAATTTCGAGGACGAAATTTTTTTTTAAGGAGGGGAGAATTGTAACACCCCAATTTAGGGGCTAAATTTAAGAAAATATAAATTGGTGGATTTAATTTGGTATTTTGAAAGAAACAGGGGATTAAATTGTAAAGTTTAAAGTTGGCAAACCGTTTTCAGAAGTGCAGAAAATTCAGTGGCTAAACTTATGGTTTACCCATTTTTCTTTTTGAGATATTATAAACCCCATCAGACGCATATTTTTCTGGAAAATTCCAGTTTTCTCCCCTCAACCTCTTTTTCAACTCCGATCTACTCGCCGTCCGACCTCCGATCGACGAACCGAAACCACCATCGTGTTCGTTGTCAACCGAGGAACAAAACCCCTCAAACCTTTCGTCGTGAATCATTGTCGTTCGTCATTAATTTCAGTCGAAAGTATCGTCGGTAATAACTCGATTTTAGTTGGTTTTTCATCGATTCACGATGATCGGGTAATCCGTTTACGACACCTCCCGCACCATCGCGTTCCTTGCATCGTTCCGAGTCTGTCGGTGTCATCCTTGGTCTCCGTCGACGGCGGCGCGTGGGAGGTGAAGCGATCAAAGTTTCCGACGTTTTGGAATCGAGCTCTCCGCCGTTCAAAATTGTGAACCGATCTTTGTAAGTGCCTCAAAATCGCTTAAAATAATTTTTAGGAATTTTTCCGGGAATTTTTCGACACGGGTTACTGTTCACGCGCCGCACGCCCACCTGAATGGGCTTCGTCTGGAAGCCTGAGGAGCCGTTTGAGTCGAGCCGCTTGAGCTGAGCCGAGCCGTTGAGCCGAGCCGTTTGAGCTGAGCCGAGCCGTTTGAGCTGAGCCAAGCCGAGCCGCCTAGATCGAGCCGTTTACTGTTGACCACCGTTGACTGACGTTGACTACAGTTAACCAAAACGTTGACCAGCTTTGACCGGGCATTAAACGACCTTTGACTTCGACCGAGTATACCTATTGATAGTTTTCGACGTTCCAAATCCGATTCCGTAATCCGTTTTCCAAAATTCGGAATCCGAATCCGAATCGGTTTCGCTAAATTCGACCCGGTAAGCTATTTTTGACTAATTTATCACCCGATTCGATCCGTTTATCGCAATTAAGCTCCGTTTCTGATATAATTTATGTGATATGTATCTGAGGAATTATTTGAAGTTGAATTGAAGATCAAAGGCATTCGAATGGAATTTTTATGGTCGATCGGTATTGCACGAAATCGAGGTAATACTTTACTACCTCTTTATGCTTTATGGAACATGTTGATATTGGTAAATGCATGAATAATATAATGTTGGTCACTTTTGTGGAGTTGAATAATTTATTCACTCGATATGAATGTGGTAGAAATTCTGTAACGGAATACGGATCGAATGACTAAGATAAGAGATTGATAATTGTTAGAATTAAATTACAAGTTTGTGATTGGTGATAAAGAAATCAGCTCTGGATTTGTAACTTATATTTTATATCAAGGGTTAATGTTAAAGATACTTGGATGAAAATTATGAGAATACTCCGATATGGTAAAATTACGAAATTACCTTATGTTGGAAATGATAAGAATTGCCTGGAAGTTGTTAATAACTCTGAAAAGACATATTGAATTATCCGGTTAAGAAATTACGAAAATGCCCTTGAGAGATAAAATAGTCTGATTTGACCTGATGAGAAAGTACTTTGAGGATTTGTACTTAACTCGATTAGTACGAATTTAATTGTTAAGATCCTGTCTTTGTACAGAAAAATTTATAATATTCCGTTTGTAAAATCTGAGAAGACACTTGACTCGAAAATATTCGAATAAGGAGTAATACTTGAAGAGTAATTTATCGGAGGTATTCTGCTGACAGAATGTTCGAAAGGACTGAATAAATGATAAGATTGATTAAATAAAGACCGGATGGAAGGAAATGATTGAAATATTCTAGAATTATAAATGACCAAATTACCCCTGGAATGGAAATGACTCAAGAATGTCACCAAGCTCAGGAATGAATGGATATACTCAAGCTGTGAAATATAGAAAAAAAATGTAAGCACCAAAATGACCAAATGCCCTTATGACCTAGAATAAGTAAATGTCTTGATATTAAGAAATCCAAATAAACATGGATATTGTGCTACCAGTAAAGTGTGGAACGCAACTTAAGTGATTAACCAACGTTAGTACTATCATTACCTGAATGATATAAGTATCACTTGAATGTTTGTTCATCTTCTCAAATTGGATCGATGATAATTCTGGAAGTACTTGGCGCAGCTCAACTCTAGAGCGCATACAGTACTAATAAGTGGGTAGTCGTTAGTCAAATCAACCACGAATACCAGAATGACTTTATTATATTAATAAGTTGAAATGAATGAAGTACAACGTGTATTTGAAATTCAGAAATGTCTGAATTATTCTGCAAAACTTAAAGTAATCGGATAGACTTGCTTACCAAACGAACTAAGTAACATCAATGACTAAGGATTAAATAGGTGATTTGATGAGTTTGGAAACACTGTTGAACTACATGATGAATTGTCATTATGGTTATGAGCCATGGATCAAGTACGTCAGTATTTCCTGATATTGTTGAAACGTGGAAATGAAATAAGACCGTTGGAAGATTTATTCAGTGATGATTATGGGGATGATCTATGGATCTGCACTATGGTATTAAGAGTGAATACACTGGAAGGATAATGAATTGACTTGTTGACATGCATCAGTTTGAGAGTTGTGTAACTCGAGTTGTTTGATAATATGATCGATAGTCCGTAGATTGTAAATGACTTGAATCTTCGATTCTATATTTCATCTAAAATCACTTCGGTCATGTTTGAAAAAAAAAACAAGTAACGCAGATGGAAAAGATTCTGAATATCCCATTTGGTTCAATTGGGCTGAAATCCTATGAATTTAAAGTATATTCATGATACCCCTGATTGGGTAATGGAATCACTCGCAGTAAATCTGAATTTAGAATTATTATGTATAAAGGTTCCTGAACGTTTTCCTAAGCACACGAAAATATAGTGGGATCTAATGTATCAACATTAAATGTCTGGCTAGATCGGTTAGTAATCGATTCTCCTCAATAGAACCTTGTTCCAGGAATTCGATCAAATTTCATAAGTTTCATGTATCCAAAATGATAACTACTGGAAATACGGGGATTCTCTAGGTTCCCTACTTATTACTGAACTGTTTTATTGGTTTAATATGTGGTACACCGAATTCATTGGTTATTGTTTTATTGATGCACCAATTTAATGTGACAATTTATGGAATATGGCTGCTATCTAATTTTTGTTTGAACTGGTATATGATTACCATGTTTTGGATTTATGGAATTTGTGTCACGGTGCAATTGAATTTTGGAATTGAAATACGTGGATAGCTCTGATCAGCTAACTGGGCCTAATGTGACTCTTGAGGGCCCCAAGATGTTTCATTAGGTGGCTTTCCTTTGCTGTGTGCTTAGGGTAAGCTATATGGACTTATTGACTTGGGCTTAGGATACAAGCTTCAGAGCCTATCCTTAAGTCGCTTTCTTTTTGCTATGTGCTAAAGTAAGCTATATGGAAAATAATTTTGGGAACTACTGATGGTGTACCAGAAAAGGGTTTAAACTATGATTTTCAAAAGTTAAACTCTTTTACAAAATTGTGAGATTTACTGGACTAATTTGTACCTATTATGATTTTATTATACTGTTGGAACACACTAACATCCTATTCGATCTCCTGAAAATATCATACTTTGAAAGGTTTCTTATGAACTGAGATTCATGGCTTCTACTCTATGAACTTCTAAGGGAACCCCAAATTATTCTGCAAGCTGGTATACATATGATTCAATAAGGAAATTATTTTCCATTTATCTACATGTCATGTAGCATCATCTGGTAGTTCTGTATTACTGAGCTTCCAAAGCTCACTCTATTACTCACATTTCAGGTTAAACAATTATACCAGTGCATCTATCGACTTCAGTAAGGGAGTTCTTCCGGCGTGGTTGCAGAGTATGGTACTTGTGATTAGGGGGCATGTAATTGTATTTTGATTATATACGAGTTTGGAAATCTGTTTTATTTTAAATAGTGATAAATTTTTAAGTTTACATGTTCTGATAAAAAGTTTTAAAATTTCCGCTATTTTTACGGTGGGTCGCTCCGGTGACCCTAATGTGACTTCCCGAATCGGATCGGGCTAACCGCATCGGTTTGGGGTGTTACACTAAACACAAGACAATAAATCAAGTCTTCTCATCTAATTATATATATATTATTTATTAAATGAATTCTACTTTAAACTTTGGGTTAGTTACGCATTTAGTATATGTAAACTATCGATTTTGATTTTTCTTAATACTTAAAACTTTCATTTTTTTTAAAATTATACTTAATATTTAGTTTTTATTTTGTTTTGATATCTATTAAAAATTTATCGGGTGGTTTGCAAGTGACATATTTTTTATGGTAAATTGCATCATTCATCACTTATCTATATTCTCACACCTATTTTGGTTACTATTTTTTAAATTTAATTACTCAATTTTTAAATTACTCTTAATTCAATCACTCTAACTTTCAAATTTATTTATTTATTATATATATATCAAATAATTAATAATAAAAAACTGTCACAAAATATATTAATAAATGAAATAGATTGATTAAAATAGGAGCAAAAGTTGAGTAGTTAAATTGATTTTTTTTGAATTTCAGTACAAAAATAGGAGTGAAAAGATAATTGAGTGATAAATAATATAATTTTTCAATAAAAAATGCAGGTAAATTAAGTTTTGAACGGCGGTATACTAAAATGAAACAAAAATTAAACACTAGGTATGATTTAGAAAAAATTAAAAATTTAGGTATTAAAACATATTAAAATTGACAGTTTAGATATTAAACTCGTAAGTTACCCTGAAACTTATTTGAAGTATAGATTTGAATAATTCATTATTTAGATGAGAAATGAAGCAAAATAGTAGTACCCATGATTCTCAGAGGTGTTCATCCCTGGTTGAACATGCAGCTCTCGGACTCTCGGTAGTTTCATCGTCACGCGCGAACCGGCCACGCATACGGACGGTTGTCGGCTAGCGTTTTTTGCATGCATACTTTTTACATCACCATGTTAAAAGAAGAAGAAGAAGAAGAAGAAACAAACAATCATATATAATTAGGATAGGATGTATATTCGTAAAAGAAAAGTCTGAAAATATGTTGGATGTTTATCCTCAATACCTAAGAGATACGGAAACTTTCTTGACTTTTTCATGTTAAATATCGACTAGTAGTAAATAGGAAGAAAACTTAATTCCAGATAAACTTGTAAACCATTCTTATTAACTGCTCTTTTGAGTTAAGAAATGAAACATGCACCACAAGAAATTTTCTATTATCGTGATAAAATTAATTTTATCACTATTAATAATATTTTAGTGACAAAATAAATAACCGTCGTATTAAATTAAAAATACATATATATAATTATGACAAAAATTAAAATTGTCTCAATAATTTTTCACAATTAGCAAACATGTGTAACATATGGTGACAAATAAATTTCATTATAATTTTTTTGTCACAAATGTTTCCCTCCAATTAAAGTCATATACCGACAAGTTTCGTAACTAAAAGTTTTAGTGACTATGACTAAAAATTTATTTAAAAATAATGAGATTTAGATTTGTTGTGATAAATTTATTTTTAATTATATTTTAAGTTATAGTGATAAAATATTGTCACAAATGATTATCTCTAATTTTTCGTAAAAAGTAAAATTATAGTGACACGTTTTGTAATTATAAGCTATATTATTGTTAAACAAAAGGTTGCCACAACAAATAATGAGATTCAAGTTTTTAGTGAAAAAATGTTTGTAGTTATATATTTTAGTGAAAAATATATTGTCATAAAGATTATGTTCATATTTTTTGGTGCAAAAAAAGTCATATAGAGATAAATTTTGTAACTATAGATGTTAATAATTATTACAAAAATATTGTCACATAAAATAATGATATTCACGCTTTTGTGAAAAATTATATAAATTTTAATTATAGTGATAACATATATTGTCATAACTATTTTTCTCCACTTTTTGTTTCAAAAATTTATATTGACAAGTTTTGTTATTTATAATTGTTATAGAAAAAAATTATCAAATCAAATAATAAAATTTAAGTTTTTTTGTAATCAATTATTTTTTTAGTTATTTATTTTAATCATTATAAAAACTTATACTATCATAAATATTCTTCTTATTTTTTGGTGCAAAATATTATATAGTAACAGGTTTTGTAACTATATGTAATAGTTATTATTATAGAAAAATTATCACAACAAAAATTTCATATTTTTTAATTATAAAAGATTCATTTTTTTATAAAAAAAAATATGTTTTCAGTTATATATTTAATTATAATGATAAAATATATTATTATCATAAAAATATTCAAAAAAATCATTTTTTGTGATAATATATATAATTAAATGGCATTTTAAAATAAAATAAAATAATAAAATATATTATCAAAAAATTAAAGGGTTTGTTTATTTATTAAAAAATCATTACTCTTAATTTAAAATTTAAAATACACAAAAAATATAAAAATGCTAAAAATGAAAATTAAATTGTTAAAAAATTGAAATATATATATTTGAATTGGGAATGAACAAGTTAACTTAAGCCTTCACGTAAGGTGGTCCCTGTAAATATTGAACAACATATATTAACCAAAGTTGGGCAAATTTTCTATTAAATTTTTTACATTAAGTTTAGGTAAAGTTTACTTCCGTTTATCATGTTATATTCACTATAATACTCTTCTTAGCTGTATAATTATTTTTAATATTTTTTATTATATAGTTTCATAATGGTTAACGATAAAAAATCATTGGTTAAAGGGTCATGTTAATTGTTTCTCTCTAAGTTTGAGGGTCACATTGAATGTAACAGTAATTTAATGGGCAAATTGATTATTTAAAAAAATACAAGAGCCTTAGGTATCTTTTTTTTCTGAAAGTTAATATAAATTAAATAAATATTAATCGGGTATTGATGACCTAAAAATATGGATACCTAGGTTTTATGGGTCCCCAACTTACGAGTGCCCACATATTACTGGCTGAGATGTAGATATAATTTTGACACCCAAAATCTTGAATACTTGAAAAAGCGATTACCTAGATATGAACAACCCTAACTAATACAGATGATAAAAACCATTGTTACAATAAATATTACAAAATGGTAACGAACACAATTTTGTCACAATATACTTTACATGATAATGTTGTTCTAACAACATGATAATAAATAAAATAATAAAAATAAATATATCGTGACAAATTTAATACTTTTAGTAATAAATAATTTTATTGAAACAATCGAAAAATCGAAATTTCTTGTAGTGGGGATAGATTCAACCGACTGATGCTAAAGTCAGGTTTGCATCAGAGGACTGAACGTGACAAGGGGTTATAAGAACAACCACGAGGCTAATAAAACATCTTTTCTATTTGGTTTGTTACACACCAGCGATGTCGGGTTCTTCGATTCCAATGGATACTGCATCCTGCAGGTCGGATCAAAGAGCTCATTAACCGATTTAATGCTGAAAAACTCGTAATCTTTCACAAATTTTTGTTCGGTTTGTTCACTTGAATTGAATTTTGGTGAGAAAATTTCACCGATTTAGGTAGACGCAGTGCTGCTGGCTCATCCCCATCTTCCACAAGCAGTTTCCTTTGGTGTTCATGATGAAGAATACGCTGAAGAGGTAAAGAAATCGTCTCCTTTCATGTCAAAAAGAACCGTTCCCATCTAAACAAATGAAACCCATTGTGGAAAAATATGATTTTTTTTGGATTGATCATTGATGTTATGCTTTTGTCTCTAACACAGTCTTCTTCCTCTGTGGTGTTTGTTTGTTCCAAATGTGTAGATAAATTGTGCAGTGATTCCAAAGGAAGGAGTAAGCTTGAAAGAGGAAAAAGTCCTGCAATTTTGCAAGAAGAATCTAGCTAGTTTCAAGGTCTCAAAGAAGGTTTTCATCATCGATTCAGTGCTGAAAACCGCCACCGGAAAAATCCAGCGGAGGATCGTGGCAGAGCATTTCTTAGCTCAGATCTCAGCTGCCAAAGTTCCCAAATTTGGAGCTTGATTCACCATTCTTTGCTTGGTGACAAGGATCCGGTTATTGTTTAATTTATAGGTGCTTCCAATTCTACATATGTTGTTTCACAGCCGAACGTTCAAATTCATAGGTGCTTCCAATGCTGTAAATAATGGACCTACTAAAATTGTTGTTTACCAAATTTACATGAATGTCTTTTAAAAAGTTATCTCATTCCAGTTAGCTCTATTCACAAACGTCAAGATTCGAATCATTTACCTTGCTTAACGGACCTAGTGTCTCATCTCAGTAGACCAACTGGTTGTTAGTTATTTAAAATCTTTCTTATTTATTAAAAACACATACGTAATTGTTTTAATACTAACTTCTCATATTTCAAAACTATATATTTAAAGTTTAATTTTTATTTCATTTTAATTAGTACCTTAAAAACTTTAGTTTTGGTTTCATTTTCGTACCCGTTCAAAATTTAACGTTAAATTTGGGGAAAAAATGAAAGTTTAGGTACTAAAATGGACCAAAAATGATAGTTTTTAGGTACTAAATGCTTTAAGTTTTAACGGTAGATACTAAAATGAATTAAAAACTAAGTGAAAGGCATGATTTAAAAAAAATGAAAGTTTAGGTACTAAAATAGACTAAAATTAATAGTTTAGGTACTAAATGCATAGTTTACCCATGAAATAATTATCCTATATATATATTAACTTGGTCAGCAAACAACCATGGAAACAAGGTGCTATTCTTAGTGTGTTAGATATGGGATGGACCTTGGATTACGTACCCTTAGCAGGTGTCGATTCATATCATCCACTCATCCTTCTTCCCCAAACTCTGCCTGTTTTTTCAACACTTACTAATTAAAGCAAGTTTGCATGCCATGACCCCGAGTCGGATCGCTTCCCTATATCAATGCTTCGAGATGAAGCCCCATCAACTCATCCCTGTTGTCTTCCACAAACCCTTTTCTGTTTCTTCTTCAAATTCATTTTCACTCTCTTGCCATCTGCGCCTAAGATTTTCACCGGAGAAGGAAGATGGCATTCAGTGGGACAACAGAGAAATGCAGGTCCTGTGATAAGACAGTTCATTTCTACGATATGATATCCGCCGATGGAGTCCCTTATCACAAGACTTGCTTCCGGTGCACTAAATGCAATGGACTTCTCGTGGTACGTATGTGCGTTTATGTCGATGATTAAACCGACGAATTATGATGATTTGAGGAAGATATATAATTCGATGAACTTTGTGGTTTGATCTGGTATGACAATGGAGATCACAGTTCATTATGTTTTTAAACAGATGAGCACCTATTGTGCTAGGGATGGAGTCCTTTACTGCAAGCCTCACTTTGAGCAGGTCTGCAAGGCGACCGGCACTTATACATCCAAAGGTTAGATTCATATTATCAAATAAATAAAAATATTCGCATTTAACATAATTACGGCCAGCACGAACCAAACGACCTCGGTGGGAAAGGAATTGTTGTTATTATTTGAGGTATTGGGTTCGAGCACCAGGAATGTCAGGGATGTAAGCGCTCAATGTCAAACAGCTGAGAATTATCTATGAATAGATATATTACCTTGTACTTACCCAAATTAATAAAAAAAAACATAATTACGGCTAACCATGTTTTTATTTATTTATGATTTTTCAGATAAACCTAAGCCAAATGGACTGGTAAACTCGAAACTTGGTTAAAACTTTGTATTATTCACCATGTTGGGTATAAATATACATATTATTTTACAGCAAAGGGCTCCAAGCAAAGTTGCAGCCATGTTCTCAGGCACTCAAGACAAATGTGGAGTCTGCAATAAAACTTGCTACCCATTGGAGAAGGTCTGGTGTTTAGATTATTATTTTTAGTTATTCGACCTAAATTCATACATGAATACAAAGATGTGATCGGAGAAATTAATTAATCGCAGGTGACCGTGGAAGGAGAAATATATCACAAGAACTGCTTCAGGTGTGCTCATGGGGGCTGCTTTCTTACGACATCGTCATATGCTGCATTAGATGGCTTCCTCTACTGCAAGCACCATTTCTCCCAGTTGTTCAAGGAGAAAGGCAGTTACACTCACCTCACGAAAACAACTTCGATGAAGAAAACTGCGGACGGAGATGGAGGCGAGTCCGATCACGAAGCCGAGAGCACCGAAACCGAGGCTCAAACGGCTGGGGAAGATCACCAATGATGGAAATACTTACACACTTGAACCTTCATGGGAGATTGTGCTTTAAAATCTCATTATTTTGCTGTTTGGTCTTTGTTTTCTTATATAAATAAACTTATATTTTTCGACCGTCTCGTGACCATGTTCTGAACTCTTTTACACGAAGATTTTAGGAGATTTTGTTTTGTTTTAAGCTTATATTTGTTTTAATGTCATGATAAATAATATGAACTATATTGTTTGTAATTATAATTATATTTGTATTCGAAATTTTTAAATAATAATAAATGAATAATTAAAAAATGTTACTCTATCAATAAATCATGTACAATAGCCTTCGTGCATTCAACGATAGTGAAACTTGTTGGTCAAGGTGTACTAACTTGTTGGTCAAGGTGTACTAACTTGTTGGTCAAGGTTGAGTATCCGTGATCGAGTTTTCTCGCACACGATAAATGTTTTTCCCCCATGCCATTTTCTCTGAAATGTAAGGGAAATGGGTAAATCACAACCATAGTCCTTGAACGTTCCCTAGGTTTAGTAAAAAGGTTATAAATTTACTAAAAAAATAATTTGGGTTCAAATTGAATTGAATTTAAAATTTAATGATTTGGTCAAAATTAATACTGGGATTCTTTAAAATGATCCAATAACTACCGTCACGTATTAATAAAATTTTCAATATGTATTTTTATTTAAATTTTGAATCGTTTTAATCTCAAAGTTTTGTATTAAACTTTCTTTTGATAAATTTATTATAAATATAAGGTAATATATGTTTAAATACTCTCAATCATTTGACAATGAACGTTCATACTCCTGCATACACAGTACTCGAACTTAAAACCAAAAAAGATAATAATAAATCCTTTAACTAATGAGGTCACTTGATCCGTGCAAGTTTCATATTAAATTTATCAAATACATGGATTTCATATGATTATTGAAATAAAGTTTGGCAAGTTAAGGGATGAGCATGTAATCTGATTCGATCCTACAGGGTTAGATTTTTTTATATAGAAAATTTGAATTAAATAAAATTGAGTTTGAGTTTAAAATGAAAAATCTTTGAATTCCTTATATAGTTATGAATAATTATAATGATTTCATATCTCTATAATTTTTAATTAAATTTTTAGAATTATATATATACACACCCTGTTGTTGTTGAGTGCCACCATCCACTATAAGAAACTTTTTGAAAAGGTACCACTAGCTTATGCTTTTACCATTTCAAACACTGCATCAAGGATTGATTCAACTTTATATAATTATCATGTCTCACGTTCTAGAGACTAGAAAGTAATACAAATTATTTATAAAGATGATAAATTGTAATAATATCATATTAAAAATTTAATAATATGTTTTGAAATTTAGAAAAAAAAACAACATTATACATTTAATAAATCTGTATTTTAGAAAAATAATGATCTCATGATAATAATAATAAAAAAAAGGATAAGTAGAATTTTATATATCCAAAGGAAGCAACAAGCTGCTACAAAATCAAGGCAAATAGCCTAAACCAGTCCCCAATTTAAACATAATCTCCTATTTACATCATCTACCCTATTCATGGAACAATTATACAATTTAATTCGAACAGCCTCTCGAATCCTATTCACAACCACCGCAGTCGAACGAATCACGCCCCTAAAATACCTGTGATTACGTTCCTCCCAAAGAAAGTAAACAAAACCAGTCCACGCCAACTTAAGGATGTGAACAAGAAGTGACTTACTGATAGGGAAGCGGTGGCGGATTGATGAACGTTGCTCTTGTTGAAGAATCAAACCTAGAAAAGATCTAGACTCGATGAAGAACAATAAGAGATGAATCGGGAAGGTGGCGGCAATAGATATGGTTTCTTTTTGGTGCTGGAAACAAGATAAAAATAAGATTAAAACAAGATAAAGAAAGATAAATGAATTGCAAATAAAATAAGATAACCAAGAAATCAAAAGATCTCCCTTATGAAGGTGAACGATAAAGATGATTGATGACGTGGATGGATATGTGGAAAATCGATGGATAATGTCCTATCGAGCCCTCCTAGTCGCAATGAAAAGGCAAACATGATAATATGGCTCTAACCAACCCTCCTAGTCGCGATGAAAAGGCAAATTGGAGTGTGAAGATTAATCTCCCTCACAAGGACTTGAAAGAACTCAAGGAGAAGAAGCTTCGAAGGCACAAGGCAATCAGCACTTGCAAAAACGAACTCTCGTTGTATTATTAATCAAAGAAATCTTATTTACAAAGTTGAATGAAGCCTCCTTTATATAGGGGCTGAATTCTAAAGGTCCTAAATAACTAAAGAATAAAATATTAATAAACTAAACATGTTTTAACTCTAATTCCTAATAAAATAATAATAACTAAAAATATTGTTTTAACCCAACCTTAATTCCTAATAAAATAATAATTCTGATCCTAAAAGATAATTAATCATCCTATATTAAATTATATTACAAATAATCAATATAAATATTGAAAATTCGTAATATTTACAAAATAACGTATTAATCCCGTATAGGATTTCCTGCATGCACCGTCTTCAGTAAAATGGTCATATCTTGAGTTCTCGATATCGGAATGATGCGATTCAAGAACCGTTGGAAAGATAAGAGATAGAAGGTTGTATATCTAGAAGACATGTCGACCGGATAACAACTGGATCCCCTTCAAAAAGTTGTTGCAAATCTGCTGCTATTAGACCCTTACGGATGAATGCTTGAACTGCGATTTGAAGCTTGTCTTTAAGAAGTTTTGTCCGGCCTCGTGTGATAGGGCCAAGTGGTATAGTAAATTCATCATCCTTAGCTTTAGGACGTGTGGTGCATGTATCACTTACCCTTCAGATTCGAAATCAACCAGCGTAGGGCCTTATCCCAGATGCTTAACGCCTGAGGATTAAGATCACAATCTCACAAAATAGCATTCCAAATCTCACTTGCGAACGAGCATTCAAAAAACAGGTGGTTACGAGATTCCACACTACCAGAACACAGTCCGCAAATATTATCAATGCCAATATCCTATCCATGCAATAATAAGAGAATTAGGAATATGAGATGGAAACTTTGTACGAATGCTATCCCAAATCCAGCCGCCTTTGATCTGTGACCAGATAGGAACCGGGCTAAACAGCCTCCTAGCCTCATCCCTCAACTTAACCAGCTTAATCAGAATCCAACTGAAATGAGGCTTTGAATCAACATTCCAATAGTCCACAGATTTAAAACAGTTTATCCATGCTATCCACAGAGAACCCTCATCTGCCAGAATGTTTTTGACAAGCATAAGACAACAAGATTTACTCCAATCTATTAGCTTCCTTAAACCCAAACCACCCTCAGACTTTAAAGCACAAACCTGGTTCCAGCTCACTCGAGCACCATGAGCTGGGATATCACAACCCTTCCAAAAGAACCACATGCACAATTTTTCAATATCATTAATAACACCCTTAGGCATAATAATCTCATGATAATAGGCTTCATAACAATCTCTTGATCAGCTGATTTCATTTAAATGTTACAGCAAATATAATAAATAAGATAAACCAATACTAGGAATAAAACCCTAACAAAAATATGAGTAAATTACACGTTTAGTACCTAAACTATCAGTTTGAGTCCGTTTTAGTATTTAAAGTTTAATTTTGTTCTACTTTAGTACGCCGTCCAAAAATTCAACGTTAAATTTTGAAAAAAGTTAAAATTTAGGTACTAGAACATACTAAAACTGATAGTTTAAGTACAAAACGTGTTAAGTTTTTAATGAAACATACTAAAATGAAGCAAAAACTAAATGTTATGTATGATTTTGAAAAAAAAAATGAAAGTTTAAGTACTAAAATGGGCCAAAATAGGGTAAATTACAAGTTTAATACCTAAACTATCAGTTGTCAATTTTAGTACTTAAACTTTCAATTTTTAAGATCATACCTAAATTTTAATTTTTGTTTCATTTTAGTACCCAAGTTCAAAATTTAACATTAAGTTTTGAATTTTCTTTGAAAGTTTGAGTACTAAAATAGACCAAAATTGATAATTTATGTACTAAACGCATAAAACTTTTAATGGTGGAGTACTAAAATAAAATAAAAATTAAATTTTAGGTATTTAAAAAAAAATAAGAAGTCTAAAAACTAAACATTAGACATCGTTTTAAAAAATAGAAAGTCTATGTACTAAAACGGATAGAAAAAATATAAATTAAAGATCATTGGGCCAGCCCACGTGCCATACCATTTGCACCCCTTCTTACAAAGCGTACTCCTTTGAAGTTGAAAGTCGATAGATTTAATTATTATATTAAATGTTTTATAAATCATTTTGAATTAATTAATACTTTCATATACTAAAATTATATTTTATTATAGTTTTGGTGCCTCATGTGATAAGTTTCAAGAATATCACTTTTTTATAAACACAAATATAAGTAAAATAGTGTGTTTCACGAAAAGAAAATTCAAAGTCAAAATGAATAGAAGTAAATTTAGATACTAAAATGAAAATAAAATAAAATAAAATTTCAGGGGTAAATTAAATGAAGAACCGATCAAACATCATCATGTTTAGGGTTGTAAACGAGTTGAGTCAAGTTAAAATACTGTTGAGCTCAATTCGAAACTCTAAAATAGAGCTCGACTCGACTTAAAACCTCGCAAGCATAAAATTTTTAAACTCGACTCAAACTCAAAATAATACACCGGAGCTCGTAAAAACTCCAAAAGAAAAGAAAAATCTTAAATTAAACTTAACTTAACTAAAGTTTCAAATTTAAACATAAAACTTAAATACATAAAAAAAAATTTATAATACATTTTTTTTAAAATAACACATAAATATTAATATTATTAATAATTTATTTTTAAAAAATAAAATCTTAATATATTATATTTTGAAGCTGTTTAAAATTTTTTGAATTAAATATCAAATAGTCCATTTTGACTTGTTAAGAATTCGAATTAAATTCATTAATTATAGTATTTATCAAATTTTAACTAAATCAATCACGAATAATTCACTGTATGTATCGTCTAATTTACGGCGCTAGCCATGTTCGATGTAAATGGAATGAGCAAAGGGACAAAGAAGGAAGATAAGCGAGAATTAAAAAAGCAGAGAGGGAAGTATAAAGATGAAGCTCAAAGTATATGCAGATCGCATGTCTCAGCCAGCCCGAGCTGTCATCCTCTTCTTAAAGTACTTTCCGTTTGGACTTTTTTTGAACCATTATCCGGGATTTTCTTCTCCTTTGAGGATTTCTTCTCTTCTTTTGTTTTTTTTTTTGGTAAATTAGGTTAAACGGTATAAACTATGAGGAGGTCAGAGTAGATATCGCGAAACGTCAGCATTTAACTCCTGAATACGCAGGTAGCCGTTCATTCTTCCCCTTCAAAATTCACTATTCAAATTATACACCGATTTGTTATTAATCGTTTGAGTTGTTTTATGAGATTTTAGAAATTTTGAATTATTGGAAGGTATTGACTGATGGCAGCGTGTTCTTGTTTTATTTCAATGATTTTGTTGCAGAAATTAATCCCATGAAGCTGCTGCCGGCCATTGTTGATGGAAGATTTAAGCTGTTTGAGAGGTAATTGAAGACCCCCTTCTTGTTCCCTTTGTTCAAAGATACCATATATATGTTAATTTTTTTTTTCTTTTTGCAGTCATGCTATTCTTATCTATCTTGCTTGCTCATTTCCTGGAGTTGCAGATCATTGGTAAGTGTAATTGCTTTTTCTTTTGCTGGTTATTTGTTATTTATGTTCTGTTTTACACGGCATCGTCGACGAACAATATAGCTGATTGTGGACATGGATGCTTATTTATTGGAATTTGAATTTATGGATCATGGTGTTATTCTATGTTTTCATATGGATGGCTGAACAACTTCGATGGTACGTCGATGGGTTGGTGTTTTATGATGTTAACATCGGAAGGATTAACTAACTTTGTCAGTGTGCCTATATGTTACTAAAATTATGCAGTTCAATCTCGGGATTATTGATATAATTTAGCATACTTTCAATTCGGTTCGGATATGCCACCCTGATTGTTACATGTTTTTGTTTCCGCGTCTCAAGGTATCCGGCTGATGTTTTCAAGAGAAGTAAGATACACTCGGTGTTGGATTGACATCACTCCAACTTACGTCCTGGTCCAGGTGTATTTTTAACGCTGCAATGGATCA
Organism: Hibiscus syriacus; assembly: GCF_006381635.1. Lineage (NCBI taxonomy): Eukaryota > Viridiplantae > Streptophyta > Magnoliopsida > Malvales > Malvaceae > Hibiscus > Hibiscus syriacus. Next base: position 370,688 of record NW_024063446.1, read on the forward strand.
AACTCTTTAAATTTTTCTTGCTTGTTCACGGTGATTGGTAATCGAGGTGGTAGGATAACATTGCTTTGTATATGCATTCTTGTTTTACGATATGTTGTTTCCTTTGTGGATCAATGCCATCACGAAAAAGGGTTTCAAGCATTAGATCGGTGCACTTCTTCCCCTTACAACATTGGGCTATCAGAGATGCTAAGACCTATTTGTACTTCTGGCTTCTCTTGCATTACTATATTTGTGCTTTTTTGTAAACATGAATTCTTTTTGGTTATATATGTCGATACGAAACCTTGTATGTAAATATGCTTGTGTTGTTATGCATATCAATGCCTCCTTTCCTCTCGTGAGATATGGCTTTCGAACTCGATGCTTCTATTTTTCAGTCACAATTGTTCGTAATACTGTTCTGGCACCTGCGCTTGGCCGTCCATTCAATCCAGAAGCAGCTGCTGAAGGTGAGAAATTTTTATCCGCATCTTTGTCAACAATAGAGTCTATTTGGCTCAAGGATAATGGCCGATTTTTGCTCGGTGGGAACCAACCATCTATAGCCGATCTTAGCCTTGTTTGTGACATAATGCAACTTGAGGTATATTTGTTATGAATTCTTTATTGTTGTCATTAGCATTACTTCTTTGGTGAAACATAATATTCTATGATAAAGATTCAGGCGTGCTCCCATAGACTTCTCTGTGTTTCTTCTCTAAACATACTCATAATGAACTTTTCATGCTTCCCGTCTGATTTATGCAATTTCTTCGGTGCAGCTTTTGGATGAGTCGGATCGGGACAGGTTATTGGGCCCTTACAAGAAAGCTCAGCGATGGATCGAGAACACAAGAAACGCTACGAACCCTCACTTTGATGAAGTTCACAAGATTCTGATGAAAGTCAAAGAAAAACGGCAAAATCAACGGTTAAACGGAGCAAATAATGGAGGGGGTGGATCCGACATGAAAAAAACTTTGCTTTCAAGAATCTGAGAAATGAAGAAACTGCATTATTAAAATGTATCATAAGAACTTGTGTTGTTTTAACCGTTACCGGAAGCTCTCCAGTTAGCTGTTTTATTCGAACTCGAAGTGAATGCCGGAGATGTGTATGAATGTTCATTGATCGGATCTTTTAATCTTTTTATACAAATATATGTCATAATAATAGATGATGAGTAACACTTTTCGTTATTTATGGTTGTTTTACACTGCTGCTTAAATTCGAAGACAGGAAGAATAATACTCTTTTCTACCACTAAAGTCTAAAGTCGTTTAATAGATTCATATATTCTTATTTCAAACACAAACTAAAATCTAGTGCTAAAATTAAGAGATTTTAAAATTTAATATTAAAATCGATATACAATTTAAATTTGATGACTAACTGGGTAAAATACACAAATGGTCCCCTGACTATAGGGTATTGTTTTATTAATTAATTCGACTATTGAAAGTTATAAAATCGTCCTTCGATTATAGAATGTTGCTTTGTTAAGTCCCTCAACTATTGAAAGGTACAAAATGGTCACCCGACTATTCATTATGTTATAAACTCGTTCTTTTCCGTTAAAAATTGGTGGTTGTTTAAGCTGAATGTTAACATGATAACTGAGATATGATAGTCGTTTGAAATTTTAAGATCATATTTTATCATATCACAGTCAACAATTTAACATTCAACTCATAATATCATCTACTATTTAACGGAATAGGATGAGTTATGAACATAATGAATAATCAGGTGAACATTTTGTAACTTTTAATAATCGAGAGGCTCAACAAAGCTACACTCTATAGTCAAAGGATCGTTTTGTAACTTCTAACGGTTGAGGGACTTAATAAAGCAGTACCCTACAGTCGAGGGATCATTTGTGTACTTTTCCTTATATAATTTATCCAACAACTTAGTCAGGCTTATTATCTGATAAAAAAAATTACAATAATTCCATGGATCATAGTATTAGATAATTACACGTTATATATTAAAAATTAAGAAGTAGAGTTTTCTAGTTCAATTTATTTAAAAAAAAAACAATTTTTGTAGGATGGCATTATGGCATCATATTAAGGAAGCAAAGCCCGCTTGCTATTAAATCGAAATTCGAAATCCATTTGCTTTATAAACCTCAAAGAATATAAAGAGTACTGACATTTAAAAACCTCTCGAAAGTTCCCGGAAAAAAATCTTGGTCCGAAATGGGAAACCGAAGGTTCGCTCTGGTCTCCACTAGCGACGACGAGGACGAAGCTCCGATACCTCCCCGACGGTCCCGACACGAAGATACGAGGCCGGAAAGGAAGAGGAAGAAGATGAAGCTACTAGAAGAGGATGATGAAGAGAACGGGAAGGAAGTGAAGAAGAAGAAAAAGCGGGACGAGGACACGGATGAAGAAGAACAAGAAGAGGAAGAACATGAGGAAGTGCCAGTTCAGGAGGATGCGAAGCCGATAGGGGATGCTGTTAAGGTTTCCGGGAAAGGAAGAGGGAGGAGGAGCCATTATGAAGCTTTTGAGTTCGATGGCAATCGATATGATCTCGTAAGTTTCTTACTTGCATTTTGGGTTTTTTAGGGGTTTTCCTCTTTTCTGAGTGTTCGGATTCTGAAGTTAGGGGGTTTCTGTTGATAGAAGCTTGTGTCTTCTGCGCGACATTGCTTGATAGGTTTTGCAGGAATTAGGGTTTTCAACATTTTAGCTTGTTGGTTCATTTGTTTGAACTTCTTTATATGAACTTATCATCTAATTTGCTGGCTGTTTTTATAATAGTCAGATTGCTTAATTGGTTTCAATTTATTGTCAAGTGTTTTTTCCTCTTTGAGTGGGTAGGTAGCTTCCCTGGGTCACTTTTTCCAATTTTAATTTTGAAGAGGTCAGTTGAAAAGGCTTTTGGTCTTAATATTTCTTTGTGGCAGTTTAGGGTTTTGTGTTATTTTCAGTTGTGGTTGGAAATTGAGGATATTTTTCTCTTACCATTTTGGACTTTTATTTATAGATGTTTCCAAGCTTGTGAAGAGTGATAATGGTTTCTTTAGCTTCTCAGGGATTTTAAGTTTGTGAAAAGTGAGATTACTTTCTGTAGCTTCTCAGGGATTGTGCCATTGTTGTCTAAGAAAGCTGAAATGAAATATTGATTCTGGTATAAATGAGTTCTAATTTTGGTTCTATTTTATGTTTTTCAGTTACCCTTTCAAATAAGTATAATTGTTATGAATTATGTTTTTTGTTGATTTTTCGGTTCATTACGATGACATTCATAGCAGCCGGAAACCTGGAACTAGTATTTAGTGAATCTTACAATTGAATGTGCTTGTAGAACTGCTTTGAGAAAAGTTGTTACCGAAGATTCAAGTGGCCTATTTTTTGTGGCATTCCGTTTTATTTTGTTTGCAGCTATAGCTAAGAAATTTGGGTATTGTTATTCTTCACTTCAATGGTCATTTTTGCTAATTTGTAACTTTGCACCCTTATGTCATTATTTATGTTTTCTAGTGTTCTTCTACAGGAAGATCCAGTTCTTTTAGTTCCTGAAGATCAGGAGCAGAAGCCTTATGTGGCAATCATTAAGGTAATTGCATTGCTTGGTATTACATTTTTAGTTTCTTTGTTTTCAAAAGACCTTTTAGTCGCTTCCTATGCATATAACGAAGCTTTATTTATTGATAGGACATTAGTCAGACTAAAGATGGGAGCATTATGGTTACTGGCCAGTGGTTTTATCGCCCTGAAGAGGCTGAGAAAAAAGGTGGTGGAAGCTGGCAATCACGTGATACCAGAGAGCTGTTCTATAGCTTCCATCGGGATGAGGTTCCTGCAGAATCTGTGATGCACAAGTGTGTCGTGCACTTTGTTCCCATACATAAGCAACATCCGCAACGTAAACAGCATCCAGGTTTTATTGTGCAGAGAGTTTATGACACTGTGGAAAGGAAACTTTGGAAGCTAACTGATAAAGATTATGAGGATAGTAAACAGCATGAGATAGATCTTCTTGTTCAGAAAACTTTATCACATTTGGGAGATCTCCCTGACCTTGAGACTGATACTACTGCTGCAGTTGTCGATCAGGAAGAGCAGTTGAAGGCAAAAAGATCTCTCAGGAAAAAGAACATTTCACCTCTTGATGTTACGAGGAGTGATGAAGGAACTACTAGGTCTGATCAACACCTGAAAGCTGAAACTCCTGGAAGCTGTTGTACAAGTAATACCAGTGAATACTACACAATTTTGTCGAAAGCTAATGTGCTAACTGGAGTAAACCATCGTGATAAGTGGATGGAGAGACTTCTCCAAGGTGTTCAATACATATGTAGTTCTCCTGAACTTGATGACAAAGCAAAAGGTGGTTCTGATAGCTTGGAACCTGAAAGAGACACCAAGAGTTCAGGAACTGCAAATGGATCTCAAGAGAAGAGTTCAAATGTATGCAGTGACTTTCTTGCCTATGTTTACCTTTTATAGTAGGGATATCTTTCTTTTTTCCCCAAGTGATGATCAATAGGAATAGGTAGTTGTTGATTAAAGAGATATGATTTGCACAATATTTTTGTTCTTCATTTGCAGGGTAGCAAGTCTTTTCAGTGGCTAGATGCTGCTGTTTCTGCTGTAAATGCACTTGAGAAGGCCTCATATGATGCTTTATCACCTGACATGAAATATAACCAGAAGTTGCGGCAGCTTATGTTCAACCTGAAGGTCGAGAGCTTTCTGCTTATGAGCCTATATGGGTTCTTCCCTTGTTTCAATTTAAGATTAAATTCTTGTTTCTTTTTCACAGAACAACTCATTGCTAGCTCGACGTCTACTAAATGGAGAATTGGAACCTTCAACAATACTTAACATGACACCTGCTGAGTTAAAGGTATAGTCTATTAGCGTGTTGACTTCTAATCTTTCATTTCAGTTTAAAAGAGTGGTAGCTACCTCATTTAGGTGGAAATGTGTTGGCTCTTGAACATGGTTATCTATTGGCCATATTAGCCTGCTAACTGGTTTCAATATGTCAAGTACTTGACAAAAGTTAACCTTACAGTTCTTTGTGACTAGTTTTTTTATGCCACTATACATGGGTTCTGAGTATTGTATTGTGACTATGTTGTTCAATTGTAGGAGGGTTTAACTGCTGAAGAGACGGCCGAAAAAGAGCCTGATGAATTTGAGCGCATGCAGGTCATTCTCTCCGCCTAGTTCAAAGAAAGAATCTGATTACATTTTTTTAACATGGTTGACATGTGCTAACTAATCGTTCTATGACTCTTAAAGCAGATGACTGATGCCCGGTGCACAAGATGCAGTGAATTTAAAGTCTGTCTGAGGGACATTATCCAAGCTGGACATGGAGACCGCTATCAGGTTATCTCATATTTTCTTCTTTGATTCCATCACTACTACTATGAATCAGTTTGGATTGCTATTACAGTAACCAAATTGAGTTAGTACATCTTTGTTTGTGTCTCACTCTAGATAGGCATGTAAATGCACACATTTTTTAACTTGTTTATTTACGAGATACGAGTAACCCAAACTACAGACTGGGATCTGTGATCCCTATGCATAATGTTGTCAACTTGATCGTTTGTCTTTGTACAAGATTTCAGACAATGACTAGAAGTTCAGTAACCACGTCAAGTTAGAGTACAATTGTTTTTGGATAGAGATTACATACTTAAGAGCATCATTAGGTAAGTATATATATATATCAGGCGTACAAGATGGTATTGTAAATCTTTCCTTTTCTGAAATAGATGGACACAAAAGTGTCATATCAGATTTCTTCTAGATATTTTAACTTGAAGGACTAGAATTATGACTGTAGTTCTTAGTAAGTATTGGGTTTATCTGGCGGGCTGGAATATTTCACACAGACCACATTTTCTGAAAACCTTGGGGGTAACTGCATAGTGACCCTTTTTTTTCTTGAATATAGATTGAGATGTTTGTTTTCATTTATAACCATTGAACCTCCCTTAAATTTCCATTTCCATTTCAGTTGGAATGTATTGCGTGTGGAAATTCGTGGTATGCTTCCAGAGATGAAGCATCCTCACTTACAATAGAGCCATCATCGAGTTCTGCCAAGGGAGTTGGTTCGGGACAACCAGCCATGGCGAAGCCTGAAATTTCTGAGAAGAAGTCAGTCAGCCCCCGGGAATCAGAATCTACGAAAAATGTGTGGTAGGAAAATTTTGCTGGGGTTCCGAGCAAGAATTGTTGGTTTATATTCTCAGACAAGTTGAATTAGTCCCTAGTAGTTTTAAATAACGGGATTTAGTTCAGTTAGTTCTTGTAATCACTCTATACCCGATATCTATTTAGATATTGCATATCAGTATATTCAGATGAATGATACTTCTCATACTTGGTAAATTGGGCAATTATTTTGAATACAAGGGGCCATGGAGTTCCCATTATAAAAGGTTTTAATGCAACCGGCCACTTGTTTTGAATACGCCAAGGTTCACTCCATATCCAAAGGATATTTGCTTTTTAGTGCTTTTTACTATTTCGAATACATTCTCCCTGTGCGGCCATGGAGATTCACATGGTAAAAGCTTTTAATTCATGCAAAATCACATAAAGAGAAGAAACCATTGCAGAAACAAGCTTTGTTCGGGCCTAAAACAAAGGATGAATGTTTTGAAATATTTTACAGGAGCTGAAAATATCAATGTACAACACAGATAATTTATGTAGTGAAAGGGTTTTATCTTATGCCGTTGGCCTAAGGATCAGCTTTTCCGGCGATTTCCTCGTCATCGGAAGCAGCAAATTCATCTTCACTCAGCTCTTCATCACTGGACCTGTCTTCTGCCTTTGCTCCAATGTCTTCTGGCTTGGCATATTTCTCACAATATTCTGAAACCCCCCGAAAAAAAGAGGACATCAGCATTGCAGACTGATTGGTATCCTTAAACCAATATTGAAAAGCCGACAACCAATGAACGTTTCTGCAGAGAGAACAATATCTATAATGTCAGCAAACACATCTTCGGATCTTGTCAAACTTCGGGTTGCCACTACTTATCAACTTCTTAGTCATGCTATAGTAATGCTTAACCATTGATAGTCACTGGAAAAGTAACTCATTCTCTCTTACTGAAACTTTTTCTACTTTGTTCAATCTAGAACACCTCGAGGTTTACAGCAAACGTCAAACCATGAAAAGAATCACAGATTTTCCAATTACAAATTACCTTAGGTCACGTACATGCCAAATCCAACTACCTCCAATTTTGCAGAAGATTAAATAAAATTATTGTCACAAGGTTAACAAAAGATTCAATTTGCATGATGGCGATTCTAAGTAACTTAAGGGTGACTAAAATCACAACTGAAACAAAACCCACTAACTCGAAAAGGAGTGAATGATCCACAAGTATCCTGTCAAATGGTAAGAAATTTGACGACCAGAAACGATTAAAAGGATAAGACACTGAAAAGAAAATGTTGCATGGACATATATGCCAAGTAATTTTCAAACATCAAGTACGAGTTTCAAACATAAGCCAGTAATTTTCAAGTTATTCATTCAAAAACTAGAACTACAACTAGTTTAGACTAGTGATGAAGTTCGAGATTGGTGTGGGAACATGACCTACCAAAGAACCTCCAAAATACATAGAAAAAATTGAACATAACAGTGTAAAACAAATACTCATATTTGACACTTAAGACCAAGTCCAAGTAACATAATTGTTGACAACTCAACAAAATGGTCATTACTCATTGGTCAAATGAGTAGAGAAAGAAGTTCTGTGCTACTTATAGACACACATTTCATGCTCCCAACATATGAGATCTCATGTAGGTAGCCAATAAAAATTCTTGTAAGCTCACTGGCCTGCTGCCTACTATGGCTTCATTGGCTTTAGAAAAAACGGAAATTGAGATAAATGCCTTAACTTTTGAGATGGGCATTCTTAAAGTGAAATAAAAGCTTAAATCATGTATAGAAGCTTATGTAAAAATGCTTACCTTTAACTCTTTGGTCATAGGCAGCACGGTCGCTCATCATAAGAGCAGCAGCTTCTCCATTCAATGGGTCCGATGGGTTGGGATACAAAAGAAGTTGAGGAAGGAACACTTCAAACACATTTACCAGATCTGAAATTGAACATAGGGATTGTCAAGTTCAAGAGTAACATCAGCATATAATTAAAGCAAGAAAGAATTAAGGAAATCGAATATTGCACAACGTTTACCAAACATGGGGCTCCAAGTTTGGTTGATGACATCCAAGCAAACTGAACCAGACCTGAAACTCATAGCTCAAAGACATCTTAAACCATAATAGATCATTTAAAAGTAAAAAACAGAGTTGATGATTCTAAAATTACCTCATAATATATATATATATATATATTTTTATAGAAGATTAGGCCTCATTAAAAAACCCCTTCATACCCTCCATGTTGCAACATAACATGAAGGACATAGGAAGGAGGAAAAGAGTGCCCTTGAACTTTATTAATCAGAACAATAATACACAGCCCAAACCATAACCTGCTCATAATAAGAAGCTTACACTAAGAGAAAGCTAAAAACAACAAAATTTAGAACTCTTTTAACATATAAGAAGCTTACATTTCATCAACATTTGGGTGGTAGATCTTGTTTATAAAGCCGATTGATGGAGATTTATAAGGATAAGCATCTGGCAGCTCCACCCTAATCTTCCACACACCACCATGGTAAGGACCTGTTACATTTCATATTAGATTATCTGTGAGGAAAAACAATAAAATAATCATCCTTATTTGGCTCTAGTCTGAAAACACCCAGAAACAAAATCTATCAACAAACCCCATCCTCATTTAGAAAATTCAAAGAACTAAAGACAATACAAAAGTGGCAGCTCAGATAAAAACAAAATACCCAGAAAACACAAATATATATTATTGCTAATTTTCAAACTTCAAAATCATCAAAAAGGAAGCCCCAGCAACAATAATCAGATAAATGATAAAAAGAACACGACTTTTCAGATAAATAAGAAAACCCAAGAGACAACAGATACGACAGGATCAAAATTTTGATAAGAAAGTAAAGAACCAGATCATGGAAATAAATGAAAAATTAAAGAACTTTACTTTCTTTTGGTCCATTGAATTCAACATAAAATTCCTGCATGCCATCGTTGATCATCTCGACCTTGTAGTCACTCATCATCCTAGTAAAAACAGTCAATAAAATTAGCCAAAAATAGTAAAAAAAACAAAGAGCAAAACAAAAATAGTATAGAGATTATTTTAGATGTAATTTGGGTAAAAATTGAATCATTTACAGTTTCATCAAGTCCATCTCACGGCGTTTTCTTGGTGAAGACATCTTGTTTTGGGATATTTTAGAGAGGAAATATGAGGAGAAAGGAAAAGCAACCACGGACAAGTTGTTCAGGCATCAATGAGTATATCCAGGAGCTTATATATATGTGCAGCCACCGCTGTACTTTTTACCCTCCAGTAACTTCCTTATTTTTACTTTTTGAGGACTTGTAAATTTTGCTTGGATTTTAACCTCAACTCCCATTTTCCTTCGCGGGTAAAGTACATGAACGATTCCTCGACTAATTGTTGTTTTGTTGAGTTTTTTTATTATTAAAATTATAGAATGGTCTCTCTCTTCTTCTTCTTTTTGTGAACAAAGGAAGATAATAAAAACTAAGAAACTTCAGTCTGCAACTACTTCAACCCCCATGGAGTCGAGCTGGACGAACGGCAGAGTAAAAGAGGGAGGTCATGATACGTCTGTGCTGCGATAACGCCAGGAACAAGCATCATTGACAACTTGTCTGCAACCTGATTGGCATCTCTACTAATGTGGCAAATATGAACGATCCAATCCCGCTCCAACAAATCAACAACTCGATCATAGAGAGGGAAAGAAACACCTGCACTTCGCTTTTGTTTAAGTAATCGAGCTGTTTCCAGGCTATCAACTTCCAAAATAACTCTCCGCTCACCATAATTCCAAGCATGGATCAAACCCTCATGGACACCCCAAAGTTTCACCTCCAAGACCGAACAAATGCCAATGGATCTCGAGAATCCGACTAACCAATCACCCCTCCAAGATCGAACAACACCACCACACGAAGCGAAACCCGTCGCACTATCCCGAGCACCATCAGTATTAAGCTTACACCAATTGTGAGGAGGAGGAAACCATCTAGTTGGAGCCTTATTCGCTGCATGCGATTGCCTTGCAAAAACCATGGCCGGCTCAATAGCCATCTGCGTTTCATCTTGTAGTCGCCTGCTTCTCTCCATAATTGGTTCTACCTCGCTCCAGTCAGGATCAAAGATTCGCTTATTACGATGAAACCAAATCGAAAAAACACAGCACCAAAAAGAAGGTTCCAGTCGGTGTCGATCCGTGCATAAAAACCGGGCTTGTACAGGTTAACACCGATCCAGTCCTTAAGCTCCCTGATAAAAAAAAATCCGTAAGCTTCTAAGTCCTAATCAGACCAGACCAAACCAAACAGATAAGGCCGAGGGACATGTTCTGAACAAATGGTCAACCGATTCATCCTCCAGACCACACACCCCGCAAAGCTTATCCGAGCTCATATGCCGTCTAAACCGTTCAGCATTGGTTGAAAGTCTCTCACCCGCCAGCAGCCAAAGGAAAAGTCTAATCCTTTGAAGTCCCCTATATTTAGTAATCATGTTCCAAACGCAATGACTTGAGGCGTTCGAACCCCCATTCTAATCTCAAAAGCTGAGCGAACCGTGAACCTCCGATCCGCCCGCCACTTCCATCCAGGCGCATCGGCTCGAGCAGCAGCCAAAGGTGGCATCGTAGTTTGTAAACGGAGCAAAACATTCTCAGGTAGCAGATTGCGCAAAGACGACCATCTCCACTCGCCATCATCACCCACCATTGCCGATGCACTATTGCTCGGTACGGAATTACTAATCAAAGGACTCGGAATATGCACTAACAAAGGACCTACATCATTTAACCAATCATCATTCGAAAAATCTACATGATTACCATTTCCCACATCCCACACTATACTTTGACGGACTTCCTCCCAAACCATCTAAATCCCCTTCCAAAGACGAGAACTATTTCTCCGCTCAAGTGTGGATGGAAGCTCGCCATTCCATTTATATTTAGCACGGAGGATTTGAGCCCATAATTGATCTTGATTCAAAACCAAATTGTAAGGCACTTTCATTAGAAAAGCTGCATTCTGATGTTCGAGTTTTTTGAAGCCTAACCCACCTTGTCCAATAGCTAAACATTTCGTCTCCCAATTAACCAGATGAACTCCTCTACTTGCTTCCGAGTGACCCCAAATAAAAGAGCGGATTAACTTCTCAATCTCCTCACAAGTCCCTTTAGGAAGCAAAGTGGACTGCATAGCATAAAAGGTAATGGTCGATAGCACTGATTTAGCAAGCGTAATTCTACCCGCCAAAGAGAGAAATTTTGCCTTCCATCCAGATAATTTCTCTCTAACCCGCGAGATTATTTAACTGTAAGAAGATTTGTTGACTCGAGAGTGCAGAAGCGGGACGCCGAGATATTTACCAAGATTCTGGACTTCCTGGAACCCAAACCCGAGCTAATAGCATTATGAACCTCCCTCGTAACATTAGTGGAGAAAAAAATTGTGGTCTTCTGTATATATTAACCTTGTGCCCCGAAACACGACAAAATTCCTCCAGGACTTCTCCAATAACACGACACTGCAACTTTAAACAGTTAATGGCTTGTTCTTACTGTGATTTCCTTGCTGGAAGTAATGAAGGAACTGACAGTTGTATGGCTTTCGAGGTTGAGCGCATGTGCTACGATAAGAGAAGATCAGCTGCAGTTAGCCAAGCTTCTGTCGATTCTTTTAAGCAAGTTTTTCGAGATATTCAGAATTTAATGTACAGATATGCAAATAAAGACGATTCTTTATTGACCATGTTCAAGGCAGGGAGCAAGGGTAACTTGCTGAAGCTAGTACAGCATAGCATGTGTCTCAGATTGCAGAATTCACTTGTACCTTATCATTCAGGTTTCCTCTTAAGCTCTCATGTGCCGCATGGAATTATCTGAAGTCACATAGCTTAAACCAGGAAGTTGATGATACTGTGGAATCTGCTAAGAATTTCATCCAGTATGCTGTGGTTGAAAGTTCTTTTATGACAGGTCTGAATCCACTAGAATGCTTTGTTCATTCAGTTACTAGCCTGGGGAGTTCTTTCAGTGATCATGCTGACCTTCCTGGAACGCTGTCACGAAGGCTTATGTTCTTCATGCGTGATATATGTGCTGCATATGATGGAATTGTGAGGAATGCATATGGAGATCAGGTTGTTCAGTTCAGCTATCGTGTTGATAAGGTTACATCTAGCGCAATGAATCTTATATTTCCTCGCTTGTCAAAGTTTGCCATCATTCAGTTCTGTTTATTTTGCTTTATCAGAGTGCTATAAATTCTCTTTGCTTTTCTAGATAGACATTCATAACAAGTTGATTACAAGTTCGGTGATATTTCATCTTCCTTTGCTTTTTAATTTATCAAATTCCTTTTAGGATTTCCCGAGTTCAAGCAGGTCGATATTTTATGGAAAGATCACCTCAAAATCTCGAAATCTCGTAGAACTTCTCCCGTTGAACTTTACTTGAAGGTAGCTGTATCAGGATTTCGGTATAACAGATCTCTGGGGTGTGCTTATGAATAATTGCCTCCCAGTAATGAATATGATCGATTGGACACGAAGTCATCTATGATTCTTTAAACATATACTTTGAAAAGGTCGAGCAGGTTCATTTCAGACTCATCCGCGTAGGACACTCACATATAAATTCGAGTATATACCCTTCCAATGTTATCGAGGGCTGACATTTTTTGATGTTATCATTCTATTTATATCCATACCATTGTTAATTTTCAGGATCAAAGGCTCGCCGAACCAGTTGACGTCTATAAGCTGCTAGGAAATTTCATTGGTTCTGAGAAGCAAGATGTAGAGTTTAAAGTACCCAAAGCTCTTAAGCCCGAGAAATATGGTTCTCAGTTTATGGATGCCCTTGGCGGTTCCGCTTTCGACCAGCAGAAAATGATTGAAACAAGAAAGAAATCGATCTTGAGAGAACGTCTAACATTGAATGGCATCCAGAGGCTTAAACGCACTTTAAAGGATATTTTGCACAAGTAAGCTTTCATCCAATAGTTATTCACCTTTTTTTGTTTATGTTGCTCAAGTTTTCCTCCATGTTTATCTTAGACTAGCACAGATAGCTTGCGACATCTCCTGATTTCACACGTTATTAGTGCTTTGGTTGTCGACACCAATTCCGATAACCTGACCAAGTCATTATTTTAGACATGTTTCGTGTTCGAAATGATTTGTTTCCTGAGCTTATAATTGTGCTGACTGTAGGTCTATTGAGCACCGGTTAAGTGGAGCTGAATGGAATAACGTGATGATGGCGTTGTACTTCCATCCTTGACGAGACGAGAAGATCGGCTCTGGGGTTCTGGAAATAAAGGTATACGATACTTGAAAATCGGAGATAGGAAAGAAAAAAAAAGAAAGTTATACAAAGGTTTCTTGATGCTTTATGCCCCTACATTTTTAAGGTAGGTAAACACCATGAACATAAGGCTCGCTGCTTTCTTTTGGTAAAAATAGATGGGACAACCGAAGATTTCTCATACCATAAATGTTTTCTCGGCGCTCTCGAGATCATTCGCCCCCGTTAAGGCGAAATCCTACAAGTTAAACCGGTCACAACCCTGTAATTAACATACAAACCCGAATCGTAACTCAACAAGGACCTCTTGTAGCATAATATATGAAAGATCCAGTGCATAGAAAAAATTGCCATAAGGATTAGAGAATAGTCATACAGAACCTTTCTGACCATAGTTCAACCTGCCGTATATTGACCCTAATCTCGGTTTTCTCTTGAAATACCAAGTCCGGATCCTAGCCTCCGGGCAATGCGGGTCTAAGAAGTGTTATATGGGCAGTGATTCATAAAGTTTGTTGTTTTTTAGTGTGTATTTTTCATCTTTCTTGGAATAGGATCATCCTCAGCTTCTTGTTGCTTCTTCTACTGGAACTTGTTTGCTTTGTTTTCACATTTAAGCAGAAAAGTTTCGGTCGAAGCAGCAACGAGAGCTCGTAAAGCTCGATCTTATTTCGATTTGTATGGCATAAATACATAGTGTCATAAGCATAAATAACTATATATACCTCATTGTTTCCCTTCAGATTACTGGTCTAAGGACTGCTGTAAAATCCCTTAATGAAAAAGGGAATGAAGTTTTTGCTTATTTAAGCTGTTTGCTTCCTTACTGGTCATAAGTATAAATTATGCATTTTAGTATTATTTTGCATAATTAATTTGAACTGAATTTTATTATTAGTGAGGAAGGTCTGTATTTATTAATTAATTTATGCCAAAAGCTTACATCACAATACACATATCTTTTGATTTCTGGTCTCGCTTCGGCGATGATGATGAAGACGAAGATGAAGAGCTCCTTCCGCTGCTTCTCTTCATCTGCAAAATGCCCATTTCAACAAAAATCTTCTAAAACAACTCGAACTCTCATCTGATTTATGAGTGTAGTATGGATATATTGGTTTTTTCAAAGTTTTTCATGTATTAAAAAGGGTCCTAAGCATGTAGGATATTGTGTACTTCAGCAGCATAGAAGAGAACAAAATACCTGGGGACTTGTTACTAATCTTGAACCACCAACACTCGGTGGTGGCTCTTCTTCGAACTCTTGCTGTTGCAGAGCTATTGCGAGCTGAAAATCCGAGCTGCAACAAAAACTTGATAGAATTATTATAGAACAGATTAACATACTAATATTGATACAAGTAACACGGGGTTTCAGATAATTACTTAACGTCCATCCCGGCTTGCACTGCGTTATCGATGCTGGCAATGTAGTCCTTGCATCATGTAAATTTCTCCGGTAAGTACTCATTAAATTCATTCGAATTAACCGTTAAAATTTTTTTGCGGCAAGAGAAATACATATATATATATATACTTACAGCAGTAGTAGCCATTGCATTTTGTTCATCCCATGTACCAGTGGCATGACTATTATCCACCTTGAATTCCTTGAAGTTTCCAGTCATAAACAGCGTGTCTCCATTGACCTGAAAACTCGAGGAATCAAATTCCGATGTGATTCATGCAATGATTCTTGGTTAAGAAGATATCAAGGTAGAGATTTTACCTCGTTTAGTTTCTCCCAAACTAGGTTCGGCTGATTTAGATATCCTAGGTCAGTAGCTAAAAGGTAGAGTTCACCATCATACTGCAAGTAAAATAAGAACAATGATTCTTAAATCAGCTTATTCGCTTATCAGTTAAGTCGAAGTCGTTCGAGAGAACACATAATTCGCAGAGAAACCGATGTCAACTCCTAACCTTAAACATGGTGCTGAAATGGTTGTTACGGAAGAAAACACAAAGCTCGCGTTCTTTAAGTCCTTCTTGTAAGCAAAAAAGCCTGCAGAGCATATGAACAGTATCTAAACAACAAGCTTCATCATGACATAAAGATTTACGATGTGATAGGCTCGAAGAAATCGAATCTCTAGAAAGATACTAAGAATACCCGAAAAAGGTTAATTGACTGGCATTGTTCTTCAAGAAGTTTTCAATCAGTTCTCCTGAATAGCATTACGCATTAGCATAAAGCACGTAGCACAATACATTAATTTTCCTTTAAAGCAAATCTTAAGCAGCAAGAAACAAGAGAATCGAAAAACGAAACGAAAAACGGAGCTTGAATAGATGCATTACGAACCTTGTTGTGGAGTGATTTCATCTTTGGACCTTGCATTGCAGTCATCTACTGCGCTTTTGTTAGCTTGTTTTGCAAGAGTTGGCTCGCCTTCGTAGAAAGGCTCCCGGTGTTCATGTGGTGTTGCTGCAGAGTCCACTATGCTGTCTTCTCCTTCATATATAGGTTCACTTCCAGGCACATTTCGATGATTTATTCTGCTACTAGAAGAATCTGAATCAGCATTTTGTAAAGACACGGATGATGCTTTTGTCGTGTCACAGCCATTCACATTGTCTGGAATGTCACGAGCATCAGTTGCAGAAGCGAATTGAATCTCGAATTTTTCAACCCCCCGGGGAATGTCAGTGTTCTTTCCATCCGTAGAGGCGATACTCCCATTAACCATCGGTGTCACGACATCACTCTTCTCAACCACATCCTTTGGAAGAGCATCCTTTGGAAGAGTTAATTCTTCGGGTTTAGCACAAGATAACTGATCCTGAATAATCCCATCAATCTTCGGGGACTCTTCCCTTTCGAGGGTCTCAAAATGTGTCTTCCTTCCACTATCATTGCTCAAGGAAGTGCCATTATCTGATAAGGAAGGTTCCATCCGCTGCGGGATCGGATTTTCAACACCAATTGAGGTTTGCGAGTCGGCCTCCGATAATTTCAAGACTCTCAATAGCTCTGCTTCCTCATCAAGATCCCCTTTTCTTAATTTCCGACCAGAATCAAAACGAGGAGAATCGTCAACAGATTTGGATTTCGATAGGCTAGGAGAGGGGACTCCCAGAGTGGCAGTTGTTGCAGCAGAATCCACACAATCCCCGGGCTTAATCTTATGCGAAGCCTCCATATTCCGTGCTTCCAATGCAACAAGCTCTTCCATGATCGCATTATAGGATTTCGACCCGATGGCACAAGCAGTTTCATGATCCTGGCACATGTGCACCATGAAAATAAACCATCAAATTCACTTGGACAATGGTTAATCATGTTTAATCCTATGGACATAACAAGCTTCCATGGGTTACATGAGGAGATTGGCAGGATTAACACGACAGGATCCGCACTCCATGGAGCCATAGAAAATGCATTGCATACAACAATCATACGATCAACAAAGAAAATGACAGCACATAAAAACACGCTTCTTATTAGCTTAAGAGTACCTGGGGATCAACTATCCAACCATGATAGAGAGGAATATCAAGCAGATCGAATATGGCACACTCGGAAGTGAACTCGAAATCATCTGTTCTGTACGTTGTACACATAATTCAATACGGAACCGCAACCGATTCGTCAAAACATTAAGAGAGAGAAATGAGAAGGCTAACCTCCTGAACTTGATATTTACATCAATCCCGGTTGCAAGACGAGGGAGTAAATCTATCGCATCTGCAATATTCCGCAGCTGATTTTCGACATATCCGACATCTTTATTCTACATTGCCAAAGAAAGAAAGGATTCATGATCCATCACTATCAAACAAACTATCCCAGAGCAACAAGAAAACGAGGCTAAGCATGAAAAAAAAAGGAAGAAATTACGTCGACATTACTGTTCGAATCAATGAGGCGCTCAGCCACCAATGAAAGTAGTTTCTCCTGCGAAACTTCGGCTGTATCGGAACTCAGGTTCATATTGTTGCTTAAAAGTAGGACATTGCCTGTTATAACATTGAACAATTAGAGAATCGATCGTCTTCATAATTCAAATCAATACAATGATAAGGATATGAATCGAAATTTAAAACCCAGAAATGGAAACACAGGGGGTGGAGAGTTACAGATGGCGAGGAGTGGGCAAGGTCCATTGTCGTTTTGGAGAATAATAGGCGTAGTACGACCTAAGAACTGGATGGCCTTAGTCTTGTACGTGCACTCTTTGATTACCTCTTGCTTTTGCTGTTGTCTTTCTTTCACTGCTTCTTCTTCCTTCGATTCACACACAAAAGAAGGCAATGAAGAAGAAGAAGCAATGGCTGACATTTTTGTTTTCCAAACAATTTGATCACTGAAATTCTATGTTACTACAAAAAATGTGAATCAAAAGAGAATCGAGATTTCAATCCAAATTACAGGCAAAAACTCTTGTACGGGTTGTTTTTGCCTCTGGTTCAGGCAAGCTTCCTCCATGTTTCTCGGAACCCATTGCCAATTAACTAGCTGATTTAGACTTAGCCCATAGCTTGATGGACCAAAAGCTTGTGAAAAATTAAATCTTTAGGGCCTTGAATACCAGTTGGAACCGGATGATCATTGAAAAAAAGTCCAAATATATACACTTGTTTTAATCGACGGCTCTCAGATAATCATAATTCTCTTGGCCGTTATTCACACTGGATTGAACCATGAAGATGCACATGGTTTGCCTAGGCTCTAAAAAGTACAAACAGAAGTTCTCAAAGGAAAAGAGAACTAGAAAAGGGTAATGCGAAATGAAAGTGTTCATAGGTCGAGCTAGATCGAAAATCGGATCTTTATTTCGGATTAATGGAAGTTCACACCTGTGCTGTAAGTCAGGCCTAGATTCCAATTTGCAGGTACAACATTCCAGCATATGATAGTCTCCTTGGTTGTGTATGAAGTGATCTTGAAAGAGAGATATTGGCCTCTAAGAGTTGCAAATGCTTGATATGAAGCTCCTCAGTTATGGCTCATGCTAATCCACCTTGTTTTGCTTCCTTTAACCCACATTTTCGCAATGTCGCCGCCTGCACCTACGTTCATCACATACACCAACAACCAGTACCCATTCCCTTGGAACTTAAATCGAAGCCCCCCTTTCGTTACACACGGCACCCTGCGAGAGAAATTCGAATCCATTAATCACAAAACAACGATCGTAACGTTCACTTTAATGATCGCTATTCGAAACATACCTTTGGTACATGACAGGGACAATGCCGGCCTTCCACTGAGCGATTTTCATGAAAGCGGGCTTCGACATGTCAAAGTGGACTCGAGGAGGGTTGCACCACCCACCGTTGTTGGAGTCCTTGGCCCAATTCGGAAGGCAAAGGTTGGTCGCCGTGACGGTGGTGAATTTGACCGTGGGGTAGCACCACTTGGACTGCACACACTTTATCTGATAACAAGTCCCGCAGGCGAATCCGTTGTTGAACAACGTCGTGCTCAGTGCAGCCGTGTCCGTGCCATAACCACTGCTGAACAAATTCCCATAACCACAAGCTCCTCCTGTAGGAAAGAAAAAACACCATTAACTACCACGAAACATTATATATTCGCATACTCTTATCTAAATATTAATGTGTATGAAGTATACTCACCCATAGTCTCGGAGGCGGTTTCGCCCCCGTAAAAGGTGGCATGAGCCAGTGCCCACGAGCTCGGCCGGTATGCAGCTAAACAAGGTTTGCCGATGATTGCCAGTGCTGTTAGAGCCATAAGAACAAACCCAAAGCTCCATGAATTCAATGAAAAAGACATTGTTAATTATCTTCCTGTTAGACATTACATGTATCCTTTATATATAGTTTGCAAACTCACCTACCATTGGATCCTGGAAGGATTAAAAAACCCAAGTGCATCATGGAGCTGAATTCTCTAAAGTCAAACTCAAATAATCTGAAACGGATATTGTTTATCATATATATTTTTTTAAATAGTTATGGACGTGAGTGCAGGTTCTATTTGTGAGAATTAGTTAGAATAATAAAAAATATGGTAAATTATGCATTTAGTATTTAAAATATCAAAATTGGTCCGTTTTAGTATCTAAAATTTTAATTTGTTCAAAACAATATCTAAAGTTTAGTTTTTATTTCATTTTAGTACTCATTCAAAATTTAACTTTAAGTCTTGAAAAAAATTGAAAGTTTAGGTACTAAAATGGATAAAAATTGATAGTTTAGGTACTAAACACGTTAAGTTTTTAACAACGGTGACTAAAATGAAACAAAAACTAAATGTTAGGTATGATTTTGAAAAATTAAAAGTTTAAGTACTAAAATTGATAGTTTAGGTACTAAATATATAGTTTATCATTAAAATTATTAAGATGGTTTCGGGCACTAGCAGGGCATTTAACGTTTTTGTTTCCAAAAAATGTTAAAAATATATAATGTAACGTTAAATAATTTATTGTGTAAATAATTTCTAGTCCAATATTTTTTTTATATTTTATGTTTTTTGTATGAATAACTTTTACGTGACATATAATATATCTAATATTTATGACACTTCAAAATTTATAAAAACATCTTTAAATAATTTAATAATTTTGTTAACTTTTAGTGATAAATTATATTTAGTCCTAAAACCATACCTTATTATTACATAAAAATTATTATATCAATATCGTAGAACATCATATTAATACTGTAACAATTAATAACAGTTTTCGTCAATGAAATAATGGTGTTAATTATTTTTTAAATTTAAAAATCACATTATATAAAAAAATTGAAAATTTTATTAATTTCTCGAAAGTAAGGACTTAAGAATCATTAAATTTATCTTTTTCAACAAACGATTATTTCCTAGAAGTTAAATAGTACATAATTTATTTTTAAAATATATTTGAAAATGAAATTTTGTTTCTCCTACCATCCTTCATGTACCGTTTTCTATTGATTGTGATAATAATTTCAAACTAATAATAATAATGATTTTAAAATAATAATATGTTAAAAACCAAACCAGAGGACTCCGGTTGGGTTCGGCTTTTACTTTTTAATTTTCCGAGTTTGGTTTTGCTTTCCTGGCTTCCACCCAAATAAAAAAAAGAATTTTTTTTCAGTAAATAAATTTTCAACTCCTTAATTCTGTATTTTTTTTTCTCCTTCCATCATATTTATGACTCTCAGATAATAAAGCTTATCATCGTCTTCGAATTTCCTGAGTTGTCTTTCTCATCGTACGACGCCGGCCTAAACAATATTACGACGAGAAGCAAATAATCTCCGATTATCGAATTAACGAGGTATGTTTTACGGGTTTTATTTAGGGATTCAACTTTTATTGTTCTTTTCTAGGTTTCATGTTCGTCGATTGAAGAAATTTTAGGGTTTTCGCCCTTTTAAATTATTTTTTGACTCGTAATTACCGGTGGCTGTTCCATTATTCCGATGGACCGCTGATATTAAATAGGCCTTTTTACGTGTTAATTTAGGAGATCGATTGGAATTTTGCCTAGATTTTTCTTCAGGAAATCTCAGATTATTGAAGGGGGGTTTCGTTTAAATTAGCGTTTGATAGACGAAATTACACATCTTTCTATTTATTTACTTTAAACTTGGTTTAAACTTAATAGTAAACGTCTCTGTTCGGCTCATTCTCGAGCTCGAGCTTTGAGCTAATCAAGCTATCAGGAAAATAATCGAATATTTGTGTTTGTATTAATGGTCAGCCTAAGCTCGTTGGAGTAATATAACTTTGTGAGAATCAATAAGAAGTAAGCTCTTGTCTTGTTTTTCAGTTTTTCTCATCTTTCACTTTAGAAAACCAAAGCAAACGTGCACAGAAGAAAGAGAGAAAAGAAAAGAGAAGAAAAGAAACCATGGGTTCTGAACAGAATGAAGGAACCAGCTTCCCTCCATCTGAGCCGAAGCTTTGTGCCAACGGCTGTGGGTTTTTTGGCTTAGCATCGAATATGAACCTCTGCTCCAAGTGTTATAGAAACCTCCGGGCTGGGGAGGAGCAAGCTGCAAAGGCGAAAGCTGCCATGGAGAAATCCCTCGGTGTCGAAGCAAAGCTGGACGATGTGGTTGTGGAGGCATTTAAGCGTGTAGAGGAGCCATCTCATTCTCACGTGGCCTCCTTCTCGACGGCAGTTGAGCAACAAGCTACTGTTGTTGTTGTTGCTTCTGATGAACCGACTGAGCCAAAGCTGGCAAACAGATGCTTTATATGCAGAAAGAAGGTTGGATTGACTGGGTTCAAGTGCAGATGTGGGAGTACCTTCTGTGGCGAGCACCGTTACCCGGAAAAACATGAGTGCACCTTTGATTTCAAGGGTGCCGGACGAGATGCCATTGCCAAGGCAAATCCTGTCGTGAAAGCCGATAAGGTGGAGCGGTTCTGAAAGGAACAGAGGCAAGTTTGCTCAAGTCGTGTTATTGAATGAATTTACCTTCTCTGTCTTTCCGGGGTTTCTACTAGGGTTAGGGTCAGTGGAAAGTTGTGGGCTGTTTTAATGTTCTTGCCAGTGTTATATCGGGGTTGGGAATGATCGGGACTGTATTGTTGCCGCTTAATTTGATTTCATTATCAAAATGGATCAAGTGAATTATGAATGTGTCTACTATTGAATTTTCATTTTAGCCATATAAATGTAATGCTATTTACTTGTTATGCTTGTTGGCTTAAAATCTATCGGCATTTTGATGCAACATTATCTGAGTTAAGAGGGTTCCCTGTGATATAAGGAAGGATAAATTAAGTTTTAGTCCCAGAAGTATAGTTTTAACTGTTTAAGTATCATAATTGCAGATTCTTCCCCACATCCACCAAACTAACCATGTGTTTATGACGCCAACTGCGTTAAGCCGGCATCGTAGATTAAGGGTTTAAAAAGAACAAATTATAACAAAATCTAACCATTGTCTGAAAATCAAAGGTGTAATCTTCCTATAAACATATTTGAGCAACAAAAGCATGAAACAAAACAATGTGTTGTTGCTGTGTCACTAGGGTCGAATTGCGTAGGATTGTGAGCTCCTGGGGCTCCCTTTTCACGTGTTTTTCTTCTTCTTCTTCAGGGTGGAAGAGCCGTGGAAGTCCGGAACCGATGGACGACACGGTGGAGCTAAACCGGAGAACGTGTTTTATGACGACGCTGCACCTGATTTGCAGACAGTGGGCCCAAGATGTAGGTTGGGGACTGTTGTGGTATAGACAGCGGGTCATGGGGCATCACATGAATGTTCGAAACGTGTAATCCAGCAATTAAAAAACAATTGTTTATTATAAAGATAATTTAAATCTACTAAAATAATTTCACAAGGCTTGCCTCCACGACTACGTCTGAATTGTATAAAGAATGGAGATGTATTACTGACGTGGATAGATCACAACCGTTTATCAAAAATGTCGATTACTCGATTCCCAACTCTTCTTGACTTTCAATGTTCATTCGATATTCCGAACTCTGATGCATTAGTTCGTGTGACTTCTGGGCATCATGTATTTATAAATTGTTATTTTGTTGTCCAACGAGCAGTATGATAAATTAGATATATCCAATGATAACCTGTAAGTTTACCTATTAGTAACTAATGTCATTAGTTTTTCTATCAACACCCTCATATGTCAATGGGGAATATAAAAATATTAATTATCTCAAATGAAAAAAAATCAAGATTTTAGATTAAAAATCGAGGTTTTACACTAAAAATTTTCTTATTATATTTCAAGATTATCGTTATTATCGAATATTAATTTTTTTTATTAATTTGGAGTAAATAGAAGATAACTTTCAACTATTTGATATTAAACGCTCACACTCTGACGTTCTTGTGCTTGAAACTGAGACCTTAAGGAATAATAACAATTTATTTATCATTGAGGTTGCTCATTTCAAATCGACTATTACTTTTAAAATTATCAGTCTAAATAGGAAAAATAAACCATCATAAATTATTTTCTCTTATTTAGATGACTTTTTTTGTATAACCACCAATATATAATTTATTGATCGACTAATTTAAATTCGGTATTGTAGAAGCAAAGACAATCATTCCAACCCAATTTACTTCATTTACAATCGTTAGGATTCAAACCCCTTATCTTACTTAAAAAATCTAATGTCGTATCCCACTAAACCAATTAATTATTGATTATCATTTAGATGAATAACGATCTTATATATATATATATATATATATATATATACCATGTTCTCTCAACTTAACTTTATTGGAATGCCGGCAATTAACCTTTTCTGAGAAAAAATAATATAAAAATAATAAATAATTACTTACAAATACATAAAATACGGTTTTATTATCTTTCAGCATGAGCCCCAAGTGTTTTTTAATGAAAAGATTCTTAATTATCTGTTCTTATTTTTCCCATCCAATGAGTTAGAAAACGAAAATAAATAAATAAATAATGCTTTTTACTGACAAAAAAATAAATTAATTAGAGATGGTTGTGAATTCCACAACTGTATTCTAGTAGTAATTATAATAATATTTGTCGTTATTAATAATTAAAATAAAGAAAAAAAGTTATGGGGTTAATGACTTAATTTTCATCGAGCTCATCAACAACATTTAAAAAAATTAAGATTAATTAATTAATATGGCTTCGTTTGTTCTCATCTTAAATTATTTTTTAATAGCAATTAATATAATTATTTACATTTAATTATTAATTTTAAACTAATATTATAAAAATTTATTAAATTAATTGATAACTAATATAATTATCATTTTAATATTTTTTCCAAATTTTATTATAATATTTTATATCTGAAATTAATTGCATTTTTAATGGGTCAGTGTTTGTGGTCCATCCGTGATTAGAATATAAAAGTAATTAGGTTTATTAAATAAAAACGCTTCCATTTTCCAATAAACATTTTATAATATTTTGGAAAAAAGTTGTTATTATTATTATTTTCTCTCTCATCTTCCTTTATCGAAGTGACCGAATAATAATTAAAAAGGTTATTTTAAATTAGATTATACATATATTAATAATTAAAATATGAATTTTAATTAATAAAAATAACCTTTGTAAAATCAATAAAAATTGTATGTTCCAAGCGGTGAATTTATGTTAAAAAGTGACGAATTTATAAAATTTTTGAAAATAATAAATTTATAAAATTTTAGAGGGCTTAAATAAATAATCAATAAAAATACAGAGAAAAAAAATTAAAATATAAGAGAATTTAAATTTTTCAAGGGTGATTATGCTTCCACCCTGTCCCTCGATCCATCTCTGGCTACAAGAATCAAGCGATTTTTGTAGTTAAAAAATAATTGTTATCTCTTAAGGTATTAGCTTCGGGCATGATATCTACAAAAAATATATTAATACTTATTATCAAATGATTGAGTGTTTTTCGAATATATACTATTTTCAAAGTCACTATAGACTAATAAAAAAGTAAAGATACTACCGAAAAAATTATTCGAATTTAACAAAATATTATAATAATAAAATTGATTTGAAGGTGTTCTTGTATTTATTTTCACTTTAAATTTAAATATGATTAAATTCAACTCAAAATTTTAATTTCATTAAAAGTAATTAATTTGAAAATTTTTAAATATGATTTTTTTTCATCTCTAATTAAATGATGCATGTTGAAGTTAATCCAATATTTAGGGGGAAATTGAATTAGAGAACATAGATAATATCTACAAACATATAATTTTTATTTATAAAAAAGTTTATTCTCGTTTTCCTCTTGGATTGTTCTGCACCCATAATGACAATATAAATAATTATGGTTATTAAATAATAAATTACTCTCATCTTCCATTATCGAAGAGATAGGTTGAGTTTAATTAAGTATTAATAAAAAATTATTTAACTAGATAACATATATACTATTTATATAAAATGCTATTATATTTTATTTAGAAAATTTTGAAATTTTCATCATTCCACTAGTTGTTTGGATTGTGGTCCATCCATGGTTACAATATAAAATTAATAGGATTTATTAAATTATAATTATTTCAATTTTTAGTTCGAACAATTTTATCTCAGTAGTTAACGGAATCGTTATTGTTCCTAGAGGTCACGGGTTCGAGTATCGGCGGCTGCAACAAGGTGATTAAACATTCATTATCAAATGATTGAGAGTATTTAAAATAAATATTACTTTTATATAATCACTTTAACTTAATAAAAAAATTACTTCAATTTTTAATAAACACTTTATAATATTTTTCAAAATAAAAGTGTTAATACTCTCTCCCTCTCCCGCCTCTCTTTATTGCAAAAGATGAGCTGAATTTAATTTAAATATTAATATAAAAGTTATATTTGAATCATAACTAAATTAATAAAATATGTAAATAATAATGATCAAGTATAAAATTACACCAATTATGTTAACGGTTAGACCAATTCTCCATCAAATGTTAACAATAAATAGTTTGATTAAGATCATTTAAGCAGTTAAATGGTCTATTTAACAAAACTAAAATATCGATGATAAAACTATAATGTGTCTATAGTTAAATGGTCATGGGTATAATTTACCCTTTTTAAGACGAGTCCCTTTATAAAAGGATAAATTACATCACTCAACTATCTTCTTACTATTATTTTGTTCATTGAAGTTTAAATATTTTTAATTTAATCACTTGACTTTTAAATTATTCTTGTTGTAACCATTCTATGATGACATAGATAATTCTATTAGTATTTTCCTTTAACATGACATACTTTATTAGTATTTAATTCTACATAGGATTTAAAATAAAATAAAATACCCTAATTTCAAATTTAAACCCTAATCCATAAACGTCAATCCTTAATCTTCCATCGATATACCTCAAACCTTAACCTTTACTCTCATCGGTGGAACTCTCACTTAACCTAAGCCATAAGTCGAATTCTTCAAACTCTTGCAATCCTCAACCCATACCACTCACAAAACCTAAGCTATTGCAAGAGCAAAGATGAGCTGTTATAGCAGCATGAAGCGTTGAGATGTGTGTGGGTTCAACAGGTGAAAGCACTCGAGCGTCGAGGGATATTGAGATTGAAGACAACATATCTCTATATTACATTTGCTCTAACATTTTTTAGAGGCAAGCTAGTCGACAATTGAGCATAAGGAAAAACTAGGCAAATGTCTTATTCGAGGTGTCAACAGTACCAACGACTGACAACAAAAAGTTCATAAATAGTGGGTTAAGGGGAGATGACGATGCATATGACAACAACCATCGACCTTGGTGTGACGGTTTTTTGATAGGTCTTTTGGTGGAAGGATGACTTAGCAAGGGGGAAAAATGGTTTGAGGGTGACAGTATCAAGGGTGAGAGTGTGAAGGAGTTGTGATTTATGGTTAGTTGGCGTTACGATTTGAGGTGAGACTGTTGATGAGCCACCGAGTGGGGTGGGGGGCTGTAATTTGAGGGCTGTGATACGATTTTAGGGTTTATGATTTGGGTTTAAGGTTTTAAGAATTATGATTTAATGTTATTTTATTTTTTGTTATAATTTTAGATGATAATAAAATTAATAAAATATGTCAAATTATAGAAAAATGTTAATAAAATAAATCAAAACGATTGAAATAAGTGTAACTCAAAAATTAAATGATCAAATTAAAAAAATTAAACTTCATTGATCAAATAGAAATGAAAAGATAATTGATAATGATTGATACATTTTACCATTATCAAAACCGTCAGTATTTATACTTAATTCTAACAATAACAGTATAAACACCGTAATCCTATAAATAGATTTAGCATCATTTCCTTAAATTTTATTTTTATGATATATCTTAAATTTATCTTTCAATTTCCAGTACGGACTACTAGATTTCAATAGTTAAAAAAATCTTATTATTTTCTGAGATTTTAAATTCAAATAGCACACATGTAAATGTAGTTAAACATTTTATATCAAATAATTAATAATGTTTGAGTAAATATTATATTATATTCACCTCGTATTTAAAAAAAGCATTTATACTTTTTTTTACTTTGTTTTGTACTGTGACCTTTTATTTTCACTGGTTTTACTTATTCGTTGTTTCCCTTTTCAAATTGTATTGGGAATATAATAATTTAAAATTAGGAAATATTTTTCCCCGAAATTTCAAGTTTTTTTCTACTTTATTATTTAAATAAAGAAATACGTTACTTTTAGGGAGCGTTTAATTCACGAAATATAAGATTATCAGTGGGAATAAAAGATTATAAGGGAATAAGATTACTGTGAATGTTGTATTTTGTGTTTGGTTAGTTTAGCAGGAATATAAGATTACCGTGTTTGGTTAAAGGAATAAAAGATTATTGGAATGTATATTTGATCAAATTGTCCTTATTATATATTTGTTTTTAACAAGTTGAAAAATATTTATATATTTTCTTTAAAAAAATTATATTCATAAAATTTATATAATTTTTTTACAAAATTAAAAATATAAAAAGGTTTAATGAAAGGGTAAAATTTTATTTTACCCCTGAACTTCATATAAAATTTTAATTATAGATTTTTTTTGTAAATCTAAAATAGTTTAAGGATAAATTTGTAATTTAATCTTCGTAGAATTTTTATTATTCAATGAGATATTTTTGAAAGAATTTTTTTAAGGGCATTTTAGTCCAAAACGCCGGTAATCCAACAATACCTAAAGAAAGGGAGGTAATGACATTCCCGGTAATATACCCCAAAAATCTACTATTGGTAATGTAATATTACCGGGAATGACATTCCCATCCAACCAAACGGGGGAATGTGGATTCTATTCCCATAAGAATCTTACATTCCCCCAACCAAATACACCATTAAGGCAATATTGTGGTGATAATACGTTATGTGATATTTCCTTTCCAATGAAACTTGCATAACTTTTGTTTTGTTTTATTTTGACCCAATATTTATTTATTTATTTTGGTCTTAGATAATATTATCGTTAATATTATCCAAAAAAAATATTATCGTTAAAGATTTTACTCGGAAAATTTATTAAACAAATAAAAATACATCATAAAAAATAATAAACGTGACGTTCTCTTAATTAGATATATTTATAAATAAAATTATTTAAATATCATTTGAATATATGGACGTTATTCCTATAAATTAACCCTACTTTAAACACCCCTTAAAATAGCATGGTGTTATTGCTTTAACGCACCCAATATTATTTTTTTATTTT
This sequence comes from Hibiscus syriacus, assembly GCF_006381635.1. NCBI lineage: Eukaryota > Viridiplantae > Streptophyta > Magnoliopsida > Malvales > Malvaceae > Hibiscus > Hibiscus syriacus. The sequence goes on from NW_024063446.1 coordinate 399,276, forward strand.
TCTAAATAATTTCTTCAAACTTTAGCAACCTTATTTTACTTGGCATTCACTCGATAAACAAATTAATTAATTAATAAGTATGTTTTTCAATATAATTATTTAATAATATATACCCACTATTCACTGTCTCTTAAAAAATTCAATTTTAAAAATTAAATAAAGAAACTACCCACTTTCAAATTTTTTTATTGGCTAGATTCCAACTAAGGGCAAATATCAATATGTTAATTAATAAAATAATTATTATTACAAATAAACATAATGTTATCAAATAATTTCCTTGTCGTTATTTTAATATTCTTAAATTCAGACAGATTTCAAAAGAAAGTTAGGAATGCTAAATTATCAAAAACTCAACAAATCTCTTATCATTTTCTGAAAATTAAAAGGGAAAAAAACAGAGATAGGTTATTTTTTTTCTTCAAATTTTCTTGTGAAATGTAATTTTTATCTTCCAAAATAATATTTTTTTAATCGTTTCCTGGTTTTGAACTTTGAAGGTGTACTGTTTTTAGTTTTGTTTTGTGGATTTTTTTTCCCTGGGAAAATTTAAACCTTGTTTTAGCTGGTTGAGCTTACAATCCAAATGAGATTTTGATAAAATTTTGAGGGGGAAAATATAATATTTCTAAAAATTAGAGCTTGAAGTTTTAACCATGGAGCCAAAAGAATTCGAAACAACTGCTGCTGGTGCTGCTACTGCCGGAGTTACAGTGGTAGGATCCGATGCTCCATCGGCTTACCATATAGCTCCGAGGGCCGAAAACTCGACCAAAAACCCGAACCCGGTTCCGGGATCCGCCCCGTCGCGGCAACAGGCGGCGCAACCAGGAGTGCCTCCGCCGGTCTTGGTGACGGGGATGCCGGAGAAGAAGAAGAGGGGAAGGCCTAGAAAATACGGGCCGGACGGTTCAATTACTAAAGCGCTCTCTCCTAAGCCTATATCGACAGCTGCGCCGCCGCCCTCGGTCATCGACTTCTCAGCCGGGAAGGGAGGGAAAGTGAAGTCTCCGACGTCGTTTTCGAAGCCTAGGAACGAGCTGGAGAACTTAGGTGAGAAACCCATTCGCTTTGTGTTGTTTTTAAAGTGCCTCTTTGGTGTGTGTGTAGGCGTAGAAGGGTCGAAGTGGGGTCGAGATATCCCTTCGATAAGTGTGATTGCGGTTGTTAGGTTATTTTGATATATGATCCACTATCTTATCGATATCGAGTGTTTGTTGCCACTTGGTAGGGGGAGATATATCGTACCATTTGTTCAAGTCTTTCCAAGTGATTTTGATCTTCCCGTCAGATGCAGGGAGAAGAAAGTTGATTTTTATATAGTTGACCCTTCGATTTTCTTGAAATATCCGTATCCCACATATATTTAGACATACATGTGAGAAAGTGGGATCACAAGCTCAGCTTGGATATTAGTTCTTGTTGTTGGTTTCTTGGAATAATTGTGTGATAATCAAGTCGAATAGACCAAGTGTCATGCGGTTTACATTAGCGAACGACACAACTTCTAGGTGTCGTAGTACACTATTTTCAAGAATATTGAACTTCATGAATTTTCCCGGATGATCATTGTTGTCTAGCTGGATAGTGGATTTGAGCTGCGTGGTGAACTTTTGATACTTTCTGCTCTCATTAGAATTTACGGACGAGTAGCTCGTGATTGTTTCTTGGAAAATTTCGTATACGTTCTGCTATTCGCTGTGTGGTAAGATCTCTAGCAATCCGGTTGCAGAATTTTTTTACAACTTTTTTCTCATTGTAGGTGAATGGGTTGCATGCTCTGTCGGGGCTAATTTTACGCCGCATATCATCACTGTTAATGCTGGCGAGGTATGCCGTAAAAGATAGCATCGAGCTTGCACGATGTTATATTCATTATGCATGCAAAAGATCTATATTTTCTTGCTGGAAAATATGGTTTGAGAATATCGCTGGTTCCATTCTGATGTCTGTTTGGTATTTTAGGACGTCACGATGAAGATTATATCATTCTCCCAACAAGGGCCTCGAGCTATATGTATTCTCTCTGCGAATGGGGTCATCTCGAGTGTCACTCTTCGGCAACCCGATTCTTCCGGGGGTACATTGACATATGAGGTAATGAGCTCTTTCCCTTTAATTCTAGACACCTTTGAACTATATCGATCCTAGCATGGATACTCATTTTGTGATTGTGACTTTACACTTGTTCATTTGTTTCGAAAGCTCAAGTCTCCCGTGATGTCAAATTTGTTTATGTTTTAATCTTAACACCACAAAGAACGAATGATGAACTCCTCGTGTTTCTGAAATTTCACTTAATCAACAATTGTTATCTTATCCTTCACCGGCAAACATCCGACCTCTTCTCAAATTTCTTGCAGGGTCGTTTTGAGATATTGTCCTTGTCCGGTTCATTCATGCCCAATGAAAGCGGGGCAACAAGAAGCAGATCCGGTGGGATGAGTGTTTCATTAGCAAGTCCGGATGGACGTGTCGTAGGTGGTGGAGTCGCTGGTCTCCTAGTAGCTGCTGGCCCTGTGCAGGTTCAGCTTCGGTTTTGCCAGTTCTCTTTTCCGTCTCTTCCAGATTTTCGTAACTTTGTCTTAACCGAACAATTACCACAACCCTGTTGAAGACGGCTTCTAAACTTTTTACTTTCTGTTGCTCCGAACCAGGTTGTGGTGGGAAGTTTTCTGGCCGGGAACCAGCACGAACAGAATCTGAAGAAACAGAAGCCACAGTCGATGACCATATCAGCTGCAACGACCATATCAGTGGCAACGCCAGTGTCTATTTTTCCCATTTCCAGTGCCGATCCCAAATTAAACATCTCCTCATCCTTCCGCACCGATACTTGGTCACCTACCGATTCAAAGAAAAAGCCCACCGACATAAATGCATCTGTGCATGGAGCCTAATCTAAACATTCCAAGGTTTGATATCGAAAGCACCGTCGAAGATCGTTCTCACCGTAGTTGTTGCCGTTGTTGTTGTTTTGTGTAAGCTTATCGACTTCTCACAATTACTGGAATGTTCATGTCCGGCTCGGGTTTTTACCCCGTTTACTTTCACCATTAGTTAGCCTTTTGAGTGTAGAAAATGTTGATTGTAATGTTTAGTGAGAGAATCGGCCTATGGATTGTGATTTAGAAAAAACCAGTGTATTCTGAACATCTCAAATTTATCTAATTCACGTAGCTTCAGCTTATTAGTTCAGATGAATGTCTAAAAGTCCGAATCGAATCGGCCTATTTATCCGACCGGTGGCCCTACATGATCAAAACGGCATCGAAGACACCAACAGCAACTGAAAATACATCGAGGACGGCAGCATTCTCGACCCTGGCGGGGGCATTTGATTTTGCAAGGAAGCCACAACGGGGAACTTTTTGTATTCATATTAATGTCTAAATTTGGAAGTTTTTTTCAACTTGATCCCTAGACATGGATTTTATTAAATACTAGAATGTGTGATGAAATCTAAATTCAAGGATCGATTTGGGAAACTTTTCCACATTAATATGGTTCAAAGGGACCCATTTGAGAAAATTTATCAAATTTGAGATTAAATTAAAAAAAATTAAGTTCAAGGATTAAATGTTACTTCATCAAAAATAAATGTACAACTTTGGCTTTACACGTGCGAATATGAAGACTCCCACACGTAGCAGAATCTATTTGTTACAAATTAGGCGGTCTCATCATCCCATAAAATGCCTCCAAACTTTCATTCCCAGCAAAATCAAAGCAATTAGGGTTTCGATCGTCCCAAATTTACTTTAATCTCCTCTCTATATCCAAGGTTCTCTCATTCGTTATCCATTTTCAGGTTTCGATTTTGATTTAAATTTAGTGGATGTGTTTCGATGACCACGTTCTAACCGTTCATTGATTACTTCTTATTTTTTGCGATTGTTCGTTACAGAATTGTTCCTTTTTGAAGTCATTTATTATATTTGATTTTTATTTTTCTGATATGATCCTCCAACATTTAGGTTTTAGGGTATAGATTGATTTTTGCTTCTGAATTGTGATACGGTCGCGGTGGATTTGTTTGGGTATTTTCCTTAAATAAATGTGAAATTCAATAATTTGGACTGAATTGATTGTGTTGCTCTATTTGATACTCGTTCGCTTGATTTATGCTATGTTATATGAGTGATTTGGAATCTTGTGTTCTTTCTTTGAAATTCATATTTATTTTTCCTTTTTCAGAGTTTAGAGGGTTCCAGAAAATGCAAGGAGGCAGAGGTGGAAGAGATCCTTTCTTTAGTTTTGGTGGTGATCCCTTTGGGGGCTTTGGTGGTCCAAGAAGTTTACTCTCCGGCTTCTTTGGTGGAAGGGACCCTTTCGATGACCCTTTTTTCACTCGCCCTTTCGGAGGCATGTTGGAGTCGAGCTTATTTGGCCCCGACCAAAGTCCTTTTATGGATATGCATCCAACTGGGTTTATTGAGCATCAGGCTCCCGAGCCGAAGAGACCAAGGGGTCCAATTATTGAAGAACTAAACTCTGATGATGAAAAGGAGGAACCAGATAGCGGAATGAAAGGAAATCCAAGGAAGCATGGTCGGTCAGAAGCCAAACCTTATGTTGAGGTTCCAGATGATGAAGCCGAACAATCTGTAAGAAGGAACCGGCCTTTGCAGTCCATGAATGCTTACAATAGTTCATATCATAGACAACAGCAACAGCCTCAAACTCATAGCTTCACATTTCAGAGCTCCACTGTCACTTATGGTGGTGCTAATGGAGCTTACTATACTTCATCCAAAACGAGGAAAACTGGAAGTGACGGAGTAAGTTCTTCTGAAGTTTAAAGAATGTTCATTTGTAAACCCTTTTCTTATACGTCTTACATTTTTCTCTTCCGCAACAGATTTCCTTTGAAGAAAGCAAAGAAGCTGACATAGCCTCAGGTCAAGCAAGCCACCGGGTTTCTAGGGGACTTCACGACAAGGTATCTTGCAACATCTTTTTGTTTCTCTGAACAAATTTAAATTTATAGTCTTTTGTACCTTGGATTATGATGAGAACATTTTTGTAGGGTCATTCTGTCATGAGAAAGCTGAATTCAGATGGTAGGGTGGATACAATGCAAACCTTGCATAATTTGAATGAAGGCAAGTTAGTGTTACATACAACAGAGTGCTGTTGTATATTTGTTGATAGAAGTAGATTAACTGGTTTCTGAATTGGTGAATTTTCCAGATGAACTTACTGGTTTTGAAGAAACTTGGAATGGAAAAGCCCAAAAGCATTTGCCTGGTTGGTCTGAGAGTTTTATTGGTCATGATACCATAGGTAATATGTCTTACTACAATGCTTTTCCCTTGTAATTTTGCATCACGGAATAAGGGAAAAAAGGCAAGACTGGTTCCCCCGTTTCTTCATTCAGTTTTTTTTATTATCTCAGTTTTTCACTTTACAAATATATAGTTGGTGTAACGGCCTGAATAATGTTGTGGCAATGCTTTTTTTCCCATCCTATAACCTCGAATCATATATTTTGCTGCAACTATTGTCTCAGGGGCTAACAGCAGTGGACAGAACAGGCAGCAGGTCAGAGAGGATGGGCACTTCCCTCTACTGAGCATTCTCAGTCGAAAGGGAGGGTGATGCCGGATGCAAGAGACGGGGGAGGGCCCTCACGCAGCCAGCACTGTGCAAGGATGAAAGGATCAACTGATTTTGAAGATGAGAGTTACCGCACTCAAGGGAAGCGAAGGGCCTAAGTCAGAACACACCGACTAGATCCTGTGTTAGAGGGCATTGCCTTTTCTCACATATGTAGTTTTGTATGCTTGCCTGTTGCCATCTTTTAGAGCTTATGTTTTCCTTTAGTTTTAAGCTCATTGGTCACGTATTATATGATGTGTCTGTGGCTGAAGGGGGTAGCTAATGCAGAGAGCTTTAGACAATTACTACAAAAACATGTTACGGTATAATCTCGATTCTCCGGATTAAACATTGCAATTTGACATAGCTAATGCTTTGCTTCACTTTCTACTGAATTTTATTGTTGTGGCAATGTTATTTTGGTATTGGCTTCACTTTCGACTACACTTTGTGTTTGATTCTCACATTAAAGTGTGAATATTTGAATTAATATAATTTTAGATATGAATATTTGAATTTATTGACTTGTTTTGAATTAAGATTAAATTAATGTAATATATTGCCTTAATATTGTTTAAGTAGATTTTGAGTTTGAGTCTTTGTGTATATAAAAAAATTTCACTGGAAGATCTACTCACTAAAATTAGTTGTGCAATACGGGTCGATTTGAATTAATCATTGTAAAGCTTTGATTTTTTTATTAAGTTAAGGTGATTATAAAGTAATATTTGTTCTAAATACTCTCAATCATTTGATAATGAACGTTCAATCATTTTGTTGCAATTATTACTGCAACAAATAAAAAAATAATAGAATATGGAAATTTGATTTTTTTTTTAAAAAAAAAACAACGTTTTTAACCTACCTAATAATTGTGCGACTTTGGATGTATGTATTTTACCCAAATGCTCTACTTGCATGCTTCATATGTTCTTCAGATGCTGCATTATTTACAAAGTGAGTTGAACAAAATTTGATCTCTGAGATTCAACAATAAAGGAACATTGAAGTAATGAAACAGGTACAACATTGTCAAAGGAAAACTAGGGTTGTTTGCAACAATGTTTGTATATGGACAAACATCGAAAAGAAACTGCTAATGTATGCTCTATTTACACCAGTTGTCCGAATTTCAAGCATTACTAGAAGAAATGTACAATGAACCCACACAAAGGGGGAAGCAAAGAGGCAATAAATAACTCCCAAATCAACTAAAGAAGGATATGAGTGGCTGCACTGTGTCGATTCATCAACATAGCGGAATGCGTCAAAACGAGTTTTCTTGATGAGTTCCGGCATTGTTGAGTAGCTGATAATCTAGGCCCTGAAATTCTGAACTTTCTGGAGCCGGAGATGATTGGCTTTCTTCGGAATTACTTTCAAGGTTGCCCCCGTTGTCTTTCGGTCCATCATCATCATCCTTCTTATCATTTTCTTTGCTGTGGCTCCCAGCAGTGCTGTCTTTTGGGATACTTTGGACCAACTCCGGGTGAGCTTCTAATCCAACGCGTCTTAGGTGCAGCTGCCATGATTCAGACACCAGATGAAATAACAGTGTTCTCGATATAACAACCGCCCAATCATGTATGAGTTAAGCCTTTCATATATAATCAACTTCATACACCTGAAGGTGCAGGTTTACTTCATCCGGGCGGGAAAGAAAGGGGAAATCACCTCCTGTTTTCAGATAAGCTCGCCTTGCTTCCGGGTACCTCTCACCTAGCTGATCTTTGAGTTCTCGAGGAATAGATGAGTAGTCGTTCGTCTGGGCCATGTCAAGGAAATTTGGCACTTTAAACAACAAAATAACTAAAGATGTCTAAACATAGGAAAAACGAACAAAAACTTTTTTAGTCATAAATAACAGAATCGACAACCTACAAAGATAAACCATCTTCTCTATGTTTTCTTGTGCAACGCCTGTACAAAGCAATTTTCAGACAACTTACATCCATTTTAGTAATTTACGAATCTGAAAGTAGAAGCGGTTTAACTGAAGCATCGTCAACCGTCAAAGTCAACCTGAAATGATTCACATATGACCTAAGATAAAGAAAGCAAACTCTTTCTTACAGCAGATTGTTTTGCATTTGAAAGAGCAAGATATAGAGTGCTTCATACAGAATGATAATAACTAAAATCCAATAAAGAAAAATGGTGTGGGTGTTTCATGAAATTTACCTTTGAAACAACAAAGTCCACAGAATCAGCAATTAAAGGTTCATGTGGGCCATCAAGGATTCCTGTTAAGACGTATCGTTTCAACAAAAAAGAGGGTGCCCAACCAACACTGCATGTGGGAAGTTCATTTTAAGAACACTTTCTTACTTAACACACAATATGTACTATTAACAAAGATCATGCAAGGATTAAAACCAAGAAAAAATTGCAGGAACTACATAAAATGGTAGGGTTTAAAGGTTTTGATTAAATTTAATATCCCAGAAACTATACATGGCAATATATGCGAAAGCAGAGCGAATATACTTTTTCATCCAAGAAATGCAAGCATACAAGCAAATAGATAACTTACAGGAAATCGACTCATTGCAAGTAAATTTTGATCAACACGATTCCACCCAAAAACTTCATGCATGTGGTTATTTGATTTCAAAATTTGGGTGAATTTACAGCCCACTACAACGGAAATCTTAAGTAAATGAGTTTCTAATATGGATAATCTAAGAAAAGAAGCAAGTTTATAATAGCCTAGAGTTTATAACAAGAAATGTAAAACATACATGGGTGCCCAAGGCATTGCTGCTGCAAAAGTGAGTGTCTCCAAAAATGTATTCGATAGAATTAAGGATTTAACACGTCTAGGACGATGTTGAGCAAAAAGTTGTGCTAGGAAGCCTCCGAGGGATGTACCATACAGATGTATCTGTCAAAGACATGACACTCGATCCATTAAGCAAGTCTTACAATTCCAGATAAACTACGGCTACCATAACCACAAAAGTTGAGCCAGCAAATTAGAATAAGATCTCTCCATTGTAGACCCATGTAGTCTACTTAATATTACAGAGATACAATAAATGTTGTTTCACTTTAAGCAGGCAACCTATTCTTTGTTCCAGAAACATATAATAGGAATAATAAATATGAAATATACACTGAAAGGGCAAATAAGAGAAGAAATGAAGCATAGGCCACAAAAAAATTAAGTTCTCACATGATGAACATCGATGGCATCCAAGAACTTTTCAAAACTCTGAATCCACTCTTGATGATTCCAAACACAGAGAATATCAACGGAAATCACCCGATACCCCTGAACATATGTGAAATTTAAATTATTAGGTTTTATGAGAAGTGAACATTCTTCACAACAGTATAATAGTAAATACCATTTGGTAATAAGCCACAAAAGAAAAATGAAATTCCGCCGACCAATAAATGAAATGAGGAAGTTTCAGGCTGCCTCTGTCTAAAGGAAATCAGGATGTCTACTTATTAAAATGATAAGATTCATAACTCGCTATGAGATACCTCTGAAAACAAATAGAAATATCCACTATATCAAGCAATAAAAGAACAAAAGATATAGCCTGTGGAAGTTTCCTTCCATTTTCTTGTAGTTTTGGAGAGATGAAACAGCCTCTTTTTGCTCCCAGAGGACTTCTTCCAAGAACTAAAACAAAAGGAAAAAAAGGACATGATCTGTTTGTAGTAGACATCTGTTGTCCCCGCAGTTCCAGGAAGACATATGAGTGGAGGGACCACTTTGGGACCAAAATCATAATATCGCCACTGTTTGGTGCCAATCTGTGGGAGAAATAAGGAACCCCGAAAATGAGATTCATCACAATTGATAAAAAGTAATAGCAGAGAGACTCTCACTGTGTCTATCTTCAAGACACATGCTAAGCAATGTGATAACCAACAAGGTTTGATCAACTATCCAGGAGTTGCAGTGATAATGGATAATAAAACTTATCAGAAATCAGAATGTAGCTTCAAGAAGAACAGTATTTTACGACTAACAATTCAGGCAACAACTGAACTTTTCCAATTGAAGAGACATTTAAGCTCATATGGATGGCTAATTTATTTAAAAAGGGAATCAACAGATGAAACAAATTCACACCCGGCATAATTTTGAATGGGAGTGTTAAAGCGAAACAAAAACTAAAGATTTTACCGGCGAACACTAAATGAAACAAAAACTAAACTTTATGTATGGTTTTAAAAAAATGAAAGTTTGAACATTAAAACGGACAAAAACTGATAGTTTAAGTATTAAACTTGTAGTTTACTCTTATTTTTTAAAAACTTTATCAAATTAATCATTATTTTTATTTTTAAATTAATTAAAATTTTAAATTATATTTTAATAAATTATTAATTAGAATATTTTTTTTTATAAATATATATAATGTAATATCTATTTAAAAACTCTTAACCATTTTATAAAAAAAACTTATATCTCTATATACGTAATACTCAAATATCAATTCTCAAAGAATAATAAGAATCTCTTAACCAAGTTATGCGTATTTATTTTGTTTTGCTGAATATCCACAAGGGCAGTCGTCCCTGAAAATTCGAAATTATCATATATTTTTATTGAAAATCTGTATTCGCCTATAAAATTTTATAATTCAAATTCATCATCTAAATTAAAATTTACCTCTTAACATAAAATTATTCGTCCCTATCGTAATGTAGAATATTTGGTTTGGTTTGAAAACTTTACAGTCCTCATGTTAGTTCGGAACCCATTTTAGGTATTCCTTCAATTATGTTTGACCGGCCTATCATCTGTATTCTTATTTTTTTACATCAAAACAAAATTCATTAAATTAAACAACAGAAACAAGTATTTAATCGAAAAAGAAAATTACATATACAAACAGTACAAATCTCTGGAAGAACACATCCTGTTCTAATTTACCATCAATGTTTAAAATATCTCAAATTCGTAGTTTATCAATTACATTACACGAATACTCTAAAACTAATACCCCCTCAACCTATCCCAATGGATATCGCTTCAATACAGTGCTACAGAGATAAAGACTAGGAAGAAGAGGGTAAGTCCAGTCAATGATATCCTGTCAGCACCAGCATCATTTTGATTTACAGGTCCTCGTCCTACCAAAATAAAAACACCACATTAACAAAAGTATTTATCATATATTAATGGGATTGATTCAAGTGACAAGCAGTTTGATATCGTTTAAGTAAGATTTATGATCGAATTCTTGTATATACAAAAAATTCCTATTAAAAAACTCACCTACCAAAATTATATACGCGTCAATACAGATTAGTTAAAAATCAAATGTATAATACGAATTAATCTAAATTAATCAAGACAAAATCATAAAATCGGTAAAAGAAAGTCGATCCGTAAACCCCACCAGTTCCTCTTTTTGACATTGATGAAAGCTTTCAATTATGTGGCCCCCAACCAATACAAAAACCATTTTTAGTCGGTCCACCGTTCACATGTTTTCTCCTCCTAATAATAGTAAAAGTTGAAAAAATACGATATTTAATAAACCCAACAATTCTCCTGAATTTGAATATTAAAACTATTACACATTTAATTACTAATCTGTGAACATGCAAATTCATTTTAATAATCTATTGTCCATAAAATTATGATTATGGCTATAGTTGGATCAGATTTTAGTTGATCTGAATCCAATTGGAATATTATAAAAACAATTTTTTTATTCAAAACATTACTCAATTTTTTTTAGATAAAAGAACACCCAATTTGCTATAAATATATAAAAACAATTATTATAAAATAAAAATCTAATTAAAAATTATATAAACAAATATTATTATAACCATCCATAAATATATATTCCATAAGATAATTATAATATTATCTCAAGTGAAAATTTCAGCTTAAACTTAATTTTACTCTTTAAAAGATCGATCTAAATCTAATTTTCTTTTAATAAAAAATTAACCCTAAAAAATCAAATTGATCGAAACTCATACAATCCAAGTCATATACTATTCCTATGCATACACACAAGAAAGAAACTAACATTTGTGTAAATATTTTTTGTTTCATGAATTATATTTGGTTTAGAAAGATATTAGCTATGTTTTCAAAAAAAAATCCCAAAACTCAATAATTTACATAAAAAATTATCAAATAATTTAAAATAAACAATTGAAACTAAAATTTTATTGTTTTATTCTTTAGTAAAAAAAATTAAAATATTAACGTATAAAATTTTAATATTAATCATCTATTTAAAATTATTCAATAATTATATTTTCTCCTAAAATTAATGAATTGTGATTCTATCATTTTTTTAAAAAAAAAAGGTAAAGCATACAAATGGTCCCAACTATAGGGTATTGTTTTATTAATTTCATCGACTATTAAAAGTTATAAAATAATTATCCGATTATAAAGTGTTGTTTTGCTAAGTCATTCAATTATTAAAAATTATAAAATGATCACCCAACTTTTTATTATGTCCCAAAATCATCATTTTCCTTTAAAAACTGACAACTTTCTGAACTGATCGTTAACCTGATGACTGTGATATGATAAAATATGATCTCATATCTTAAATGATTATCATATTTCAGTCATCATATTAAAGTCCAACTTAGAAAATCGTCAATTTTTTAATGGAAAAGAACAGACTTTAAAATATATAATCGAGTGATAATTTTGTAACTTTTAATAGTCTAGTGACTTAAGAATGTAACATTATATAATTGAAGGACTATTTTATAACTTTTAATAATAAAAAAAATTAATAAAACAATATACTACAATCATGTATCATTTGTGTACTTTAGCCTAAGAAATAACTAAAAATTTAGTAATCTCCTTTTTTTTTATTAAATAACTAATAATTTAGCAATTTCAAATATTCAAAAATTGCAAATTCGATCTGCTGTTTACCTGGTGGAGACGGAGCAGAGGTTGGAGAAGTGGCTGTGGAAGAGAAAACAAAAAATCAAGAGAGAATTAATTACCCCATTAGTCGAAGTTCCCTTTTAGCGTAAATTTCAACGATGAACGGATTGAATCGAGACTAAACAAAGAGGATCATTAACCAAATCTTCATCCAAAAAATGAAAGTATAAAATCGACGGCGAACTTACCGTTGCAGTTGCTTAGATCAGTACGGACGCCGCATTCGCGAGAGACCCTGAGAGCTTCCGAGACGTTGACGTGAAAAGAAGGGAGAATATTAGGGTCCTTGTAGAGGTTGCAGAGGCACGGAAGCTCCGTTTTAACCGCTTCTTTGATAGGGTTACAGCAGTCGTCTCCGGGTTTGACGGTGGCGTTGTTGATGTAAGCAGCACAACCCACCAGCTTCTGCGCGCAAGTTGCTTGCGCGTCCGTAACAGTTGCCGTCGACACCGCCACCAGAAGAACCGCCATGATCAGGAACTTAGCCATCTGGGGAATTCAGTTCCACTTTTTTTTTTTTACACCTTTTTCCCTGGCTGGTACGTTTTAGATTAAATAAATGCAAAACCTTTGCCCGTCTATTTCTTTAATCTGTGGTAGTGATGTCCAGGCTGGTCCGAAATTCGGTCCAAACAAGTTTAAAATACTTTTGTTCAAGTTGACTTTGACTTGAGAAAAATTTTGTTTGAAGGCCGGTCTACATAGTTCGACTCGGTTCAATAGCGTAGTCTGTGAAACCTTTGATCACGCCTTTAATTATATTAAAATAAAGGTTAAAGTATGCCATTAGTCATTACACTTTAGTTACGAATCAATTGTAGTCTTAAACTTTAAAATAATTTAAGTTTCATAATGAAATTTTGTTTGCGTTTCAATAAGAACGTTATAATATTAATTTGTTAATGGTGTGAAAATACATCATTTCATATCCTATTTCTACAAAAAAACAAAATAACAGTAATTCTTTTAATTATTACTATCAGACAATAGTTACCCATCACATATCATCATTCACTATAATATATGTAACAAAATACATATCATTCTATAGTTGAGAACTTGATATCGATTAGTATGCGCTTGAGCACACTCAATTCAGACTTTCAACTCCTCTATCAAGACAGAACTCGTAGGGCATTGATATTTCTTTTCTTATAACACACGAGAGAAACATTAGGAAAAGACCTCCACACGTGTTACCCCTCGATCGACGATAGTTTAAGGTTTAACGAGTATCGAGGTTACAACAGTCTCTTTCCACTTCCTTTTTCACTAAAATAAAAAAGTTGTAACTTGAACGAAGACCTCCACACGTGTTACCCCTTTATCGAGGATGGTTTAGGGTTTAACAGGTATCGAGGTTACAATAATCTCTTTTCACTTCATTTATCATTGAAGTGACAAAGAATTGTAACTTGAGCGCACCCAACCCAAACCTTCAACTCCTCCATCGAGATAGCACTCATAAGGCATTGGTGTTTCTTTTCTTAAAGCACACGAGGGAAACACCACGAAAAGACCTTCACACTTGTTACCCCTTGATCGAGGAAGGTTTAGGGTTTTACGAGTGTCGAGGTTACAATAGTCTCTTCTCACTTCTTCTTTTCACTGAAATAACAAAGAAGTTGTAACTTGAGTGCACTTAACCTAGACCTTCAAGTCCTCCATAAAGACAACACTTGTAGGGCATCGATGTTTCTTTTCTTAAAACACACAAGGAAAAGACCTGAAAAAGACCTCCATATGTGTTACCCTTTTAAATGAGGATGGTTTAGGGTTTAACGGATATCGAGGTTACAACAATCTCTTTTCACTTTCTTTTTTCATAAAAATAACAAAGAAGTTGTAAGCCCGGACCTTCAACTCCTCTATCGAGACAACACTCGTAGTGCATTGGTATTTTTTTTTCTTAAAACACACAAGGAAAAGACTAAGAAAAGACATCCACACGTGTTATTCCTTGACCGAGGATAGTTTAAGGTTTAATAGGTATTGAGGTTACAACAACCTCTTTTCACTTCTCTTTCTCACTAAAATAACAAAGAAATTATAACTTGAATGCACCAACTCGAACCTTCAACTCCTCCATCGAGACAACACTCGTAAGACATTAGTGTTTCTTTTCTTAAAACACACGAACTAAAACACCAGGTAAATACTTCTATACGTGTTACCCTTGACTAGGATGGTTTAGGTTTTATCGGGTATCGAGGTTACAATGGTTTTTTTCACTTCTTTTTTTAAACTAAAATAACAAAGAAATTGTAACTTGAGCGCACTCAACCCGAACCTTGAACTTTTCCATCGAACATCACTCGTAGGGCATTAGTGTTTCTTTTTTTAAAAAGCATGAGGAAAACACCAAGAAAAAACCTCCACATGCGTTACCCTTTGCCTGAGGATGATTTAGGGTTTAACAAGCATCGAGATTACATCAGTCTCTTCTCACTTCGTTTTTTCATTAAAATAACAAAGAAATTGTAACTCGAACGCACCCGACCCGAACCTTCAACTCCTCATTCGATATAACACTCGTAGGAAATTGGTGTTTCTTTTCTTAAAACACACGAGAAAAGTACCAGGAAAAGACCTCTACACGTATTACCCTTGATCGAGGATGATTTAAGGTTTAACATGTATCGAGGATACATCAATCTATTTTCACTTATAAATCTAAAACCAAACATATACAAATAAGAATACTAAAATTAGAAAGGTAATACATATCATACACACATACATATTATAATAACTGTTTCAATTAAATTAAAATTCAATCTAAAAATAATAATATAATACTCTATATGTAATCCACACATTTCAATAAACAAAATAAAAAAGGAACTTACCAATCAATAGACGTGTGGAGGCTGTCGAAGTTTAAGCATCGGCACAGTTGTTTTTTATTTTTATTTTTAGAATACCATAAATATTCATGTGGTCTTTATATTATATAGTTATTAGTAATTTAAAAATTCATATTTCTATTAATTTTTACGCATAGAAACTCTGATAGGCTGAGAGGAGTCCACTGGGGAACGCTGCCCCACCTTCCTGGTTTGTGCGGGTATATTGTTTCGAACATACGTGGCACCTTAGCGGCCGTCGGTTTCAAATCTCACTATCAACTCATTTTCATCATGGGAAAACTACAAATCTCACTACTCAATTTTACCTATATTTATGTTATGATTATTAAACTTTAAAATTATCAATTTAATCACTGAAATTTTGAATGGTTCTATTTATTATCATTTGGGTGCTAAATTAGCAATTAAGTCATAATATTGTCAAATATTTAGTAATTAAGTGGAAAAATAAAGCAATTTAAATATTTAATAATTAAATCGAAAACGTTTAAGGTGCAGTTACAAAAATGTAACTCTAATTAAAGTTGAGTGATAAAATTTATAGTTTACTATTAAATTATCATAGATACGGACATCAGTGATAAATAGAACATCGTAAGTTATCGTTATCCCTAGCCTAACCCATAGGACGAGAGAAACAGAGAGGAACGGAGAGCTCAAAATTTCATTAGACCAAGAAAATGGCGGCAGAAACGGGGCTTAGAGTTTCGGGTTCGAGTTCAATAGTTTGTAGTCTAAATGGGTCTCAAAGGAGGCCAACCCCTTTATATTCTTCAGCTCGTCTTCTCGGTTTTCGTCCTCGAGCGTCTGCTTCAGTCTCCTCTTCACTGTCTCAGTTCTTGGGAAGCGTGCGAATTGGCTCAGGACTTCCCATTTCGCATCACCAAAAGGGGAAGCAAAGGAGATTCTCTGTCTTTGCTATGGCAGCTGATGGTAATCGTTTTCCATTTCCGCCTTTCTTGCTTTGGATTACTGTTTAAGTTATTTGGTTGATTTTTTAATTTTATTTTCTGGAGTAATTCGGTGTACTGCTTATTTGGATTGCCGTGTTTTAAATTTTTGAAGCCTGGGTTTTTGTTCACCTCGGCTTTAATTTAGTTGTTTCATCGCTTGGCAATGTAGAATTTGGTATACTTGCTTGTCTAAGCTAAGGAAATTATTTGAGTAAATATATCTATTTAGTCATTGAACTGACCACCCAACAGAAAATTTACAAACTTTGGGACTAAATTAATAAAGTTTGTAAATTAGAGTTTAATTTGGTCGAATTATCTAGAATAGGACTAAATTGATCGGCTGTGTAAATATGGTTGGTTAATATTTTCATTATCTCAATGAAAAATGAGACAGGTCATCATTTCCGTCAGCGATCGAAGTTGATCTAACGACTAGTGGCTTGATTGACACTAAAATCAATCATTGGTGACCTAATTGGCAAAAGTTTTTGTTAGTTTAGTCACTACATAGGTGGTATGCTCGGTGAAAACACCAATCCGACGTCTGATAATTTTTCATCCTATATGCATCTTTGAATACTATTGTTTTCTATGTATTGGACTCCATGTACTGTGACAAATTTCTTGCTATTTTCTGTGTTTTTAAGATGGATATATTTTTCATTGGTTCACAGAATCGAAGCGTGAGGTACCGTTGAAAGATTATCGCAATATCGGAATTATGGCTCACATAGATGCAGGAAAGACGACGACGACTGAACGTGTTCTTTACTACACGGGGAGGAACTATAAAATCGGTGAGGTACACGAGGGTACAGCTACAATGGACTGGATGGAACAAGAGCAGGAAAGAGGTATTACCATTACATCGGCTGCGACTACGACGTTTTGGAAAAACCACCGGATTAATATTATCGATACCCCTGGCCATGTCGACTTTATGCTCGAGGTGGAGCGAGCTCTCAGAGTTTTAGATGGAGCTATATGCTTGTTCGATAGTGTTGCTGGCGTTGAACCACAATCTGAAACTGTCTGGAGGCAGGCTGATAAGTATGGGGTACCCAGAATTTGCTTTGTCAATAAGATGGATCGACTAGGAGCAAACTTTTTCCGGACACGAGACATGATAGTTACAAATTTGGGTGCTAAACCGCTCGTGATTCAACTACCAGTTGGTGCAGAAGACAATTTTCGAGGTGTAATTGATCTTGTAAAGATGAAAGCTATACTTTGGTCCGGGGAAGAATTGGGTGCAAAGTTTTAGTATGCCGATATTCCGGCTGATCTTCAGGAGTTAGCTGAAGAGTACCGGGCGCAAATGATAGAAACGATTGTTGAATTAGATGATCAAGCTATGGAGAGTTATCTTGAAGGAGTTGAGCCTGATGAGGAAACCATTAAGAAATTAATTAGGAAAGGAACGATCGGAATCAGTTTTGTGCCTGTATTGTGCGGTTCAGCTTTTAAAAATAAGGGTGTTCAGCCGTTACTTGATGCCGTTATGGATTACTTGCCATCGCCTGTTGAGTTGCCGCAGATGAAAGGGACTGATCCTGAGAACCCTGAAGTGACGATCGAAAGGAAAGCAAGCGATGATGAACCATTTTCGGGACTAGCTTTCAAAATCATGACCGATCCATTTGTAGGATCCCTTACCTTTGTCAGGGTGTATTCGGGAAAGCTTAGCGCAGGATCTTATGTTCTGAACGCAAACAAAGGAAAGAAAGAGAGAATCGGTAGATTGTTGGAAATGCACGCCAACAGTAGAGAGGATGTTAAGGTTCCTTTGGCTGGTGATATTGTTGCTCTTGCCGGTCTAAAAGATACCATTACGGGTGAAACACTCAGCGACCCTGACCATCCCGTTGTCCTCGAGCGGATGGACTTCCCCGATCCTGTAATTAAGGTTGCTATTGAACCCAAGACAAAAGCTGATGTCGATAAAATGGCTAATGGTTTGATCAAGCTTGCTCAAGAAGACCCTTCTTTCCACTTCTCACGAGACGAAGAGATCAACCAGACTGTAATCGAAGGAATGGGAGAATTGCATCTCGAGATCATCGTTGATCGTCTGAAGAGAGGATTCAAGGTTTGTAGCAACATCTAATTCTAGAAAACTGTGTTTGTGTGCATTTAATAGCTTTACTGATGCATAAACATCAAATACTTCTCATTATTTTGATTGCTTGGTGCATGTAGGTAGAAGCTAATGTCGGCGCACCGCAAGTTAATTACCGTGAAAGCATTTCCAAAAGTTTCAGAAGTCAAGTACGTGCACAAGAAACAGTCAGGTGGTCAAGGTCAGTTTGCTGATATCACTGTTCGTTTCGAGCCGATGGAGGCAGGTAATGGATACGAGTTCAAGAGTGAAATCAAAGGTGGAGCGGTGCCAAAAGAATATATTCCCGGAGTGATGAAAGGGCTGGAGGAGTGCACGTGTAACGGTGTCCTCGCAGGCTTTCCTGTTGTCGATGTACGTGCTGTGCTAGTAGACGGTTCTTACCACGATGTTGATTCAAGTGTCTTGGCATTTCAACTGGCTGCCAGGGGGGCCTTCCGAGAGGGGGTTAGAAAGGCTGGCCCTAGGATGCTCGAACCTATAATGAAAGTCGAGGTTGTTACGCCCGAAGAACACTTGGGTGATGTGATCGGTGATCTCAACTCTAGGAGAGGCCAGATTAACAGCTTTGGTGATAAGCCTGGTGGACTCAAGGTAATATCAGATAACTTCGCCTTTGTTTTACTTTGAGTCGAAAAAGTCGATCGAATACTTCCACAGAACTAGTCGAAGTCTCCGATATTTCGTCGGACCATTCCTAGTAAGCACCCATTACACTAATTTATCACTAAACCATGAGCAAGTATGCAGTGTTGTGTTCTCTTATGTTTTTACCGAACAATATTTTTCCACCAGCATCATTTTCCGATTCGAGATGGAGAAATATGTTTTTCCTCGTAATCGTATCGTGTTGATGCATTCGGCACCGGATTTTCTGCAGGTGGTGGATGCCCTTGTTCCGCTCGCCGAAATGTTCCAATATGTCAGCACTCTCCGAGGAATGACAAAAGGCCGTGCATCCTACACAATGCAATTGGCCAAGTTTGATGTCGTCCCTCAACATATCCAGAACGAGCTTGCTTTCAAAACAGCAAGAAGTTGCTGCTTGATTTTGTTATTTATTTTCTTGGCATCCAAACACCATTTTTTGTTCATAATATGATGTCCAACATTACTTCTTTTTCCCCTTTAAATTCTAAATTTCATGTATCAGTTTTGGACTATATGTAACAAAACTCTGATGTAGAAAATGCAAGATAAATCAGACTTTGCAAAGGAAAATTATAATTTATATCTTAGTATCTTACCCTTGAACTTTTAAAAATCATTTTAATTTTAATTTTTTTTAAATTTATATTTATTTTGACCTGACGGTTAAATTTACTGTCAGATTGAAGGATTGATTAATATAATATTAATATTTTTAAGATTCAATTAAAACATATAATTTAAAATGTATGGACCAATTTAAACACTGACTGGCTGTTTAGGGACGGTTATATGAAATTAACCCGTGAAATCTTTCTTATGCCCGGTTAGATAATTCCAGAATTAATTAATCACCTAACCAAACACCCCTTAAATCCAGGTAGACTACTCGAAAAGCCAAGTTGAAGAAGCTTCGAGAACCACCAAAGTCTCTGGTCTGCTTTGCTTTCCGTTTCTATATAAATTATATTGATATCTGTGTTTTTCTAAATTACATTAAACCTCAAAAATCACAATCGTCTTCCCCAAAGAAAAATTCGAAGCTAACAGATTCCTCTGCCATGGCCGACGAAGCAAAAGCCAAAGGCAACGCCGCCTTTTCATCCGGTGATTTCAACGCCGCAATCAAACACTTCACGGAAGCTATTAACCTTGCTCCGTCCAACCACGTCCTTTACTCAAACCGATCTGCCGCTTACGCTTCTCTTCATCAATACGATGCCGCATTATCCGACGCCAAAAAGACCGTCGAACTCAAACCCGACTGGTCCAAAGGTTACAGCAGGGTCGGCGCGGCTCACCTCGGCTTGCACCAATATCAAGACGCGATTTCGGCGTATAAGAAAGGTCTCGAGATTGATCCTAATAATGAAGCTCTTAAGTCGGGATTGGCTGATGCTCAATCGGAGTCAGCGTCGGCTTCGACTTCGACTTCACGATCTAGGGCGGCTCCGCCACCCAATCCATTCGGCGATGCTTTTCAGGGGCCGGAGATGTGGGCGAAGTTGACTGCAGATCCGACGACTAGGCTTTATTTACAGCAGCCGGATTTTGTTAAGGCGATGCAGGATATTCAGAAAAACCCTACCAATTTGAACGAGTATTTGAAGGATCAGAGGATTATGCAAGCTTTGGGAGTTCTATTGAATTTTAAGTTTAAGGCGCATGGTGCTGGCGACGACATGGATATTCCAGAGGCCGATTCGCCTCCAGCTCCACAGCCTTCACAGCCAGCTAAGGAGGAGGTGAAGAAGCCTGAGCCTGAGACGGTACCTGAACCGATGGAAATTTCGGAGGAGGAGAAGGAGAAAAAAGAGAAGAAGGAGAAAGCTTTAAAGGAGAAGGAGGCTGGAAATGCTGCATATAAGAAGAAGGATTTCGAGACAGCTATTCAGCATTACACGACAGCAATGGAGCTTGATGATGAGGATATTTCGTACATCACCAATAGGGCTGCTGTTTATTTGGAAATGGGCAAGGTATGGTTATCTATATTTGTTTGTTTAGAAGTGAGGAAATTTACTTCATTAAATGTAGGTGTTTTTATGATACTAATGAAGTTTAGAAAATGTTGGTTGATTTTATACTATTTTTTTTTCCTTTCAGCTTTGAACATTGAAATTCAGGTGGCCTAAATTAGTAATATTCATGATAATTTCATCTAGAATAAAGTAATTGAGTATACATTCATTTAGAATGATGATGTTGGGTTTGTTCTGTTCTAAGATGGAGATAGATCCTTGTTTTTACAAGCATCTAAAAATGACTGAACTTAGAAAATTACATTTTTTGGCCAGAATTGTACATGTTGAATATCGTCTTTTAGTGATCAATGATTTAAATTGCAATTGAGTCACGTATTATATACATAAACAAAAAGGCTGCATTGTTACTAATTGCTAGAGTATGAATTTATGAATGCATGATTCTGAGTGCTCTGCCTTGCGTCTGCTTAATTATGTAGCTATTATTGATGTTATATCTGAACTTGACCCTGAACCTGAACATAAGCACATATTCTTTTATTCTTGTTCAACAGACTTTATTGAGGGGGCGGTTAAATGTCTAGTTGTTTCCTTAAAAAGGAAAAGCAAGTTTTTTAGTTGAGTTTACCCTTCCTTTTCTTCTATGTTACCAATATCACTACGGAAGGTGTGATAGTTTTCAGTTTAGATAGATAAGAACATGCTATCGTTTTTATATTTTTGCTTGGCTATTTGTATTGTAACAGGTAAGAGAACTTTTTCCCCAATTTTTATGTTGCCATTGTGACATAATTTGCTCTGTGCTAAAAAGGATTCTGCTTTTGGGTTGAAGTTCTTAATTGATTATAATATATGTCTCTTCACTTCCTTTGTTGAGTACAGCATGAGGACTGCATTAAAGATTGTGACAAGGCCGTTGAAAGAGGTAGAGAGCTCCGAGCAGACTATAAAATGATAGCAAGAGCTTTTGACGAGGAAGGGGACTGCTTTGGTGAAGATGCGAAATGCTCGAAAGATTATGAACCGTTTATGTTGCCATTGTGACATAATTTGCTCTGTGCTAAAAAGGATTCTGCTTTTGGGTTGAAGTTCTTAATTGATTATAATATATGTCTCTTCACTTCCTTTGTTGAGTACAGCATGAGGACTGCATTAAAGATTGTGACAAGGCCGTTGAAAGAGGTAGAGAGCTCCGAGCAGACTATAAAATGATAGCAAGAGCTTTGACGAGGAAGGGGACTGCTTTGGTGAAGATGGCGAAATGCTCGAAAGATTATGAACCGGCGACAGAGACTTTCCAGAAAGCCCTTACAGAGCATCGGAATCCAGACACTTTGAAGAAACTAAATGATGCAGAAAAAGCAAAGAAGGATTTGGAACAACAAGAGTACTTTGATCCAAAGCTAGCAGATGAGGAGCGTGAGAAAGGTATTCTTCATCGGTTTCTGTTTATTTCTTGCAGGCAACTTCATGGTTCTTTAAATTTGTGTCCTTATAAATTTCTATTCTCGTCACTTGTATTTCCTCCTGTTCATTTGAGTTCCATCCAAGTATGCGTGGAGTAGTTGTGGAGTGGGTGCAATATGGTAGTACCACTACCATATACCGTTTATTTACTGACTGCAGAAATTTATTTTAGGGAATGAATTTTTCAAGCAGCAGAAGTATCCAGAGGCTGTGAAGCATTATACAGAGTCATTGAGAAGAAACCCCAAAGATCCAAGGGTAAGGAGTCTAATTCCTTTCTTGTGAGTTTGTGGTGACCATTGGCAAAGATACATGAAAATTGGGATTGTTATTTTTCGACTAAACTTCATTTTGCATGTCAGACATATAGCAATAGAGCTGCATGCTACACAAAATTGGGAGCAATGCCTGAGGGACTGAAAGATGCTGAGAAGTGCATTGAGCTTGATCCAACCTTTTCGAAGGGTTACACAAGAAAAGGAGCTATCCAGTTCTTCATGAAGGAGTATGACAAAGCTTTAGAAACATACCAGGAAGGGTTGAAACATGATCCCAATAACCAGGAACTGCTAGATGGCATTCGAAGGTATGAGGTCTCTCTTTTCGATCTTTTGGTTGTGTTACAATATCGGCAGTACCTTCTATAATCACTTGGTTCTGTCAATTATTTTGCAGATGTGTGGAACAGATTAACAAAGCTAGTCGAGGCGATTTCACCCCTGAAGAGTTGAAGGAAAGACAGGTGAGGATTGCGGAAATTCCTTTGTACTTGTTTTTCATTTGGATTCAAACGAGCTGTCTAGGATGCAAATGTGAATTTAAATTAATTTGATATTTGTTGCAGGCTAAGGCAATGCAAGATCCTGAAATTCAAAACATTCTCTCGGATCCCGTCATGAGACAGGTAAGTACTTGTGATGTGAACATATCTGGATATTTTGCTGTTTGGTTTACTGAGAGAGAAAAAAATGTGGGATTTGGGCAGGTTTTGATTGATTTCCAGGAGAATCCAAAGGCAGCACAAGAACACACGAAGAATCCTATGGTGATGAGCAAGATTCAAAAGATGGTCACAGCTGGAATTGTCCAAATGAGATGAAAATGTTGATGGGATTAATTTGAGTCCATTTTGCCTTCTACATTGCAGTAAATCTGTGCGTGTGCGTGTTTTTCACTTCAGTAATTCTGGATCGGTTGCTGTTTGAATTTGGGTTGGATTAATTGATATGACAAAAAAACTAGTTTCAGTTGGAAATATTCATCGAGTTTGCATGGAATCGATTACATAACTGTCCCACGTTAATCAAAATATCTAATCAAAGCAACTACCTGGGAATAACATGCACTAACGCTTAAATAGCTAGCTGGCATTACCAGGGTTACAAACTTGTAGTATATTTTTTTAATAGTACGAAGATTATAAACTAGTATCTATTTAAAATTTATCTTTAACTATTGATAATATATATATATATATATCCTACTAATATAGTTAATAGACAAGTTCTCTTTTGTCTTAATAAATTTAAAAACTTATAATTAGAAATTAAACAGCGGGGTAATTATAATTATTCCGTGCAGATTACTCTCGTTACGTTAAGGTCATTTTTTAATATAATCACAGATTAATTTGGCTTAATTATGCAAGACATGAAATTTGCAGTTGAACAGGTCCAAAACAACGCTGCCACGGTGCGTTTTGAGTGTCGGTGCCTGACTACTAGTCAAAATCATCCTATTTATAATAAATTTTCAGTAAATAGAACGAGTAGGAAGCGTACATGCAAACATAATGGAAAATAAACGGCTCTGATGTCCCCAACATAAGATCTAATTTCATTGGCTCAACAAATCCGTATCCGAAACTTCATTGGTCCAGGTCACCACCGATGACATGTTCACTCATTGTACGCCCACCTGATAAAAGCTAACGTTAGAATCGAGGCACTCCAAATATAAGAAAGCTCGAACCGCGACTCCCTCTCGCACACGTCTCCTTCCTAAAAGCTCATTTAATGGTCCAACTAGGAGAGTAAAATAACCGAGTCGAGTTTAAGTATTGTCAAGTTCGATTCGAACTCAAAAATTTTAAATGTAACCTCGACTCTACTCGAAAACTCATAAGTCTAAAATTTTCAAACTCGACTCGAACTCGAAAAATAATATTGAAACTCGACTTGAACTCGAAAAGGCTCGAACTAAAAAAAAATCAAAAACTCGACCGAAGCTCGAGACTCAAGCTCGATTCAAGCTCGAGTGCTCACCACGTGGCTTCGTAAATTAAACTATTGAGTTTGAGCTTTAATTTATACGATCACTTGTGGAACACTTGCTTCTATCTTAAAGATGTGGGATATAAGGTCACATGTTGTGTGTGGGATATACGGCCAGAACTTCACCCTCTTCCCCGTGCTCTTCACCCTCTTCAACACCCTGTTCATCGGAGACTGCTAAACAAGCTTGATTGAAGCCTCCAAGTACTGAACAACGAGGACAGTAACCGATCCTGGAGAGGGAAACCAGAGGAAGATGCACACATCAAAAATCCTGAATCAGTTTTAATGGAAGAGGAGTGTCCCCAACTACAGAAATATGATAACAAAACAAGTCCCCTAGTGATGAGGACCGAGGAGCATGAATTAAAACTGATTCAGGCTCAGAAGAGGAGAGAGAGGGCTCGACGCTTTTCATCTTTTACAAGTTGGATGCCAGATTTGCAGAGAGTTTGGGCTCCAAAGCAGTCGAATGCAATGAAATGCAAGTCCGATCATCTTCGAAAACTATCAAAAAAGAAAAACCATAGCAAGGCAAGCTATGAAACGATATGTGAGATTCCAATGACAGAAAAGAAGCGGTCAAGCCCCTACGGAAGCACCATTGATGATGAAGACCATAGAGATAGCAGAGCTCACCCTCCCGGTCCTGTCTCAAAGGCTTTGTTCCAAGATGACATGTAATAAGAATTATGGTTTCCCGCCAGCAACCAACATAATAAGACGAAGGATGCCGAGCCCGAGCCCCTCAAAAGGAAGTTGCTTGCTGCCATATAATTTAACCAGACTGGTTTAATCTTAATCAGACTCTGATTGTTTGTGAAGTAGTTATATAACTTGATTGTCATTAACTGTTCATATGGTTAATTTCATGTAAACTTACAGACTTAAACATTAACTAAGATGTCTATTCTTTTCTCCCCGTATGAGGAATAAGAGTTCCTTTTTATATATTTATTTTCATAGGCCCAAACTTCTCTCTGGAGTTGCAACTCTGCATTTTGCGTAGTTAAAGCATTTCAAAAACCAACCTTTGCTAATGAGAGCTGTCACTCGTCGTTGCCGCCATTTCATTAGTTTAATGTGTATATACATGTTTAATAAATTTAAAGTTTGGTATGTTATATTTTAATTTTTGTAGTTCAATCTGTTGAAAACATTTTGATATTTCGATATAACAAATTAAGTTAAATGAATTTTAAGATTTTCCAAATGATTTTAAGTATATTCGATATAACTATTCGAATATCAAAACATTACTCCAAATCTTTTAAAAATCATTTTTTAATCCTTACTCAAGTGTAAAATTAAGTTTTAATCTTAAAACAATTTCAAAATAATTTTACAAAGTATTTCGAACCATTTCAAAGCCAAAAATTCCATATTGCTCAGAGGGAACCATTCCCCCTGAATGGTTTGGCTCCGAAAATTCCAGTATGCTCGGAGGGAACCGATTCCCCCCCAGGGGGTACCGATTACCCCCTTGTATAACGGTCGAAATATTTGAATTTTACATTTAGGGAACCGATTCCCCATAGGGGGTACCGATTCCCCCCGCTCCAAGTTTTATTAATTGTTTTCACACTAAAATGGCTATATGATCTTCATTAATCATCCCCAACGTTCAGAAGTGATTCAAGGTGTATTTAAACAAGTTCTGAAGCCTTTGAT
The DNA here is from genome assembly GCF_006381635.1 of Hibiscus syriacus. Taxonomy (NCBI): domain Eukaryota; kingdom Viridiplantae; phylum Streptophyta; class Magnoliopsida; order Malvales; family Malvaceae; genus Hibiscus; species Hibiscus syriacus. The sequence goes on from NW_024063446.1 coordinate 425,770, forward strand.
CAATAAGAATCATAGAGAAACAAGAGAGAAAGCATCAAACACCAAGTTTGTGCAAATCAAGCCAATTTTCCTTTCAATATTCATTTTGCTTTCAAAGAACACCATTTGTGCTCATTTGTAATTATTTGTGAGTGTTCTTTTCTTGTTCTAGAATTGTGCAAACATCTTACCTTGTGAGGTTTTCCTTGTAAGTTTGCAAATTTGTAATATTCTCTTTGGGAAAGAGTGTTCTCAAGAATTGGGGTATATTCTTGAGGGTGTTGTAAGGTTATCTCTTTGGCCTCAAAAGAAAGAACAAATTAGTGAATTTGTTGGAAAATCCTTAGTGTGGATAGTTAAGGTAGTGGACGTAGACTTTGATTGAGAAAGTCGAACCACTCTAAATCGCTGTGTAATTACTTTCAATTTTCTGCAAAAGCTTCCACCAAATTTTTAATTGCCAATTCATCCCCCTCTTGGCCAATTTCGTCAATCGATTAACTCAACAATTGGCATCAGAGCCTAACTCATTTGAAGGTTTAATCGTCTCTTGAGTCGATTCGGGAAGAGTTATATCGATAATCAAAGTCATCAATGGCCTCCGCTTCAAACTTCGACTCCGGTCTCGATTCGATGCCCGTCAACAAACCTCCTTTCTTCAATGGAGCTAACTATGCCTATTGGAATAATTGAATGATGTACTTCATTCAAGCAAGTGACATGGGAGCATGGAATATCGTAGTAGAAGGATACATCAAGCCTCTTACTCATCCAAGATTGTGGAGTGAAGGAGAGACAAAAATGTTCCAGCTCAACTCCAAAGTCATCTGTAACATCCGCAATACCGGGTTAGTGACTAAATTGAAAGTTTAGAATTTGGTGATCAATTTAGGAAAAATTGAAAAGTTTAGGGATTTAAAGTGTAATATTTTGATAGTGGATTAAATGGTAATTATGGAAGAATTGAAAGGGTATTATGGTCTTTTTATGTAAAAGATAATTATCTTTTATTTAAAGAGAGAAGCTTATGGGTGAGGAAGTATCTGGAAAGCTTCATTCTTCTTCTTTCTTCTTCCCGTTGGTTTACTTCATAAGGGTGAGTTTAATTTCAGCTTCTTAATTCTTGAATTATAAATTAGTTTTGATTCTTTGGGTATTAAATAAGCTTAAGGAAAGCTTATATGGGATTTAAACAATAAGATAAAAGAATTAAGAAGGAATTTGTAATATGAGTTTTAAGATGAAATTTTGATATGGTATGGTTGTTGAAGTTTTGAATGAATTTGACTTGTCATCAATCTAATTAAGAAGTATGAAGTGTTAGAATTGGAATTAGAACACATTGAAATTTAGTGTGATTCTTGAATGCCATGTAAATGATGGAATTTTGGGTTTAAAGAAGTGATTATGGAATAGAATGAGTTTAGATAGTGTATGGAAGTTAGGAATATTAAAGGAAGTAAATATGAAGGTTTAAGCTGAAATGAAGTGAATTTCGAGCTCAAAAATATGATTTCTGGCAAGGGGAATCGGTACCCATTCAAGGGGAACCGATACCCTTCAAACGAACAAAATTTCCATAATGTCATGAGGGAATCGATACCCCATAGTAGGGAACCGATTCCCCCTAAAGGAAAATTGTAAATATTGGTTTAATAAGTTCGTTTAAGTTGCTAGTATCAAATTACAAGGTGTAGGTATCTAATAATTATCTTAAATGTAATTATGTAGATTCAGAGCCTAAACGAGTTCCGGAATCATTGACAAGTAAGATCGATAAAAGGGAAGATAAGAGATTGGAATGGACTAGTGAGGCCAGGTGAGTGCATATTAGTATGATGTTAAATGAAAAAGACTTGCAACAAGTCTATTTCCATAGTAAAATGCATGAATTCATAATAGAAGTATATACGTGTATGATTTATATGTGTTGACATGTTATTGTATATTATATATGGTTGATGTGAATATGTGATATGTTATGATGATATAAACCATATGATATGATAATAATATATAATATGTGATTATGAATAGGTAGAAAGGAAACAAATGATGATATAAGAATCTATTATAGATATATGATATGAAAATATGATAGTGAGCTATGTGAAAGAACTATGAGATATATGGTTATATGGAAAATATATGCGAACAAGATATGCCATCTATTTATATGAAACAATGCAAGGTGATATGAGCTGTGTGAGATGAATATAAAATCATATGAGAAGTGAAAATAATTACATGAAATACTAAGTGATTACATGTATATGTGAAAAAGCTATATGATAAGATCTATGTGATTACATGCAACATATGATATTAGATATATGTTTACACATACATGTGGTATGTGACAGAAAGAAGGAACATGTGATTATGAGATCAATGATTACACGTATGTGATACGTGACTGAAAAGAAAATATGTTTTATAAGAGAAAGAATATGAATAAGTAATGTGAACTGTTATAAATATAATGCCCATGTTATGTGATATGAGAGCTAGGGGTATAGTTGGCATGCCAAGGGTCGAGGGTTTACCTATGTTCTTCGGGACATATGGACTATTTACCTATGTTCTTCGGGACATATGGACTGTTTACCTATGTTCTTCGGGACATATGGACTGTTACCTAGGTTCTTCGGAATCTATGGACTGGTCCTTCGGGACATTGATCGAGCTGTGGTGACATCATGTGTGCACAACCTCAATGTACTCACATACCTTAAGTTTCACTAGTGTACATGGGCTAATAAAGTGATTAAACAAGCATACTGAATGTGATATGTATACGATGGGTTTATAAGTGGTTTGAAATGTGTTACATGAACCATATGATGTTATGTGTGTTTCTTAATGATAATGATGGTATATGGTTATGTATGATTTATGTTATATGAAATATTATATGTTTTATATGCCTCACTAAGTCAACGACTGTGATTGTTTCACACGTAGGTTTCGAGAAGAGTAAAGAGTAATGCGGAGCAAGACAGGTCAGTTCTCCTTACCAAATGTCAGATCAGAAAATATATGTACTGTATATAGAGTGTAGTTGGCATGTAGTCTAAAGATATAAATTGTATGAACTCTGATATATTTTGTAAATGTTTTGAATAAGTTAAATGTTATCAAAGTTTTTAAATTACTCACTATTTTATACGAATAAATGTTTGAAAAGTCAATGTGACACTTCGGACTTGTATCCGAGTCGGATACGGGTTGGGGGTGTTACATCATCCATATCATTTTGTGCTTGGACCAGATGAATACATAAGAGTTTCATCGTGTACAACCGCCAAAGAAATATGAGACAAACTTCAAGTCACTCATGAAGGTACCGATGAGGTAAAGGAATCTAAAATTAGTATTCTAACACATAGCTATGAAAATTTCAGGATGAAACCAAATGAAGATATCAAAGCTATGACGGATAGATTTTCAACGATTGTCAATGGTCTCAAATCATATGGAGAGATCATTTCAAATTAAAAGCTTGTGAGGAAGTTAGTCTACTCTCTCCCAAAATCGTGACAATCAAAGAAGACGGCAATCATCGAGTCTAAGGACTTAACGTCCTTAACTCTTGAAGAGCTAATTGGGTCACTCCTCACTCATGAAATGATGCTTGAAGATAAGGTGGACCTTGATAAGATTGAAGAGACACCAAAGGAGAACGAGAAGGAGAAGAAGAAAAACATTAGAGTTGCTCTAAAATCCACAAAAGATGAGAGTGATTCAGATGAAGATGACGATGACGATGAAATGGAATTGTTTGCCAAACGGTTCAGAAAAATGATGAGACCTTACCGAGGAAGAAAATTCAAATGAAATGAAGGCCTAAAAATGAACCAAAGAGAAGGACCCAATCATTGCTATGAATGCAAAAAACCGGGGCATGTCAATATGATGCCCAATTGAAGAGAAAGGGTCAATCAAAGAATAAGCACAAGGCTCATGGCTACATGGAGCGACGAAGAAGGTTCCGATGAAGAGGAACATAAGTAGCAAACTTGTGCTTGATGACATTCGGGGAAGATTCTAAGGTAATCTCTAACTCATCTGATTTGATGATTGATCCTATGATGAGCTATTAGAGGAATATAATGGGTTGGCTTCGGATTATGAAAATTGTTTTTAAAATATAAAATGATGTTTCAAAATTAAAAAATGAAATAACTCATATCTAAAACCAACAACGATCTTGAAAGTAAGATCAAAGATTTGGAAATCAAACTAGAAGAGTTTGAAAAGAAAATTTAGATTTGCAAAATTTACTTTCAAAGGTCAATGATGATCATCAAAAGAAAATGATGATCTTAAAACTTCTTTTGATAAAGTTGGAACAAAACGTTTTGAATGTGGAGAAAATTCTAAATCCAACTTTGTTAGAAAAAGTTTTAAAAACTATAATCATAGAGGTCCCCAAATAACCTCTAATGAAAAAATCGTTAGAAGTATATGGGTTCCTAAAGAGCTCATTACTACTAAAGATAAGGATATCCTACACAAATGGATACCTAAGGGGACTAGAATTTTGGAAATAATGAATATGGACCCAAAAGAATTTGGGTACCAAAAATTAGAAATTAATCTATGATTAGAAAAATGAGCATTGCTACAAGGCACGGGAAACAAATTAAAATGGTACCTTGATAGTGGATGCTCAACACATGACCGGAGACAAAAGCCGGTTCATTAAGCTTAACGCCAAAAATGGAGAAAGTGACTTTTGGTGATGATTCAAAAGGTCACATTGAAGTATTGCTACTATTGGTAATACCTCTTCCATACAAATTAAGAATGTTTATATGTGAATGGATTAAAGCATAATCTATTAAGTATTAGTCAATTTTGTGATAAGGGATTCATGTCATGTTTGATATTAATGGTTATAAAGTCATTGACATTGCATCTAATCAGATTATGCTTGTTGGTCATAGAATATGAAACATATACATGGTGCATTTAGATTCTATTGATATGACTAATTTTTGCCTAGTTGCTAAGATGAACATGATAGTTGGTTATGGCATAGGAGACTAGGACCTGCTAGTATGAGTGTTTTGCAACGGCTAATTCAAGGTGATTTAGTTCGAGGGTTGCCTAAGCTTAATTTGATAATGATAAAATCTGTGATGCTTGCTAAAGGAACCAAAGCGAATTTCTTTTAAATCCATTAAGACGTATCAACTAGTAGAGTATTACAATTGATCCATAGATCTTTTTGGGCCAACTAGGACTACTAGCTTGGGTGGAAAATAATATGCATTTGTCTTGGTAGATGACTATTCTAGATATACTTGGGTTATATTTTAAGTACTAAAGATGAAGCATTAGAACAATTCATCACGTTTTCAAAAGTAATCCAAATGAAAAAGGTTACTCTATAATAGTGTTAGGAGTGATCATGGAATTGAATTTGAAATCTTGGATTTACTGAATTTTAACTCTAACGGTATTAGCCATAATTTTCAGCACCTAGAACCCCTCAACAAAATGGAGTTGTTGAGAGGAAAAATTGAACTTAGAAAAATGGATAGAACCATGCTTTGTGAAAATAATTTGCCAAAATATTTTGGTCGGAAGCCACAAATACCGCTGTTATGTTATAAATCGAGTAATGATTAGGCCAATTTTAAAGAAAACTCCATATGAAATTTTCAAAAATAAAAGCCTAACATCTATTTTCATCCTTTGGGTAATGTTTTGTTTAAACAACGGTAAAGAGACCTTGGCAATTTGATGCTAAAAGTGATGAAGGAATTTTCTGGGTTATTCCTTAATTATAAAGCTTATCGAGTATTAATAAAAGAACTTTAGTTGTAGAAGAGTCTACATGTTGTTTTCGATGAAATCCCCTTCCGATGAAGGACTATTGTATGAATGATGTGTAGGTGTTATAATAAAATGACGTTAGACATTTTGGAGAACCATCATCAAAGGAAGAAACAAAAAATGAGGAAAATGAGGAACTCATGGGGAAATATAGGTGATCCATCCAAGGGTAACAACTCGATCTTCTCTTAGAATATTTGTAATTATGTTGCATTTATCTCATGCATAGAGCCTAAGATATAAAGAAGTATTTAAATGTGAACATTGGATTTGGCTATGCAAGAAGAGTTAATCAATTTGAGAGAAGTAAAGTATGGACATTAGTTGAAAGGCCTAGTAATAAATCTACTGTAGGTACTAGATGGGTATTTAGGAATAAGCTTGATAGAGTGGTAATATAGTGAGAAACAAGCTAGACTTGTTGCTCAAGGTATACTCAAGAAGAGGGCATAGACTAGATGAAACATACGCTCCCGTAGCTAGGATGGAAGCAATTAGAATGTTATTAGCATTTGCATGTTTCATGAATTTAAATTATATCAAATGGATGTTAAAAGTGCATTTTAAATGGTTTTATAAAGGAAGAAGTGTATGTGGAACAACCTCCAAGTTTGAAGATTCAAAATTTCCGGACCATGTTCTAAATTGACAAAGCTCTTTATGGTTTAAAACAAGCTCCTAGAGCTTGCTTAAATTGACAAAGCTCTTTGGTTTAAAACAAGCTCCTAGAGCTTGGTATGAAAGATTGTCAAAATTTTTAATTGAAAAAGGTTTTTCAAAGGGAAGGTTGACACTACATTGTTTTTAAAGCATAAAGGTAAAGATTTATTAGTAGTTCAAATTTATGTTGATGATATATATTTGGTTCTACTAATGAGTTCTTTGCCAGAATTTTCTAAGCTAATGCAAAGTGAGTTTGAGATGAGCATGATGGGGGAGCTCTCATTTTCTTGGGAATCCAAATAAAGCAATGAAAAGATGACATCTTCATCAATCAAGCTAAGTACGTCAAAGATATACTCAAGAAGTTTGGACTGGAAAATGGGAAACCTCATAACACTCCAATGAGCTCTTCAACAAAGCTTGACTTAGATGAAGGAGGTAAATGTGTAGATATTAAATTATATAGGTCAATGATTGGATCTCTACTTTATCTAACACTAGCTGTTAAGAGAAATCTTTAGATACCTTAAAGACACTCCTAGTTTAGGACTTTGGTATCTAGAGACTCTAGCTTTAGCTTACATGCTTTTTCTGATGCGGATTATGGAGGATGCAAATTAGATAGGAAAAAACATCGGGATTTACAATTCCTTGGAAATATGCTGATTTCTTGGTTTTCAAAGAAACAAATTGTGTTGCATATCTACTGAAGCCGAACATTTCTGCTGGTAGTTGTTGTGCACAAGTTTTATGGATGAAACAACAACTTTTTACACAACCTTTAGACAAGGAAAGATTTTGGACACTTAGGAGAGAATTAGGTTTGACCAACCTATCTTCACTTAGTGTTTAAAATAATTTTAGCACTTTTAAGAATAAATGAAAAATGCTTATAATAGTAATTTTTGATTGCATTAATTGCTATTAGTTAGGGGGAGTTTATGATTCTTGATGAAAAATTAATTTTATGTTCAAATATCGTTTAAAGATTAATTTAATTGTTTGAACATGATTAATTTCCAATATATGAGTTGCCAATACCACTAGAGGAAATTAATTTAGCATTTTGGGTGTTTTAAATTGGATTTTAGCATTTTGGTGCAGAGAGAATCGATCCCCCTATGAGGGAACCGATTCCCCCTTTGAAGGAGAACCGATTCCCCCCCCCAAAGGGGAATCGATACCCCCTAGGGTTCTGGATATGCACGAGCAGAACCCTTCAAAACTTCAAACCCTCTTCTCTTATCTTCCTTGCCGCCAATCACTCCTCTACTCTCTCAAATCTGCATTTTTGCCTCAAATCAACGTTCTTAATCGGAATTCACTTGAAATATCATCTTCTAAACCTGTTGGAATCATCAAAAACGTGCAAACTTCATCTAATCTCACTCAAATCCGAAATCCTTCAAGGTATTTTTTCAAAACTTATATTTCATCAATTTATGAACATAGAACTAGTTTTAATTAGTTCTAGGATGAACTTTAGATCAGGCATTGATTGTTTAGTGATTAGAAACTATATATCACAACTAATTTCATCAAAAACACAAGAATTTTTTTAAAATTTTTAAATTTTCGAAATAAAAAAATGATTGATTTTCAAATTATTGTGTTTTGATTGAATTATGTTGTTGTTATGAAAATTATACATATATTGTTTCTCAAAACCGTATTTTTCAAAAGTTTTCAAAAACTTTGCCCATTAGGATTGGTTTAGAGAATCTTGAAATATTGAGGACTGAATTGAGTTTTGGGATTGATTGAATTGCATACATGTGTTTTCTAAATTGCAGGTTATCCATTCTATTCTGATTTCCTAAACCATGTCCAATCCTAAACGTGCTAGGTCATCATCTAGTCGCTCACACCGTCACCAAATCCACCTCCAAATCTTTAAAATCCAATTCCTAATCCTAATCCCATTAATCCTAATTTGACTTCCAAAATTCGTGCTTCAATCATCCTGGTCCTAGAAATCATCGTTGGTATTATCAATATTTCGACTCTTACAAAATCCGGGAAGAACGTATTCCTTCTCGTCAAGCTATGTTAGATATTAATTTTAAATATCTTCCTCTTTTACAAGAGTAGAAATTTGACAAACTTTTTGATTTTGAACCCATTGTCTACCATCAACTTGTTCGTATTTTCTATTCTAATGACGTTTGTGTTAAAAACCAAACTGAAACCGAAACCATAGTAATTCGTTCCTACCTCCTAGGATAATTCTTATATATTGACTCGGCTTACATAGCCAATATATTCGGATTAGATAACGATGGTATTTCAAATGAAAAATAAATCTTAGGATCTCGTTATAAAAGAAGGAATAGTGCAAGTGTCTTAGACCTTCATGAACGTTTTCTTCATCTAATGATTTCTTGGTGGTTTCGACCATCCGGAGGTCGTTATTCTACTCTTAGAGCCTTAGATCTTTGGTGGTTACATTGTTTCGAAAACAATATTAAAATAAACCTACCTCAGATTATTTTTGCTGAAATTGTTGAAACCGTAAATCTTGTTCCTAACAAGAAACAATGTTCATCTCTAGTTTACGGTTGCATTTTGAGTAATCTGTTTTCCAAAGCTGGGCTTAGAGTCGGTCTATATGTCGTTTTCCCCCTTAAGAAACAAATTAATCTTCTTTCCTTAACGAGAGCAGGATGGATAAAGGATAAGGAAACCAGTGAATGGGTTCGATCTTCTGCAAATACTCCGGGAGCTAGTTCTTCACGAGCTCCACCAGAAGCTGATGACGATCTCGAGCTTGAGCAATTAATGCGAGACATCGATGAAGCCGAAGATGAGCCTGAGCAACCCGAGGAGCAAGCACAACAAACGCATCAAATGCCTCCATATTTTCAATCCTTTATGGAGACATTCGATTTCCGATATGCTACCATGGATTCACGCTTTACTTCTATAGAGTCTCATTTATCCACAATGGGACAACAATTAGAAATTCTTCGGGAGATGCGTGCAAACAACGAAACAACCAACGCGCGTATTAAAACTCACTCACGAAATGGCCGCTATGCGAGCTCGTTTTCTCCTCCTGATCCGGATATGTGATTCTGTGCTTAGCTTTAAAACTTTGAACTAAACGATTATTGTTTCAACTTTTTGGATTGTTTGATTTTGTGACTTTGGATTTGTTTGGATGTTTGAATTTGTGGATTGATTGATTTTGAATTTGTTTGGATTTATAAATGGTGAGAACTTATCTATTTGGTGTGATTAAATTTATTCATTATTGCATCATTTACTTCATGTTAGATATATGACCAATTTTGCCATGTCACATTAATTATGAATATTGATTATGAAACTAATGGCTAATGTTTCTCTTGCTTGTGATCTTAGCAGCTTATACTATATATAATCAATTGACTAAATGATTTCAAAACCTTGTTTAAATTCTTTAAAATGTCTTTTGATTTAACAAAAAGGGGGAGAAGTGTTAAATGTGTTTTAAATTTAAATGATAAATGGGAGAAGTGTTAAAGTAAGGGGGAGTAATTTCAAAACTTGATTTCAAAATCTTAAAATTACTAAAATGTTTTGTTATATCAAAAAGGGGGAGATTGTTGAAAACATTTTGATATTTCGATATAACAAATTAAGTTAAATGAATTTTAAGATTTTTCAAATGATTTTCTAAGTATATTCGATATAACTATTCGAATATCAAAACATTACTCCAAATCTTTCAAAAATAATTTTTAATTCTTACTCAAGTGTAAAATTAAGTTTTAATCTTAAAACAATTTCAAAATAATTTTACAAAGTATTTCGAACCATTTCAAAGCCAAAAATTCAGATTGCTTAGAGGGAACCGATTCCCCCTTGAATGGTTTGGCTCCGAGAATTCCAGTATGCTCGGAGGGAACCGATTCCCCCAGGGGGTACCGATTCCCCCTTGTATAACGGTCGAAATATTTAAATTTTACACTTAGGGAACGATTCCCCATAGGGGGTATCGATTCCCTCACGCTCCAAGCTGTTTTATTAATTGTTTTCACACTAAAACGGCTATATGATCGATTCCCTCACGCTCCAAGCTGTTTTATTAATTGTTTTCACACTAAAACGGCTATATGATCTTCACTAATCATCCCCAACGTTCAGAAGTGATTTAAGGTGTATTTAAACAAGTTCTGAAGCCTTTGATCAATAAGAAATCATAGAGAAACGAGAGAGAAAGCATCAAACACCAAGTTTGTGCAAATCAAGCCAATTTTCCTTTCAATATTCATTTTGCTTTCAAAGAACACCATTTGTGCTCATTTGTAATTATTTGTGAGTGTTCTTTTCTTGTACTAGAATTGTGCAAACATCTTACCTTGTGAGGTTTTCCTTGTAAGTTTGCAAATTTGTAATCTTCTCTTTGGGAAAGAGTGTTCTCAAGAATTGGGGTATATTATTGAGGGTGTTGTAAGGTTATCTCTTTGGCCTCAAAAGAAAGAACAAATTAGTGAATTTGTTGGAAAATTCTTAGTGTGGATAGCTAAGGTAGTGGACATAGACTTTGATTGAGAAAGTCGAACCACTCTAAATCGCTGTGCAATTACTTTCAATTTTCTGCAAAAGCTTCCACCAAATTTTTAATTGTCAATTCACCCCCCTCTTGGTCAATTCCGTCAATCGATTAACTCAACACAATCACATTTGTTTAAACTTTCTTATTTGTTTTAAATGTTCAGGCGTTATTTATGTTATTTTTCCTATTATTTTAACTTAAACCGAATAGGATCAATTGCATATAAGACCCTATAGTTTATACGCATTTTGTATTTAAGTCATTGGTTTAATTCCAATTTTGTAAGTTTAATTTTACATTTATGTGAATTTAATCATCATTCTAAAGTTAGTATATTTAGTTTAAATTAGTCCTCACATTTAGATTTCTCTTAATTTAGTCCCTGTTTAGGATTGTTTTCTTTAATTAGTTGTGTATATTTATTTTGTATGTTGATATGTTTATGTATAAGTATACGATTGATTTATTTAGGAGTCACATAACATCATTTTGCATAATTTGTATGTTATCTTCATGCGCATAATTTAATCCCTATCACATAATAGATTTAGAGTTTAGGGTTTAAGTTTATAGTTTAGGGTTTAGGGTTTAGAATTTATTGTAAAGATATTAATTAATCGACTTGGTACTGATTTATGAGGTAAGTACAATTTATGGTTTAAGGTTTATGATTTAGGATTTAGAGTTTAAGGTTTATTGCAATGATATTAATTAAAATTTGAGGTAGTTGTATTATAGAATTTTTAATATATTTTTAAAATTTTATAACTATCAATAGTGTATTTTTAATATATTTTTAATAATGTAATTTTAAAAAAACTAAAATTATAATATAACATTTTTCGAGCTGCTCACGAACTTTTCGAATCGAATATCAAGTAGTTCGTTTAGGCTCGTTAAAAACTCGAGCTGATTCGAGTCTATTCGATTCGAATATTTATCGAGCCTTGATCAAGTCGATCTCGAGTAACTCACGATCTTGTCTCGTCTCATTTACAGCCATATGTCCAACGATATTCAAAGGAAATAGCTCAAAGAGACTTTTTCGAATAGAGAGTGATAAAGAGCAGAGGACGGTCGATGGCTGGTTCGTGGAGAGGACGCGACCCTTTGTTGGTTCTACCGATAGTCTTGTCCGGTGAGTGTTGTGCTGGTCTTTGCTCTTTCTGTTTTTGTTAGTTCCGCTTGCTCAAATTCGATTTCTTCACTTATGATTCGTTTATATGTTCCAGAGGCAAATGATGTAGACTTTAGTTCTGTTTTATTAAAGCATGGCGCGTAAATTTTGTGCATGTTTGTATCTGATTCAGATACTATGGTTCTGGTGATGTATTAGCTCTTGAAAGAGAGTTTCGGCGATCTCATATCGTCTGGTTTCTCTGCTATTAGAAATTTCGGGATTTATAGAATGAGTGACTCGCTAATTCGTTTGATTATAATTTTCATCTTAAAATGACGTTTAATTGATTATAAAACATCTTGTGTTTCACTTTATTTCAATTTTCTATTTACGGTGCAGTATCTTAGAATTGTTAATGTTGTGAACGAGAATGTATGTTTATAAGAATATTTTTGTCATCGACAAATTGCTATGTGGAGCAACCATTTTATACAATTTTACCAAAAGTAGATCTGTTGATTGTGATCTTATAGCTTAATGTACAAAAGGAAAGAAATGTTGCAAATATCATTTTGGCCACGAAATTGTTTTCTAACTCGAGCTTAATTTGAATCATGTGGGCAACATCATTATCGCATTTAACGGTATTAAGTACTAATATTGTGTAACCTTTGAAACAGGATGTCTCTTTGCAATCTCAATTGCAAAGGAGGAAGCCACTAAATTGGGTACAGTCATTGGAATTGATCTTGTAACAACTTATTCTTGTGTCGGTGTCTACAAGAACGGTCATGTTGAAATCATAGCCAATGACCAAGGTAACCGTATTACAGTCTTGGGTGGCTTTCTCCAACAGCGAGAGGCTGATTGGTGAGGCTGCAAAGAACCAGGCAGCTGTTAATGCGGAGAGAACCATCTTTGATGTCAAGAGACTCATTGGAAGAAAGTAATTTGCATTGTTCTCAAGTTTCTTGTTTTATGTTTTTGGGGTAGATTGGGATATAATGCTTACTAGGACATATTTGTTCTTTGCAGGTTTGATGATAAGAAGGTCCAGAAGGACATGAAACTTGTTCCATATAAGATTGTGAACAAGGATGGAAAACCTTATATCCAAGTAAAGATTAAGGATGGAGAGACCAAGGTCTTCAGCCTGAGGAGATCAGTGCTATGGTTCTAACTATGATGAAGGAAACAGCTGAAGCTTTCCTTGGGAAGAAAATCAAGGATGCAGTGGTTACTGTTCCTGGTGAGTGCAATTTAAGAAACACTGTTCTCATTTTGGAAAAAAAAATTATGTTTTTGATCCTTTATGATGCTCAAATTATCTTTCTGTTTGATTTGCAGCATACTTCAATGATGCCCAAAGGCAGGCCACCAAGGATGCTGGCATTATTGCTGGGCCCAATGTGGCTAGGATTATCAATGAACCAACTGCAGCTGCAATTGCCTACGGATTGGACAAGAAAGGTGGTGAGAAAAACATTCTTGTCTTTGACCTTGGTGGTGGACATTTGATGTCAGTGTCCTGACAATTGACAATGGTGTATTTGAAGTTCTTTCCACGAATGGAGACACTCATTTGGGAGGTAATCATCGTTCTTGTTTTTGGTTTCTAAAAGTTGCTCGTTATTATGAGTTTTGCTTATGGTAATTTTTCTTGCAGGTGAGGATTTTGACCGGAGGATTATGGAATACTTTATTAAACTGATTAAGAAAAAGCATGGAAAAGATATCAGCAAGGATAACAGGGTTCTTGGGAAGCTCAGGAGGGAAGCTGAGCGTGCCAAGAGAGCGCTCAGCAGCCAGCACCAGGTCCGTGTGGAGATTGAGTCACTTTTTGATGGTATCGATTTCTCAGAGCCGCTGACCAGGGCTCGTTTTGAGGAGTTGAACAACGACCTGTTCAGAAAGACCATGGGACCCGTGAAGAAGGCAATGGAAGATGCTGGTTTGGAGAAGCGCCAAATCGATGAGATTGTTCTTGTAGGTGGAAGCCCTAGAATTCCCAAGGTCCAACAGCTCCTTAAGGACTACTTCGATGGAAAGGAGCCCAAAAAGGGTGTTAACCCAGATGAAGCTTTTGCTTATGGTGCTGCAGTACAAGGAGGCATCTTGAGCGGAGAGGGTGGTGATGAAACCAAAGGTACAATTTCATCTCCTGTAATTTTCTCTATCGTAACTACGCAAGTCTATAGCTGATGAAGACTATTCTAACTGAATCTAACTATGTAAAGATATTCTTCTTCTTGATGTGGCTCCACTTACCCTCGGTATCGAGACAGTTGGTGGAGTAATGGCCAAGTTGATTCCTAGAAACACTGTTATCCCGACTAAGAAGTCTCAAATTTTCTCCACTTATCAGGATCAGCAAACAATCGTCTCCATTCAGGTACGTCTATCACAATTATCACTGGAACATGAGAATTGGAATTCCTTTTAATGCCAAGAACCGGAATTGTTTGAACCCATGTAACATGGACTCTTGACCGTATGCGTCCAATATGGATATGAAGTGTCGAATCCCACTTCTGGATATGTGTTTAATACAGTTATGGTTTGATATCAGGTCTTTGAAGGTGAACGGAGTCTCACAAAGGACTGTAGGATGCTAGGGAAGTTTGATCTTACTGGAATTCCTCCAGCTCCAAGGTTTGCTCCTCTCTTCCATAAACTCTCTCTTTTGCTTTCTGCAAATCTTCACCCGAATTCACCGGTTTGATCTCTTAATTCCTCAGGGGACCCCTCAAATCGAAGTTACATTTGAAGTTGATGCAAATGGTATCTTAGACGTCAAAGCTGAAGACAAAGGCACAGGTAAGATCACGATCACCAACGACAAGGGTCGTCTAAGCCAAGATGAAATCGAGAGAATGGTTCGTGAAGCTGAGGAATTCTCAGAGGAGGACAAGAAGGTGAAGGAGAAGATCGATGCTCGCAACAGCTTGGAGACGTACGTTTACAACATGAAGAATCAGATCAGTGACAAGGATAAGCTTGCTGACAAGCACGAATCTGACGAAGAGGAGAAAGTCGAAACGGCAGTGAAGGAGGCCCTCGAGTGGCTTGATGACAACCAGAATGCCGATGAGGAAGACTTTGAGGAGAAGCTCAAGGAGTTCGAGGCTGTTTGCAATCCTATCATCACGGCTGTATATCAAAGGTCCGGTGGAAGTGCCGGCGGTGCTTCAACAAGTGAAGAAGAAGATGATTCGCATGATGAACTCTAGAAAAAGAATCTATAATGAAAAAGAAAGAAAGACGAGAACATTAGAATTTAGGTGAAATGAGATGATCTACTAATTTTGGTAGAAGTTTTTTTTTTATTAAAAAAAGGCTTAAATTCCAAATAAGTGCCCAAATTATCTTTTTTTTTTGTCAAATAAGTGCCACGGTTCTATTTTGTCCATTTGGATGCCTAAAATTACCCTTTTAGATGTCAATGTCGTCAACGCTGTTAGTGACATGTGTTAACACCTGATAATTTTAAAATTTTTATATAAAATTTTAAAAATAAAATATATTTTTTTTGAAAAAAATTAAATTTTGAAATAACTCCAAAACTTTGAAAACTTTCATTTCACGTCGATCGCCGCCTTTTACCATCGAAGAAGATCCACTCGCCCTCCACTCCTACGATGACCATAAGATATTGTTAAGATAAAAATCAATGTTTTTATCTCACGAATCATAAGATAAAAATCGTGATCCCACATTATTTCGACGGTTAATCGGCAGCAACTACGACGACATATAACTAGGTTAATGTCAAGGATTACGTCACCAATGACAGTGATGGCCAAAGAAGGCTCCGTTGACGGATTATGATTAGGATTTAGTATTTTGGGTTTAGGTTTAGGGACAAAGTACTTTAATGAAGCATTTTGGTATAACATATTGGACAGTTATCGCTTACCGGCGGCAGTTTCATAATGCAAATCAAAGCCCCAAAGTGAAAGGCACACCGGTGGTAGGCAGCCAAGAATTCCCGTCGATAAAATTACCGACCGTAAACTCCGACGCCTCGGTTGCATTGGTAAGAACATGATAACCTTTCCAATTGACTCTATTGGAGGTGGAGGAACCGGGGCCGGTGTTCATTTACTCGGCATAGTACAGCGTGTTGAGAGCGAAATTAGTATTATTCCATTCCATCCAACCGGCTGGGTCTATTAGGGTATCCAGGAAGGTTTTGATGATAACAGTCCTGGAATATTGTTTCCATGGCCTCCCTACGTACGTTTTGACAGAGGCTTGCACCGGTTTTAAATCCGAGGCTGCGGTAATTGTTGAGTTGTGTATTCTAATTCCAGAGGTGGTGTTGTTGACCTCAGACCGGCCTTGGGCGGTCACGACATTGATTTTACTAGGTGGATTCCGGGCATATATGTTAGCAGTTTTGTAACACAGCAGTTGCGTTGCCAAATATGAAATCTACGGTTCCGTAGATGTCACATTCCCTGTAAAATTGTTTGTTGGCATGGACACAGAGAGAGCCTTGGTACCCTTCAAAGCTGCATCTGTAGAACACCGAGTGATCGGATCCCGAACGGAGAGCCACCGCCTGTCTGTTATTAGGACCGGCGGTGTTTCTGAACGTAATGTCACGACCAATGAAAGCGTCTCCATCAACAGCTGAAATACACATCAAATCACATCAATGTAGTTGTTGATTTATTCACGCTGTTTTAGTTTTGGAAACACTTGGTATTTATTATACTATTTAGCATCAGATTTCCTCTACTAACATTACGTGCATTTTCCGAAATGATTTTATAGCAGCAAGAAAACCATTCGAAATTTTACTCATCAACAGTGGCTGTATTGTACGTATGGGTTCCTCCTCCAATGCTTTTGTTCCCTGTGATAATAGTTTTACCTATACCATTGCCCACCATCATAATATTTTTCAGATTGCCTCCTATCTCAACGTTCTCACTGTACGTACCAGCTTTCACGTATATAACGTAGCTTCCACTCCCGGACCGGCTCGAAGTGGCCGATATCACCTCATTTATCGTGTTATAATTCCCCAAACCAATTTGCGCTAAGACGATATCTGCTTGAGATGCCAACGACGATGACGACTACAACGGCTTCCAGTCACCGGGTTTCACCCATGTGGGGAACCCATCTTTGTACGCCGGTTCCTTGTAAGGTACTTTGTTGAGAGCCATGGCGTTACTGATTAGCTCGGACACGTTATTCGACATCATGGAAGGTAATCGGATACACTGAGTTCGATAAAGTGGTCCCGACACGTTTCGGGGTAGGTTAAAAAGCCGCGCTGAGCCATGTTTGACGGTCGTGTTTCTTCACGTTGGGGCTGAAGTCACCAACTTCGTTGAGACTAAGGATGGCTAGCTCATAGAGCTTTAAACAACCGGACCATGCAGCCTTTTCGAGCTTGTTTCGGAACTTGGGACCCAATGAATGTACGTTGCTTTCGGCATGAATGGCATCCTCTAAGGCCAGTTGCATGGAGATTTTAATGAAATCAGCCTCATCTTTGATTGGCCTACTTTCATGAGCATTGCTCAAATAATACTCGCACGGCACTGGATTCGGAGTTTTGCCGCACCACCATCCCACATCGTTTGGTCCTATACCCTAACACGACAGTTGAAACAAAACAAGAAACAATCAAGAGTGCTATGAAGATTTGAGGATGTGTTATGCCATGAATGATGTTATTTTACAACTCTCTATTTTTACTTCTTGTAGAGCAACAATACACTACAACTAGCATTTATAGGCCTATTATATTGATTTTATAAGCTTTTTATCTTCATTAAATGTCAGAATATTAAAAGTTTATTTTACATTATTAGATTTTGATACGTTGGCGGTGATTTTGTTTCTATATTTATATATGCAGTTTACTTTTTTAAGTAATTGGTCTTTCTATAAAAGTCGATAAATCCGTGAATTTATATATATTTGATATTATATAAATATAATTGGATTCTCAGATTCTATTCTCCTAGAATTTAGGAATGCCGTAATTAATCTCTCACCATAGCTAATAAAAGATAAACAAAATTAAGATCGCGATTCCTCACCGATAAGGAAAAAACAGATAAAGTATTATTTATATACTACCCGAATTTAGGAAAATTTTTACCTGGCCTGAAACTAACTTAAATTTTAAGGTAAAAACCTGCATCTAATATTATCCTTCAATATTTAGAGATAGGATATAATAATAATTACCTTTAAATACATAGAGATTAACTCTAATATTATTCTTGGGTCAAATATTTTTATCGTAAATTCAAAATCGACCGGACTTTATCCTTAAAAAAAAATAACCCCAATCTGAATCTCTTTTTCAAATAAAATCGATTTCAAAGTCGGATAGAGACGAAACTCTTCAAATTCAAGTTACATATTCATCCCAAATATCATATATACTAAATATATTAAAAAATAAATAGCAAAAGTAACTAAAACCTAAAAGGGGACTGAACCATTGCAAATTTAGGAAGAATCACGTGAACAAAGTCATTTCAATTTTCTGGTGGATTTGTGGATGAGTTACAGTGGGATTTAAACTTGCTCCTCTACTTCGACTGGATGGCTAGAATGATGAAAAGATAAAAGGCTTAATGCCCAAATAAATGCTCAAACTATGTATTTTGAGTCAAATAAGTGTCAACTTTTTTTTTCATTCGGGTGTCTAATATTACAAACGTTAGTACTTTAGATGTCTGAACCATCAACACCGTTAGTTCTCCCTGTTAAATGACACGTGTCACAACTTGATAATTTTAAAATTTAATAGTTATAAAAGATATTATTATATTTATAAAAAAACTTAACTTTTCTTATATTATAAAATAACCCTAAAATCCCAAATCCTAACCTTAATCTACCGTCGCTACCCTCTCCGACCACGACCACCGCCGCCGACGTAGTCATTACCATCATCCTAGTTATATACCCCTGTAGTTGTGGCCAATTAACCATCAGAATCATGTGAGATCACAATTTTCATCTTAGGGCTTATGGGATTTAAAACGTCGATTTATCATTGATCGGTCATCAACCGATCACGATTTCATACTGGTTTTGGTCACCGGGAGAAGGGGAGGTCAGGTGGAGCTTTTCCGACAGCAAAAGACGACTCTCGACGTGGATTTAAGGGTTGAAATGAAATTTTTCAAAGTTTAAGGGTTATTTCAAAATTTATATGTTTGCTTTTTTTTAAAATATATAATTTATTTTTATTAATTTCATATAAAAATTTTAAAATTACCAACTTAGGCACATGTCACTTAATGGGAAAAACTAACGACGTGGTCAGTCCGAGCAACTAAAGTGCTAACGTTTGTAACGTTAGGCATCCGGATGGACCAAAAAAATATAGGCACTTATTTGGTAAAAAAGGCATAGCCTAGGCACTTATTTGGGTATTAAGCGAAAGATAAAAGAAACTTTAAAGATATATATATATTGATTTGCTATGATATTGATCTATTCATGGCCAATCCAAAACTTCATTCTAAACTATTTTTTTTATCAAAACTATTTTAAAAATCATATAATAACTAAGCTTTTTTTTTCTTGAATTAGTACTCATGTACCAAATAGAATATGTAACTGGGCAGCACTTTCATCTTTCATTAATGCTCTATGTCATCTAACGACCAGAAGAACACAGCTAAGGATCCAAAAACAACAAAACCAAGTTCTTATGAGACAGAAAATCCCCATGTGGGTAGCCAATTAGGTATTGGTGGGGTACGTAATAAGTTTTCATCATATATTGTGGTTGTTGCTTACATTCTTGCTCCATTTCCGGCCATTCTGCAAATGTATATGGTAGTTGCTTGTCTCACCCGCATAAATATGGCCGGTGACTACGAGAGAGAACTATTTCCATTGACACACACATACACATACGTACATATAAGATATACACTGATTCAAAAGATCACAAATTCAAGCAGAGAATGAGAAGCTGCTACAGAAGAAGCATAGTCTAACATGGTTATAACTAGGTTTGAGTTGCAACAGGAACTAAAACAATAACGGCAAAGAACAGAAGCAAAAGGAGAAAACAAATGTGCAGAATTCTGTAATTCGATAATTATAAATCAAGGTTGAACATTCTAAATTGCTGATTTTTTTCAGCACTGCCAGTGTCACGAACCGTCACTCTCAAATGAAGAGTAAGTGCAGGCAATACATCATAGTAATATGATCTCATTACTTACTTGGTACAGGGAGTTTGGCAATCAGCCGCTTGTTTCGAGCAGAAATGTAAAGTACCTCAGATCCCTAAATATTGCAAGAGTTGAGGAAAATTTTAAAAAGAATCGGTTAAAGCAATTAACAAAAAAAACGAAAGAAAGAAGGCAGAGTTGTACTAAATCTTGTTGTGCAGGTTGACCACCAAGTCATGGGCATCATCCAGAAGCTTCCAGACATCCAGTTGTCCGGCCATACTATTACATTCTCTCATTATCTCATCCATGCTGATGTACATCTCTATGATTTGCTTCCTCTTTTGCAAAACGCATGCTGCGATTGCGTAAAGCAAAAGATCATCGGTAGGTGGAGGTCTAAGTCTCATCCTCCCCCAACCAGTCTTTGTAATACCAGCACGAATCGCTGCCTGGTCTGCCCAAACCACTTCCCAGAGGCAAAGAGTCTGCTCAAAGGTTAACTCCCTCCTGAAAAGTACTACAACCATTCTATACACAAAGAAGCAGTCCTCTGCTTGAAGCTCCTCCAGATGTTTATATAAATGAATATCCTTACACCTGATAATCTTGGACACAATGTTCAACTGTCTTCTAATGCCCACTTCGTCAAGTCGGAAATTGTGACGAGCTTTTTTCATGAAACCTGCAAAGCACCAGAAAGCTAAAAAGTCATCCTCTACCACTGAGATAATTGGAGAGAGCAGATCACTCATTCCTTGGCAGTAACCTATCTCAGGATCGTAAAGGGTATAGGCCTCAAGTATAGCAACCAGCCGAGCAGCATGATAAATCCTGCATGGCTCTAGGTGATCATATTCCTTCAAGTCAACACTCTCAGCCAACTGTTGTACTTTGATTTCTGATACTGAAGCCTGAGATGAAGCATAAGCAATCCATTCATCATTTGCTCTCACTGCATCAACACGGATGATTCTCTGCCAAGTGGAAAAATCTTCATCCGCCTGGGGTTTGGACCTGCCTTTTATCAGGGTAGCAGCAGAGGTATCATTCTCATGTTCACTGATACTATTTTCCTCGGTTATCTCTGAGGCAAAGAGGGGTGTGTTCTCAAGTTCTTCAGAGGAGTCAGAATCAGAGGATTCCCTCTCACCAGTACAACCATCCTCACAAGTAATTGCACTCTTATCAGTATCCCCCTCCAAAACTGAATCAGAAGATTGAAGGGTTTGACGACTTTGATCACGCAGAGGGCGATCAGAATCATCAACCTCAGGGCTTTCTCCCTCAGTGGAATCAGGCCTTCTACCACTAACCACATCCTCTAAGCCTAGAGAATCAACAACTTGACCCAAATCCTCACTGTCTTCATTGCGGTCGTTTCCAGCAGTTTCCTTTGCCTTACAGCTATTCTCGAACTCGATACGTTTATGAATTTGGTTACACCATTTCCGCAAGCTTTCAAACTCTTTCCTGTATCAGAAAGAAGTAAACAAATAAAAATCTAAAAAGTTTTTTTTTGTGGGGGGGGGGGGAAGATAGAAAGAGAAGCATAAGGAAGAAGGTAACAGTAAGAAAGAATTGGCTGTATTTTGAGGAAGCACAACAATGAAAATAATTTCACCTTTTCCGTCTTCTAACGGATTCTCTTTCTTCCTTTGAACTGTTGATGTCATATCTGTTAAGCATGCAGACATCACAGTTAGTTGGTGACCTGGTTTAACCAGTCAGTTATGATCCACATCTAGACTGTTTTCCAGAAAAGTAATTAATATGACAAAATTCCAGGTAAGTAACTAATAAGTCCATAAAGGGCCAAGATATGATGGGAAGATGAAACAATGATTCATTAGAAAAAGAAATCAGGCCACTAGCCAGTAATCCGAAAGGAACGATCTAACTTAGAGGTTTAAGAGTTACAAGAAACAGGAAGGTATATTTGAGGCAAGGTATAAAGTTATAGATGAAGAGTAGAAGTATACGGATCTTACACTCCAAGGAGGAATGGCCATACCTCTGCTCTAATACTTGGATCAACACCCTGCATTCAAGATGAAAGAACGATATCTCAAACAACATATCCCTGAATAAGACTAAGCCAGATAAAGGAGAAGGCAAACAAGTCTGGGACTATATTAAAAACATACTCCACTTCGAACTTTCTTAAGAAACTTGACACCACCATCACTAAGTTTACCATCCTCTGTGAATAAACTTTTCCATTGCTTAGGTTGAAGTGGATGTTTTCTTCTTCTATGGGACCAGGGCGATTTTAGGCTACCCCTACAGAAAGAAACAAAATTACAAACTCTTTTTGATCAAGATAATCATAACTGGAAAAAATAAGTTAAAAGAAATTTAACAGGAAATAAATATGAATAGCAGTTCTTATCATTTGGCATAAAAACATAAAACAACAGGTATTCATTTTTGTTAGTGCATGATTTATGAAATACACTATACAAGCCCATACACCTATAGAATAGTTATGCATCACATGAAGCGAAACTTATGAAACACCCAACTGAGTAATGCTAATAGCTGAGAAGATACATAGAAGAGTCGAGACAAGTAAGCAAAAAGCCTCAACTATTCTGCAAATAGTATTGATTGAAGTAATTGCAGTCACTAAGAGGGTCTGTAACTGTTGCAAACAAAGATGAGAACAAGCATCAATCACAATACAACGGCAACAACTAAATATCCTAATGAATAGCTATGATGAAGCACAATTAACTTACAAATCATGACTAATATTACACTTTAAATGAAAATTGTGATAACTATCTCGGATTTTGATCAGCACTATGAAACTTGAGAGAATAATTACGACAGCAGACCAGCATGATCAACATCAGAAATGAATAGTTAAAGCTTTCAAATAATAACCACATTCAGAAACTACTGATAGAGGAAGAAAATATGAGATAGGAATGGAGCTCCTATTAGCAACTTAAGGATTATTCAACTACAGATGAAGATCTAAGAACAACAAGAATAATAGAACGAAAATTAAGGGAGGAAATGGAGGTAAAATTAGAAACTATAAATCCTGGCAAATATTACAAGATATGTAGAAATGTAAGAAAATTCAACAATCAGCTGGAACTAATGAGGACAATGAATGACAATTGAGAAGATAAAGAAGATTTAATTATTCAACGGCGATGTTGAGGACGATGATGGCAACGAAGATGTTTGACTTTGACGTTGTATCCTGATCAACGGTAATTCGATCAGTTTATTCGGTAACCATATTAAAATACATTCAAATTACCTAATTAACAAAAACAATCAATCTAAGCTGCGAAATCACGGCCGCGATTAAAAATGAGAATGAAGCTACAATTTTCGAGAAAAAAAATTTGATTCGTGATTCCTTACCTTCGAGAATAAACGATGCTGGCGGCGAGGGCGATACCGGCCATGGCAGTGACGGCGATGGCAACGCCAGAAGGCGAAACCACAGTGTAATAAGACCAGAAACCGCCGCCGCCGCCACCACCGACGGTACTAGCTTCCGCGAATAAGATCCATTTCTTAAAACCTGCAATGCCGTCGTCGGTTAAGAGAAACAACATGAAAAAGGCGATGTAAGGTAAGCCGATGGTAAAGCCTAAGCCGCTGAGATCCCGACTCGAATGTCTCCTCTTCTCCGACTCGTTCTTCTTCTTCTTCCGGTATCCAGAGCGGAAGAAAGCACTAACCATCACCAAACGGAGGAAACCGCTTGGGCCTTCTTCTTCTTTATTTCATCTGAGAATTTTTGTTTGAATTTTTTGGATGATTATTTATTTATGATTACTATCATTATATTCAATTGAAAGCTTTTGCACGCTTTTGCACGCTTTTGATGAAACGCAGTAAATGGTATATAGTAATAAGGAAATATTTCTTTACCTTTCATTATCGATTATAGACTGTGAACGAGAGAAAAAGAGAAAAGGTGGCTGAAAGTGTTCGTTAAAAGCAGATGGCATGCTTGTGGCAACTTCTGGGCCTCTTAGCTCAGCCCAGTTTTCCTAATTTTGCTTATACTATTTTGGATAAACTACGCATTTAGTATTTAAACTATCAGTTTTTATTTATTTTAGTATCTAAAGTTTTAATTTTTTCCAAAACCATACCTAATGTTTAGTTTTTATTTCATTTTTACACCTCACCGTTAAAACATTAACGTGTTTAGTACCTAAACTATCAGTTTGTCTGTTTAAGTAGTTGAACTTTCAAATTTTTTAAAAAAATTAACATTAAATTTTAAAAAGGGTACTAAAATGAAACAAAAATTAAACCTTAACTATGGTTATGAAAAAAATTTAAAAGTTTAAGTACTACAACGGACGAAACTAATAGTTTAGGTATTATACATAATTTATCCTATGATTATTCATTTTATATATGGGTTATATTATAACATCTCTGTTGATGGATCACATTATATGTTAAATTCGATAATTTTAATATAAATGAAATTTTATTCAAAAATTTGGTTAAGATGAGACAAAATTAAGAATGGTGAAATTTTATGAATTTAATAAGTTTTAATACGATTTGATCTTACAAAATTAAGGATTTTTAAATTTAGGTTTGATTTGAGTTTAAGTCTATGATAAAAATCTTTGATTTAAATGAATTATAGATAGTATTATAATTTTCATTTATAAATTTAGGTATAAATACTATAATGTTTTTTTTATATATTTTTCAATTATCTCTATTTTATTAAATGAAAAAACATTTGTGTCCATTAGATTTTTACCCTTCAAGAAGAAAAAAAATTGAGCCATGTACCTTCCTAAACTTAGTTGAGTGTCAAACGTGAAAATTATGCCATATTGAAATATATGGTTTGGGTTTCTGTCTTCACCCTTGAAGATCACTTTGTTTCTTTCTTTCTTTCCATATTCCCCAAATCATGGTTGAGAAAATTATGCCCCACGATAAACTATCAAAAGTTTTTTTCTCTCGGATATACCGTCCTTTAGTAACCAGACTTCAAAACCATTTGCCTCTACCAAGCTCAGCTTAAAATGACTTTTCGTGATTTCTTAGACACTCTTTGCCATTATACAGTGCTTCAAAATATGTTCTATTGATTCACGCTCACCTTGACAGAAGGGCAAGCTAATTCCATCGTCATTTTTTCCTGTTGCGAATTTCATTTGCATTCGGTCTTGTTTAAAACAGAAAGCCAAATGAAAGTTTGGATTCTTTCTGTTGTTTTCAACTTCTAAACCCACTTGTAGCTTCTACTTGTGACATATTCTCTGGTACAATTTAAAATATCTTTGAAGGTCGAACTTAGAATGACCCATCTTTTGAGTGACTCCATATTGGTTCATCCGAGATATTACTAGTATTACCATCTAACTTGATTTCCCCACTAAACTTGTCTAACACATTTTGGGGGAAGTAATTGATTCAGCGTCTGGAAATTTCATTCTTGTACAGTACGTATGCAATTCGCCATATTTTTCATTCTATGAATTGTATCAATCTCTGGGTGAAGGTCTTTGAGGGGAATTTATCTATCCACCAATCATATCAGAATTTCACTTTTCCCCTGAATTTATTCTCCATTTACATCGCTTCTTAATAATAAATTTGGTCTTCAACATACCTCTACAAGCATTCAAACAATTTGCATTATCTTTGCACTCCAGAACATCTTTTCTTTCCATGTACTTCTCCTCGAATATTTTACACCAGATAGCCTCTTTTTTTGCGTGAATTCTCCATCCGTTTTTTCACCATTAGGGCTAAATTCATGTCTCTTGTTGTTTTTAAACCCAGTTCGTCGTCTGTTTTCATTGTGCATACAGTCTTCTAATTTACTTGGTGGTTTCGTTTGTACTTTGTCTCCCCGCTCCATAGAAAGTTCATGTTTAGTTTATCCAATTTATTCAAAGTCGAGGTTGAAAGAAGTGTTGACTGCATTGTATGTACATGTATTGCAGCAGTAACGATTTGGATCATTGTTTTTCTTCCAGCTAAAGATATAATTCTTCCTTTCCAACCAGCTAATTTCTTCATTAATTGTTCTGTCAGATGGCTATAAGTGTTGGATTTAATCTTCTTGTGTATAATCAGGACTCCCAAGTAAGTTCCTCAATCGTTCGTTCGAGGAATTTCTTCCATTGAGGCAAGATATTACGCAATCTCTTCTGGAATATTTGGGGAAATAAAGTTTCTCGATTTTGAAGGTTTAGTTTCAGATCTGAAGCATCGCTGAATTTCTTTATGCAATCTTGTGTTTTCCACACTTGGTTAGCATTTGTTTTCATAAAAAGTAGTAGGTCATCTACAAAAAAGAGATGACTTCTTAAACAATCGCTTCATAAAGGTTATTCTTTTTCCTATTCCAAGTAGTTTTTCTTTTTCCTATTCCTAGTAGTTTTGAAAATGGCGCTGAAGTCATCGTGGGATAGCGACATAACCTCAAAACGAAAAGGTCTTCTATTCTTATCCATAGGAAGGTCAGGTCTGGTGTTAAAGATGATTGGGTGATGATCAAAATATCTTCTTATTAATGTCATAGCTCTTATAAAGGAGGAAAATATCAAAGGTCGCGGTGTTATGAAGAATTATATTCAGACGTTCCTGAAGGGCAATAGTCCCATAATGACTTCTAACCCAGGTATATTTCTTTTCAGTCCAACCAACATCGATTAAGTTTCAATTATCCCATCTTTCTCTAAATTTGATGATGTGTTCTAAACGGTCAGAATCACTTCCCTTGCGCTCTTTCAAAGAGGTAATATCGTTGAAATCTCCCATTATAATCCAAGGTTGATTTGAAGAATTTGAATAGTTGAAAAGGTCTTTCCAAAATTCCTCTTGAACATAAGCAAAGCTCATACACCAGTGTTCTCCTCTCTCATTGAAAATACAATAGATAGCTTGATTAGTATTGTACTGTTATGAACCGTATAGAATTCAAGAAAAGAATTAGGGATTTAGAGAAATTAGAGAAGATAGATTTAAGAGAAAAGATGATTTTTCATTAAATTTGCCAGAATAGAATCTCCCGATTACATTTGCTCGTTATATTCTTCAGTACAAAAATCTAACAACTTATTCTGTACAGCTGGATTTCATAACTGATTGTGGTCACGTGCTTGGTTCCTCTTCAACAGATCAGAACTGGTGGATCATTGCTTGTTGGGCCCTATTCTTCAGTTCCAGCCCGTTCTCTGTGGATATCACCACTCGGGTCTTCTGCTCCAAATGGCTATTCGATTCTCTTGCTCCAGGTAATATCTCATTTCCCCCAAATTTGCCACGATTAATCCCTAGCTTTTCAATAGAAATCCCTAACATTTCCTCTTTTTTCTCCACGCACATAACATTTCCCTCCCCTTCACCTGATCCTTGTCCCCAAGGATCGAAATCTGAAAACTGGGATTTCAACACAGCATAATCCTCCCAAGTGGCGTTTTCTTCTCCCAAATTCGACCACTGGATCAGAAGTTGTGTGATTACCTTGTTTTGTCTCTTCACTATCCTTTTGTTAAGCACGATGGTCGGATAAACCTTCATCTGCCCATCCTCACTAAGTTCAGGAGGATTCTTAGAGGTAATTGTTCCTTCACCCACTTTCTTCTTCAGTAAACTCACATGAAAAACTGGGTGGATTTTTGAATATGCTGGCAATTCCAGTTGATACGCTACTGACCCAATTCTTTTCTGGATTTTGTAAGGTCCATAAAATTTTGCTGCAAGTTTCAAGTTTCTTCTAACAGCTACGGATGATTGCTTGTAGGGCTGTAATTTAAGGTAAACCTCATCTCCTTCCTGAAATTCCCGATCACTTCTGTTTTTATCTGCATTTTATTTCATTCGATTCTGAGCCTTAGCTAAGTTCTCCCTAAGTAGTCTGTGTAGCTGTTCTCTTTTCCCCATTATCTCTTGTACTGCATTGACACTGGTATTAGTCTGCCAATTAATCATAGGAGGCTTGTATCCATACAAGGCTTCAAAAGGTGTAACTCCTAGGGTTGTATGATAATTAGTATTATACCACCATTCAGCCAGTGGTAAATATTTTTCCCAATTACCAGGTTTAAGGAAACACATACTTCTCAAGTATTGTTCCAAACACTGGTTTAACCTTTCAGTCTGCCCATCTGTCTCTAGATGGTAGGTTGTACTGAAAAAAGTTGTAGTTCCAAGATGCTTCATCAATTCCTTCCAGAATAAGCTTGTAAAGGTTTTATCTCTGTTTGATATAGCTATCTTAGGTGGTCCATGCAATTTATATACTTGATCCAAATAGATCCTAGCTATCTCAGTCACTGTGTATGGATGAGCTATGGCTAAAAAATGGCCATATTTAGAGTACTTATCCACTATCACCAGGATGCAATTAGATTTCATTGACTGTGGCAATCCTTCAATAAAATCCATGGTAATAACTTCCCATGCCTGATTAGGAATAA
This sequence comes from Hibiscus syriacus, assembly GCF_006381635.1. Lineage (NCBI taxonomy): Eukaryota > Viridiplantae > Streptophyta > Magnoliopsida > Malvales > Malvaceae > Hibiscus > Hibiscus syriacus. The sequence goes on from NW_024063446.1 coordinate 454,522, forward strand.
CAATAGGTTGTAACAAACCTGGAATTGCCACATTATCCCCCTTTGTTCTTTGGCATACTTCACACTTTTTCACATAAGATTTAACTTGACTTTTCAAGCCTTTCCAATAGAAATAAAGTTTAATTTTGTAGTATGTTGCTTGTACTCCAGAATGTCTCCCTTGAGGAGAATCATGCAAACACTCCATGATTTTCTTCCTTAAAGTTCCATGTTCCCCAATATAAACCTTGTTCTTATACCTTAGCACTCCTTTAACCAACTTCCAATCAGACTCTATATTAGAGTTAATGGTTAAGCCTGTAATAAATTTATGAGCTAAGATATCTCCCTTATAACTGTCCTCAATTTCTTTTACCCACTCAGGAATCAGTATAGTGGTAGTCATCTGCATACACTCTCCTGTTTCTTCAACCTTTTCAACCTCCTTATCATCTTCAAATCTTCTTGACAAAGCATCTGCCACTACATTCAATCTGCCTTTTCTATAATGTATAACGTAATCCAAACCCAACAACTTAGATAATCATTTTTTCTGAATTGTATTGGTCAATTTCTGCTCCAGTAAATGTTTTTAAAGGTTCATGGTCTGTTTTGATTATAAAAAGACCATTTTCTAGGTAGTGTCTCCATTTAGATACAACCATGAGTATGGCTATATATTCCTTCTCATAAATAGACAGTTACATATGCCTTGGTCCCAAAGCCTTACTCAAATAAGCTAATGGTCTGCCTTCCTGTGTCAAAACAGCCCCAATTCCTTGTTGACTTGCATCAGTTTCCAAACAGAATGTCTTACTAAAATTTGGAAGAGCCAATACATGAGCTTCACACATAGACTGCTTCAATTTCTTAAAAGATGCTTCTGCTTCATCATTCCAATTAAAAGCTCCCTTTTTTAGTAAATTTGTCAATGGTTTACTGAGTTCTCCATATCCCTTAATAAACTTCCTATAATATCCTGTAAGTCCTAGGAAGCCTCTCAAAGATTTGAGATTCTTTGGAAATGGTCATTTTTGCATTGCCTCCACCTTGGTAGGGTCAGTAGAAATTCCATTTGCTGTTATTACATACCCCAAATACTCCACCTTGTTCTGTCCAAAGAAACACTTACTTCTTTTTGCATACAATTAATTTTTTCTCAAGATCTCTAAGACCACCTTCAAGTGTTGCTTATGATCATAGAGATTAGGACTGTACACCAAAATATCATCAAAAAATACTAACACAAACTTCCTCAAATATGGACCAAATAAATCATTCATTAGTGCTTGAAAAGTGGCAGGTGCATTGGTTAAACCAAAGGGCATTACCTTGAACTCATATTGTCCATGATGTGTCTGAAATGTTGTTTTGGGGATGTCCTCTTCTTTGACTCTTATCTGCCAATATCCTGATCTCAGATCTATTTTAGAAAAATAGGAAGTCCCTTCCAATTCATCCAACAAGTCTTCTACTACTGGAATTGGAAATTTGTTCTTAATTGTCACAACATTTAATTGTCTATAGTCCACACACATTCTCCATGTTTCATCCTTTTTCTTTACCAATAAAAAAGAGAAGTAAAAGAACTCTTACTGGTTTGAATAATTGAAGCAGACAACATCTCTTTAATCTGTTTTTCAATTTCTGCCTTCTGTGGATGTGGAAATCTGTATGGTCTAAGATTTACTGGTTGAATTCCTTCCTTAAGAATCACTGCATGATCATGACTTCTAGCATGGGGCATTCTCTTAGGTTCTTCAAAAACATCTTGATACGCCTCTAATAGGGTTTGTAATTCTTCTGGAAATTTGGATTCAACTACTTCCATACTCAGAAAATAGGCTTCTCCTATCACTTCTGGTTCTTTAACAGTAATTTGTTTCATCTTAGATTCTGAAATCAATTTCATATAAGAACCTGTTTGTTTTCCTTCCAATTTAATCTCCTTTTCTCCCACTTTTAAAACCATAGTCATCTCTTTAAAATCCATAAGAACTGGACTATATTGACTCATCCAATCCACTCCTAACACCATATCACTTCCCCCCATATTCAAAACTCTAAAATCATACTCAAATGCATTTCCTTGCATTTTCCAACTCAGCTTGTTACTCTTAGCATTGCTGAATAATTTCTCTCCATTAGCAACTGTAATAGCTAAATGATGAGTTTGTTCCACTTCCATTCATTCCTTTACCCATCTAGGAGTGATGAAATTGTGTGTGCTTCCACTATCCACCAAAATATTCAGTGATTTTTCTTTAATAATTCCCTGAAGTCTTAGAGTATTATGTCCCACACTGCCAGTAAGAGCATTAATGGAAATCTCCAAAGTCCCTTGTCCCTTATCATCAGCTTCTTCCTCCTTGTCTCCTTCCTCATCTCCCTCTATATTTTCTTCCTTCTCCATCATATTAAGCTGTTTAAGTTTACATTGATGGCCAGGAGTAAATTTTTATCCACACTTAAAACACAAATTATGTGCTCTTCTATACTCTATCAAAGTCTGTTTACTTGGAAAATTGGTTGCTGAATTCTTCTGAATATTTGATGTACCTACAAACTTTTGTGATTGAGAATGTGTGCCCTGATAATTACTCTTAAGCACTGAAATCTTCTTCTTCCCTTCAATTTTCAATGCCAATTCACACAATCTGGCCTTCCTGTAAGCTTCATCCAGACTTTTAGGTTCATGCATCCTCACTCTATGCTTAATTTCCTACTTCAATCCACTCAAAAACATAGATACAAAATATTCTTCTCCCATATGAGAATTGTGTTGTAGCATAAATGGCTTGAGCTCCTCAAACTTCTCTTGATAAGTCTCCAATGTAGATTTCTGCAAAAGCTTACTAAATTCTTCAATCACATTAATGTAGTTCTTGTCACAGAACCTACTATATAAATCCTCCATAAATTCCTACCAACTTACTTGACCTTTCTGCATAATATACCCATCATACCAATTTTCAGCCTTACCTGTCAAATACATTGCTGCTATTTCCATTTTCTGTTCATCAGGAATTACAAAAATTGTAAAATACTTTTGGCATTTTTTGACCCAACTCCTTGGGTTATCACCATCAAACATCTGTAATTCTATCTTAGGTCTTAGGGTAAAGGACTGATTTAGTACACTTTTCTCATACAAATAAGGATCTTTATAGAGTGAAGTACTTCCAGATTGATGATTATTCCCTCCTAAGTTCAATTTCTGGTTTTGTGTTTGGAAAGTAGATGATTTGTAGCCTTCTAGTTTAGGAGCTAATACTCCAAGACCCTTTGGATAAAAAGAATATTTCTCATGCTCATTTATCACTGTCACTTGCGTAGGCTTTTTTCCTTCAGATTTAAGTAAAGATGCAGTAATTACCTGGTCATCCTTTTCAGGAGTATTCTGCTCAGGTTCTTCACTTACTTTAGACTCACAGCTCAATATCTTTTGCAAATATCCTTGGGTCTCATCCATCCTGCTTTCCAGCACCTTCATTCTGTTTTCCCATTCTTCTTTTTGTTCTTCCCACCCTCTAGGAACCCGAACTTCATACTTAGTCTCCTCATTACTACTTGCCATGGCTGCTGATTCCACTTTATCACCCATCTGTTGGATTTTCTTCTGTTTACCCAGCTTGACGTTGGATCTTTGCTAAGCTCTGATTACCAATTGTTATAAACCGTATAGAATTCAAGAAAAGAATTAGGGATTTAGAGAAATTAGAGAATATAGATTTAAGAGAAAATATGATTTTTCATTAAATTTTCCAAAATAGAATCTCCCGATTACATTTGCTCGTTATATTCTTCAGTACAAAAATCTAACAACTTATTATGTACAGCTGGATTTCATAACTGATTGTGGTAACGTGCTTGGTTCCTCTTCAACAGATCAGAACTGGTGGATCATTGCTTGTTGGGCCCTATTCTTCAGTTCCAGCCCGTTCTCTGTGGATATCACCACTCGGGTCTTCTGCTCCAAATGGCTATTCGATTCTTCTGCTCCAGGTAATATCTCATTTCCCCCAAATTTGCCACGATTAATCCCTAGCTTTTCAACAGAAATCCCTAACATTTCCCCTTTTTTCTCCACGCACATAACATGTACTTAATTTCTATATCTAAATCTCTCGAATGCCAAAGAATAATTAGGTCACCTCGAAACCCGTCAGTAGGAACTTCAAGAAGATATAAAACTAAGGGGTTTTCTTCTTTAATCAAATCTAAACAATTCCCATGAAAATTTTGTTTCCAATTCCTCTACAATTCCACGAAATAATCTTCATCGTAACGAATTGTCTGTATGTAAAACTTCTGGTGAAACAGGAGGTGTTCTATATCTTTCTTCTATATTTTGAGTAAACTTCCCTAGACCATAGTGTATCTATTCTGATTTTTTGATCATTCTAAATTCTGATTATTGGCCTTAAATGCCCACTCCATCCATCTGTGTAACTTCATTTTTATCAAAATCCTTTGATGAACCCACTTTGATAGAGTTTGGGTTGTAAGTTTTCCTTTACTAATAATGTTCTTCATTGTATTTCCTATTCTTTTTTTCCTGATTTGAGTCTTCTTCTGTGTGAGTCGTGGGATAGAATTTGGGTCATTTGAAGCTGATTCCCTATGTATACTTCATCTCGCTCCCATTTTGTTATGATCATTCTGGTTTGAGTTGTCCTCTTTCCGTGATTCATTTTCCTCAATTTTACTCAAATAATCCTACTGTTTTGGGGTTTTTTCGGATGTATCTTGTTCATCTGTAGTGTTTCGTTCATCTTCTTCTATCAGAGCCCTAAATCTATTTCCCTCATGATTGTTTATCTTCTGGTTGCATTGATTTTTTTTTTATTTTCACGGTTTATTCTGTACCTTATTTGGACCAGCATCCACGGGCCAAACTTTTCATTCTCGGTTTCTTTCTCCTCATTCTTTGTATTATCTTCATTCTTCTACAGTCTCTTTTATGGGTAGGTTTTTCCTTCGGAACTGCATCTCCAGTCTTTTGATATTATTTTCTCAACTTATCTTGATTCTTTAAAATGCATTGATCAGTTTTGTGTCCCACCACTCCGCAATGGAAACATACTAGATGTATACCCTCATATTTGACATTGAATACATTACTCCCTATCCAAATTTTTGACAGAAGGGGTTTGCTTAGATCAACTTCGACATAAATTCTTGCAAACTTCCCCTTTGTAGTCCATGCTCTCCTGTAGTCAATTTTAATGGGAACATCGATTATTTTACTAATGTTCACCAAGATTCCCTTATCGAAATATTCCATTGGTAAATATGGATATAAACCTAAATAGTTATTGAGGAAATGCTAGCGTTGTTGGAAAAAATTAGGTCTCTATTTCTGAACAGTGAGATAATAATCCATAATCTTCCAGGGACCCTCTGTTAGGACTTCTGTCTATCATTCATATTTTGGAATTTAACCACGTAAAACATGTTGTCGATATCGATACAGTCAAACTCTTCTTCAAGCTTCTATATAGATGTGATTCTACTGATTAATGTTTTGTAGACCACTATCTTTCCAAGAAGTTTAATAATTAGAGCATTTCTATAAGGATTTATGATTTTTGATTAATTTTCGTGGGGATCTTTATTGTTGGAATATCATCCATTATTTCTTCCCCTTCATCTTCAGAATCCTCTTCTTCTTCTTCTAGTCTTTTTGAACTTTGGGATATTTGTAACGCCCCGAATACCAAGTTAGAAGTATTGGGCTAACCTGAGATGGGAATTGGTTTAATTCCTTAACTTGTAGGAAGCCTTGACCCAAATTAATGAGGATTTGGGCTTGAGGTAAGCCCAATAGAGATTAAAAATGGTGTTTTTAGTTTGTAACCAAAATCAGAAGGACCAAAAGAGCAATTGCACCATTAAGGATTCCAAAAGATGAAGACCATTTATGAACAGTGATCTCACATCTGATTTATTTGTCTCCCTTTTTTCTTTATCTTTGTATTCTCTCTCAAACTCCCTCTCTTTTCTTCATATTCTTCCTCAACTCTCTAGGTAAAGGTGAGAGCTTTAGTTCCTTGCAGGTATTTTCTAGCAACATCAAGGTAAGAAATGAATTCAATACTCCCCGGTCTTTCTTTTAAGCTCTCAAACCATTCATTTCACTATAGTTCTTAAAAATGTGTTTTAGAAGAGTTTAAGAAATTAGATGGTTCCAATCCATTTTTCAAATATTTCTAGCCTTAGGAAGTGTTTTAAAACCTTCCTTAACCCCTAACAACAGTTAGTAATCCTTGTAATTGGTTTTGTTTAGTGCAAGAGGTTGGAGAAGGCTCCAAAGTTAGGGGAAGGAAAAACTTACTTTGGGTTGAGCCTTTGATGTTTCCAGCAATTTAGCATCAAAGGTAACTCACTTTTGACTCAACTATACCATGTGTAAGTCATTTAGATGAAATGTAGTAGGTTGCATGATCTTGAAGCACTCCCATGGTAGATTTAATGTTTTAGAGTTAAAATATGTTTAAAACCCTATTTATGCTTCTTGTATTTACATAAAACATTAATAATGTTTGGGAACCTCACTAAGGTCTTTGGGATAGAAGAATATGATTTTTTGCACCTATTTTATGCTCTTTGCAGGTTGAGTTTCGATACTAGAGGGATAGCATCGAAACTTGTTCTTCTCGGGCAAACTCGTAAGGTTGTGGGCAAGAGTATCGATACTTTGGGTCATAGTTTCGAAACTCCCAGAAAGTATCAAAACTATGTGGTATATAATGTTTAAAAGTATCGATATTTGTAGAAAGTATCAAAACTTTTGCAGGAGTATCGATACTCTTGAGCTAGTATTAATACTCTAGTCTATTTTTGACAAAAATGCCAATTTTTAAGGGAATTAGACTCGAGGTATCCTAACACTTCAGTATATCCTCAAATAAGACTTCAAGCGAGAACAATAATTAATATCATAACAGTAGAAACAAAATATAGATAGGTTTACATAAAAGTAGCCTTGTTTGATGCTCGGGAAACAATCAGGACACATGAGTTCCTTTTAACAGAAATACGACAGTTAGTGGATCTAAGTCAGTGCCGCAACACTTCTGCAGCCGACTGGGACCAATGCCCCAAGAATCGGTGGAGTAAGTCGATGGGTGCACATTTCTGATGCAGAATTTCGGATCTCACCCAGGAGTACCCAATGGTGCTTCGGTAGTGCTAGAGGGGTGCGTGAGCTCCGAGATGCAGAATCCCTCAGTTGCACCATGATGTCAGCCACATATTAGTAGTACAATATTTAGCATGTTCAGACATGTGTCATTTGTCACTAGTATATTACAATTTTCAGTGAGGCATTGAGCTCGTAAGCTCAGCGTTCGAATATATTTCCGTGCGCAGGTTCTTAGGGGAATATTGTGGGGAGCTATCGCCATTAGATATTCTAATGCAGAAGAACAGAATTCCAGAGACCTTTTAGACTACATCTTGAGTCATCTTTAGAATGCATGAACTGTTATAGACCTTCTATGTATTCAGTCGTAACTCTTATTGAAACTCAGTATTTGTATTATTTTGCGGATGCATTTTGGGAGCTCCCAATAAACTGTAAACCCATACTTTATTATGTTTTTATATTATATAATGGATGATTAAATTTTAGAAATCTACAAGCAGTTTTAAAACAAAATTTTTTGGGTCACTATTTCGGTAGTCTTGTGTAACTTTGTAATCCATGGATTTTCAGATCGAACTTGATTAAAGTGTTACAATATTCCTGAGAAAAAGGGTGAATCCATGACCTTTTCTTTCCATGATCTAGGGTTAATATCTTCCTCAACAATTGCATCTGATTCGTTTGTTCTTATTCGCTTGTTACTGATGATTTTGTTTCCAGGATTTTCCTCCTCCATTGTCACCCCAGTGATAGGCAGAGACACCGTGAGAGAGGGCACCAAGAAAGAAAGTTTCAAGAAGGCTTAAAGTATGATTTGGATTACTCTACCTATGAAGATGAAATAACTACGATTTATAAAGTAAATCTAATGAGGAATTCAATTCAACTCGATTCTTGATAATTCTTACATAAAATATTTTCGAAATTGAGGAAAAATATTAAATAAGATAAAATACATCAGAAGTTAATGAATTATGTAAAATTATCTTTTTAGTTAAAGATATTTTTAGCATTGCAAAATTATAATATTTTTAAATAATTATAAAATAACCATTAATATTTCTCGAATTATTATAAAATAATGTTTAAAATATAAAAAAATAGATTTTAAGTTTATCAAATTTTATTATTGTTTTAATGTTTTAAAAATCATTTTATAACTACTTAAAAATTTAATAACTATTTTCTAGTATTATAGATATCACTTACCCCAAAAAAACCAATTTTACATAGTAAAATTAAGGAGAAAAAACTATGTAAATTGAAGTTGAAATGAAAGAAAAAAACTATTATATAATTAAGAAGAGTATTGTTCTACTTAGCAGTACTGAGTTTGAGTAATTATGTTTGTAAAGTGCATATATTATTAATGATTACAAAAATTATAAGCATATGGTATCTTATAATTACTCAAACTATTTAAATAAAGGCATAATAAGAAAAATTTCCCCAAGGTTTGCATAAATGATCATTTTATCTCCTATCATTTTATTTTTGGAGCATTTTAACCCATAAGGTTTCATTTTAGAACAAAATATCCCCTGATTGAATGAAAATTATTAGTTGACTAACTGTCAATATTTCATAAAGACATGACAACTTCATGTGTGATGCCACATAAGCAAAAAATATTTTAAGAGTAAGCTATAATTATAATTAATTACATATACATTTATAAAAATATTTTTAAAAATATTTTTAGATGATGTGACAGTACACATGGACCTACTAAATTAATAGTAAACGTTGTATGTTCTTCAACTAATAATTTCCATTTACCTAGAAAGCATTCTGTTTTAAAATAAAATGTTATGGACTAAAATACTCAAAAAGAAAATATATTATTACTCCTTAAATGCACTCAACTTTATTAGAGCATGACCAATCACCCAAATATACAAGTTTTGATGGATAGAATCAGTCTAAAATAGCAGTCATTTAGTAGTTGAACTACTCCATGAACAAAACCAGTAATCAGCTCAACTTCCAGCCAACCATACACCTAAGTTCCTCCTCCATTGTATTTCAGATGAATAAATATATATATATATATATACACTCAAAGCCCCACAACACCGTATAGCCAATACACATTTCACTTCCTCAAAATCAAACATTCATTAAACATCTCTAACTCAACCTCCGGATTCCGGAATGGCCACCACCAAGGAAGTCGACCAGCGAGCCGGGGCGGAGATCGTCTACGGAGCCGAAGACTGCTACCGCCACTCCTTGGAGCTCCTGCAAGAACTGGGGTTCCCTAAAGGCGTGCTTCCGTTGAAAGACCTCGTAGAATGTGGACGAGTCAGGGAAACCGGGTTCGTCTGGATGAAACAGAAGGCGCCGTACGAGCATTTCTTCGACGGTACGAATACTAAGGTGAGCTACGCGACGGAGGTTACCGCATACTTTGGGGAAGTTCAGGATGAAGAAGATGACCGGGGTTAAGAGCAAACAGGTTTTCATATGGGTGCCGATAGCCGAGATGAGCATCGACGATGCTACTGGCGACAAGATGTACTTCAAAACTCCAATGGGGATTGGGAAATCGTTTCCGGTGACGGCGTTCATGACGGAGGAGGAGGAGGAGGAGAAGTATTTGAAGGACAAGAAAGCAATGAATGAAAAATTCTGATGTTATTACTGCAATTTTTCTAATGTTTTTCTGATGTTATTACTGCATTGGTCCCCAAGGCCAAACTATGATATTGTTAGTTTTGTTTGCTTTCTTTATTATTAATTATTTAAAAAACTTTTATCTATTGCAATTATGTAGTTTTTATTTTGCCATTTTATTAAATAAAAAACACATATTTCTTAGATTTTTCTCTTTTCATTTTTCAATTATGTAGTTTGTTTTTTTCAGTTCATGCCATTTTATAAGAGAATGGAAAAAAAACACAAAAAAACAACACCACCAACTTACATTAAATAAAAATATAATTATAACATGCACAGAAAATTAGTAAAATCCAATAGATATCGCACATCAGTTACAATAATTAAGTAATTTATAACATGGTTTTTAAAACCGAACCGGTTAACGAATCGGTCATGCTATCAGTTCACTGGTTCAATCGATCGAATCAGTTCGACCGGTCGGAAGAACCAGAAGACGTCATAATTATTTAAAAAATTAAATAAAAATACCAAAAATATTTAATAAAAATATTTTTTTATATCACAAGACATATTCAAAGCAAGTCATAATATATAAGTTAAAAACCATAAAATCAAGTGAAACAAATGATTCAAATTAACTACAACATAATATTTAAGGTAAAACATATTAAATAATAAATATAATTATATAACTATAATTAAAAAATAAATTTGGGGCTAAAAAAATCATAACCAAATGATATTGTTTGGTTTAATTTTTTTATTAAAAAAATAATTCTACATGGCTAAGAAACATAGAAGAGCGTCCCAAAAGTCTAAAGAGTAAAAATATGAGAACAAAACAATCTCAATGGCTAAGAAACATAGAAGAGCATCTTACTAAATTCTATAAATAATAGAGGTAATTTGACATTCAAAATCATAGTCTTTTGGTGAGCATTGAGTGAACTATTCTTTCACTTCAATCAAGCTCAAACTTGAGGCTTTAATCGAGCTTCTAAATTTTTTTTAGTTCAAGCCTTTTCGAGTTCAAGTTTCAATATTATATTTCGAGTTCGAGTTGAACTTGATAATTTTTAGCTCGTGAGTTTGAGTCGAGTTGAGCTTACTTTTAAAGTTTTCAAGTTCGAGTCGAGCTCAGCAATACTCGAGTTTGACTTGGCTCGTTTAACAAGCGTCGTTGTTTGGTTTAATTTTTTTTTAAAAAAAACAAAATTGGCGGTTTTTTCCGATTCACTAATAGCGGTTCAAACCGGTGTAGATTGAATCGGACTAAGCAGCGGTTCATCCTATAATGAGATTAAGGATGTGTTTGAATAAAAATACTCCTCTCTATATAATTTTTAGGAATAATTATAATAATACACTCTCTATATAATTTTTTTCAATAAAATCATTATTTTTATTAAATAAAAATAACGTTTTTTATTATTTCGGGTCGGATCGGATCGGATCGGATTCTGGTTTATCTAAAAAATTCGGATTGAGTGAAGATATATATTTTTTTGGTCGGGTCAAGTCAGGTGAAAGATATAAAATTTTAGGGTTGTGTCGAGTTATATACGAGAATGGATAGAAAATCAAAATTGCATACCGAGGTGAATTTTGATTTTGTTTAATGCTATTGGTATATATACAATTGAATTATTATTTGATATATTATTGCAAAAAAAAATAGAAAGTGTAGATCAGATATGCTTGGGTGATTCAAGCATATTTTTAAATATATTAAAAATATTCTTTTAAGGAATAAATAATAAAACATTCGATATTATCTAAAAATTTTATATAAAATCGAAACTTTAACTGATTAATTAAAATAACTAATTTATTAAAAACTTGACAAAACCGAATGTTTCGATAAAATTAATTTTAACCGATTTTTGCTTCACTCTAAAATGAAGGTCATGATAAGCCCATTGGGGCTCTGGGTCTACATTACAAACTACCGCTAATGCTCTTTCGCAGGCCTTTAGTGTCAAGGCTGAAACCTATAGTTACTTATATTATTATTATAAACCAAGTCAAAATTTAAAATTGTAAAATTTGTAGTCAAATTAAATTCAGAGTTCATTCATGGATAAATAGGATATCCCTGTCTGAATCACCCTCGTTTACAAGACTGCTCTAGTCTTGTGAAAGGCTGAATGAATATGTGACCGTAACAGTCTCATGAATTAAGTAATTAATCCATTACCTTATTCCATATTATATTAGGGTCAAGTATATAAATAGTCCCCAAACTTTTAGGGTACTTGCATTTTGGTCACCAAACTTTTAAAACTCGTAATACAGTCATCAAACTTTTAATTTGTTTTCATTTTAGTATCTGCCGTTAGTTTTTGTTGATGTGACATTTAACTCCGTTAACTTTATGACGTTGCAGCAGCAGCTTTTCCTTCTTCTTCTTCTTCTTCTTCTTCTTCTTCTTCTTCTTCTTCTTCTTCTTCTTCTTCTTCTTCTTATTCTTCTTCTTCTTCTTCTTCTCCTCCTCCTCCTCCTCACACACTCTGTCCGAAAATACTAGTTTTGCCTTCAAGTTGAGACCTCAGCACTACAAACAGGGCAGACCTGCGGCAATACAGCGAAGTACAAAAGGTGACGATATGAAGGAGTCGCATAAACCGGAATTCCAACACATATAATATTAACAAAATCGTAACACGGGAACAAACTACAAGCTATTAAACGGAAATATAAATAACCATACCTTGTTTATTTATGCACTTGGGATGATATGAATGCTTGCAAGAAAGTGACGTTAAGGAGTCACCATCCTCGTAGTCTACACGGGAGATGACACACCTGAAAACATGGTTACAAGTTCAATCATCTAGAGAAAAACATTCAGGCATTAAAAAAAAATAAAACTAAAGCATTCAAACTTACGAATCGTTGCTTCCAGTTTGACTGTTTCCTGTCTTGTATGTCACCGAAGGCAAGGATGCAATTGAATCAGCTGAAAGCCCCCTGCTCTCTGTTCCAACTACTTCACCGAGTGCGATAAGTTCCTGAATGATAGGATTGAGCTTTGTATGAGTGCTTGAGCAAAATTCTAAAGCACTCAAACCTAAATGGAAGCTTACCTCATATGAGAGCTCATCAGGATCAACTCCTCCTATGTATCCTGCAAATGCATGTCATCAAAAGGCTAACAACTTGAAAAAAATAGAAATAATAACACACAACACTGCTTTAACGGAAAAATATAAGAGGGAAGTAAAATCATGCTCTCTCCTGCAAGCAAATGTCAAGTTAATTTGAGCATGCATTAGCTATTTCATGAAAATTCAGTCAATTCACGCTAAGATCAGTGTAAAGAATAAAGACTAGCTTCTGTTCTCCCATGGACCACAGTGAAAGAATGACAACGGGCATCAAATTAATCACCCAAGTCCAGCGATTCTAAATCTCCCCCCTCTACCAGCCCTTCCAGTTCCTCTAAAAAGAGCACCGGCAGCTCCCCCACCCCCGTCCCCGCCAAAAACAATGGTGACGAATCCTCTGTTCCAACTTCCAAGGATTTTCTTGGCAAGAAGAAGAGGGAAGAAAGAAGGTAGAAGAAGAAGAAAAAGCTGCTGCTGCCACGTCAGAAAGTTAAAGGGGTTAAGTGACACGTCAACAAAAATTAACCGCAGATAACGACAAGGATCAAAATAAAAACAAATTAAAAGTTTGATGATTGTATTGCAAGTTTCAAAAGTTGTGTTACTAAAATGTAAATACTCTAAAAGCTTGGGGACTATTTATATACTTTACCTATTACTTTATTATATATATTAAATCATGGCTTGATCAATTTAAAAAATATAAATCAATTAAATAATTTCAATTTTCAGATTGAAAAATGTCAAATTAACTAATAGCATATATTATTCAATGTCAAAATTTAGGAATATAAATGAATTAATATAAAAATAAGTGTTTAAATTATTTAACGAAAAAACGTTTTATTGTTTAAAAATTTTTAAAAAAAATAAGTGTGTAACATTTTTTGAGTTATACTTTTAAGTGTATATCATTTATTTTTTTAATTTTTAATAATAAAAATATTACTTTTAATTAAAAAAGAAAAATTGATTTATAAAAAATCCAATTTTTTCACTGAAATTATTAAAAAAAAACTAAAATCTCTCATTTTGATCCTATTACCAACCATCGTCGGTCATCTCCGACCACCACCATCATCGTCGAACGGTAACCCACTCGTTGCTACCCACCCATCGATCAAATCATCATCCTTACCGTCACCCAAAATCCATAAATCTAAAATCCCAAAATCTAAATTTTTAATTCGCAATTTCAATTTTAATTTCCCAACCCAAAAGGTCGTCGGGCATCATCGTCGAACAATTGTATTTTGATCGAAATTTCAAGGTAGTTCGAATGGTGGCGGCAATGTGGCTTATGGACATCAAAATCGACCAAAATCAACGAACAACATCAATGGTATCTGACGAACTTTTGAACGCCTCTCCACGACAAATAGTGGCATATTACGACAAAAGGTCAATGGGATTTGATCGGGATCGACACGTGCTGATGACGGTAGCAGTCCCCTTGTCGTGCATGCCTTTGGATATTGTTTTGGTCAAATTCTGTTACTATTTCCTGTATTATACTCAAATTGTGGAATTAATCCTTATCATTGAATTTGGTTCGTTTTAATCCATGCAGTTTATAGATTTTGATATTTTAGTTCTTACCTAAACATTGACTGTTACTAAAAATGGTCAAATCGAAGAATATGAACTAACTAAAGAATAACATAGTTTGACCTGATAGGTCTAATGGTTATTTGTGGAATTGGAATTTTAAATTTTAAAGAACATGGAAATTAAAAATGATTAATTTAGAATATACGAATTAAATTCCTATTATAAGTATATTTCAAAGAGCTTCCATTAAAGAGCCTCAACTGAGAAACAAGCCTCCATCGAAAAGCCTCTGCAATTCATTTAGCAAGCCCTGTTAAAGAAGAGATAATCTACTATTACGCAGCAAACAGTCCGAGCTTGGCGATGATGACAAATTATATGGCTTCCACGGAATCGGCAAGGGCCAAGGTAAGGTCACGTAGCACACCTAGACAAAGGCCAATAAACCCAGAGAGGGGTCAAGGTGGTTCGTTATCTAAGAGAGTTGCTTACCAAGCTAATGAAGCTCATGCTGGTTTAGGCCATAAATTGAGAAGGCCTAGTTTCAAATATGCACCACAAGGCCACTTTGGGTTGGAAAAAGAATCAATATGTTCTTCATGTAATAAAGGAAGTTTTGGGTGTGAAATTTCTCCATATTCAATCACTGATATAAAGTGGTTGACATGAGAAATTGAGTCATTTCGATGTTACTTTACATGAAGGATATGATCCTCAAGACATCAGCAGCTTGTAATTTCAAATTCGAGACAACCATTTGACTAATATATCATTCCAATAGTCGATCAAAGAATTTAGATTACTTCTTCGTATGATGCGAATAAATGACACTATTATATAAAAATATCAAAATTTATGTATCATATACTATTAACCTATAAAAAATTATATAAACATAACACTTTATAAACGAGCATTGGCATAAAAGGAATACACAAACATGAAACAAATACACCGGATCATGCTACAACATATTCCCATGAGTTATTCAATAAACAAGCAGTTTGAACAAAAAGTATAGCATGGCTTGTTTATTTTTGTTACAGACTATAAAGTTCACAAAGTGCATCGAAGTTTAATATTATCCTACAAAGTAAACCAAAAGGGAAAATAGTACGAATTATCATGGTGTTTTCTTAACAGTGATGCCATTTTCAAGAATATGGGTTTTACCTCAATGTCCCAGTTTGATTTGACATTCACTTTCTTCAATCAGTGTCCATAGGTTTCTCTTATCTTGATGATCGGTATTACAATTCAAACTCATCTTCAAGCTTCAACTGCTCTGCAGCAGCCTCTTCCTCTTCATCATCGATTGCGAAATATGGGTTATGCGCCTCTGGCTTGAATTTATACCCAGTAAACACGTAAAAGGCGAGTGTAGCCAACTCCCCGGCCAACACACTAGTCCAAAAATACTTATACGAAGTAATAGTCTCCAAAGCATAAACTACAACACGAGTAAAGTAAATATAGCAGATGACCACAACGTAATACTGCCTGAACAGGGTCAACTTCATCAAATTCACCGCAGCTTTCCCATCCGTCCGAGCTGCCTCGCGCAAGTTCTTAATCGACCAAACAATGGGGAACAACACGGCACAACAACAAATGACATCAACAAGCAACAACACTTGCTTCCATGTGACCCTATTTTCACCGAAAGGCGAGGTCTCATCGACGACAACTTGGGCAATGTTAGCAACAACCTGAAGTGGAATCACAATCATCAAAACCTTCTTTTCCTTGTCTTGCAAGAAGGGTTTCACAAACGACCAACCAGTACCGATCAATACGATCAGAGTAAAAAGCATGATCCCTTTCAAGAAACTGAAAATATAAAACAAAACATCCCAACCATGAGCACTTCCGGTTCGTTTGATATAAGATTTATCCTCTGCTTCGAATATCAGATTAAAAGCTTTTAAAACAACGACTGCCAGCATAAAGAAATGGATTCTAAAAACAGTGAGTCGTTTTTTGTAAAGCACATAGATCCAAATCCCTGCGAGAGAGAAATAAACAAGGGACAAAAGGAAGTAAACCCTAGGGAGAATTGTCTTGCCGGCGGAGAGATAATCCCTGTGGCCATCCCTCCCCTCGAGATTGTACATCGCCGATCGGACGGTCATCGATACTTTGGCATCACTGAGACAGTTTGCGAAGACCAGCGTGTACTGTTCAGCGTCGCTCACAGGGACAGAGACGTCGAAGCTGGATTTCCCTTTGGCGGCCTTGAAATCGGAGACGCGCTTGACAAGATCGGACTCGAGAGCGCAAGTGACTTCGCTGTCCGCCAGTTGTTGAAGCACGTGCATCCAGGCGTCCAGCGTGGAGAGGAAGAACCCGACTTTGGCCAAGTCGATGTCCGGATTCTTGTTCGAGAGATCAATCCGAGAGACGTTGAGCTCGAGACGACCAGTGTGGGTGAACCCAAACTGGTCCAAGGGGATTATGGGGTGGGCATCGGATCGGATCTCCGTGATACGGATCTCGGAAGAAACGTGCGAAACAAAAAGAGAAATCAAAAGGAAAAGCAAAACGGAGCTGCAGATCCTCGCCATAGGGGAAACTGAAAGGAAGAAAATAAACACTATCGGCGAAGATAATCTCTCCGGTTTGATTTATTTTGCTTGCTTTGTTCGCATCGGCCGGTTGCGTCTTATATTGGTGATTGTTTGGTTGGAAACTTTTAGGAATTTTACAAGTTGACCCTAAAAAAAGTACAATAAGTATTCATTTGTATTTAGAATTATTCAAAGCCGGAATTTGGAATGACTATACTATTCTACACCTACATTAAAATATTAAAAAAAATTAAAATCAGTTTAATATCGTTTAAGTAAAGTTCCAGTTTTGAGTTTTTGTGTATGTAGAAAATCTCTGCTTGGGAGACTCGCTCACCAAAATTAAGTATGTGAGTCGAGTTGGTTCGGATTAATTAAGCCGAAACCTTAAAATCGGAAGATAACTAAAAAAATATTGAAAAAGTATATTATTTTCTCATAAATTATAATTATTGAAAGTAATTAATTTTATTAAATAAGTAAAATTATAATATAATTTTGAAATCGTGGTGTTTGCAAAAGGAGAAGGAACGGGGAGAAGTTGAAAAATCCCAAATAGATAAATGATCAACTAAGCTACCTCTATTGATTGGTACGGAATAAACTTTGTGTTATATTTCTATTTATATTGAAAATAAGTGTCTGAATTATGTTTTGAAAAAAATTTAGTATTTAAAATGTTTTTTTTTAAATATGTGTCTAATGTTTTTTTTTATAGGTGATCGTTTAAACCTTCTAGATGTATCAGACAAGGGGATCCTATCTCCCCATATTTATTTGTCTCGTGTATGGAACGGCTCGCACAGACAATAAGTAGAGAAACGTCGAAGGGTGCATGCAAACCTTTTAAAACATCAAAAGATAGTCCTGGTATCTCACACCTCTTCGTCGCAGATGACATGAACGTTTTTACTGAAGCGTCAATGGAGCAAATAGAAGTCATGCGCAACGTATTGTTTACGAAGAATATCCTGGTTCACTGAAGCAGCAAATAAGCGATGCACTCGGGTTCAAAAAAGTGAGACTTAGGAAAATATCTGGGAGTACCGGTGATTCATGGAAAAGCATCTACGTCCTTGTACAGGTACCTAATCCAGAAAGTAAACATGAAACTAGCTGGACGGAAGGCAAAACAATTATTGCTTGCAGGTAAGATAACATTAGCTAAAGCTGTCTGGCCACAATTCCGTGTTACACCATGCATGCAGACAACAATGCTGCCAAAGGGTGTTTGTGATGAGATCGAAAAAGCATCAGAAGCTTTATATGGGGGCAAGCTAAGGAGAAAAGGGGAATGCATCTTGTCAATTGAGAAGACATGAGCAAACCGATTCCGAAAGGAGGTATTGGGATGAAGAAACTGAAACTTCAGAACGAAGCTTTTTTAATGAAAGTTGCCTTCAACCTCATAACGAGAAGGGACCATCTCTGGGTGCAAATGATAAGATCGAAATACAAATGGCAAGGAACAATCCCAGAGTCATTAAGCCTTCGAAGTAGCTCAAACCTGTGAAGAGCACTCAACAAGGTATGGAATGATGTTATTGATCTTCAATTTTTTTTAAAAAAAAAATCATATTAAGCTTTAACTTACGAGACAAATAAGTTTATCACATAATTAATTTTATTTTTGGACTTAAAAGCAGCTAAACTTATTGCGACCAAAATCCGGAAAACGCTACGCTACGAAATAACTATCCATCCGGACTTAAAAACAACGCTACTGCGAATCACCTGACACTACGACCCCCTACCCCTTCGTCGCTCTATTCGGGGCTCTCCCTGCCCCACCACCACCCTTTCTAATTCGGGGCTCTAAATCTCTCTCTCCCAATCTCCCGATTCAGATCGATCCCCCAAAACCCTTCGTTTTCTCCCCAAAAACCATTTCTCTTTTATTTATCGTTCCTCTCTCACTCCCACTGCTTCACTGCTCAATCTCACAACGCTGCTTATTGTTTCCATTTTTCCTTCGGTAATATAATAGGTTTCTGGAAGTGCTTATCTTAGCTAAGACTTCTCCCGCGATTCGTTGAAGCATCGAACACCTTGGTAATATACCTATTTCTCTTTGCTTCACTATATATATATATATATATATATATTCATTGTTTATTTGTAGTGTTAAATAAATTCATAGGAAGGAAAAAGGAGAAACATAGGTTGAAATTCAGCTGAAAGATGAATGGGAAGTTTGGCTCATCGCTTCTTATTTACCACATTTAATCTACTTTTACAATGCTGATTCAAATTTCGCATGGATTCTGTTTAGCTTATTGATTTATTACTTATTGACGTTTTCTTGTTTGCTTAATTTGCTTCTTTTTTTTCTCTCTGTTTGAGATCAAGGACGAACTGTGGAGTGAAAGAACAATAGAAAACGAAGATGTTTGGTTCAACTAGCTGTAAGTTTATTTTTATCTTACGTTTTATTAAATCCGGTAGAAAATGTACTAGAAATCTTATTTTTATTTGATTCTTTCAGCTGATCTTTTGATGATTTTATATTTTAGCTTCCGTTCTTTATTAATTCTAGGAGCTTGTGGCTTGTTACTTTGTATTGTGCTTTGGAAGTCGAGTTTAGGTTTCTATGTTGTATGCCGTGATAATCAGTGATTATTGTTAACTGTTTACGAGTATCTCTCTTATGGTAATTTTTTGTTGTTGATCTATTTCCTGTTTCTATGTTGTATTTTATTGGAGAAAAATGTTTATCCTATCGCACAATCTTGCCTGTTAACTATTTAGTAGGTTGTTTAGCTTCTTGATCAATCGTTAGTTATATGTTTTAATTACTAGCCAAATCCTTGTGCTTGTTATTGATCGACTTTCATGCTTTGTTTATGATATATATGCTTGTAGTTTATTCATTGATGATTAAGTTCTACTGTTATCTCTAATCTATATGTTAACTTTTTTGAGAATAAATTTGTTATTACTTGTGACCTTTTTGGAAATTTTAACTAAGTTGGCAATGCTTTAAACAGCTTTTGGGCAATCATCAAATAGCCCATTTGCGTCCCAATCTGTTTTTGGCCAGACCAACAACACAAATAGCAATCCATTTGCTCCTAATCCTTCCTTTGGTAGTGTTACCCCTTTTGGAACCCAAACAGCCGGTTCAATATTCGGGGGTACTTCTACTGGAGTGTTTGGTGCTGCCCAATCTTCGTCTCCCTTTTCCTCAACAACTGCATTCGGTGCCTCATCATCTTCAGCTTTTGGAAGTTCCATGCCAGCTTTTGGATCTTCTTCTACTCCAGCATTTGGCAGTTCATCATCATCTTTTGGTGGTAAGCGTTTCTGTGTTCTTTTCTTTTCTTTTCTTTTCTGGTATTATCAGTGTATAAAAAGGCGCAACTGTGACGCGCCTAGACGCTAAGGCGAGGCGAGGAGGCGAGGGTGAAGCGTCTAATTAGGTCTGGGCGAGGCCATTTCAATGAAGTGCAGAAAGGCGCCGCCTCTTCAATGTTTTTGTTCTTTTTTTTTTTGTGCTTAAACTGTGTGCATATGCTATTATGAGGGAGATATAGCATACATGCATACACACATCAATCCATTGTTTTCCATCTGTGTGTGAATTCCAAACATTGAGGTCCTAATGCTCTCTTTTCTGCTCATTTTTTATCTACAATTGATGGTATATACTTGTCTGCTTTGCTGTTTGTAGATGGGTAAGCAAAATAATCAGGAAAAAACATAATTCCTGTCACAGGTGTCATTGGCATCCTAATAATGCTCATGTTTCCCACTTCACTGCATTTTGTGTATATATATATTTTCCCAATTCTTGGTGTAGTTGTATGGTGACATTTTTATTCAACTTTATTCTTTGATGTTGAAAGTTATCTTATGATAGGATTCATCCATCTTCATGTATCAGGGGGTCTGATTTGACTCCCATGGTATTACAATGAGAAGAAAGAATTAAGGGAGAAGATTTTACAAAAGCTAAAGATGTTTGGGTAGAAAGAAGATGAAATTAGAAGTCTATTTTAATTTGTATTATATGATCAATTTTTATCTTCTTAGGAGATAAATATTTTGTAGATAAGGTTTTAGGAAAAAAGAAACCTAGTTGGGCTCTAGCTTGTAACACACATACTATTTTATCAGGTTGTTTTTTTTTTTTTTGAATAAGAAAATTAAGAGAAAGCCTTTCACTTTTCTCGAAATCTCACAGTTTGACATGAGCACATTAGCTTAATTTTGCTTGACTATAAAACTAGAAAAAACATGTCTATCTTTTATTTTTAAAACGTGCGCCTTGCTTCAATAAGGCACTCCCCTTGCGACTTGGTTATAAAACCCCTATCGCCTTAGTGCGCCTTGCGCCCTTTTTAACACTGGTTATTATCAGGTTGACTGCTAATGGAATTATCAGGTTGTGGACAAACCTGCACCTATTAGAATATCCTCCTCATTGACTTCTCGATATCTTTCGCAAAGGCGGATCAGGTTGCCTGCAAGGAAATATCGTCCTGATAAGGACAATCCGAAGGTGAGGTTGCCCCCATGAAAGTAGCAACTCTGATATTATTTAAAACGTTATTTCATTGCTCACCATATGGGGTTAAAGTTCTAACAAGTGTTTGTTTTCTTTGTTCTGATATATGTAGGTTCCATTTTTCAGTGATGATGAAGAGACACCCAGCGTGCCTAAGGCTGATACTATGATTTTTCCTAGGGAAAACCCAAGGTCTCTAGTCATTCGTCCTACAGAAAATTGGCCTTCCAGAGCCTCTGCAGAGAAGGGATCGCCATTGAAGGATGCATCCTCTCCAGTGCATGAGAATGGTAAGATCCTTTCAAGCTCATCTACATTTTTTTTTTGTACCAGGTGGATTAGAAGAGAAGCTTATAAATAGGGGTGACAGTTTATTGCTTTGAATCATATTACTTACCTCATTGAGAAAATGCAGTGATTTTGTTTTAGGATTTTTGAATTTGTGTGTAATTCATTTCATGATCGGTTTAGTTAATTTTTGTCTGCTTGTGGTTGACTCTTTGGAGCTTCCTTTTCATTTAGGCGAAATTTCTGATGATGGCTCCAAAGCTGAGGATAAAGATGGTAAGTTGCATCTTTGACCTGAAATTGTAATCGCCTTCGATTTTGTATTGTGTCATTTTATAAAATTGATATTCTTGTGATTTGAAAAATGCATCGGTCTTAAAGTTCTCCCTTTGTCATTATGAGAATTTATTTTGTAACTATTTCTGATTCCTGAAAATTGCATTGGTATGATCATTGTAGAAAATCCTGCTGAAAATGACCATGTGAAGTTGCGAATCCATCCTGTTAAAGGTCACCAAAGGGCTAACGTAGTCCAGGATGATCATTCTGCTGAGAGAGGACTCGTACAAGAGGATTTGTGACCACAGAGCTGGTGAGGCGGCTATTGTCTATGAGCATGGGGTTGACATCGAGGCTCTAATGCCAAAGCTCTGCCGGTCTGACTACTTTACAGAACCTCGAATCCAAGAATTGGCAGCTAAGGAAAGGGCTGAACCAGGGTACTGTCGCCGTGTGAAGGACTTTGTGGTTGGGTGGCATGGAGAGACAGATGTGAGACGTCTTGATATGGAGTCTCTTGTCCAGTTCAACAACCGCGAGGTGATCGTTTACCTGGACGACAGCAAGAAACCTCCTGTCGGACAAGGTCTTAATAAAACCGCGGAGGTAACACTTCTCAACATCAAATGCTTTGATAAAAAGACCTCAGAGCAATATACAAAAGGCCCCCGAGTCGAGAGATACAAGAACATGCTTAAGAGGAAGACGGAGGAGCAAGGAGCCGAGTTTCTGTCGTATGATCCCATCAAAGGAGAATGGAAGTTCAAGGTCAATCACTTAAGCTCGTACAAATTGGAAGACGACGATAAAGATCGCTTGTAAATGTGAGCTATTCCGGATTATATTAGCTTTACGGATAGCCACGATCTCCATGAAGGGTTGATATGAATTGTACAGGAAGGGGCAACACCCGACTGTTGTGTGTTGAGTAATCGTATTCTGTATTTGTATTGTTGTAATTTTCTTTCTCATTTTCAACCTCCGACATGTTACTTCTGAATTGGCACTATATCATTATTGCTAATATGAAGATCGGATGTTTGTGTCATATACATGAAGTAGTAATGTTATTTTTCTTTAATTAGATCGATCAATTGAATCCAGAATAATATATATATAAAGTATATTAGAGATTATTAAACTATGTTTATATAACTGTTTTGATCACTTAAATTTTAAGCTTGTAGTTTTCATAAAGAGAGAATGGAAATATAAACAGAAAAATCATTATTTAACTTGTAAGCCTTGAATATTTAAATATTTTTTACATTATTATTTAGTATTGCCCAATAAACTTCACAAATTTACAATTCAACCACGAGGCCCATCGAACTGGAAATTTTTGACTGATCTAAAAACAACTAGAGGAGCCCATCTCCGGGTGTTCTCCGAATTAGGTATTTTGGACCCATTGCTATATAATAGGCCTCCGCTAGGTTTAGGGTTTCCTCAACTCTCCTCGAAGCCGCTTAGGACAGAGCTTTGAAAGGAAAGCTTCGAAGAGCCAAAATGAAGACCATTCTTTCCTCCGAGACCATGGACATCCCCGATGGGGTTAGTATTAAGGTTAAGGCCAAGATGATCGAGGTTGAAGGTCCAAGGGGTAAGCTCACCCGCAACTTCAAGCACCTCAACCTCGACTTCCATCTCATCAAGGACGAAGAGACCGGCAAGCGCAAGCTCAGGATCGAGGCCTGGTTCGGCTCCAGGAAGACCAGCGCCGCCATCCGTACCGCTCTCAGCCACGTCGAGAATCTCATCACCGGAGTCACTAAAGGATACCGTTACAAGATGAGGTTCGTCTACGCCCACTTTCCGATTAACGCCTCCATCACTAATGGCAACAAGTCCATCGAGATCCGCAACTTCCTTGGCGAGAAGAAGGTCTCTCTTGCTCTCTCTCTCTCTTCTCACTTTCCTTATAGATATATATATATATATCTGCTTATACTTATGTTGAATTTGATTGTTACTGTTGATTGTATTATTCAAGGCATTTCTAGGGCGATCTCTGTTTCTGAAAAATACTCGTTTTATGAATCTTCATTTTGGTATGGCCTTTGGTTACAATGAATTTATTGCTGAATGTTTGCCTGGTCTAGTATACAAATATGCTGAAATCATAAATTACTTTTTACCAATTCTAGTAGAAGAACGTGGTTCTTTTATGCCTAATGATTTAACAGAACCTCTTCCTGCAGTCTTTTCTGTTCACAGTGATACATTCACTGAGAACTATCTCTTGTTAATCCATTGGAGTGTTCTGTCCCTAAATCCTAACACAAACCCTTAATCCCAATCTTTTTTCATTGTGTGAGCAAGATTGGTTTTGTTGACCCATATTCCATAGGACCATAGGCTATATATTTTTCCTTCTTCCTTTTACGTTGTATTCAAATTTGGTTAACTCCTTGTGTGTGAGAAAGAATGGTTGAGTTGATTTTTTTTTCTATTTATACAATGCTGTTTATTTCGGGCTGATCATCAGTTCGTTAAACCTCAGGTTCGTAAGGTGGATATGTTGGAAGGGGTTTCCATTGTGAGA
Organism: Hibiscus syriacus; assembly: GCF_006381635.1. Taxonomy (NCBI): domain Eukaryota; kingdom Viridiplantae; phylum Streptophyta; class Magnoliopsida; order Malvales; family Malvaceae; genus Hibiscus; species Hibiscus syriacus. The sequence goes on from NW_024063446.1 coordinate 479,117, forward strand.
TCCGAGAAGGTTAAGGATGAGATCGTTTTGGATGGCAATGACATCGAACTTGTTTCCCGGTCTGCAGCTTTGATAAACCAGGTACTTGTCTGGGATGTTTAAAACATTAAGTTCACACTCCTTATGCAAGTATTTCAAATTTGGTTTCCATATATTAACTCATACATTGCTTTAATAATATTATCATTCGACCTTCGTTTTAAACAGAAATGCCATGTGAAGAACAAGGATATTAGGAAGTTCCTCGATGGTATCTATGTTAGTGAGAAGGGCAGGATCGCCGAAGAGGAATGATTGTTTATCTCCTTGAGTAATAGTTATGGAGCAGCCTTATTTTTATTTTGTGTTGTTTTTTTCTTTTTCCATGGATTGCAGCTGTTGCAGGGTGCAAGGATGTTATCTTTATTTGATGTCTGGAGAATTTTGGTTATCTGTTTGATCTTTAGTGCTCTAATTAAGATTCTCATTTTGAATTTTGTGTTTGTTAATAGAATTGTTCCTCAACTAATTTCATTTTTGGTAATTAGCTTTTGTGCAAATTTTTATTGTTGCCAGAAATTTTGACGTGGAATTTTGAGGTTTAGTCGAGTGGAGTTCAACCTGAATTTATGTTAAAAGATAATCAATTATTTATTTAATACAGTATAATAGAAATATTCTTTGGAATGATATAATAATTAGGATAAATTATATAAATAGTTACTTGAGGGTTTAGGGTTCATATTATATCATTTTTCATTTAGCATGTTAATGGTCAACTCAATTTGAAAAGACGAGTTTGGATCATAACATAATGAATAATCGGATAATTATTTTGTGATTGTTAATAGTTCACTAACTTAAATTGTTGTTATTCCTTGATGTTATAAGTTCGAGTACTAAGAATATTAGGGGTGTGATTTTTTAATATTAAATGATTAAGAGTTATCTTTGAACATATATTTTATTGTACTTATCTCATATTAATAAAAAAGTAATTAGGGGATTAAAAAAATCTAATAATCGAGGATTATTTTGTAACTTTTAATAATTGAATGGTTAAATAAAGTGACACCTTATAGTTGAGAACCATTTATATATTTTACCCTATGAGTTAATATCGGTGAAACTCTAAATGACTAAATTTTTATATTAAATGCCATGCTAAGTTGTAGGTTTAATTTCAATTGTAATTAGGAGGGGTGGTAATGGGGCGAATACGGTTTTGCATTATTCATTCTATCTCTAACACTTGTGGGTACAGTTTTAGAGAACTCCCATTATATGTTTCACGGATTTTTTTGTTTCATACTCATCACTTGTGAATCTATGTGGATTTCGGTTAATCTCATCCAAAAAATTAAACAAATATTTTTAAAATCCATACAAAACATAAAACTTATAAGATATATCAGATTATTTCAAATTAGTTTCTATCTATAATATGAAAGTTTTAAATATCAATATTCATCTAATACATAATGTATGTACAATCTTAATCATTACGATATTAGAATATATATAGTTAGTTTTTTTATCATATATAATTTTTATTAAAATATATATTAAAGGTAGATAAGTAAATTATTATAAATATATTTTTAAAATTTTGTAAAATATCGAGGATTCTTACCGATATTTTTTTTTGAGATTTCCATGATTATTCACATGGTACGTTTAGGTTATCTCGTTTGAGATATAGTAATCTCGTCTCCATCCCATTTGAGCTTCGGGGATAAAAGTTTCCCAACCCGTAAGTGAAAATTTCAGTGATTCCCATCCTGTTGATTTGAATCCTTACGATTTTCGGTTTTTCCCTCGCCCGATTGCCAGCTCTAATTGTAATCTGATCATTCGTAGTTCTAGAATCCATCAAACTTCATTTCCTCTTCTTCACTTCACTCTCAGCTCTGGTTTCCTATATTTTAGTTTACTAGTCCGGCATCCCCGGTTGGGAACCATAGTGTGTGCATCGATGAGTAGTTTCTTCCGATATCAGCGACGGCGGAAGACAACTACAACGGCAAGTGGGACAGGAGAAGTTCGAAGCCAACCACCGCTGAATACACTGTACATGGAAACCATGTTTACATTTAGCCAACACTTGAATTCCATCGCCCTCCTCGAATTCCGACAAGCAAATAGCACATTCGCGTTCACCAACCTCCGCTCCGGCGAGCTTCATACCTGCCGAGTAAACCACTGTAGGGGCCGCCACCATGCGTGATGTGCCTGCCTCCGAGACAGGCTTTCTCCCCCCGAGCTCCTGTTGGGTACGAGGAAGGTGGCTGCCGTCACCAAAACGCCACGGGTGGTGTTCACCCCCTCCGAGAATCCCGCGTAAGAAGCAGCGGATGGTGGCGTTAAGAACCACAGAGCAGATTTAAGCGCAGAAGAGAATGATTAAGACCATAGCAAGATTACCTTGAAAATTATTCGAGTTTGTGTAAGGCTGCCACCTGCTAATGTGGTCGGGACTACACGTGGAGTTCCAAGTTGAAGATGTTAGCGGTGGTTGCATTTTGGTTTTCTTTTTCCTTTGTAATTTGAGGTTATGGTAGACGAATAATATAGCGTCTGAGATGAAACGAGATATGTTATTTTGACATATTCAAGCAAGGCATCAAGAAATGCATACGTGCATTAAAGGTTAACAAAATTTCTTCTCATTTATTATTTTAACTTTTAGTCTTCAAACTATAATTAAATGATTATTAGACAAAATTATTGAAATTTTAATATGAAACCCACTTGATAGAAACAAATCATATATAGATTAATGGAGGGATCTCGAGAATGTATGGAATAAGCGTATGGCAATGGGCTCCAATAATGTGTAGTATTGTGCATGAATCTCTCTCTCTCTTAATCATATGAGTTTATTCTTAATAAACTTACCTCTTAAATTTTAAATGATCACAAAAAAATATTCGATGAATTTATCGATATATAAAGATGGATATTTACTCTTAATGAATTCTTATCTCATAATTATTTTGTTATGATCTTAATAAAAAGAAATTGATGAATTTACAATTTTTTACTCTTTACGAGTTTATGTCTTTAAAATTAAGGTATAATTACTACTAAACATTTTTTAATTTATAAAGTTCATTTTACCTCAATTTCACACAACTGATCAACAAAAACATCCCTCGTATCCTTTTTTTCCCCTCATCTCCACGTGATTTTTATTTCTCGAGTAAATTTTTCTATCATCGAAAATATTTTTTGAATAAATTTTATTTTCTTATAGGAGAAAAATAATGATTGTTTTAAGATTATACGGAGACGACGTCCAATTCGAAGATTATTCTTCTACAATATAATTAATGCGTGAGTTAATTTCTTGATTCAGCTTAATTATCCAATCAATACTTCTAATCTATTTTGCAATAGTACTTTTACTTCCCAAGATAAATTTGGGTTGCAAATCACCTTTTAGACAAAGGGTAGACCCCATGAAAGGCCTGTGACCTTTAAAGACCATTGAATAATGCCATGGCTGCTTTGCCATTTTGATTTGTGATAATGTTCCTATATCGAAACCAAAGTGAAAGGAAGTGGGTGAGTGGGGTGTTTTTTGGTCGTATTAGGGTTTAAAGATAAATACCACGAGGTAATTTTATATATATATGTGTAAAAGACAAATCTGATAAAAGATTATATTTTAGTAAAAAACAACTATAAGCGTCAACAATCTGGGCTTTTAGACAAATGCGATCCACTTATGTCTAATAGGGATGGATAGACCCACCAGAAACTTCCCAAGATATCGATTGTTAATGTATATGTTGATCTTAAGTCAATAATGTACCTTTCATGTAGTCATTAAGTGTTTATTTTAAAGCTCAATAACTCTCTCTTTTTTATTTCCTTGCAACTTGGCAAGGCCTAAATATAGATTTGATCGTATTACTTTCTTTTACTATTATTCGAATCTTCTTTGGTTTAGATAAAAGAAAATATGGTAGGGTTTGAGAAATAAAAATAGAAATTAATAATGGATATAAAAATATTAAGATCGATATAATATGATTCAATTATATATATTTTTTGTTGCCCTTCTGTTTTAAGACTTATTGCACACCTAGTTTTGATATGTTAGTCTTCCGGGATTTTATGTACACACAATGACTCAAACCTCATATATTGCTTAACGAATCAAGTTGTTTACCACTTGAACTAACCTCGTTGGTGATTTAATTATATTATTGTTTATATATATATATATATAAATGTGTAGAGTTTAACGTATTTTTTGTGAAAATGAATGCTTGATGGTAATTTATAGGGTTTTCTAGGGCCTCCTATTCGGCGAAGAAACGCTAGAGAGCATCCGAGAAAAGACAGACGCATGAGGACTTAAAACAACAACAAGATGCCATTGCCATTGCCATTGAAAGATGATTATGCTTTAGGAAAGTGATGGAATATATTGACGGATTCTAATCCGATCCAATTCAATAAAGTCGATTTTTTAAATTGAATTTGGATCGGGTTGGGTCAAATGTTTTAAGGGAGTGAGGTCGGGTCCGGTGGAAGGTAAAAAAACTCTAACCCAACCCTACTCAGAGATAATAATATAATTTCTTTTAAAAAAATATTATTCTTTTAATTATGTCCTTATTTATATCGGGTCAAATTTATACTCTAAAAAATCGAATTCAATCAAAGCCGGGTAGATGATATATATCTTCGGGTTGGGTTGATTGACAAAAACCGACCCAACCCGACCTGTTGCTATCCATAAACGTATTGATCCATTTGCAAAATTTAGAGTAAAAAACACTAGAAGTCATTAAAAATATGTGAAAATGACATTTTTGGTCAATGGCCTTTCAATCGTTCCAATCGTAGCGTATCATTTGGATCTCATCGTTCTTCTAGTGGCAATGGGTGGTTGAACTTTGATGTTGGTTAGACTTTCCATTTCCAAACGTCAGTTTTGGGCAATGTAGTAGTGTTTTGCATGTCTCTCACTAGTCAAAAGCAAGCCAACCACCTCTTTGACCTTACATGAACACTTTTACTCATGTCATGCATTGGTTCAACTGTCCAATTAGTCAAGTTACCAAAGACAGCAAACCAATGAGGCCAGCTATGGTAAATATATCCAACGAAGTGGTAGGACTAACTTGCCAAATTGGCATAACCTTGTCCAACCTCGTATTGACCAAAAGGGCTTGCTTTTAAATATTTAGTACGTTTTGGAAGGTTAATTTCATCCTACATCCCTAAATTATCACCTACATTTAAAATTTATATTTAAGTTTTAAAATATTTTAATCAAGGACCATTACCCCCAAACCAATTAGTTTGCTAACTATGTGCCCTTCAATTATATTGTTTTGTGAGTTTGAAAGTTTTTGACTTTTTTGGATACGTGGGCTTGGGTTGTTGGATTGTATTATATATTCAATAGATGTAGACAATGGGGAATTACCCAACACTTCTTTCTTTCTTTTTTTTATTGGGTAAATTATGCATTTAATATCTAGACTATCAATTTTGGTATGTTTTCATACTAAACTTTTAATTTTTTTAAAATCATACCTAAAGTTTAGTTTTCATTTCATTTTAGTATTTGTCGTTAAAATTTAACTTTTTTAGTACCTAAACTATCAGTTTTGATTTGTTTTAGTACCTAAAATTTTAATTCTTTCAAAATTTAATGCTAAATTTTGAATAGCATACTAAAATAAAATAAAAACTAAAATTTTTTAACTACGGGTACTAAATAAAACAAAAACTGAACTTTAGATATGATTCTGAAAAAATTAAAAGTTTAAATACTAAAACGGATCAAAACTGATAGATTAAGTACTAAACACATAAATTACCTTCCTTTTCCCCGTGATTAGGCCATTAGGGGCGCTCTAGGTTTCAAGGAGTTGTACGGCGCAGTGCTTTCTTGATTAAGAAAAATACATCATTTCTTAAACATTTTATCGAAATAATTAATTTAAATATCATAGTTTATTTAGCATTTAGATTATTAAACTATCAAAGCTAATGGCAGTTTACTCTTAATTCAGATTTAAAAAAATCATTCATTATAATGACAAAATATTTGAATATGATGATAATTCGTTTGAAAAATCTGAATAATCCATAATTCATCTAAACCAGCCGAGCATTATGATGAAAGATTCGATTTAATTGAAAATTTTATTTAAACCGGTCGAAACAATGGATAACTCGGCTAAACCAAAATCTAAGAGTTAGGTTAGTAGACATCAAGGAAGGATCCGGCCCCGGGTGTCGTCGCGTGGTTAAGAGTTTAGGGTCCGGTCCGGCTACCTACCCTACCCCGTGTGGATAACAAGTTTATTTAGTTGGGCATACATTTTGGTGGGAAATTGCGGCTAAGGTTTGTTCCTAATCAATTTGGTGATAATTAATCTCGTACTTAGATTTAGTAATATCATATTATGATTTAATTGAACATTTGCAAGAATCAAGTGATTTAGTAGTAAATAATTTTTGTTATTTCTCAATGTTTCGGGTTCGAGTGTTGGGAATATAAGGGTATAAGCGTCCAATATCAAATGGTTGAGAGTTTTCTTTAAACAAATATTGTCTTATATTTATCCCAAATTAATAAAAAAGAAATAGAACACCAAAATTAAAACTATAAATTAACATATAGATTCATATTAACATTTTTATTTAATATAAATTATATAAAAGTATGTAAAACTACTTAAATTATACACTAATGTAGGTGAATCTCTTCCTGTATATATAATTTAAATTACTAATATGTTCAAAATTCATAAATATAAAAAATATAATATTCAAATTACATTTATCTCTATATATAATTATTAAATCAAATTTACTATATAAAGTAATGAGTTAACCATTTACTTTAATTTTTGAAAATTTAGTTATTATATTGTAAGAAAATTGGAAAGTTAATTTAATTGAATAACACTATAAAATTTTACAATTAAATCGCTAAAAAACAATAGTTTAACCATCTATGCTTAGACTTAGTAGAAATAAACAATTCAATATGTATTATAAATTACTAAAATATCAACAATAAAATCAATATGTTTACTAATAAATGATTTTTCCCCTCCATAAAGTATGAAGATAAAATTCTAATAAGTTAAAGGGACTAATTTATTAACTTTGTAAAGTAAAGTGATGAAACTCGTAATTAGACAAAAAAATTATATATGATTTTGGTATCTATATCTTTTCATTTTATTCATGCAAGTACACATTACAAAGCGAAGATGTATTTGTTCCGATCCCTTCGGCTTGCCCAGAAAGTTACGTTTCAAAATAAAAAACGAAAGCCCACCCTCTCCTTCGTTCAAATGCAACCTTTGACCTTACACGATACTATATATATATACACACATCAAAGAAAACTAAATCACCCAAAGTGTAGAGTGCTTGATTTTACTCGAAAAAAAATCGATAAAATGGAGAGTGTGGATGAATTGGCGCCGGAGCCGGTGCCGGTTGATAGATTGCAAGAAGAAGTGGGGAGGCTGATGAAGCAAGCCAGAGAGTTACAAGAATCTGGGTCTTCGCTTTTATGGAAGATTTCGAACGAGGAGCAATCGCTCCGCCAAAATGCCATTTCCATCGAATCTTCCATTCGCCGCGTTCGTTCATTGATCAGCTCGCTTGTCTCTCAAAAGTTTATGGATCGCAATCTCGCCAGGAAGGCAGAAACTCTTTAACCTTGCATGTTTCACTTTTTTTCCATTATGTCTTTATTTAGATCAAATCTGGATTGTTTCTGAAATTTGGATCTAAAAAAGGCAGTTCGAAGAGGATTTACAGAGAGCCACCTGCATTATGGCCGATGGAGACGCCGCTGCATTTCTTCCTCCCAAATATCAGGGTATACTATCTGTTTGTATTTTTTAAGTGATTTAATTATCATGTAATTAGAGATGTTGATTAATTAATTTGTAATTTGTGACGACAGGGAGATTTCTGAGGAAGTTTCTGGGACCAATCAATGTGCGAGCATCTCGTAAAGAAGTCCAGTTGAAAGTTAAGGAGGAATATAACAGCTACAGAGTCAGCATCACTGTTCTTTTAACTCTTTTTTATTTTATTCTTTGATTTTTTATTTTTTATTTACTTTTCATATGAATATATTCTTTAATTTTACAATTGCATGATATAGAAATTCATCCCAATATACATATTTTGCATTTCAGTTTTCCCTGCCTATTGTATAATTCGATATTTCGATTGAATTCGTGATTTATTTATGTATTTTTCTTGGAAAGAAAATTGGGAATATTTGGAAATTTTAAGTATTCATGCTTACTAAGTACTGTCTCCCTTCAACAGGATAGGACTGCCCTTCTGTTTCTTCTTTTTCCGTTAACTTTGCTTGTTTTAAGATCATGGATTTGGGATGGATGCTTGCCTGCATTTCCAGTTCAATTGTACGAGGTATTATTCTGGTTATTCGTTGGGGGGTTTTGTTAGGATTTTATTCGATTGTTGCCGATTTAATGATGAGCTCTTTTTCTGTGAATTAATACCGAGCGAATGATAAGTTGTTTGCAGGCATGGTTGTTGTTCCTTTACACTGGTTTGGCTATGCGAGAGAACATATTGCGAATAAATGGAAGTGATATCCGTCCATGGTAAGTGCATCCTTTTCTTTCCCAATGTTTCCTGAAAGCCAACACGTAACATGTTTACTTTGTTGTTTTTTTTCCTGAAAGCAAACATGTAACATGGTCGATTATCAGTATTATAATGTGAATAACATATTTACTCTGTTGTTTTGTTTCCTGAAAGCAAACATGTAAGGAGAGTTAGAGTTAGAGTCAGATGGGGGTCCATTATCAGTATTATAATGTGAAAATGCTGTTTCTTTAAGTTTTGTAGGGTGGAATCAATCCTCCTTGTTTCTCTGAGGACAGAGAAAGAAAATGGTGTCCGTCTATGTTAAATTCTCTTTTGGTTACCCCATCATCACAACTGAATTTGTGAACCAGTTCCAACCTATAACCATTTTCTTATGTTGTAGATGGTTTATCTGTATGTTATGCCTATGCTGATTGTAATCAAATATTGGTTTATCTGAAAACTTTCAAAGCCACATAACAAGCTGGAAACAGCTATGATCTACCTAGAACCTCTTGGAATCTCCTTTTTGATTAGTATGTTTTGATGTTTTTTGATACTCCTTATAGTTAATCATCAAGAACTTCTATTTTCTCGTTGTTGATGTTCGACTGTAGTTTGTGTGTATGAGTTGTATTTTCTTGGTTAGTCTTGCAAGTTAATTGATGACCAAATAATACTTTTGCAGGTGGATACACCATCACTATTGTGCTATTGTTATGGCCCTAATTAGTATCACTTGGGAGATTGAAGGACAGCCTAATTGTGCTCAAAAGCAGGTCACTGTTGTACCATTGTGCACTAATTAATCATTATGCCTTATTGAGTTGGTGTTCATTAACAAACTGTTAAATCCTATGCCAGAGAGGTGTAGAACTTTTCCTTCAATGGGCTATGATGCAAGGAGTTGTCATGCTTCTTCAAAATAGATATCAGCGTCAGAGGCTTTATACTCGTATTGCTCTTGGAAAGGTGTTATCTTATCCATATTTTATCTGCCAAGAGCAGTAGCTATTATGCCATCATTTGGGATCCTTCAAATCATAGAGAATCAATCCTAACTTCTATTCAAGTATTGTCGGTTACAGGCTAATAGAATGGATGTTGTCTGGGGAGAAGCATCTGGTGTAGATGGCCAACTATGGATCTTATGCCCTGTACTTTTCCTTATGCAGGTAACGCAAGCAAACTTTTGTCTAATTGCCAAGAATATGTAGATCGAACGAAGTTTTTTTACCACTTAAAGGGTCTAAAACTTTCAGTTATCGTGAATGTGACTATAGGGTTTCGAGGCATACGTTGGGCTGCTGCTTCTCAGGTCTGCATTTGCTGGGGTTGTTTCGAAATGGCAGGTAGGTGGTTTTCTCATGGTGTCTCTCTTCAACCATATATGTCGAAAAAAATCTTGTACGGTTTTTGTACAATTAGTGATAGAAAACGGAGTTTTTTGTAGGTGATTTGTTGTGGGATACTTTTGGTTGTGATGGCTGTCGGGAACTTCGTAAACACAATACAGTCGCTCGTGACGAAATCGAGGTTTAAGGCGAAGATGAAAAGAACTAAGAACAAGCAGGAGTTGGATTAGAGTATCCCTAATTGCTTGTCTTTAGATGAGGTATCGATTTTTTATAATTGATTTTTGTAGGCAGTATTACATCCATATGAAATTACTCTCTTCTTTCCCATCTTTCTTCTCTCTTAACCAAGCTGAAGAGAATGTAAAGTTGAGTGGGGAACAAGCAATGCGTATAAATTCTTTTGACGGTTTGAACTGAAATGAAATAAATGAAATGTTTGAATGCTTGTTTATTCTAATCTTGTGCATATTGTTCTCAATGTAATTTTGCATGTAAAAATTTGTTAGTTTTATTATCTCAGCACGAGTAATTAGAGTCGAGTAGTATTCGGTTCGGTTCGAATTTTTTTATTATCGGTTTTATAAAATCGGAATTAAACTGAAAAATTCTATTCAGTTTAGTTTAATTCGATTCAATTTTAGAGTTTTTAAATGTTGATTATTTTTAACTCAACATAAACAAACTTTAAGCTTAATAATCTTTGACTTCACTCGAGATACGGAGTAAACTAATAGATTGCAAATTTAAAAATAGTGTCAATATTCTTCTAAAATGATGTATTAAATTTAAATTTTATATAAAATTTATAAATAAATAAAATCCCAAAAGTCTTACTATAGTTTAATGTGACTCCACCGATATCATCAAGCACAAACTCTTCAATTTCTTTTCGTAGATTTATTCATGACTCTCAAGTCTCAATAGGATTATATGAGCTATCCTGTACTACGACAAGTTCTCGATATCTATTTCAAAACTAAAAACTAAAATAAAAAATATATAAATGTAAATATATAAATACTAGGGGTACTGACCGAGCTTGAACGAACAAAGTTATGTTTGTGTTTGTTTGTTATTTTTTAAGGTGTCCGGTTCGTTTTGCTTAAATTTTTAATAGTGTTTGTGTCGTTATTTTATTTTGAAAGTGTTCGTGTTCGTTCTATTGTTCGTAAACATGTTCGTTTAATGCTCGTGAACGAGTTCGCTTATATGTTACGAACGTGTTCATTTAACTTTCATGAACATGTTCTTTTTATTGTCTATCGTCCTTTATATGTTCAGTTTTAGTTTTACCCTTTCGTTTCAAACTAAATAAAAATGATAAAATTATGCAACTTGTCCTTAAACTCTTTAAAATTCATAGTTTAAATTTTAACTTTTATCATTTGTTAAATTTAGTTCAAACCTTTTAATATTAAAATGTAAAAAAAAGAAAGAAAAAGAGAATGATAACAAGTTTGATCATGAACATAAATGAACGAACAAGATAACAAACTTGTTTATGAATATAAACGAACGAACACACTCTATTCGTGTTTGTTCGTTTATTAAATGAATAATTTTTTTACACATTTATTCAGAACATAAAAACATTATACAAAACGATTTATGAACAATTAACCGAATACTATTCATGTAATTGATTAGTGAATTGGTCTATTATCTCCTCCAAGCGATTTGGTTGGTGAAGGATGCTCTTCGTTGCTATTACGGAGTCGCTTTGTTAAGTATACGGTCGTAATCCAACTACAACCCCCCCCAATTAGGACATCATAACAATCTTTCTTATTAATTTTTTTATATAATTATCATCATTTTGGAATAGATTACGTTAAATTATATGTTATAAAAATTTATTATAAGACTAACCATTAATTTGTTTTTTTATATTCACAATATCATTTTTGAATTATTGATTTAATACTCTTTTATTTTATTATTGATGATTATATTGATATTTATTATTATGAGAGTCTATAATAATAATAATAATAATAATAATAATATAGAGAATCCGTGCGAACGTGCGGCCACTGTCATAATTATGAACGTAGACATGACAATTGACAAATTGATGAATAGTGCGTGCAAAATGATTAAATTGACCCCAACTGAATGTTTCTTGAGAAAATTTAGTGGTTCGAATTTTAATAATATTATAATAAATTAAATTGAAAGAATTAATAATAATAATTTTAATAATAGTGGGCCACCGTATATTCGCGACCGTGTCAGAAGAGACAAAGAATTCGCACGTGAATTATATGTCAATATATGATTGGTAGATATGATAGTAATATTTAGGGTAACTATAAAAATGGTCAATTTTTTCACAAGTTTTTTTATTCATTAAATGTTTAAAAATAATATTTGGTGAACTATATTATGATTTATAATGTTTTGGTCATTGATATATAAGTTTTATTTTTATAATGTTATGATTGATATACAAGGTTATTGATATAACTTAAATGATGTTAGTTTGTTGAAGTATAACAAAGAATTCGCACGTGAATTATATGTCATATATGATTGGTAGATATGATAGTAATATTTAGGGTAAACTATAAAAATGGTCAATTTTTTTCACAAGTTTTATTTTTATCATTAAATGTTTAAAAAATAATATTTTGGTGAACTATATTATGATTTATAATGTTTTGGTCATTGATATATAAGTTTTATTTTTATAATGTTATGATTGATATACAAGGTTATTGATATATAAGACTTAAATGATGTTAGTTTGTTGAAGTTATATGTTAGTAAAAAATTATTATTTTTAACTTGAACCCTCAAATTTAGAAAAAAATATTAATTTGATCGTAAATTTTAGATCAACTACCAACTTACTCCTCGAACTTTAAAAAAAACGAGGGTGTTTGACAAACAACTGATAACTAGTAGTTGGTTTGACCAACTGATTTGATTAAATGTTTTTATAGAAGTGTTTGGTAAAATTTAGGTGATAGTTGATATGGGTAAAATGACAAATAAGGGTATGATACATTTAGTTGTTAAGTACATATATGTTTTATAATATTTTAGTCTTTATCGGGGTGAAATTATTCGGATAAAATATTTTTGACTAGGAATTAAAAATTCCTTAAGAAAATTATTGAATATTTTAAAAAAATGAATATATATTTTTAAATTTAATATTTATAAATATTAACCTTGTGAGATTTATACATACGATAAACTTTGTATAAAATATCAACACTACATTTTTTTTTTACTTTCATGTTTTGCTATATTTTTTTAATTAAAATATATTTGAGAATCTACAACTAAAAAATAGAATAATAAAATAAAATTTCAGCTTAAATATATTGGGATGAAGACTATTTCATTATATTAGGTTTTATGGTAAGGATGTAATTATGGAAAAAAATAATGTCAAATATGTCATTTAACATCTTATTTTGCAATAAGTTCTTCTAAATCGCTGGATTTTCTAGCGTTTTCATTTTTAGTTTATTTTGCACAATAAACTTCTTCAAAATGGTGTTTACCAAACACTAAAAACGGTATCAAGTTGTATTTGTGAAATTTGGACTATTCTCTAATAAAACATATACAAAATTCAGATTCATAAAAAAACCAAGTGAGTTGAAAATCCAGTCATAATATTTCACTTAATCTTCAAAATAAAATATCATTTTATAATTTGACATTAAATATCAGAATCGGTCGAAATTAACTTCATGATAAATTTGATTCAATCTGACGGAAAGAGGAAAACCTCAATGGCTTTTCTAGGAGGCTTCCAGTTTCTATTTTTTCTGAAATGAAATCTGCACATTTAGATCGAGTCTTGTCAGATTATGTTCGTCCCCATGTCCACGGGGTTCACAACCGACAAATCTAAAGGTTAAAAATGGTTGGGTTATTGATGTTTGAAAGTATGTCTGCTGGTGCTGATGTAGTTGGAACATCCCATCACAATTTTTTCCTTATTATTACCAATAATAATACTCATTCCTTCTCCTCCACTCACTTTCCGCGTCGCTTCCCCCGCCGTTTTCTATCCGCCGACGACATCTTCTTAAAGAACAACCCTATCGTCGTTCCATCCCAAACTCGTCATCCTCGTTACTGTTTCTATTGTATCGCTTCTTTCGTTGCTGTTGGCAATTGGGTTCTTATTGAAATTCCTCAAACGCCGTAAACCCACGGTGGCGAGCGGCGGGGCCGATGAAGAAAAGGGAAGAGATTTAAGCGTCGAAGAAGGTAAAGGGTGTGTTAAGAGGTTTAAATGGGACGAAATTAAGGATTCGACCAAGTATTTCTCGCGTTTGATCGGACAAGGAGGGTTCAGCAATGTCTACTTGGCTAACTTGTCGGATTCCACCCTGGGAGCAGTCAAGATCCATGTCAGAAATGATCGGTTAAATCAAGTGTTCAAACAAGAACTGGATATTCTGACCCGAATCCGACATGACAACATCGTTAAATTCCTTGGCTACTGCGATGATCAAGGTAGTTACTTTAACTCTTCAACAATCGCTAAAGAAAGATTTACTATTTTTTTTATAATATCTGTTCATTTTATTTTACAGAGGAAGGCGCGACGGTGTTAGAATACGTTCCGAATGGAAATTTACAAGAGAAACTCCATGGAAACGGAAGGGAATTGCTTCCATGGAAGACCCGTATGAGCATAGCTTTTCAACTTGCCGAAGCAATCGAGTACTTGCACGACAAATGCAGTCTCCAGATAGTTCATGGCGATATCAAAGAGTCCAACATCTTGTTAGACGAGCAGTTCAACTGCAAGCTCTGCGATTTCGGGTCGGCGAAGATGGGATTTTCGTCGACGGTGGTGCCGCAGAAGACTAATCAGATAATGGTCGGCTCGCCGGGGTACACCGATCCTCGTTATTTGTGGACCGGTATTGCTTCTAAGAAGAACGATGTTTATAGTCTGGGTGTTATTATTTTGGAGCTTGTGACTGGGATGGAAGCCTTTTGTCCCGAAAGGGGACAATTGTTGACGACGATGGTGGCACTGAACCTGAGGGAGGTTGTTGAGGGTGGTGGTGGGGCGGCGGGAGATGGTGGATCCAAAGCTGGGTGGTGAGTTCGACTTGGAAGAAGCAAAAGCTATGCTCTTAATCGTTGAACTCTGTCTTCGAAAATCACCTACCGTTAGGCCTTCTGCTGCAGAAATAGTGCAGACAATGAATAATAAAATCGGTTCCGTTGGTTCACGGTTGTTGCCGCCGGCCAGAGAGTGCCATTGTTGAGTGACTAATGGGGATGGTCGTGTTTGATTCAGTTTGTTGCAATTGTTTGTACGTACATAGAAAAACCAGAGAGTTCCATGGACTGGGTGCCCCAGATTAGATGTCATATTTGTATTGTAGATTCAACACATGAACTGTACATTGAATGTCTGTAACTGCAGTTTCCAGAAACGAAAAAATATACAAGAACAGCATTGAGTTTCAATACACCACGTTAGTGACTTTATGACATTTTTTTTGTTTGATGGTCAAAATAGAATTTATTTTATAGTTCAGTGACTACATATACAGTTTTTCTTTTTACAAGTACGTCGTTTAAACGGATTCATAGGGACTAAATTTAATCAGTTTCTGTAATGGAGGGAGAAAATTGATATTAGAGGGACTAAATGGAGTAGTCCTTACAACAGAGGGACCTGCAACAAGTTTTGTCGGGAAAAAACATTCTCCGTCATTTTCTCCATAATGGAGGTGATAAGAACACAAATGGAAGTTCGATTTCCAACCAAACATAAAAACAATCTAAATTAATTACTATTAATTTCTACCGTTAAAACAACATTTTTCAAAATGGTAGGATATATTATTGGTCAATGAATTAGTTTGACGGCAAAGATTTGATTCCCATTCCCTTTATATATATATATATAGTTTTTTTTTTCCTTCCATTCACGTCCCTGTGAATCATCAAAATGTGCAAATTCGTTGCTTCGAGGCAAGGATTTAAACCTTGAGAAAAAGAGAGTATTTTCATGGAATTTCCTTTATTCTGAGAAAACAAAGGAAGCAGCATTAAACGCGAGCTTTTCCTTTTCTTTTCTTTTACAATTTTGCTTTAAAAAAAAGAAGGAAAGCTCGCTTTCATTTTTCCGGAAATTTTGAAAGGATTTCAAAGCAAAACGATGGTGACGCTGGTGTCGATCCAAATCCACGAATCCGCATTGTCACTGTTGTTGTTATTGCTGCTGCTCGTCATTCCTTCTTCTTCTTCTGACGTCGAATCGCAACGGAATTTCACGGCGGGCATCTTGTTGCCGTCCGATGCGGATGATGCGTGCGGTGTTTCGCCTCCCTCGCGGCGCTATTCGTGCCCGGTTAACTGCTTCAGGACGGATCCGGTTTGCGGGGACGACGGAGTTACGTATTGGTGCGGGTGTGCAGACGCGCATTGCTCGGGGGCCAAGGTTGCAAAGATGGGATTCTGTAACGTCGGAAATAACGGCGGGACCGGATCTTTCTCTGGTCAGGCTTTACTTTTGTTGCATATAGTTTGGCTCATTGTTCTAGGCTTCTCTGTTTTCTTTGGCCTAATCTGAATTATCTCTCTGTATTTTTTTTAAAAAAAAATTCTAAACAATTTCCTATTTTAAATCCTCATCTTTTAAAGTCACCATTGATACAGTGAAATTTTACAAGATTTTCTTTTATAGCTATCATTTTCAACATGTTTTTTTTAAATCATGTGTATCAGGAAGAGTTGATAATATAACTTAATATTATTAGATGGCAAACTGAGAAGACAGGTACGAATACACTTTTTTTATTTTTATATTCACCCAATACTTTTATATTCATTACTTATCCAAAGTTGATATTAGGTAAAAAATTTAAATTCATATAGGTCTACGTAGAAATATTTTAAATCTACTATTTAACTGGATATCTACTATCCATCTCGTAATTACCTCCATTAGTCAATATCCGCCTAACACCAATCTCATAGATTCCATAAACAATAAAATATAAGACAAATAAATTCGTTAAGAAACATAATAAAATAAATCAAAGATTAATTAAGTTTATATCTTATCATTTGATTAAATTACAAGTCATGTCATGTAAAATCTTAAGATTTATAGAAT
This sequence comes from Hibiscus syriacus, assembly GCF_006381635.1. Taxonomy (NCBI): domain Eukaryota; kingdom Viridiplantae; phylum Streptophyta; class Magnoliopsida; order Malvales; family Malvaceae; genus Hibiscus; species Hibiscus syriacus. The sequence goes on from NW_024063446.1 coordinate 496,184, forward strand.
AGTCTCTGAAATTATACATTAATATATAATAATCCAAAAAATTATATGATAAGTAATTAGTAAACGGACACATATAAGACTGACAGATACAAAACGGATAAAGTCTTAAATTTATTACTTACTTACTACTCCCGATGAATATGACCTTTTATAACTACATCTATTTACTACCTATTAAACTTATATCTATTCATACTTTAATTAAAACGGGTGCCATGCTAAATCTATGAAATTATAACCGAGTCACTATTTAATACAGTACGTAGGATAAAGTACATTACTTGACGTGGACCCCATCCCATTGCCTACCCCTATCATACGAGGCAGATGGAGGTTTGGTTTCATATTATGAGGCACACACAACCCAACATGGGAGGCGCGGTGGGGCCAGTTATTACATTTTTTTTTCTCTTTTGTAAAATTTGTAGGAATAATTATTTATTGAATGTTTTGCTTGTAGATTAAGGAATGAAGCAGTCCATTGGATTAGGTTCCTTCGAAACTTCAACTTTGTCCCTGTTGGTGATAGAGACCATAGCTTCGTTGACCAAAGCGCATAGTTATAACGGGGAGTTGGATGCTCAAGTGATTGAGATAATTTGAATTGGACTATTTTCAATACAAAATAGAAGGAATATTTTTTTTTCAAAATTATATTCTCATATTTGGTTTATGAAAAAAATATCATAATATAATAATATTCGTAATAGTAGTATTTTTAGATTAAAATGAGATAATGATATTCCTTTTAAATTCTTAGGCAATAAACAATACACACTATTTAAAACAAAAATACCTATAAAATAATTATTTTTTCATATGAATCCTTCACAATTCTTTTTATTTTTGAATTACTCAAAATTATAAACTTAATAATAATAAAAAAAATGTTTAATTTAATGAAATATTAATAATTTTGAGTAGATAAAATGATTTTATATTTTCAATATTTAGTATATTAAACATTTTAAAATTTTATAAGGTGAAAATGTTATTAATGTAAAAATGTATTTATTTAAATTTAAATTAATTTTTGATTAATTAAAAAATAAATTGTATACATTAAAAATAATATATTTGTCCACTTGAGATCACAATATTATTTTTCATATTATATTATATTTTATATAAATAAATATGATACTTCTGAAAATTATTTAAAATTATAAGTTTGATATACTAATTATATTAATTATATGTTAATTTTTTTCTTTAAAATTAGATAGTATAATAATTAAAATATTTTTATGAGTTTTCACTCAAATATTTAAAATTTACTATTAAAGTTTTACTTGTTAAAATTATATATGACAAAGATAATTTAGTAAAATATGCATCAAAGTAATCTTATATTTCTCCAACAAAACACTATAATTTTACATTCCTATTAAACAAACCAAACAGGGTAATACAATATTCTCAGAGTAATGTTACATTCCGGTAATCTTACATTTCGTGAACTAAACATACTCTAAGGATAAAGTACATAAATAATCTCATGATTATAGGATATTGTTTTATTAAATCCATCGACTATTAAAAGTTATAAAATGATTATCCGACTATAGAGTGTTGATTTGTTGAGTCCCTTAATTATTAAAAATTATAATACGATCACTCGACTATTTATGATGTTTCAAACTTGTCATTTTCCTTTAAAAAATTGATAATTGTCCGAGTTAGACGTTGACATGATGATTGATATAATAGTCGTTTGAGATTCTATGATCAAATTATATCATATTACAGTTAGTAGGTTAACGTTTAGCTCAGAATATCGTCAATTTTTTAACGAAAAAGGACGAGTTTGGAACATGATGAATAGTCAGGTGACCATTTTGTAACGTTTAAAAGTTAAAAGACTCAACAAAGCAACTATTTATAGTCGAAGAACCATTTTATAACTTTTAATAGTTGAAGGACTTAAAACAATATCTTATAGTCAATGTACTATTTTTTTTACTTGACCCTAAAAATAATTAAGTAATATTATAATGCATACATTTAGAGATGGCAACGAGCCGAGTCGACCAAAAACCCAACCCAAAAATCTACATCCTCCACCTGAACTTGACTCAACCCAAAAATTTTATATCTTCCACCCAACCTGACTTGAAAAAATATACTCTCCACCGACTCCGATCCGACTCAAATTTTTAAAGTATAAATCCGACCCAACCTGACCCGATATAAAATAAGAAATGAATTAAAAAATAATAAAAAATTTAAGAAAATTGCATTATTATCCTCAGATCGGGTCGATTTTTTTCACCTTCCACCTGATCTCACCCCTTAAAAAATCCAATGTAACTATAGACACGACATTACTTGCAAAATATAGTAATCGTATAATTAAGGGGCTTGTGGGTCATAGTTTGTTTTCACATCATAGTGTGAAATATGTTTTGATATTCTATATTATTGAATTTTGTTTTATCGTAAGAATGATTCTTGAACTTTTATTTATAAATTATTTACGCTTTGAAATGGTTTAGGAAAATTTTAAATTTTTGCCAATTTTTATAATAGATCGCTCTAATGATCCTAATATGATATTTCGGATCGAATTACCCGCATTCATACGAGGGGTTACATTTAGTAAACAATTTAACCTATTTATTGTCTACCCCTAATTTTGCTCAATAATATAATGCATACAAATAATAAGGTTGTCTTAACAATGGTATTATTGTACTATGAATTATATAATTATTTTTCTCCATTTTTTAGAGTAATGGGGTTAATCGTAAAAGCAAATTATTTGACAACTTCTATAGTGGAATATGATCAAACGCGGACATTAACCGAAATTAAAAAGAGAGTAAATTATGCAGATAATTTTCTACGTTTTCAGTTTGATCGACTTTAGTTACCGATTTTAAAATTAAAAGGGAACGGTCCCTAACATTATTGACCGATTTGATTTTAATCCCTAACATTATCGATGCGTTCGATTTTAGTTTCTCAATCGTTAACTCTCATTCGAATTTTAGTCCTTCAATCATATTAGAAACTTAAAGAAAAAGGACAAACAAAAGGGGTTAATGGACATTAATTGATGAGTGACTAAAATCGAATAAATCGATAATATTAGGGATCATTCCCCTTAATTTTTAAATTGGTGACCAAAGTCAAGCAAACAAAAAAAATAAGGACTATCTGCATTGTTTACCCAAACAATAAAACAAGTACTAATAATTTTCTATATATCCATTGAAAGGCAAAAGTAAAGCAAACTATGGGCCATGGAACCTCTTCAGCAAACACTTGATCAAAATCTTTCGTATCCAAATCCTAATTCCCTCTGAATCTTCTCGTAATTCTTCACTTTTCCTACAACTTTTTGGACTTGCCGAAAGATCCCTTTTCTTTGGGTTTAATAAAAGCTAATCATGGATGTTATTTCACTGAATTCACTGCCCATCGGAATCCGATTCAGACCAACTGACGAGGAGTTGATCGATTGTTACTTGCGGTCCAAGATAAACGGAGAAAGGGTCAATGAGGTCGGAGTGATTCGTGAAATCGATGTCTGTAAATGCGAGCCTTGGGATTTGCCTGACTTGTCTGTTATAAAGAGTCGAGACCCGGAGTGGTTCTTCTTTTGCCCGCTCGACCGGAAGTATCCAAACGGAAGCAGGCTCAACCGGGCTACCGGTGCTGGTTACTGGAAGGCTACGGGTAAGGATCGAAAGATAAAGTCCGGGTCTAGCTTGATCGGCATGAAGAAAACTCTGGTGTTTACACCGGCCGGGCTCCCAAGGGAAAGCGCACCAATGGATTATGCACGAGTACCGTACTACCCTCGATGAGCTCGACGGCACCAAGCCCGGACAGGTTTTTCTTTTGACTTAAATATTGAGGTTTCAGTTTGATTCCAGTTGAGGGTTCGATCCTTTGTTAGTTTTGCTCATATTGTTTGACTTTTTGGTGTATTGTTCTGCAGAATCCTTTTGTAATTTGTCGTCTATTCAAGAAACAAGACGAGACCATCGAAGATATTAATGGCAACTTCGTTGATCCCGGCACATCGTCTCACACCGAAGATGTGCAATCTGAGTTTGATGTGCCGCGAGACAAGCCTGCGGGGGAAGTGAAAGCCGAAAAAGTTCCCAGTAGCAGTGAAACTTGTCTTGAAGGTTTAGATAACAAAATGATGTACCATTTAGGAGGTCAACTGGTAGAAATGGCACCTGCAGAGGTGAGAAAATGAAACTCGATTTGGATTTAGATTTAGATTTCGATCAGTTTTGGATTTTGCTGTCATAGCTTTTGCGCTTATGTTGTTTGATTTTCAGGTGGATGTACTTGGAGAAGCTTTGAATCACTTTTATGATCCAAGATGGAGCCTCTGGATTGGCAACTTTTCTCCGTTGCATTTGCAGATCAAAGGAGAGGGGGCTCCTTGGATGTTAGATCATGTCGGGAACGATTTTAGTGGGTGGAGTTTGAGTATGGCACAAATGAAAATGATGCCTATAGTTCCCACTTCAAAACCTCAGATGACTACTACAGCGGCGAGTGGGGCTGTCAAAAGAATTTGATTATCGAAAGAGAGACTCCCACCCCCCTGGCTTTTGGTATGGATGGTGGATCATATTGCGAATCCGATGCTGATGTGGTTCAAGTAACGGTGAGTAGTAGAACCACGCTCGTTACATTGTTTTATCTCACGTTCTTACTAGTACTGTTTTTTCCATCGCGTCTAGATTCATTGAAATGTCTCATAGTATTTTATTCTATACTCTTACAGCACGGGACTAGCAATGATGACAGAGGAGTTCCTCTAGAGGTTAAAGCAACTGCACATGATATTAAAGTTTCTTGTGATGGGGAATTCTATAATGTGCTAAATAGCAATGGCGAATCGAGCAATCACGTGAGCGCAACATGTAATATCGATACTGCACCTGTAGCTGGATCAAGATTCGATCTCGCACCCGTCGAAGTCAACGAAAATCGAGAACTCCATTACACAGGGGACTGCATCAAGAAGATTTAAACTTCAAGTCCATCCTCGCTTCGAAGAGAAGAAAGATGATTCGAAACCCATTGTTACAAAGGTGAGATATCTGTAAATCATGATAGTGTTAAGCCATTGCCGAATCCAGATAGTATATGAACATTAATGGGTTTGTCTTCTAGCAGGACGTAAAAGCTGTCGGCGACAATGTGCTCGTGGCACCATCATGATGGATGAAACGGAGGAAATATCCATTTTCGATTCTAGCAGAAAGAATGTTTCAAGGTTAAAGAGCAAGATTTCAGTTTGTGAAAAGGTTCTGAATCGATGGTTAAAGAGGTTTTCGGCTCGGCGGCAGCAGAAGTCATTTAACTATTATGTTTCGAGTTTTTGCTGTGATGTTGGTCTTGTTTATAGTTTTGGTTAGCACATTGAATGTTTTGTAATTTGATACCATCTGTATATTAAATTCTAGTTATTAAACTAATCATTCCTAATGTTTGGAGTGTGTGATCGATCGATTATGGTTTAGATCGAAAGTTTATTGAAGTGATGACAACGTAAAGATGAACGTAAAGACTCCTGTTCACTCGTCTATATTGCAATCGAGATAATTGTTAGCAAAATCCGGTAGAATCCGACCTAAGGCATGAGTTCGGGATTCGATTTTCCGACATGGCAGGAAAGGTACGAAGCCGAACCTATCGAGTCCTGACACGGCGTTGAGATCTCCAGTTTTTGACATGCTCCGAGGCATGGCAATGTGTCGTCCAACACTCACAAGGAGCAGCAGAATCACAAAATAACAGTAACACTGCATCAAACCGAAACAAAAATCATTAGAATGGAATCAAAATCCAGTGATCCAAACAATAAACAAGCTAATCCGCCAGTAACGTAAAAGATTGTTGCTTGGCATACCAGGTCACAATGTTTGTCATGAGGTGTAGAATCGAATGGAAATTGCAGACAAAGATGCCTTGAGTGTGGATAATCTCTGCAGGCCACCTAAAACAACTCAATAACAAAATTAAATTAACAAAAACTATAAGATCATTACTTATTGGTGGACAAGAAACAATACCCAGCGATCTAAATTAAACTAAATTTGAAGTTTTTGCTCCATTCCAATCAAGTTCAAAAAGTGTAAATTTCGTCAGCAAATATACTAGGGAAAATTTTGAATTTAAATAGAAAAATTGGAGAAAAAAAACCTGGCCACGCTCGGCGACCATGGAGAGTTCATCGCCGTCGTTGGCGGCGGAAAGCTTGGCAATGTCAATGGGATTGAAAGGGTTTAAAATCAAGGATAAAGCAATCTCAGTCTCCTCACACGCTTCATGTCGACCATCTTTTTCAAACAAAAAATGGATCTCAAAGGACTCTCACCCACTGGATCGTACTTGCTCTCTTCTCCTTCTCTCACGCGTCTGTTTCTTTAAGCTCGTATCTTTCTTCGCCGAGAAAGTACTGTCTCTACCTTCTCCGCCTTTGGTGTTCACCTTTGCTTGATTTTCGACGCCTTGCCATTGAATCCTTGTGTTGCTCACTGTCCGATTAAAATCCTCTGATTTCCTTCCTGATAGATGATTTTTTTTTGGAAACAATTTTTTTTTTTTTCTTTCTTGAAAATTGAATTTGAAAGACAACCGTTGGTTTGGCTTTCCCCCAAAATAAATAACCTCGGAATATATTCTGTTTTCAATCCCTCTATTTTTCAAATTTTCGAGCTTTAGTCCTATGTTTTCTAGCTCTAGAAATTTAATCTTTCACTTGTCGAATTAATCCTATGTTTTCTGGAAATGGGCTGGTTTGAGTCGTTCTCATCTTGCATGAAATGATGAATTTTGGCTGCTCACAATTTGCTAAACTGCTAAATCTCTTGTTGGAGTAATGATTTATGGGACTATAATATCAACAATCTGAACTTTGTAGGACTCATATTTCATCTGAATCACTGTCCATGATCCTACGCTCAAATTCCGAGTGATAGACAAGCTAATCTTCTGGGTGCATAGCACTTTGAATTCTCTTTCCCTATTGAGCTTTTGGCGTCTTTAAAGAAGTTTGATCACTTTAGAAAATAGTCCCTCCATCTTTAAAGTGCTTTTCTGATAATGGCTTAGTTTGTTTTGACTATGCAACTTCTTCAAACTCTTATGTTTGCGACTCGCAGATTACGCGTAAATATTCGTAGACGTTTGTTTTTCAAGACATAGTTTTCTAACGTCTTCGCGACCTTTCTTGGTGTAGACATGATTTTATGTCTTTAAAGGTCTTCAAATTTATGTCTTTAAAGGTCTTCAAACCTCTTCAAGAACAATGATAAATATGGTTATTTATTAAAATAATTTTAAAGAATTTAATAAGGTTAATATTTTAAAATAATTTATTATAAAATAATTTTATTTTAAAAAATTTATTATAAAAATTTTATTTAAAATAAATTATAAAATATGGATTGATTTATTTTAAAATAATTTATTTTAAATAATTTATAGTATGAATTGATTTATTTAAAATATGAATTGATTTTTTAATAATTTATTTAGTATGGAATGATTTATTTAAAATATGGATTGATTTATTATTGTGTTGTATGAATTGATATATTTTAAATAATTTTAGTATGGATTGATTTATTTATTTATTTTAAATAATTTATAGTATGAATTGATTTATTTTAAAATATGAATTGATTTATTTTAAATAATTTATTAGTATGGAATGATTTATTTAAAATATGGATTGATTTATTATTGCAGTTGTATGAATTGATATATTTAAATAATTTATAGTATGGATTGATTTATTTTAAAATATGGATTGATTTATTTTAAATAATTTATTAGTATGGATTGATTTATTTTAAAATATGGATTGATTTATTTTAAATATTTGATTAGTATGGATTGATTTATTTTAAAATATGGATTGATTTATTTTAAATAATTTATTAGTATGGATTTATTTATTTTAAATAATTTATTAGTATGGATTGATTTATTTTAAAATATTGATTTATTTTAAATAATTTATTATATGAATTGATTTATTTTAAATACTTTATTAGTATGGATTGATTTATTTTAAAATATGGATTGATTTATTATTGTTGTATAATTGATTTTTTAAATAATTTATTAGTATGTATTGATTTATTTTAAAATATATAATTTATTTTTAATAATTTATTAGTATGGATTGATTTATTTTAAAATATGGATTGATTTATTTTAAATAATTTATTAGTATAGATTGATTTATTTTAAAATATGGATTGATCTATTTTAAATAATTTATTATTGTAGTTGTATGAATTATTTAAATTTCAGTATTGTAAAACTAAAATTATTTAAATCTCAATATTGCAAAACTCTTTTAAATTTAAAAAATCAGTTTATTTATATTTCAATTTATTTTAGTAGTCTACAGACGTTAAAAAACAAACAATCTTCTTCTTGTAGACTGCAGACTTTTGATCCACTTCTTCTATTACAGATACCTACAAATGTGATCCGCAGACTGCAGACCTTTTACTTCTACAAAATTAAACACCTCCTGAATATATTTTGTCTGTATTACACATTCTTTTTACCGTACAAATCGATTATTAGTTGCAAAATTACTGCATCAAACAACATGTATCAAAATCTCGTGCCCTTGACTTTTTCAATAAAGGGTTGCCTGCAGCTTTCGTTACAAATAAATTATAGGTAGACATTTATAATAAAATTCACAATATAAAAAAATTGAATTATAGGATGAACATTCGGGGTATGCTTTCCTTCCGCCATTGATAGCATGTGTATTTATGTTAAATATTGAAGGTAAGGATGACAAACAGACGGTGCGGGTGCGGATACCCTTTCCCCCATCTCCACCTAATATTTTCGTATTACCACCTATCCACCACCCACGATGAGTAAATTTTTTAAATTCGCACCCGCCCACGCATGCACATTCTCAAATCTACACACACATACGTGGCACCTTATGATCACTGACAAAATGACACGTGACACTTTAAAAATATTTTTTAAAATATAAAACTCATTTCCCTTATTTTGACAAAAACTATACACCGGTGTAAGTATAAGTTATATATTTTGTCAAATATAGAGGAAATGAGTTTTTTAAAACAAAATTTTTTAAAAATATATTTTTATAAAAGGTTACGTGTCATTTTTCAGTGGTCAAAGGGTCCATGTCACTTTTTGTGACGAAGTGGGCGATTTCGTTAACCGCAAAAAATACCATGTATGAAATCAATAATTTTTAAAATATTATGCATGAAACTAAGAATTTGATATACGTTATTGTATGAATGGGCAATTAAACCCAATTCATAATGGTCTAAATTTATAAAATGAGTAATTAGTGGACGAGCGATATGGGGCAGGTAAGACATCGAACTCATCAATTACCCACTACTCACGACGGATATGACTTTGACATCCACGTCCGCCCACTACCCACTAAACTTATGCCCATCTCCGCCTTAATTAGAACGGATGCGGTGCAGAATTCACGAAATTATATTCATCTGTCATCCCTATACTGAAGCATTGTTTATAAATGGATACTATATTATTTATCCATATTAAAAAAATTATAACTTATAAATTTGAATTGATTTATTTTTAAATATAACCAAGATTATATGATCATTATATGTCAATATTGACAACAAAGAGACTTAAAATTATAGAATCTCAAGTTTGAAAACTATAGAACATCATCGTCAAGCAGATAAAAAGTTTAGCATGTTATCTCACACATCGGTGGAACATTGAGTTCCTCTACTTGAACTGATAAACGGACTCGACGGTGCAGCTCTAGGCCCAAACCCAACAACCGACGCACAGTTAACGTTAAACCGATATCGGCCGGAAACCCCAAGTCCCGACTTTACTGGAGTTTTCTGATGACTTTGAGCTCAAAACCATTTCCCCGCACTCCGATCTCGTCCCACTTCGTAACCGAACCCCGTGCCACCGGGAAACCATTTCCCTGCAAAACCGCAGTCAACAAGTTGCTCTCTTCGTTTTTGGTAAAACGGAGGAATAGGTGTATCCACAGTTATCTGCTGGCCTTGATACAAAGCGTAAGCTTGCAAGTCGTCGTAGTAAACGCCGACTCTCTTGTTGGGGTTGTTGGAGAGGAAGGTGAGTTGATGGACGAGTTGAGGAGCGAAGGGAGAGTGAGGTTGAGTTGGTAGATGTCGGCTTGTGTGAGGGAGAAGTGGGGTTTGGAAGGGTGCAGGGTTAGCCAGACGAGGAAGATGAAGGTTAAAACGATGGTGAGAATTGAAGAGAAAATGAAGAACATTTCTTGTAGAACTTGCTGATGGTGCAGCTTTGTTTTTCGGCGCAGTTTTTGGAGTTTTTGAGAAAACCCGAGACATTTGCAAGAAGCTGAATAGACGAGGAAGGAGAGTTTTTTTACGAAATGGTGGTGGCCGATGGGCTTAATAAAGGGAGAAAGGCAGAAATTATTTTATGGTCTAATGTTGATAATTCAATATTTTTATTTAATTTAGGATAAACTATGCATTTAGTACCTAAACTATCAGTTTTCATCCGTTTATACCTAAACTTTCAAAATTTTCAAAATCATAACTAATTTTTAGTTATTGTTTCATTTTAGTATAATGCCGTTAAAACTTAACATGTTTAGTACCTGAACTATCAGTTTTAATCCATTTTAGTATCTAAATTTTCATTTTTTAAATTATACCTAATGTTTAGTTATTGTTTCATTTTAGTACCATTTTGTTAAAAACTTAATGTGCTTAGTACCTAAACTATCAATTTTAGTCCGTTTTAGTAATTAAACTTTCATTTTTTTTCAAAACTTAACATTAAATTTTGAACGGGAGTTCTAAAATGAAACAAAAACTAAACTTTAGCAATGGTTTTAAAAAAGTTAAAAGTTTAGGTACTAATAGATCAAAACTGATAATTTAGGTACTACACATAATTTACCCTTTAATTTATCATGATTTGATCGCATACCTCGCCTAAATGGAAATTTCTTTTTTAAGTTACAACTATATAGAGAATAAAAGATATTAGAAATTATCAAATTGTGTGAAAATGATAGTTTTATCTAACCAACTCGATGTGTTTAAAGCTTAATAAAAATCACAAATAATGGGTCCCAAGAGCCTCCATTAGGACACAGAACCCCACCATATTAAATCATGAATATGCATGTCATGATACAATTTCAAAGCCCGTCCCAGGATTCATGGAAACATGAAGAATCTGTAAACTGACTTTTGCAATGATTTTGTGGGCGTCTTTATGTAGCCGCTAAGAAATGGGCGTAAACAATTCTTTAAAACATTCACCCTCTCCATCCTATGGGTTTAGGGTAGTTGAGACTTGTAGGTTTTTTTTCCTAATTGTGTGATAGTTCGAAATTTATAATTATTAGATATTATATTTTGAAAATAATATTATGATGAAAATAATAATTATTATTAAAAGTTTTATTTGATTGTACGATTAAATATCTCTTAATAAAATTTATGAATTAATCAAGTCTGGGTAGGTTGCTTGGACGCTTGAAATTAGAGGAAAATAAAAGGTTTAACTTTTCCAGTTCTCGTTGAGCCCTTTAATTAATCAAATATAAAGCTGGCTGACACATAACTGCTGACCCCACAAGTAATCATTTTGATTCTTTCTAATTTTCCCTAATTTTGCTACTTAGACTCCTTTTAGTAACAATGTGTTATCTACCATCAATTGGTTTAGAAGAATGTGGGTTAAATTTACAAATACTATTTTGATAAACAAATACTATATTATTAAATTACAGGCCTTTCTAATATTTTGCATGTAATAAGTAACAAATGCAAGGACCAAATTAAAAAAGAAAAACCACCCATCCAACATGCATAATTTGATAACCAAGATAAAACCAACAAAGGATATGTCAAAGAGTGTCATAGATCAAGCTAGCTTGTCCACTAGTGTTCAAATATAGTATCAAAATGAAACAAAAGGAAACCTAGTTCATCCATTAGCGTTCAGAGATAGTTGCTTCGCCTCCAATAAACACCGCCACACCTAGCTAAACTTGCCCACATGGACCGTATCCGGTTATACTGTGCTAAGACGTTCAACAAAATTTACCCTAAAACTCCATTAAGCTGCAAGCAATACCGGACTTATGTTTTTAATGCGGTATGAATATCAATGCCTCACCGATCGGGCCTGAAAGTAGAATCAGCCACATGTATAAGATTCACTTCAAACTTGCCATTTGAGGGGGAGGGGGGAAGGTCTTGTTTCAATTTCATGATTCTTTTAAATGGAATGTGAGATTCAAATACGTGACGGGTCACTACTCGCATTGAATATCAGAAACCGGAATTAGCCTACCTTGTCAGGTGATACTGATATTGACCTTGATCTTTCTCTGAATGAATAGAAGTAAAGAAGTTTCATAAATCATATGGAAAACAACAAAACTGAATAGCAAAGCAAAGAAACTGACAGCACGTTTTGACACCCAGTTACCTGGGTGACTTGACAGGAGAGGCAGATCTGGATTTAACAGGTGATTTGGACGGACATCTTTCCTGTGATTTACTGCATACAGGAAAGAAAATGTTTGGAGTTCTGGAGTGCATCTGAAGGAGAAAGGTTAAGTACTGAAAGAGAATAGTATAGGGTTAATACCTCCGGTCTCTTCTAACGCTGCGGCTTCTACTTCTACTCCCACTACTACTGGAAGGGCTGCTCTCGTATTTCTTCACCTGTCCATACAAATGATAAATACCAAATACTTAAAATGGAGGTCAATTTGAAAATTCTAAATTCTACACAAGACAAAGGAATATATATATATATTTCAATGCATGATGCTCCATGTATCCATAAATAAAAGTAGGGTCACAGTGCAAGAAACCCTTTGCAATTTTAACCACTGAAAATTCTCAGAAAGTGTGAGAATAGAATGATAGAGGGAAGGTCAGACCATATCTATTATCTATTCATGTGTTTACTTAGCTAAAGGTTAGTCGCAGGCATGCTTGTGTTTACTTGGGTAAATGTTAGTCGCAGATGTGAGAACACGCACATAGTAGAATTACGATTTTGCATACTAAAACAAATCAATGGCTCCATGTATTCCACATCAATAATGGAATAGACCTTGTTCATAAAATTTTACGCAAGTAACATTTCAGCCTATTACGAAGGGGAATGAGGATATAGCAAAACCATTCAATGATACGGAAAATAGTAAGAATAGAAGAATGCATAGCAAGGTTACCCGAACGTAAGCTCTAGCCCAAGGATTTCTAAACTCGGTATCATCAAGTTTACGAATCTGCATGATGTTAAAAACATGTCACTTGAATTACAATTTACAAGCATTGAAGTAGCATAAATTCATGGCAAGGAGGTATGAAATTTTCTTTCTAAAAAACTTGCAGCATATTTCATGTCATCATAATTGGTAAAATCAACAATACCAAAAGTACCTGAACAAGAGAGAGAAATAATAATAAGTATAAACTCATTCAAAAACATGAAGGCCTAAAAACTAAGCCAATCCAGTTGAAAAATCAAGATGAGACGATAACTATTTCAGATTTCAATCGATTTCAACATAAAGGAAAAGCTCATAAAACAATCAGAACTAGAAGATAAGTACAAGCATATTAAAGAGAAGTAGCAGAAACAATGGATCTTATAATTACAAACATTACCAGTTTGAACATCCAAAACATACATTTAAGCATGTCCCACATAAGATGATAAGAATATCAAATAGCAACATTCAAGATCTAACAGAGTTGGAACAAGTTACAATGCAAGATGTCAGCATCAAATAAGGAAAGAGAGAGAGAGAGGGCATACAGGGGGATAAGGTAAACAATGAACCGTATAAGCTTATCAATACATCTCCTTAAATCATACCATCACTGTCACGTGAAATTTCTGCAAAACACACATCACCAGCTTTTAGCATGTGATCCTGAAAAGAGGATATGGATAGGTAAGAGTTACAGCTTAATTAAAAATCCCTACACTTGTTTCAAGTTATACAAGTTCTCTAAACCTTCAAATCTTGCCAGGAAGCAGAAGAAGGGAGCCCGCGGACTAACTGCAGGGAAACAAATGTATACATTTGAACCATTTGTTACTGCAAATAGAAACTAAATAAGAAATAACAGAGTGACACAGTTTAACAGTTAGGCAGACCTCGAAATTCAGAGTGACGTGATACACCAAACTTAGCTGCACCACCACCATACCCACCACGACGATCACTTGAGGATTGTCCTCTACCACCATGTGCAAGCTCAACCTACATCAATCACAGACAAAAGCCAAATAAGGAGGGAACGAGATGTACACATGAAAACATGTGCCGTTCATTACCCTCAAACGACAACCATCAAAGTTATAACCATCTCGACCTCTGATTGCATCTTCAGCATCTCGGGGATCCTCAAACTACAACACACACAATTTAATAAAAAAATTTCACTTTTTTCATTTTGCATCCTAGATAAAACATGTGATAAGAAATGTGCCTCAACAAACAAAAACATGGAGGGCGATGTGGAATCTTCAACTCAATATCCAAAATACGACCATACTGAATAAGAAAAACATATATTAGAAAACAGAAACAGATATCAACCAAAGGCAAAGAGATTCTTCAAACACATTAATGATGTGGTTCATATAAAGTCCGGATTACATGCTCAAAATCAAGCACAACCACAAGATACATACATTACTTATGTGATGAAAACTAGCTGAGGAAATGTTATATTTATTCTTTCATAGAAGAAAATACATTGGCAAATATCAAATTCACCAGCACCTTGTAGAAAAGATCTTCAACCTCCCATTCTCTTATATCTGAGGGTAGGTTGCCAACATAGATTGTGCGAGAGAAGCGGCTGCTCATTTCCACTACCGGAAAGCAAATAATATAATAATTTCACTGCATGCACAAATAATAGAATCAAATTAACAGAGAAACCAAGTTCCATTCCCTATGTACGAAACAATGCAACAAATATCCACCCAGATATCTAATTATCATCAGCATCCATTCTGATGATAATGATAAAAAAAATTATTGCATAAAAGAACAATGAAGCAAACCAAGTCAGCAATTTCTCCGAATTGTGAGCAGTGTCCCACAAGCTCCATTTTGCTCCAACATTCGAAAGTTAAATCTGTCTTGTCATCCTCCCATGATGAGAAAAATAAAATAAACTTATTGCAAAGCCAAAAATCATGAAACAAACCAAGTCAAAATTCCTCAAAATTGTCATCCACAAGCTCTACTGCTCATTTGCTCCAAAATTCGAAACTTTAACTTAGTCTACTCATCCTCTCAATAACATTTTTTCCAGATCTTCAGAAGGGAGCAACAATGTCCGATCATTAAAAAACAAAAAAGCACACAAATTTCCTACTCCCTTTCTCTACCCCCTATGTACCATTCCAAAATTATTGTCTGTCCAAGCGCTTGTCATCTATCATAAACAAAGCATGCGTGTCACCAGATGAGATTCTCAGACACGTTATTGATTATTTCATTTTCCCTTAATCATCTCTCTTATTAAGCCACAATGAAAAATAATAACAAACCCTAAAAATACATTAAAAATTCCCATATTTCTTCCCTTCTTTAATCTAATCTCCAATTACCTGCGATTACTTTTAAGAGAATATGACAATCAGAAAACCAAAAGAACCTACAATTTAAAACACTATATATCAATTATACATGAAAGCGATGAAAAGGTAACGACAATGTACCGAAGAACTGCGAGCTAGGGAAAAGTGAAGTGGAGTTGATGAGAATCAATCAGAAAGTGTTGGCCCTAAGCATAGTAAAACTGGAGCTTGACGAAGCCTCGTGGTCGAGCCTTCCTGCTCAAATCTAACTTAGCTTAACCTTCAACTAGCTAGTAGCTAGGGTTCGCTTATCCTCGTCTTTGCTCAAATCTGAATTCAAAAATCCGCGAACCTATTGGGTTTACCTGAAGACTATTCACACTTGATTTTAAGTTGGGCAGCCTTGAAGCGGATCGGGCCAAACATCGCCCGAATTTATTACTAATCGTGTGTTTAACAACCTATTGAAAAAAAAAATCAAATCTATTTAAAATACGGTAAAATATACAAATAGTTCCCGACTATAGGATATTATTTTATTAAGTCCCTTAACTATCAAAAGTTATAAAATGGTCCTCTAACTATAGAGTGTTTACTTTGTTGAGTTTATGCTACTAAAAGTTAAAAACGGTCACTCGACTATTCATTGTGTTTCAAACTTGTCCTTTTTCGTTAAAAAATCGACAGTTGTCTGAGCTGGACGTTAACGTGATGACTGAAATATGATAGTTTTTTGAGATTTTATGATCGTATTTTATCATATCACAATTAACATGTTAACGTTCAGCTCAAAATATCGTCAATTATGTAACGGAAAATGACGAGTTTAGAACATAATGAATAGTTAAGTGATCATTTTGTAACTTTTAATAGTCGAGGGACTCAACAAAGTAACATTTTATAGTTGAAGGACCATTTTGTAACTTTTAATAGTTAAGGGACTTAATAAAGCAAATACCTTATAGTATGGGGACTATTTATGTACTTTACCCTTTAAAATATTAAGTATATACAAATCTATTTATCACTTAATCAAAAATATTTTTCTATAAAAATGAATTAAAATATTTGAACACAAAATAAGGTCAAATTTTAATTCTACTATATTCAAGAGGCTTAAACTAAAACAATTCCCTAAACTATGTTTCTTTGTTTATACTCTAAGATTCTAAATTATTTTTTTGTCAAAACAAGTCTTTAAATTATTATATGTAACTACTTTAAGTACCTAAATTAAATTTTAGTCAAAATAAATTATTAAACTATGTCTTTTTTTAACTTCAAGCCCTTAAACTATTTTTTAAAAAAAATACCTAATTTTTATAACATGTCCACATATTATTGGCCGAAATATTTTTCTAAAGTTAAAAAAAATATATAGTACCTATATTTTTACTGTAAGTCTGTTCAAAATTATCAGAATTTATTCTACCATTTTCACAGTGCACTTGATTAAATCTTTTGATTTATGAAGATTGGTTAACGAACAATCTAGAAGTCCCAGACGACGCCGTTTGACACCAAACCGAAAGTACACGTGGGATACGAACAGGAAATTAAAAGAGGACACGTGGGGCACCCATTTGATATACTTTTTTTTTGTCATTTTTTTAGCACTGCTATAATGTAGGGGTGTAAACGAGTCGAGTCGAGTTTGAATATTATTGAGCTTGATTCAACTCAAAAATTTTGAAATGGAGCTCGATTCGATTCGAAAACTTGCGAGCTTAAAATTTTCAAGCTCGACTCGAACTCGAAATTCTACACTGAAACTCGTGAGCAGCTCGAAAATGTTCGAAGTGAATTTTTTTTTAAAAAAACTTAACTCAATTGAAGACTCAAACTTGAACATGAACCTTAAATACAAGAAAATATTATTATTATTTTATAATGTACATAAAAATTCATTAAACTTAAATTAAAATATTCTTTAAAGTTGTTATTATTTTCATTTATTTAATTATAAAAATAATTGTATGAGGTATTATAATTAATGAACATTGTTAAAGCTTTATGATCTTGATATCTTATATTAAAATTCGAATATGTTAAATTATATAAATATTTTTAAAGTAATATAGTGCGAATCCTAATCTCTTTTTCTCTTATATAGACCTAGTTTTATTTCATTTCATTAGTTTTTATTTATTTATTTCCATTTTTATTTTCACTATGTTTCTCTCTCTCCTCTGCCTATCATTTATTATTATTATTATTTATTTAAATCTTTTTTTTCATCTCTTCTTCCTATTTGGGTGCGTTTAAGGATGAATTGAAGAGAGACTCGCTGTTTGAAAATCTTAAATTGTGATATATTTTAAATGTTTTTTAGATATTTTTTTGTTAATAATTAGTTTTCGTATCTTAAAATTTTATAATTCACACATAATATAAAAATTTATGTTTATATGTGGATGTGTTCGTTGTCGTTGTTTTGTGCTCAAACTCCTTCACGTTGAACTTATTTCCTTCGATGATAAAATATATATCGTTTGTGTTGCTTCAGTAAAAATAATAATAATAATCAATTTCATATTCGATAAAAAGAAGTAGGATTCACGAATAGATCAGAAATAAAAAAGGTCATTAAATTGACTATTTTTTTAGCTTTTCGTTGTAATATTTGATTAAAATTTTATAGGTATAAAAATGTATTAATTTCATCAAATAGTGTTGATAAATTACTAAATAATCTAATAATGAAAAACATTGTATATGATAAATAAAACCATTCGACGTGATAAAGATTTTTTGTTGTTGGGAAAGCAAAAGGAAACTGACGTCTGTCAGGGAAGTGGATAAAGACGGCTGTCGTAACTCTATCAAAATGCTTCGTATCGAGTCATCGACAAAAATATTTTTGATAGAAAGTAGTTAATTTAGTTAAAAATAGAAAATATCCAAAAATACAATTAACATTTATAAGCATGATCATAAATTTAAAATATAATTATGATATTCTTTTATTATTATGGAGATAATAATTAGTTACATAGATCAAATAAAGATCAAATAATGAAAATGTTAAAAAATTTAACTAAAAATTCGAATAAAATAAAGACACGAATAAATTTGACCGCATCGGTAAAATAACTATAAAAGGAGATGAAGCTACTGAAAAATCACCGATAAATCACAAATTAGAGTCAAGCGACACGTATCCAAACCAATTTGAGGGTTCAAAACAGAGAAGATCATCATGATAACAAATAAGCGATATCTTGATTAGTCGTGACAATATCAAATCTAACCCTTAAAAAAATATAAACAAAAATAACGGTAAAAAAATCATAAGTTACCAAAAGACAGAAAAACATGTCACAAAGACATAATTATTCTTATTAAAAAAATTAAAAAAAATAAAAAAATAAAATTGACGAATAGCAACTAACATTAAAATCAATGTCACCACCGGTTAAACAGAATTAAAAAAATTGAATTGATTAATAAAATTAATCAAGTTATAAAGAAGAAAAAGAGAAAAGAGAGTCATCATCCATTTAATCTGATGACTCAACTTTCATATATATATATATATATATATATATATATTATTTTTACTTTAATAATGAAATATTTCTTTTAAAATGATAAAAATACTCTAAAATTTTATTTTAAATTTATGAAAAATGTCCTTATATTATTTTCCCCAAATTTTAAACATAACTACGCTTTTAATTTTTTTATGTTTGAATATTTTCATTCAATTTTCAATGTTAAAGAAGTGAAAAAATAAATAAATAGCATATCTTGATTTTTTTATGATCAAATAGTAGAGATTATAAAATATAATTATTTTTATCGTATTTTAGATTATAATTTTATGAATTTTAAAGAGATTTTGAGAAAATTTAAACTGTTAGAATATAGGAAAAAAAGATGAAACTTTATGATATTAAAGAATGATAGTATTCAAATCTAATGATAACAGATGAAGATGAAACTCTAAAAATTTAAAATTATTTGAAAAATTATGAAATAAATAAAAAATATTTATTACGTTGGAGGAAAAAATCGTATCACCATGTTATTGTTTATTTAATATCATAGTAACAACAATAAAATGATTTAAACTTAAATTAATTAAATTATTTTAAAAAAAATTAATAGTCAAAATAAAAATGTAACCAAGTTTAATGATGAAAAACATAGTTTGCCCATAATTAAGGGTAAATTACGTATTTATTATCTAAACTATCAAATTTTCATTTTAGTATTTAAAAATTTTCTTTTTTGAAAACCATACCCAACTTTTAATTTTTCTTTCATTTTAGTATCCAACCATTAAAAACTTAACGAGCAGGCTAACGTGATATAGTTATGGTGAGTGGACGACCAATTCGAACGGTGGATCACGAGAGAATGACGAGTCGACTATCAACTGTTATAAATAAGTTGTTAAGCCTTCATTCTTGTACAAGTGATTTTGATAAATTAGATGCAGAGTATTATTTTATTTTCTCTTATGTTTCTACTATACTTAGTAGTTAGGTTTATATCATAACATGATATCAGTCGCTAATTCCTGGTGTTGTTGTGGTGTATCTTCCTGCTGCTATTTATGAAGCTCAGGTGTTCACTTTTTGTCTCCTTTGCTTCATCGTTCTTTGCTTCTTGAATTGGTACCTCTCTTTTTTTTTTCCTTGAGTTTAGATATGTGTTCATATCTAAATGTTGTTTAATATGGTTGATCCAACCCGTGATGAGAATGGTTCGCATATTAACTCTCCTATGGGCTACTGTTGCTCGTGTAAGCTCCATTCATAATATAACTAAACATGATATAGTTAAACTCACTGAAAATACGTATTTATTGTGGAAACATCAAGTATCGTTAATCATTGATGGTTATGGTTTGTTGAAGCTTATTTCCTCTAATATAGTTATTCCAAATGAATTTGTTACTAATGAAGCTTATTTCCTCCTGGTTGTTAACTACTGTGAGTATGGAGGTCCTGTCTCACCTTACTGGTCTTACGTCTGCAGCCGCTATTTGGAATGCTATGACACGTTTGTTTGGTGCATGATATACTGCAAAAATTTCATCGTTTCGCCATACTTTGCATTCACAAAAGAAATATGGTTTGTCTGTTCATGAATTTTTAGCAAAGGTCAAAGTTGTTTGTGATTTGCTAAATGCTTCTGGAAGTGTTGTAACTGAACAAGAACATGTTGGTGTTATTTTAGCTAGCTTAACTATGGAATTTGAATATGTAATTGCTATAGTTTATAGGAAAGAAGTATCATTGGACACTCTCATCGAAATATTGCTTGACTGTGAGGCTCGACAGAATATATTCCTAGGTGAAGAACTCTCGGCTAATGTTGTTTAGCTGAAGCCTGATGGCGAGTTGAGTGTAAAAGACTCCTATGATGATCATTCATCTCAAGTGCATGATCAGTAGGGAGGTGGTTATCGAGGATGAGGTCGTGGACGGAGTTATAACTCCAACAGGCCACAGTGTCAATTGTGTGGTAAGTTTGGTCATGTTGTCCATAAATGTTATCATCGTTTTGATCGTGATTGCACTGTGTTGGTGATTCTGGTACATCAGCTAGGAATTATTCAAAATGGTCAAATGGTTTGGGTGTAGATCAACAACAACCCTCTGCACGGGGTATAATCATGTGGTGATTACAGTTTCATATCCTGGTTTTGTCCATGTTCCTTCTCCTTACCTATATTCAGTTAATTTGATAGTTCTTGGTACTTCGTTTTGTTCCCCAACAGCTTTTGGTTATTATCCATCCTCTGGGTTTTCAGTTAGTTCCTCTAATGATGTCTCAAGTTCTTCTGTAGTTGGCCAGAATCCATTTTTGGCACCCTCGACACCTGCAACTTTTGTTTCCATGCTTTCATCCTCTGGTGTTCAGTCCTTTTTGAAGCCCACAAATGATGTTGTTTGGTATCCTGACACTGGTGCTACTCACCATGTTACTAATGATCCATCTGTTTTTCACTCAGGTATGGTGTATACAGGTGATAATGCTTTGCACATGAGCAATGGTGATGGCATTAAAATTGCACATGTAGGGCAAAGCTCTTTATATTATAGTATGAAGCTTTTAGTTTTGCATAACATGCTACATGTTCCTAACATCAAGAAGAAGTTGATTTCTATTTCTCAGTTTACTCGAGATAATTGTGTCTTTCTTAAGTTTCACCCGTATGAATGTATTGTGAATGATGCTCAGACACGATATGTTATTCTTCGAGGGAGGCTCACAGATGAATGACTCTGTCAGTTACTTCCTTGTGCTCAGGCATGCTCAGATAAATAATGTTTCTGTAATTCCACACCCTTTGGACCTGTGGCATCGACGCCTTGGTCATGCTTCTATTGATGTAGTAAAATCTATTATGAAGCATTGTAATGTCTCTTTTCCTAAGAACAGGTTGCCACATGTGTGTGTTGCTTGTATGAAATGGAAGACTCACAAACTTCATTTTTGTTATTCTATATCACAATATAATGAACCTTTTCTGTTAGTTGTTTCAGATGGTTGGGGTTATGCTCCTTATAATTCCTCAAATGAGTTTTCATTTTATGTTTCATTTATTGATATCGCGAGCAGATACACTTGGGTTTACTTTCTTAAAAGGAAGTCTGAGGTGCAGTCATTTTTTTTAACTTTTACAAGTTAATAGAAGTACAATTTGACTGTAAAATTAAGGTTTTGCAAACAGATGATGGTGGTGAATATCAGTCACTTAAGGGTTGGTTGCAGCAAAATGGTGTAAAACATCGAATTTTATGTCCAGGCATCTCTGAGCAAAATGGTCGAACTGAGCGTAAACATAGATACATTGTTGAAATAGGGTTAACCATATTGGCTCAAGCATCGCTACCCCTGAAATTTTGGAGCTATATTTTTGTATCTGTTGTTTATCTCATCAATAGACTGACCACTCAAGTATTGGATGGCAAATCTCCATTTGAAGTTTTGTATCACAGGTTCAAAAATATGGTTTTCTACGTGTTTTTGGTTGTGCATGTTTTCCATACATGAGATATGCTAATCATCACAAATTGGAATTTAGGTCAAGGCGATGTGTTTTTCTCGATATAGTCCTTCTCATAAGGGCTATCGATGTTTGGATGATGATGGGAGGGTGATCATCTCTCGACATGTGGTGTTTGATGAACATGTCTTTCATTTTCAAAAAAGGTGCAACATTACAACTAATAGTTTGTGTTCTTCAGGGGTCACTGAAGGGCTTCTTCTGATCGTTGCAACTTTAGTTTCTGGACCGAGTGGAGTAAATGAGGGTAACACCTCACATATTATAGCTTCTCCATCTACTGATGGGTTGTTAGTGCATGAGGATTAGATTGCTACAGACTCGGTTAGTACGTATGGTACAGTGTCTTCAGCTGCTGATAGAATATTATATCGTGAGGAACAGGTTCCTACAGACTCGACAGATATTTCTATGCATCTTGCACCACCTGGGGTTGTTGAAGAGTTGGTTTCGAAATTTAAGGATACTAGACATGCACATGATATTGGTCTTGAAGTAGGTGATTCGATTAACACTATGCCACCTACTTTTATTGATCAGACTACCCACTTGTTAAAATATTCACCCCATGGTTACAAGTGGTAAAAATGGGATATGAAAACCAAAGGTTTTGAATATTTCATTTAATGATAAAGAACCTACAATGATTAATGAGGCTTTTATTCATCCTCGCTAAAAAGCTGCTGCACAGGCAAAATTTGATGCCTTGACTCGTAATGAAATATGAACATTGGTCCCCTTCCTAAAGGTAGTTGAGTTGTGAGTTATAAATGGTTTTTTAAAATTAAAAGAAATGCAGATGGCTTCATTGCTCGTTACAAAGCTCGTCTCGTGGCCGAGGGATTTCTTCAGTAATCCGGGATTGATTTTAATGAAGTGTTCAGTCTTGTGGTAAATCCAGTTACTGTTCGAGTCATAATATCTCTTGCATTAGCAAAAGGCTGGTCCCTTATGCAGGTAGACATTAACAATGCCTTCTTAAATGTACACTTGTCTGAGGAAGTATACATGTTGCAGCCTCCATGTTATGAACAAGGTGGTGGTAATATGGTGTGCAAACTGAATAAAACAATCTATGGTCTAAAGCTGGCACTATGTGTATGGTTTGAGAGTCTCAAAGGGTATTTGATCTTAGAATGATTTGGTTTATCACGATCAGATGCCTCTTTCTTTGTTCACAGAACTGATGATGGTATGATTTATCTATTGATCTATGTAGATGATATTATTCTCACAGGAAACTGCTCGAGTGAAGTCCAAGATGTTATAAATAAGCTTCATGCAAAGTTTGCTTTGAAAGACCTTAGTTTTCTTAAGTTTTTCCTGGGCATCGAGGTCTGCTATGATTCCAATGGTTTAGTGCTAAACCAATAAAAGTATGTCCTTGATTTGTTACAAAAGAGTGGGTTTGGAACAACTAAGGAACTTCCTACTCCCATGGTAACACAATGTAAGCTCTCTGCTGCTAATGGAACACCCATTGATGAGGTGGCTCGTTATAGAAGCATTGTTGGTGCTCTTCAATATATTGTGATTACTAGGCCAGATATTGCCTATGCTGTTAATTGTGTTTGTCAGTTTATGCAAGCTCATAGAGATTTGCATTTCTAGACAGTCAAGAGAATTCAGAGGTATTTGCATGGCACTTTGGATTATGGTTTACGGTTCTCATCCTCTTCTCGACTGTCCTTGGTGGGCTTTGTTGATACAAATTGGGGTGCGGATGTTGATGACAGGCGATCCACATCAGAATATTGCATTTATTTTGGTGGCAATCTAGTATCATGGAGTTCTCGTAAACAGTAGGTGGTTGCTCGGTTCCGTTATCAACAGAAGCTGTTGGTCACTTGAATTCATAAGGATGGTTGTGATTTGCTAACTAGTTTGTCTCAACGTGTGAATGATGATAAAGCTAAAGATGTGGACTGCATGGGGAATGTTAGTGTATGTGAACAACGTGAAGAATGTTCATAAAGTGTAAAGTTGAAGGTGTGAACTGCATGAGGAATGTTAGTGTATAGAATGTTAGTATGAAGTTAGTTTCAACTAAGTTGTTAAAAGTTGGTTAAGAGTTGTTACTAGTTAGTTAAGAGAAGTTTGTTAATCAGTTGTTATAAATAAGTTGTTAAGTCTTCATTCTTGTACATCTGATTTTAATAAATGAGATGCAAAGTATTCTTTTATTCTCTCTTCTGTTTCTACTATACTTAGTAGCTAGGTTTATATCATAACACGAATGATGGACCATGGAGATCAAAGGATGAAGAAATCGAAGAGTTAATCGTCGATATAGGGATATTAAGATATTTTCTTACAAAACATAGGTCATAATCGCGTTCAGGGGTAAAAAAGGTACAAGTTGAAAAGTTTGGGCTTCACCAACCGACAGATGTGACGATCGACAACTTTAGACGTGACGACCAACTAGCCCGTCCATTAAGTTTTTAACGGCATAATACTAAAATGAAACAAAAACTAAATGATAAGTATGATTTTGAAGAAAAAAAATGAAAATTTAGATTTTAAAACAGACTAAAATAGTTTAGGTACTAAACACATAATTTACCCAATATAAAAGGTTTCAATAAATAAATTACATTATTCCGCACATTTGCCTCCACCTCATGCCTCTCCTCAATTTTCACTCCCATTGAAAACACACAGCCAAGCCCTCTTTGTCAATTTACAGAATCATCACAATAAAACCTAACAAACGCTTCTTCTTTTTGTTCGTCGTTTTCTCCCTCGATTTGCAGACCCTTTCTTTTTGCTAATTCTCAGCACATAAAGTGACGATCTTTGAGGTGAGTTTTGGCTTTTTCATCAATGGAAACCATTTAGATAAGTCAGGCACGTTGTTCTTCCAACAACAATAACTACAAAAGCAACTTCATCTTTTTGTTTTTGTTCCTGTTTTTAATCTCTGGGTATTTGTTTATCGGATCATTTAACGAGGCAGGATGATAGAGATGTGATTTTTGTTGTGTACATTACAGGGAATCTGAAACATACCATCGTTTTGTTAAGAGGATTTGCATTCGATCATGCCGGTTCCTGAGAACACTGTGGCTGTGTCGTCGATCGGCTCTCATGCGGTCAATGATTCTGGAAAATCAAAAACCAGCAGCGATTCCGTGGCTGCTGCTAAGCCTG
The DNA here is from genome assembly GCF_006381635.1 of Hibiscus syriacus. Lineage (NCBI taxonomy): Eukaryota > Viridiplantae > Streptophyta > Magnoliopsida > Malvales > Malvaceae > Hibiscus > Hibiscus syriacus. The sequence goes on from NW_024063446.1 coordinate 521,988, forward strand.
ACAAGGAAGCCCGGTTTGAACAAGTCAAACCAGCACAAGCAGCCATCGATGGCGACGGCGATAGCAAAACTGAAATGCTAAATGGGTTTAGCAATGTGGAAAATGGGGGTGATGATGAGATTTTCGAGAAAAACATGAGTGATTTGGTTGAAATTTTGTCTAAGCTTAACCCTATGGCTGAGGAATTTGTTCCTCCTTCCCTTGCCAACCACCACCACCATGATCAAAACCGTCATGATAATCACTTTCTGGAAAATGGGTTTGGTTTTATTACTGACAATTTTGCTCTGAATGCTAATTCTGGCAATGGATACACTAATAGAAGGGTATGTAAGTTTCATTTTGCTGTGGCGTTTTGTTTTTGTTTTATATTGGTAGCTTTTTTTGTTGATTCTATGTTCCTTTTTTCATAGAAGAGGAACAACTTTAGCCAAGTGAAGAGAAGGTTGAATAATCGAACTAACCTTGGGCAGCAAGAGGATGCAATTAGGAAGACTGTTTATGTATCGGATATAGATCTACAGGTAACATGGTTTAACATTTATGGTTTTTGCCTCAGTTTTACTATAGTGATGTTGTGCTGATTGATTGTGTTTATGGAATAGGTTACTGAGGAGCTTCTTGCAGGTCTCTTCCTGAGTTGCGGACCGGTATATCTTGTTTCTTTGTCGTATTTAGTAATTAATTTCCGGGTTATCTGACTCAGTGGTAGTGGATTATTCCCTTAAAAGAACTTTCTGTTATTTATAAAGGTTGTTGATTGTCGTATATGCGGTGACCCTAATTCTGTTCTCCGCTTTGCCTTCATCGAATTTTATAAAGAAGGTATTACGAACGGTTTATACATTTGGTAAGCATTGATATTTGCTTTCCTTTTACAGTGTTGACAATTCAATGTTCCTGCAGAGGATGCGGAAGCTGCTTTGAATTTGTCTGGGACCATCCTCGGTTATTACCCTCTGAAAGTGATGCATTCCAAGACGGCGATCGCACCTGTTAACCCAACCTTTTTACCCAGGGTAAAGCATATATTCTGTGAGAACTTTTTTCACGTTTGTGTGTAAGTTATAGAAACTGTATCAGAGTCATGTTGATATGTGTTTTGTTTTTAATTACATGGCTTCAAATGTTTTACTCTCTTCAGTCTGAGGATGAGCGGGAGATGTGTGCAAGAACCATTTACTGTACAAACATAGACAAGAAGGTAGTTTCTCATGTCCGGTATTTTCTGGAATGCTATTGTGATCAATAACCCGATCAATAATTCCTGGCTTATTTGTTCAACTGATACAGATTACTCAAGCTGATGTCAAGCTCTTCTTTGAATCACTATGTGGGGAGGTCTGTAGTTTCTCATGCGCTTATAAATGCTGCTCACCTTATAAGTATTGCATTTAACGATTTCTTACTGAATTTTTTGTTCTATGGTAAGGTTCAACGCTTGAGGCTATTGGGAGACTATCGTCATTCAACTCGCATTGCTTTTGTCGAGTTCACAATGGTGGTTACTGTCTTGCTATCTTTATTTAACGACTTTTGCAACATATGTTTTTATGGTATCATGTTGAATTGTCCGTATTGTCCTTTCTCGTGACGTAAGTGAAGTTGTTCTTAAACCTATTTGGGAAACTTAACTGTATCAACCAAATCTTTTGGCATCATCCGCCCCCAAATAGTCGTAGTTCGAATAAATTCCACAAATATTGCTTGAGAAATGTAACTGCCAAATAATCATATATTCCTCCGCGGATATATGATTTGGCATCTTGCGATTGCCATTAAATAACAAGATGCAACTCATTTTATGGTGTGTCTTATATTGTCGGCTTTTTTTGTTGATCGGTTAACTTACGATGATCTCGTGTTTTATTTTTCATCTCATGCAGGCTGAAAGTGCGATTGCAGCCCTCAACTGCAGTGGTGTGGTTTTGGGATCACTGCCCATAAGGTCGGTTTACGAAACTTTTCTCTTCGAATTTATACACATATATTGGATTGTGAAGTTCTATTTCCCCAAATTTTATGGGAATATTTGCCTTTTGCATGTGCAGGGTAAGCCCATCAAAGACACCTGTTCGTCCCCGTGCTCCTCGCCTTGCAATGCACTAAATCACCCGTGCTCCTCGCCTTGCAATGCACTAAATCACCCGTTCTCCTCGCCTTGCAATGCACTAAATCACCCGTTCTCCTCGCCTTGCAATGCACTAGATCACCCGTTCTTTCTTTCTTCCAGACTTATCAACTGCCAATATATTTACATATACATGCTTATTTACAGCAGTACATTCGGGGTACTTTTGGTGTTAAATGTTATTTCTCCGTGCATCGTAGTTACTCTTGCGGGGTTTAATCGTGGTTGGTATCTTTTAGCTCGTTAACGAGGTTTTGACAGACATGAATGTTAATTTATGTTTCATGTTACAATGGATAGTAAGTGTTAAATAGACAATCTCTACCGTTGTTCATGATCTTTTTCTGGTGCCATTATCGATTCGCTGTTAAGGTATGAGTGTTCGATAGTGCGTACTCAATACGAGTATGTTTCATCTTCTTATATGTTTTTCTATGTATTTGGAAGGTGTAAGGCGGGTCAATTTTTATACTCCATGTATGCGACATTAGTGCGAGTCGAAACAACAGTGGTTTACTAACTGTAATAGTGATATTAGATCTGTCCAAAAGTCGAGCTACTCGGTTTTAGCCGATGAAACGGGCAACAAGCTGAACTAAACCAATAGGACAAGGGTTCTGCCGTTTAGTCTGCAACCCTTTTCTTTTTTTTGGTTAAAGACTTCTGCGGTCCGACCAACAGGAACTAGGTCGGACTTTGGCAAAAGACTTGCGGTCGGACTTCTACACAGGGAGCAAAGCTGTTGTAACGGGAGTTTAGATGAGAAATGTTTAATTAATTCCGATAATTATTGGGTCTAATGATGTGAAGCTTTCGAGGGGAGGACACATGTACTTGCCTAATGGTGACCCTTCAACAACCTCAATGAAACATCCACATTTCATGTCTATTTAAAGTCATAAAAGAACAATGGAAATGTGGGGACACATTTGAGCATTGGACTATATGACATGAAATTCTTACCCTTTGAAAACGAGACATCGGAGATTTTAATACAGAAAACGAAACAGATAATTGTTTAGTAATTGTTAATGGATGGGATAAGACATCTTTGTTGGCTAATCTGTCTTGAGCCGATTTGGTTTCTTGCTTCTTTGATCTAACCTTTAGAGAAAAATGATAAATAAAAAAATCCGGTTCTGTCGAATATCAGGCCAACCTACAGACAGCTGATCCTAATGTTTTGCTCTGTGATCGGTTTGATTTCTTTGTATCTATTTTCTCAGGAAACTGTAGATTTATCTTATATATATATATATATTTTAAAAATTCTTATAAGGAAAAAAAATTCATGGCTTCACATTGTTTCAAAACATTTGATGATTGTAATAAAGAAATGGACTGATATCTATACATGAATGCTGGGACAAATATAACTACCCCGCACCCTTTCGGCCACTTGGACTCTTTGCGATCCAGACAGGTGTGGCATAAAAATCCATAATTATCTGTTTGTATTCCTAATTTATTTATGTATTTTAGTGTGTCGTATAATTATATTTGTATAAATTTGGAAATGATAATTATTCGTAATTTATTATATATTTCACAGCAGAACAAGTCAAAAGTAAGAGCTCACCTTAATCGACTATTCTTTGTGCCGTTAATCCATGTATAAATTCTATACAAAATGTAGCTGGACTTTTGTTCTAAAATAATAAAACATGTCCCACGATGATAATAAATTATATTTTATCTTTTAAAATAATGAATAAATCGTGATTGGCATGTATAATTACCATCTTTCGATATACATAACATTGTGATTATAAGAATTAAAATCGTATCATGGTTTACAAATGAATCAAGAATGAAAGACATAGATGTCCACAAGGCACGGGAAAGAAGATGTGTGATACGATATAATAATTATTGGTTCATAGAATCCATTAATCGAATGTCTCAATCACTCGAAACCTGCCAAACGTAGCAGTTCCGATCAGGGGTGCAAACGCCCCACCAAAATGTAAAATTGCAGCTAAATCCCCATCCAAATCATACACCAACACAATTGTAAAATGTTATTTTGACCCTCTCAAAACTTCATAATTCATTTTTAGTCCTTGAAATTATATAGAAAAACAGGATTTCAAGCTCCATCCTCGTTCCCATCATGTCCAACTGTATATTTAAGTTCCCCACCCCCACTATAATTCTCTAATACCAAACATTATTCATCCCGCGCAACTTCGATAATGGAGCTTAGAGAAGATCATCCAGCACCACCCGATAAAGCAACTTCAGAACAGTGCCAAGAACATCAAACTCCAAGGAAGAGAAAGAACCACAACAGCAGCAGCAGCAACAAGATGATGAAGAAGAACAAGAAGAGGTTTACCGATGAACAAATAAGGTTGTTCGAGTCGATTTTCGAGTCGGAGACGAGACTAGAACCGAGGAAAAAGTTGCAGGTGGCGAGGGAGTTGGGTCTACAGCCACGACAGGTGGCCATATGGTTTCAAAACAGGCGAGCGAGGTTGAAGTCTAAACAGATTGAGAAAGATTACATCAAGTTAAGGGATAAATACGATAATCTGGCGTCCAGGTTCGAGTCCTTGAAGGACGAAAAACAGTCCTTAGTTTCCCAGGTACCTATAATATACCACTAATGTTCTTCCTCACCGAGAATAATCACTCATCATAAAAAGATGATGTCTCTCACAGTTGGAGAAGCTAAGTGAAATGGTGGCCGAAGCCCATGATGGAAACAGGGTGGGTCTTGAAGCTGAAGCTGAGCCGATCCTCCAACAGGCAGCAATGGAAGAAAACGATGGGTTCTTTGCCTTGGAACAATTTATGGACATGGATGAACACAGATCGTTCCCGGTTTCGCCTGAGAAACTCCACGGATTCGATTCGGCTGCCGATAGTCGTTTGCAGTGGTTGAACTCCTGGACTTGAGAATGCTTTTTGAGCCATTACAGTCGATAAACAATCAGAGCCACCAAAATACCCGAGGGAACTGGCCATTGCATGCCATGATCTTCATATTCCAATAGAATCTGATTTCCATGATGTTAAAAAAGACTGCAATGGGCTGTTTCTAGTTGTACACCGTCGATTCCTCCTTTCCTTTTTGGTTATGGTTACTTTAAAATAAGCTATGGGTTTTCTCCAGAATCCAGTAGTACAGCTGACGACACTTTCGAAAAACAGTGAATTAATCCCCATACTTCAATCCGATTAATTTTAATATATATATTTTAAAATGATTAAATTGAGAACAAAATCTGAATTTATAATCCATGTATAATTAATAATTTTAACAATGATCATTTAAATGCTAATCAAACTGTAATACAAAGAATAAACTGATAACTTGTACGTCTTATAAGGATAAGCAGACGGAAGAATTCGACATTAGGGAAGCAAAAACATTTAGCTTTTAGATGAAAATCATCTAATAATTATATAATAATTCTTGTATATCAATCATCTCTGTTTTGTTGAGTTAAAAAAATATGTATCAGATTAGATAGAATCAAAGTGAAATTTTTGCATAAAATTGAGTAGGTGAAAATCATTAAACGTCGAGATAAATTGAGATTAAACAAAAACATTTAACTTCTAGATGAAAATTGAAATAACTAGAAAAATTAACCGGACTCGTCTTATGTTAATCCCTATTTATCACACGAATCCAACAAGTGTCGACCGATATGTCATGTCATTAGCGGTAGTATTAAGAGAAGAAGAAAAGACAAAAGAGGGGAGCGTTTTCGTTCTTCCTAGGTGGGAAAGAGGAAGGAACGTTTGTTGAAAATATGAGGTCATAAAGTCATTGCCTCCATAAAGAGCAAAAGGTTGAACACAACACGTTCTTCTCACCTAACCATCAAACACTTGTTAATAGATATAAGGCAGACATCGATACCCTAATAGAAAGTGTACACTTGTTTTTTCACCCTCAAAAGGGACTTCCAACTTACTTGTTGGCTACGAGTTCAAGTCTCCGTGGGAAGGAAAATGAATGGTCTGCAGTCATCGAGAATAATTGTACTTACGCCTAAGAATCTTAAAATATTTTGGTTGGCATATGATATGGAGACAGTTTGGCCGAGTGGTCTAAAGACCTAGATTTAGGCTCTAGTCCCAAAGGCCGTGGGTTCAAATCCCACAGCTGTCAATTTCTCTCTTCATATTCCATTGCATCAGTGTGAGCATGAGCATGCATCATTAATGTAGATAGATTATTAGTCAATCCAATGATGTCATATCGTATTTAAAAATAATTAAAACTAAAACAAGCATAAAATTCATATTGTATTTAAAACATTTGTACAATTTGATCATATTTTACATGATAATTTATATTTTCATTAGCCTTTTCATGTCATGTTTATTTAATAAATGGAGCCATTGTCGGTTTACATTTTTATTCAAAGTTTAGTTTCGTGGTTATTATTAAACGGAGCCTTTGCCGGTTTTATCGGTGCTTTTTGAATATACCATTCGGACACTATAGTAAATATGTTTTATAGAGATTTTTTTAGTCTTATAGCGGTGTTTTTAAACGCAACAAAAAGCTTTCCGACGTAAAGTTAAGCGCCGCAAAAAAAGTCGTTATAACAGGCTCCGCAAACTGTAGTGGCATCTGTAAATAAAAACGCAGCAACCGATAATAACATTTAGTGGCATTTATTTTACAATCACCGTTATAGATTGGTCATTTAATAGCATTAGTAAGTAAAACTCCACTATATACTATAATATTTAGCGACGTTTTTTGAACAAACACCGCAAAAAGTAAAACACCACGGTTGTGTAGTCCTTAGTGCCATTTTTTTACCTTAAGACGCCGCTAAACCAGCCTGATTTGCAAATATTATTTTCTGCTATTTATTACCCAAATTTAATATCATGTAACAATATCCAATAGCAACCTTAAAATTTAATTACGACACGGATTAAATAAAAATAATTGACATAAATAAATTAAAGTTTATAAACATTCAAATGAAATGTAATGTACTTCAACATTATTAACTAGAAAGTAGTCTGAGAAAATTAAAGAAAAAACATTTACAAGATTAATTGCAGTGCTTTATCTTTTCAGCTCCTCCTCGATAGAGCTATATCATAGATAATCGTACCCACAAGATCAAAAATTCTAGGCTGCATCAAAATTTTAGATGTATAAGTTTCACTGCAAGACTGCTTCTTATTGAAAGAATTTATATACAATTTAAGTGCATAAAACCCCAAGAGTATTCATTTACCAGTAAGTACTTGCTAATAGCAAATATGTAAGGCAAAGTGCTTGCACTGAATAGGGTACAGTTGCATTGTTGAAGGCCTACATTAAAACACATACATATTTAGTTACAGAAACAAAAAACATCACAAGGCAGCTTTTGTGCAACAACATATGCTGGAACACTCCAAAATAATAGGGTGCATGATCAACTTTGTACCAGCATATCACCTTAAAATCTTTTCCAAATTATGCAAAGTTTTTCAGTAAGGAAATAATTCAATGTCAAAATCCCAGATACAACATCAAAAGGTATTAATGCAACAGGCCAATGCTACAATACCATGATTTGAACTGCCATAACTTTTTCCAAGATGCACATAGGTGAAAAATTAAGTAAACAAAATATCATTAAGAGCCATAATACCTTATACAACCTATGATACTGTTCTGCCTGCTTCCTACTTTTCCGAACCAAAACTCAAAAATCAGGGGCCATACCACTGCAAAAGGCATGAAGATTCATATATATATCAAGAAATAGACAAGTTATATTAGCAACAAAAACTGGATTAAAACACAAATTGATCACAAATTATGTACTTAGAAGTTTATTAATATAGCATGCTTATTTTGAAAGAAATGCATGTTAACTTTCCACATAGCTAACCATCATTCCAAAAAAAGAAAACCATAAAAAAAATTATGCTACATGGCTAACGATTTACAGAGCTTTCTTACAAAACATAATAAGACAGCACAATCATACATTAAAAAATCATTGATAAATCGGATACGAGTAACCCTATTCTTTATATATCAACCAAAGCACAGAACAAGGCAATGAAACTTATTTAGGTGTATTTAGAACTAGTACTTGCTCAAGTCATTGGAAAAACAGAGAAAATTACAGATGTAAGCTCTTGGTGTATTTTGAAGCAATTTAATGCAATATACGACTACATGCTAACCAGATTCAATATGTTCCCAACTAAAATAACTAAATAACTGAGCAATTTAATGTAAGTCCGTTCCCCATTGCAGAGTATCTACAGACTATATTAATTCACTGAAACTCAATCCTTTCCTCCAAAAGCAAGTTCGAATTTTATGAACTCAAGCTTTGGCAATCAGACAAACTGACTGCCCAACTCGGATACAGAACTCCTATAGCAAAACTATAGATGAAAGAACAAGCAACTGAGAGCAAAAAGGCAGTAATGTAATACACGGTAACTCATTAAATTTAATTACAAACAGGACAAACGCCAAGCCCCACAACGCCTCCCCTTCCTCCTATGATAAGGGAAAAAGGCTTAAGGCTCTTGACAACCTTCCTTGTACTAATATTTTAACATTTTTCCAGTCAGGGATCCACAACTAGAGGTAAGTTTCTAATATACTAAGTGACCAGCAAATAAAGGGAATAAAATTATATTATATAAGAAACAAATTCTTTGGACTAAAATGCTTGTAGATTGTATCATGTATAAGAAAGAAATATAAATCCAAAAATCCCATAAAAGCCTTCCCTTTCTTTATCATTCTTTATAAAGAGAAACAAAAAAAAGGATGAAACATGTTACCTCGTATAACAGATTCTTTTCTTCAAGCAGTGTACCACCTCATTTACCAGAATAAAGAACACTCAATTTACATTTTAAAACAAAGTAGATTATTTGAGAATGGTTTCTAAAGGATTGCTCTGACGAACCTATGAATTCGAGATATTAAGTAATTAATTTGAGAAAAAATCTACACATACATCTTAATCCACGCTCACGATTAAAGATTGAACATTCGATTTCTATTTTTCAGAGAACAAACCCTATTTCTTCCCCTTTTCATTCCATTCCTAAATTTCTCTCACCGTCCAAATATAACCAAACTCAACAAAGGAAACAAAAGGAAATTACCACAATACCAGTGGCCACAATTGGAACGACAAGGAACAATGAAAGAACCAAAGCAGATTGGGCAGCAATCATCATCGGAGGGGTTTCATTCAACCACTTATTCCCTCTAGAATCATACGCATTTCTTTCGCTCACCTCCGTTTCCATTTCTTTCCCTCTAGATACAATCCAGTCAAAAAGCGTTAGAAACTCTAATAATGGCAGCCTGTTTCAACAAAATTGAAGAAAATGGCAGCGATTTTCAAGCTGAAAAAACGCAAATCATCAGGCAAATCATTCCATTGAAACTCTAATAATTAACTCGACGGCGATAGGAACCCAACGACGGCGTTAAACGGCGTTGATGGTGTGACGTTGGAGGCCACGACGGCTTCGACCGGTGACGGGCAACAGCAGTTTCGTGGGTATTTGGGTATGTCCGGCGGAGATGGGAAATAGAAAATAGGGGAACATGGGAACAGATGGAAAGGGAGGATCTAAATCTAACTAGATGCATGCACAGTATATATTTTAGCTAAAATACAGGACTCAAGGAGGAGTAAGTGCCGGATACAAGTATGTTTCTAACATAGGTATGTCAGACACAGTAATCTAGCAAGAATTGAACTCCAGATAGTGCTTCCAAGAACAGCTCATTTCAAATGAAGTTTGTGAAATAAGATTTATTCAACAAGCAATCATATAGACAATAAGAATGCGCCGACATACTTGCGGCAGATCAATCATCTTGTCCTGGTTGTACTTCCGAGCCAATGCCATTAAAGAAGGCTCGATGATGCCACTGCGGAGTCTCAGAACCAGATGCAGGGTTGATTCTGCACAATTCAAAACAAACAATTAAATCAAATTACTATAGACGTCCTATAGAAAACCAAATCGGTCCAGGCCTTTAAATTCAATTATGTTGATGAAGACAATACTTGAATGATTTGATTACTATAAATTTCTACTCCGCTACTTGTATCATTTTCCCAATAAGAAAAATATCACTTAGACATGCCCATGGCTTTGATACACAATTCAATACGGAACAAAGTAAAATGAGTGCAGTGCTTGTTATGGCAAAGTTTCTCGAGAACCATACAGGGACTAGAATCAACGATGATTACCTTTCTGAATGTTGTAGTCAGCAAGAGTACGGCCATCTTCAAGCTTCTTTCCGGCGAAGATCAATCTCTGCTGGTTCGGCGGAATACCTGAAAACATTTACACCGGAAAATCTAAGCCATCAAAATCCACATGATAAGCAATTATAAGCATACTGATTTCGATGGTGTCGCTGGATTCAACCTCTAGGGTTATGGTCTTCCCTGTAAGTGTTTTCACGAAAATCTGCATTTTCCAAAACCCCGATTTCAGATTCGGTATCTGTCCGATAAACCTTCCAATTCTAACTGAATAAGGCCGGTAAAATTGGCTCAATACAAAGGGATGGGCATGCGACCGGAACCCGGTATTGTCCGATTTTTTTAAAAAAAATTAGATTTGGATTAATTCGAATTTAGGGTGAAAAATATTCGATCGATTCAAAAAAAAATTATCATATATATTTAAGAATAATTACAATAATATTTCTCTCCATATTATTTTTTTAAAGTTAGTTATTGTTTTTTATTGAATAAAAATAACATTTATTATTATTTCGGTCAGGTCGGATTTTTAAGATATATATCAGATTAGATTCGGGTTGGGTGAAATCTTGTTTTGGACTTGTCGGGTCGGGTCTCGGGTGGAGCATTCTTTGTTCTCGAATCCGGTTGGGTGGACCAAAAATCCGACTCAACCCGACCTATGCCCATCCCTATCAATACAACAAGCAGAGTAATTATTTAGTTTAATAGGACACAAAGCAAATTATTTATGAATTTATAATATATATTCGAGTGATTTGAAACTTCTTAAGATGAATTTTAAAAAGATATATTTTTTTATTTAATTTTTTTTATTTTGATGTGATAAAATTTAATGAAAAAATATATTTTATTAAAATTTATTATGCTGACGTGAAGAATTTGATTAAGAAATATTGTTTAAATAAACTCATCGCATCAACCTAATAAATTTGTCATACATTATAACATTTTACAAAATAAATTTCGAACTTGCCTATTGAGCCAATTAACTTTTCTGCCTGACCTAATGGACAAAAGACCTGATTAGGGTTTTTAGTGGATTCATTTTCAGAACTGGGTTTGGGCCCTTTTGGCCCTAAAGAATAAGAGAAAAATATTAGACTCAAAACGGTACATAACATTTCGATTGATGCGATTGAACGTTGACAGTTTATTTCTTTAATTTAAACTGAAAATTATAATCAATAAAAGAAGAGATTTTCAAAATTATTAAAAGTTTGATTCTTTTGTAATCTTAATTGGTGACATATATAACGATCTCTAACAGATGAGATTAAGTATAAAATTATGATGATTATTCTTAGATTGATGAGTTAAATAAATTTAATAATTAAATATTAAATTTCGTTATTTGCATAAATTTTTTGTGTGGATAATTTTAATTTTATTATTCAAGATGCATAGTTATGCTACAAAAAATATCCTATGAATGGGATAAATTACTGCCTACTTACAACAAAATTGATGCTTAAACTCCTCAACGATTACAAAGGTAAATATTTATACTATCTAATCTATTTATATTCATTTCTCTTAATTGAATACCTACAGTCTCCTTAATGGAATTCACAATTTCTTCCACACTTCTTGTGCTTTCTCGGTAAAATCTTTTATTTCTTTCTGTTGGGATCGTCGGCGCACCCCACGGCGTAGCGAAAACAAAACTCGATGGTCTCACCAGCGATCCAAGTACATAAAACCAAAATCGAAAGGAATGGATGTGAATACTTACAGCGAGTTCCTTGAAAAAGAGTAAGGACGGCAGCGGCTAATGGTGGTGTCGATCGGTTCGAATCGTAAGCCTCTACGAAATCACGTCTCGGCTTCTACTCAGTTCACCCTATTGAGAGCAATGTTTGTTTTCCCCAAAACTGTTTTGAGAAAGAAACGACTGAAGATTATTTGTGTTGTCACGACTGCTATACCTAACGCATCCTTTTATATCTATTATTTCTAACATCTTAGGGTTTTAAGTTATTTCGAATTAATAAATAAAATATTATTTAATTAATTCAACTTAAATATACATTAAAGACTTATAATCAGAATTACAATCTTTAATGTTTATTTTAAAAACAAACTTATTTAAATATTCTGAATTATATATATCAATTAAAAGAGTTGTAATCTAAATTACATTCTTTTAATGTTTACTTAATTTATTCGGGATAATTAAATCCATATGTAGGAATGACAAATCATATCTTAATCATACACATCACTACATATATTGAGATATATTCAATAATAGACTTTATAGAGCAACCAGTTACGGAGCTTGTTTAACCGCATCAAAACATGCAACAATATATGTTGGGATAGTATTGATCTCAAGTATGAGGATCATACATATAGTTATCACCATGAGTAATGTTATGACTATCACATAATAATCCAATAAATATGCTTATGGTCGGTCAATCCAATACATTGTTCTCTAACAATGTAATCATGTATCAATTATGCATCTTTATGTCAATGACAACTTGTTGTCATAAATCAATAACATGTTAATCTTAAGCGTATTATTATTGTCAATGTCCATAATAATATTTGACTAGGGATCTTTTAATAATAACAGTTATGTCATTATATGAACTTTATTATCTTACAGTTTATGTTAAACACAAACATATAACTGAAAATAATATTGGCAATGCATTTATTTAATAAAACCGATAAATAAATGTATTATTACAATCATCATATGATTAGTCTTTGGGCATACTCTAACACTTTACTCTCACATAGAATAAATAAAAGCGAACAAACAAGTTTCAAAATGGTAGTGAGAAGAGACTTACCTTTTCAAGCACTACAGAGCCAATCTAACATGGTCACCTTATGGTAAAGGAGGAGTGTCTAAACCATAGAGATTAAAAATATTATTACATATGAAAATTTCCAGAGTACAGTCATTGAACATGTAATCCATAGTCTTCATAGTCTCTTTGTAGATTATACATGAGCTATCAGTAATAATTCTCATTCTAAGGAGTCTCTCTTTAGTTAAGAGTCTATCTGAAAGCGTCATCCACGTAATCAGGCTATGTTTAGGAATGTGTAGAGAAAATCATATCAATCTGTATCATGAGATTTTTTTTCTTTTTACTCGTAGTTTTTTCTAAAAATCTTTTGTTTCAGAAGATGGTGTGGATAAAACAGGAATAGCAACTACCCTAAGTTTTAATAAGTGCATGAAACACCATCTAAAATTTGCTTTGACCTCCATGAACAGAAAGTCTTGATATAATTTGATTATTAAACGTATAGTTTCAAAAGATATAATTTGAAACTAAAATAAAATATTAGGAGAACCGATTTTAATAATTTAACTGATGAATCGAAAGCACTGATTTCCTCTCTTGCTTTTCAATTCTTTATCAAGTGATTGACGCCGACAATTTTGGGAGAAAACCATGATGAATGTCTAAAATCAATCTGATTTAGACATATATTTGACCGACTTCATCAATGCTTGTCCACAGTATCTGCTAACTTGAAATCTACGCCAAGTTTTTTTCGATCCGAGCTATAGATTATTTTTTTATGATTTGCATTTGCTTATTTCTTCATTTGCTTATCAACGAGTTTAATGGAGATTGTGTACAATTTCGACGAAATCATTAACTTTCATTACATTTTTTAAAATTCCTAATAAATAACGATTTTAAATAACGATTTAAAAAAAATCATATTCTTCTACTACGATTCAATTATTTATAATTATAAAATAATATTTTGATTATAGAGTATTATTTTTATTAAATCACTTAATTATTAAAAGTTACAAAATAGTCACTCAATTATTTATTAAGTTTAAAACTCATTCTTTTCTGTTAAGAAATTGGCGGTCTTCTGAACTGTATGTTAACATAACGACTGAGATATAATAGTTGTTTGAGATTCTGACATCAGATTTTATCATATTACATTCAGAAAATTAATGTTCAACTAAGAATACTGTCAAATTTTTAATAAAAAAATGATGATTTTAAAATATAATGAATAGTTGAGTGATATTTTTATAACTTTTAATAATCGAGTGACTCAACAAATCAATACTATTTAGTTAGAGAATATTTTATAATTTTTAATAATAAAAAATTTAATAAAACAATATTTTTTAAGTAGTCTTTGTATATTTTACTTCCATATATATATATATATATATATATATGATGCTTACAAAATTAACCTCACATTTATGTTAGTACTTGAATTTCAAAATTCGCGTGGGTTTCAATATGCAATATTTGCATCATTCACTTTGAAACTCCCTCTCTGTCTAAAAAGCCAGAGAGAGAGAGACTAAAGCAAAAGACTTCCTAAAGCAGTTGGCTTTTTGAAGGGGGAATTGATTGGTAAGCGAAAGATAAGGAGGGCAGCTTGGTCATCTATCTGTTTGGGCTTCATCGGCCTCATGGTACCTTCAGGCAACGCCAGTCAATTCAGAATCCACCACTTCGGCGGCATTAGAGACGGTGGATTCTGGTCTTCTACGGCGTCGCCGACCTCCGAAGCTGCAGTTGTCTTCACCGTCCTTGCTGGTAACCTTCTCTTTTGTCCCGATTTCTACACCAGCAGCACTAGGTGAAAAATTGATTTTGAAAAATTGATCGATCGTTTCAATGCTAACGGTAAAAAAGAATCTCAGAAAACCCTAGTAACGACACGTAGAGAGTATAGTTAACTTAAAAGGAAAAAAACCCCACAGATTGTAATAAATGAAAGCTCTTAGACGAAGTCAGACTGCTTCGTCTTCGTCTTCAAGCTCGCCTTCGTCGTCATCGTCATCGCCGTGGATTCATTTGCGTTCGGTTCTTTTCGTTGTTACTTCTTCTTCACCAGCTTCTTGTTCTTCCGCCGATAGGTAACTCCTCTTCCTCAAATACTTGATCTTTTGTTAGATTCTCGTTTCAGATCTCGATCTCAGCTTGTTTGCTTTGCTTGTATTTGGATTCTTTCTAGTTCCTTTTTTGAAATTTATTTTGAAATAATGGGGTTTGCACCTCTTATTTCTTAGAGTTTCCAGTCATTTATTGCTCCATTGTTTGCCTGTTTACTTCAAAATTCTGACATATACTTTGCTTTTCTTATTTGCTGGATCTGTGATTCTGTTTTACGTGCCTTGGCAAATTAATTTGCTTTTTTCTTTTTAGTCCGACTTTTTCTGCTTTTAGATTGATTCAATCTGCTAGGATATTGTTCATTAATTGACATTTTTCAAGTTGCAATTTGTGAATATGAAGACTCCAAAAATTTGTTGGAACAGAGATTCTTGAGGAAAATCTTATCTTATGATGTGAAATCAGATTTACTACTGGAATTCCTATGTTTATAATAACATGTTCTTTTATCACTGTCATTAGCTTCTCATTTCCCATATGCAAATTCACCTCTCTTTTCAGTGATCGACTCAAATCACCTTGGTCTCGCCGGAGAAAGAAACAGGCCCTTTCACCTCAGCAGTGGAGAAGTTTGTTTAGCCCAGATGGTAGACTCCGGGATGGTGGGGTCAATTTCTTGAAAAAAGTTCGCAGTAGAGTGGGTCACGGTGCCAGTAACCTATTAATCTTCTCTTCTATTTGTTTACTCATCATTTGAATGCTTAATCTTGTAAACTGCTTATGTAGGGTGTTGATCCAAGTATCAGGGCTGAGGTCTGGCCGTTCTTCTTGGAGTGTAAGTACACTGAACTTGTGTTGCCATTGTTCTTGCGGTTATTGATGCTGAATCATGAAAAGTTTCTACTTTTCCATGGATAGCAGTTGGCTGGGGCATACGTTCAGTGGATCATTTTGCCACTTTAATCATGACATTTTTTTTCTTTTCCTCTGGAGCAGCTATGACTTAAACAGTTCCAAAGAAGAAAGAGACGTTGTTAGAACTCAGAAAAGGTAAAATTTGTTTACTCATAAAACCCTTTTAGCTTTAAAATTTGATAGTTACATAGAGTTACTTGTTTGATTCATTTCTTCATTTCTGTCAATCTGTTAATGCAGGAAGGAATATGGAAAACATCGCAGAGACTGCTGCCGGCTTGCAAAACAGAGCACTGGGAGTTTTAAGTTCACTGAAATTGGTGGAACTTGTCAAAACGGAGATGGTAATAGTCTTATTCAGGAGATTGACTCATCTAGCTCCGAAGATGTGGTTAGTGCCAGAGAGTCTCTCTCTAGTGAGGGAAGGAGTCCTAATACTGAATATTCTGATGAACCACCCAATACCTTTTTGGAAGGAGATGATGGATCGAGAAGAACAAGTGCTGATGTATCGGCTCGGAACAGTGAGTCATCGGACTCTGACTCCTCTGAAGACCCTGAAGCGATTCCAGGTTCCCCTTTTTTAGATGGCAGGGAGGAGAATGATCCCGATGTGTCTTCGAAAAGGAATTTTTCTCGCTCAAGCAGTGAATGGCTATCAAAACGACATGCAATCGAAGATTTTTCCACCTGGCAGCGAATCATTCGTCTGGATGCCATTCGTGCCAATGCTGAATGGACGTCACACTCTCCTTCTCAGGCTGCAGTGTCAGATGGGATGGCACGCCGTTTGGCAAAGGCAGTTGGGTTAAAGGATTATGATCACCTGGAGCCCTACGGAATTTTCCATGCTGCACGTTTGGTTGCTATCCTTGAAGCTTATGCACTCTACGACCCTGAAATCGGCTATTGCCAGGGCATGAGTGATCTCCTTTCTCCAATAATTTCAGTCATCCCAGAGGACTATGAAGCTTTCTGTTGCTTTGTAGGTTTCATGAAGAAAGCTCGATATAATTTTAGGCTCGATGAAGTTGGAATCAGAAGGCAACTTAATATCGTTTCCAAGATAATCAAATGTAAGGATTCCCATCTCTACAGGCATTTGGAGAAGCTCAAGGCTGAGGATTGCTTTTTTGTTTATAGAATGGTGGTGGTACTGTTTAGGAGGGAATTGACATTCGAACAGACAATTTGCCTCTGGGAGGTAATGTGGGCAGATCAGGCGGCCATTAGGGCTGGGATCGGGAAGTCTGCCTGGAGCAGGATAAGGCAGAGGGCACCCCCTACGGATGATCTATTGCTCTACGCAATTGCAGCTTCGGTGTTGCAGAAGAGGAAGTTGATCATCAAAAACTACGGTAGCACGGATGAGATTATAAGTGACTGCAATAGCATGTCGGGGCAACTTGATGTATGGAAACTCTTAAATGATGCACATAACTTGGTGGTAACTCTTCATGACAAGATAGAATCAACCTTCCGATGATTGCCACATTTAGTCAACTAAATTTTATGTGCTTCAAGTTCTTTCTTGGACCTTGATGCTGCGAGTATTTTCAAGTCCCCTCTTGGAAACTATGCTTGAAATGCTGCCCATTGCATTGCTAAGGTATTTTTTTTGCATCAAAGCTAGTTGAAAAACAACTTATTTGGTAGACACTATGAGATCATATCACCTACCCTAAAATTTATGTGAATCCATACTTTTAAGTGGTAGATTTTGATATAATTATGTCATTTTGCGTTGTTTTTAATAAAATTTTGAACTTCATATAAACAATCAAGGTGTGTTGGGTAGAATAGTAAGGTGTTCGATGCCTTGTCCTGAGTTCGAGTCTTATAGACAAAAAAAAGATAATGTTGCGCTATAACCCCGGTTAACAGAGTTGTTGTATCGAGCGAAGGTCATGGTCAAAGTTTGGATTGATTAATTGGGTCGCATATGTGAATGTAGCATCGCATTACATGATTATGGATAGGAGTGGTTTCAACCCTATACCATGTTTAAATGCTTTTCAAATCTCCCATTACTGCTGCGGATAACCCCACGATAAAAAAATATTAAATTTTAATTTTATGGCTGAAGTATATAAATAATCTCTATAAGATATTATTTTATTGAGCCCCTTAATTATTAAAAGTTATAAAATTGTCTCTTAATTATAGAAAGTTGTTATGTTGAGTCCTTCAACTATCGAAAATTACAAAAATGATCATTTGATTATTTATTATATTTCAAATTTATTATTTTCTGTTAAAAAATTAAAAATCATATGAGTTTGATGTTAACATGTTTAGTTATGATAATCTTTTGAGATTATGAGCTCAACTTTTATCATATATCAGTTAGCAGATTAACGTATTACTCATATTGTCGTCAAATTTTTAATAAAAATTTATGTGTTTGGAACATAATATATAATTAGACGTTCATTTTATAACTTTTAATAGTCAAATAACTCGATGAAATAACTAATTATATTTAAAAGATCACTTTATAACTTTTAATAGTCGGAATATTTAATAAATTAATATTATATATGCAAGAAATCATTTAAGTAATGTACCCTAACTTTATCCTAAATTAATTTATTAAATTATATTTTTGTATTTTTGAGTGTTAAATGGTGTATACCTTGGCGGGCCAACCAAGAAATTCTTGATAAGTAAATTATTTTCCAAAACCTGCGAAGTGTCGGTACAAGATCTGGTGGTGGCAGCTCCCAACCACCATCATTTTCCACTTAAATTTTTCTTCACCGGTGGACCCCGCACGAAAATAGATACTTTGCTGAGGATCCAACCAAGACGTGTTTGCCCACGGCCGAATGCCTTTGGCAATCTGAAACCACCGACACCTCCGCCCCATAGAAATTGTTAATACCGGACTACGTAGGTCCCACCACATGCCCAACACATGAACAAAAATTTACCAAATTGGGTAAAACTGACTGAAATCGATTTGAGTCAAAATTATTTGTGACCCGAAGTGATGGTGATCTGAAATAGATTCGAGTCAAAACTGATGTTGACTTGAACCAGAGTTGGACTTGAAAATTTACGACCTGCACCCAACCTGAGGACGACCTGAATCTGAATTGAACCCGATAATGTGATAACAGAACCCAACCTGCATCTGATCTGATATGAACTCAAACCCGATTTAACCTGGTAAATAATTATTATTACCGGACCTATTTTCAATCTGATATATAATTGAAACATGGAAAGGATCTTACATGTTATTAAATTGAATCATGAAACATGGTTTGTATATTTACATCCACCGAATATATTCGGCAGCTTTTCTCAACGAGTCAGTAAACAGAAAACCCAAATTTATTTTTTCACACATAGTACTAAAGATGCAATACCGCAATTTTTTTTTGCTAGTGATTAAAATGAAAGTTTTGAAGGTTTATGAGAAAATATGAATTTGTAAAATTTTATGGACTAAAAATATAGTTTTGGAAAAGTTATATATTACAGTCTGTAAATGAATAGTTTGGCTAAAATAAGAATTTTCTTATTAATCATATTTTTAGTATGAGATTTGTGTTAAAAGTTATAAAATGTTGAAGTTCGATATAGAAATCAAATAATCTGATCAAATTAGAATTTTACAAAAATTTGAAGGATATTATACCATGGTTGAAAATTTTGAAGGATATTATAGTACCTATATAGTATATACTTATAAGTATAATATATACTTATATTATAAACTTATAAGTATAATATATACTTATAATTATATATATATATATATATATATATATTAAAATTGGTTTTAATTTTTCCCCAACATTTAAAATAAATGCAATTCATTCTATTTTTATATTAATTTCAGTTTCATATTTTACAATTATATGTATTCGGTCTTGCGTTGTGTAATTTATTTAATTTGAAATTTCACATTTATTCAATTAGTTCTTAAAATTATATTTGTATATGAAATAGGCCCATACTTATTTATATTTTAATTTGATCCCTCATACATGTGTGTTGTTTAATTTATTTAGATTTTTGTTTGTAATTTATTGTTTGTTTAATTTAGTTCTTAAAATTATGTTTTTATTAAAATTGACTCACAATTATTTATATTTTTTGTAATTTACTCCAAATCATATACAATTAAAAATTACAATTCGTTGCTCATGAAAAATGAAAAACAATTAACTCGAAAATAACCTGACTTGAAGTCAAGTCGTACCAAGTAAGATTCGACCTGAATTTTGTATGTCAATGATGTGATTCGATCTGAACAAGATCCGACCTGAAGTCCATCTGAACTTGAATTAACCTGGAATTTAACTGATTCAGACCTGAATCGTTTTTGAACTAACATCAATCCGAACTGAAATTAACCTGATTCAAAACTGAACTGAATCTGATGATAAAATCAATTTAAAAATTACCAGAACTGATTTGACCCGAATCTAACTTGATCCGAATCAAACCATCAAATTAACCTATTTAATTTTTACAGGTTGATTTTACATCCCTAAATGGACTCAATTGTAAAATAAATAAATAACGCGTCTTTCCTGGTTTCATTCCTCTATACTCGTCCCTACTATTTTATCCAACACCCTCCTCTTATTGTCCTATCGTACCTCAATCAATTAAGTCAAAGTTACGACTACTCAAAGGTCCAATTTCATCCATCAATCCTTATATTTTATAAATTGTTAATTTAGTTCATAAACTGTAATATGTTAGATGAATTAATTATAAGATTTAAAAATGATTTAACAACTATACTATTTAGATTAGGATTAAGATTTCAAAACTTTGAAAGCATAATAACTGAGGTTATCAATGGTAAAGTATGCTAGAGGAGTAGAGGTCAATAAACGACATTAAGATGATCTTTTTTGTCATAACTTTTAAAAGTTACAAAATAATTATTAAAATGTTCAAAAGATTACAAAAGCTCATTAAATCATATCAAATTGTTACAAATAATCATTAAATATTTCAACTTTTATAATTTATTATGATATTGTAGTGATTATTTTGTAATAATTTGATAAATTTAATAATCATTTTGTATTTTTTTTAAACTTTATAGCTGAAATGATTACTTTCATATAGTGTAGGGACTAATAAAATGATTTAACCACTACTAAATCTAAAGGCTATTATTGCAGTGGATAAAAACCCGATCTAAAGCACTGAGAGATGAACACCCGTGTGCAGAAGGAACACTCGTCAGCTTTATATAATCTCCCTTCGTCTATCCCAATAAGTACAAGAGGAGGAATTTGGGTGACTGGGTGAGTTGTAAGCAGTAGCAGTAGCAGTAGCAGCAATGGAGCTGTTCTACTTTGTGGTGTTTGGGGCATTGGGAGCTGTGGTGGCAGCATTAGAGCTGAGCAAGAACAGCAAGGATCGAATCAACACGTCCTCAGCTTTCAATTCTTTCAAGAACAATTACCTTGTTGTTTACTCTCTCATGATGGGTAATTAACTCCCAGTTTTATGTTACCCAGATCTGATTTCCATTTCTTTCCCCTAGATCTTTTATTTCAGCATCGATCTGATCTGATCCTCCAAACTTTTTGTTATTACGGGTACCCATTTCCTCGATTTGGGTTTCGCAGTCTGATTCCGGTGTTTTCGTGCATTTTCTTTAGCTTTTGACAGAAGAGGAAATAGCATGAGAAAATGACTTGGGATAGGTGATATGTGGATTTCCGGTCTTTTTCTGTTTTCTGGTTTGAGACATGGGATCTGGTCTCCGGTGTTCTTTTATTGGGTTGGAGAGAGGTCGCTATTGCGTTAATAACCTTAGTATTCGAGTACTAGCCCATTGTTCTTGGAGACCCTGGTTAGTCAAACTCCCGAGTAATGAATTCGATGAACAGTATAAGAAAATTAACGGTTAATATAGCTCTTCACGCAACTCTTTAATGGTATTTCGTTTGATTTGCATACTTGACGATCTTATTTTAATGCGTCTTGAACATAGTTCTTATTATTGTTGGAGTCACAGTTACTTTCTGATTCTAATTAGTTTTGGAGGTATGATCTTTATATGTAGATATATGTTCGTTATGGGGAATGCATCTAGCTTGTTGGTTTGATAAATGGTTGTTTGTGTGTACTATAAATAGCTGGAGACTGGCTGCAGGGTCCGTATGTTTACTATCTTTACAGCACATATGGCTTTGGGAAGGGGGAGATCGGACAACTTTTTATCGTCGGTTTTGGATCCTCTATGTTGTTTGGGACAATTGTTGGGTCTCTAGCTGACAAACAGTAAGTTCCTTACTTTGGCTTCTATTGTGATATTTTCTCTTTTAGACTTTATGGGTGAAACGTCTGGCTTACTCTAACAATACATTCATGTGTTCAATTCAGGGGCCGGCGGAGGGCATGTGTTACTTACTGCATAACTTACATCCTTAGCTGCATAACGAAGCATTCTCCTCAATACAAGGTTTTGATGGTAGGTCGTATTTTGGGAGGTATTGCCACTTCTCTTCTCTTTTCAGCATTCGAGTCGTGGCTTGTTGCTGAACATAATAAAGTGAGTCATTGCTTCCTTGCTCTTTACTCTTAATGCATATCAAGCAAGCTTACAAATTATAGATGTGTTTTCTTATGTGTCCTTTTCTTTTAATATATCTACTTCATATCTTGAATTTTCTTTCACTGTTAGGTGCTCTATTTGTAGCAGTTGATGTCATTATCTCCTTTTAATTTAACCTTGTTCTGACGAGTCTATTTCTGTTTTAAATCTTTGCAGAGGGGCTTTGAGCAACAATGGTTGTCTATAACATTTTCAAAGGCTATATTTCTTGGAAATGGTCTCGTCGCCATTTTGTCTGGGTTGTTTGGAAACCTACTTGTTGATTCATTGTCCCTTGGACCTGTGGCTCCTTTTGATGCTGCTGCTTGCTTTCTTGCCATTGGGATGGCCGTTATTTTATCATCATGGACAGAAAATTTTGGAGACCCTTCAGAAAACAAGGACCTGCTGACCCAGTTCAGGGGCGCTGCTGTAGCAATAGCTTCTGGTAGGAGTTCAATATTAACGTAAATCTCGATCCATTGATCTTGTTTACACGTTGCAGGCTGAGTACCGTCGATGAAGTGTTGTTACTTTTTACCAGTCATCCTCCGTTGATCATTGATTCTTACCTTTGTTTTCGTATTATTCCCCTCCCCACTCTAATCTTTTGTGCACTTCAGATGAAAAAATTGCTTTGCTGGGTGCCATCCAGTCTCTGTTTGAAGGTTCGATGTATACCTTTGTCTTCCTCTGGACTCCTGCTCTGAGCCCCAATGACGAAGAGATTCCTCATGGTTTCATTTTTGCCACATTCATGTTGGCTTCAATGTTGGGAAGCTCCCTTGCATCTCGATTGATGGCTCGCTCATCGCCGAGGGTAGAAGGCTACATGCAGATCGTTTTTGTGGTTTCCTCTGTTTCTCTCCTTCTTCCGATTGTTACCAATGTATGTTCCGAAATCTCTCTATCCCTTGCAGTGGATTATTGTTTTAGCGGCACCTAACGTGATGAATTTGTAACAGTTCTTGGTAGCACCTTCGAAAGTGAAAGGCGGTAGCATCTCATTCGCGGGTTGTCTTCAGCTTCTTGGTTTCTGTGCTTTCGAGGCTTGTGTAGGAATATTCTGGCCATCCATTATGAAAATGAGATCCCAATACATCCCGGAGGAAGCTAGGAGCACCATCATGAACTTCTTCCGCATTCCTCTCAACATCTTTGTCTGCATCGTGCTGTACAACGTATGTTATACGCTTTCCTACAATAGCATTCTTCGATCACATGCCATAACACACATATTAACTAGCTTTATCGTTTTTTCCTATGAAGGTTGATGCATTCCCCATCACTGTCATGTTCGGCATGTGCTCGATCTTCCTCTTCGTCGCTTCCATCTTGCAAAGGCGTCTGATGGCAATATCAGACAAACCAAGTACGTACACATTCTATCAACCACAACATCTTTAATTTTCTTCCGCTGCCGATGCATATCCAGCTCGTCTGACAACTTTTCTGTGATGTGTTTTTCGTTTGTTTATCAGAGATCGAAAATTGGTCGGCGATGAAGGAAAGGGACACCGAGGCTGAGCCACTAAATGAATGAAAAGGCAACCAAGGGTATGATAACAACAACATAATATACTCTTGCATGAGGTTATATTTTACATTGATTTTTACACTAGTGAAGTAAATGTGGTTTATAGGTGACTTTCGAGTTTGTTTGGGGCTGTCCTTAGATCAGCACCAATTATTCAATCTTTTTGCCTGTTAGACTGGCGGAAGAATATATGAATTACTCCAGTAGTGAAGTAAATTCGGCCATATGAATTCGTTCTGATGTTAAAAATATGGGTAAAGTACACAAATGGTCCCTGATTATATATATTATTTTATCGAGTCAATTGATTATTAAAAGTTATAAAATAATCTTTTAATTGTACGAAGTTGTTTTGTTTAGTTCTTCACTATTAAAAGTTATAAAATACTCAACTATTCAATATGTCTCAAACTCGTTATTTTCTGTTAAAAAATTAACAGTAGTTGCATATTAACTGAGATATAGTATTTATTTGTAATTATATTAACTAAGATATAGTATTTATTTGTAATTATAGATCAGATTTTATCATATTTCAATCAGTAGGTTAATGTATAACTTAGATTTTCGTTGAAATTTTAATCAAAAATGATGAGTGCCAAATATAATGAATAATCAGGTAATAATTTTATAAATTTTAATAGTTGAAAGACTCAACAAAATAATTTTTTATAATTAACGAATCATTTTATAATTTTAATAGTTAAGAGGTTTAATAAAACATTATCTTATATTTAGTACTATTGGTATATTTTACCATAAAATTATTATCTGTTATAGATTCTCAACAAATGCAAGTAAACACCTCGAAAATCTATTCTTCCTATAGATTACGGTCACATGGCGATTTTGCCTTAATTTTTGCTAAAGTGCTATAAAACATTCTTTTCTTAAATAATTTTTCTTGAACATTTAATTTCCCGTCTAAAAAATAATAATATTTAATTAATTTAGGCTAAAATTTGTGATATTTTATATAGTATCCGTAATCGCCATTACTTAGAAAAAACCTAAAAGCTAAAACGATGATGTATTTTGACTTTGTATCAATGATTTGAACATTTACTTTTATTTATTTATTTATCAATTTGACAAATAAACATTTAAAAATGGTCACTATTTGAATTTAAGACCTCTAATAATAAATTAGTGATCAATTAATTAATAAATATGACATTACGTTTCAACGTAATTAAAATAATGACATTTTGTCCCATCACTATTTCTAACCCTTCTTAAGGGAATTTCAAAACTAAAAAAATTGAAATATAATGACTAAACCCGGAATTTGTCAACAGTAAGTGACTCATGGTAGAATTCGACCAAAAAAGTCAGCTTTGGAAAACTCAAAAAAAAAAATTGGCATCAATTGGGGCCCACCACAACAATACAAAAGAAAACATCAGTCTCACTCTTTCAAGCAAAGCAAGGCCTTAGCTTGAAGATCAACCCTTTGTGCTCGCCTAAGATTTCAAGCCTTTCAATAATTTCGAATCACAATCACCAACCCAAACAGTAACGCTGGAACCATCTTCTCAACCCCCAGATAACCTAATCTCACCCACCACACCACCGCTGCCTCCGCCGCCAGCCCCGCCACCTACAAAACCCAATCAGTTTCTGTCTTTGATATCCAGCAGACCCTCCCTCCGCGTGACTTCAGAGTTCGACAGCGACAGCCGAGTGTTCTTCCACAAGGTGTCGTGTAAGCTGTTCGACGACCTTGCTAAGCTTAAACTCTTCTTCGTCAACAACGTCAAACGTGAGATCTCGGAGCCTCTCTTGGCCTTAACTTCGAAGCACTTGTCGATTCACTATGACCCTGAAGAACAAAATGCCCTCAGGTCCTAAGTTGCATTTCAAAGCTGCTCACGATGTCAAGGTTTACCCTTTTTTCTCATGTTTCTGCTAATCGTAGTTCGTGCTAATGTTAATGAAAATATATAAAATCGAAAGCTTGGGATTATCATTTGACACTATTTGTTTGCCCCTGAATTGCTCTGCATGTAAGATTTGAAAATTTTGGTGAGAGTCGTTAGGATGCAGCTACAAAGAGGGAATTTTTTGTATAACCACAGGTATCCTGCGTTGGTCTCATTAATCCGAATAGGGTACTGCATAGGTCTATTATGTGAAATGGGAAATTTAAATTTACTATTGCCCAACACTCTTAACATGATGTTAAGTGAGTGCTAAATGAATATTTCTTTGATGCCATACATATGCTATTCCTTAAATACCTCTTGTTCTTTTTTCTCAGGATAAACGAGGTGAGGTCGCGATGATTGCAAACCTTGCTGATCCTGGTTATGCTGTTGAACTATCATCTCCTGTTCCATATGTTGGTTTGGTCAGTACTATTTATCTGTGGTGTCTTATTAGTGAAAATCATTCACTTATAATTACAGGAAGATTCCAATCTTGCTGCTTACGGGTGATAGTATGGTTGCAATTTGAGCTGTCTTTTCCTTTTGCTATTTGTTGTGTTTTTTGTCACTGCGTTTCATTAAAAAAGTATTTGGCAATTCATTTTCAGCTATTGTTTTGGGTACTCAATTGTAAGATGTATGTGGCATCATACTGTTATTATCTGTATGCATAACTCGACACCGGATGACCGGATTGATGATAGTGCCCTTGCATTTTTATGCTTATGGATTATCACCTTTTGATTTGCTTCTTTTCCAATTTAATATGCTTAAACATGTCCGCATAGCCCTTTTACATTCTAATTGCCTCCGTTACTATCGTGTTCTTTTAGCGTAAAGCAACAATCAGATTCCCCACGGGTGAAGTTGCGCTTGAGGAGAAAGAAGAAGAGGAAGTGCCAAGGAAATTGTTGATAAATGGAATTCTTAAAGGTCCAATTTTGAACGGGGTCGGTGCTGCCTATTACACAGACAAAGAACTGAAATTAAGATGCTCGTATAAGGTGACTTTTCCGTCAGCTTTATAAGCTACTGTGGTTTGTATGGGAGTTCCACTGGCATATTTCTTGTTGAATAATTTGGATGGCTCATTGTTCAACATTATGGATGCCTGATTTTCCGGCTTTTGACATTTCCTTTTCGTAGTGGTTTTGATGGTTTTTGAATTGCAGGATGGAGCACCGTCATTTATTCCTAGCATTTCACTGCCGTTGAATGCTGTATAATTTGCATTCAAGAGACGTTTCACTCCATCTGATAAGTTGAAGTTAGAACTCCCTCCACATTGTCAATATTGGAATCTCATGGAATTACATGTTCTTATCGGCTATTGACATGTATCTTTTTCTGGACATGAATTATTTTTCTTGCAATATCTATTTCTATTTTATCTGCAGCTATTGGTACAATTTCGATTCGAACAGTTGGAGTGCCGTCTACAAGCACACGTACGACAAAGACTTCAAATTCAAAGCTGGCTATGATTCAGAGGTCTACACTATGGATAAGTTCTCGTATTGGCACCAACTTTCTTGCTTTCTTCTTGCTGAACTATATGGTCCTTATATGGAAGGTTAGCATTGTATGCTTGAGACTTCGATGATGTTCGTTTCAGGTCGGAGAAGAAAATGGAAAGGCAAAGACGGCTCCAATGAAAATGGAAGTCCAGTTCATGCTCCAGGTACCTCAAAATGACATTAAATCATCGGCGTTAATGTTTCGTGTAAAAAAGAGGTGGGATATAGTGTAGTCTCGTACACATTTTATAAACGGTGTGGTTTTAGAACCTTTATAACAATGATTCTAATTGCTATATAGTGACAATATTGCATCACTTGGTTGATGAAGTTACTCTTTAATTTATATTTATTTGTCTCTCAAACTCTTTTTTCTTTTTCGGAATTAAGGTTAGCAAAACTCGACTCGAAAAAAATGATCTTTTTTTTTAATTATTGGAATCAACTTGAAATTTTACTCTGGATTTTGAGTTCAAGTCGAGTCGAGTTTGAATAGTAAAATTTGAACAAAAGAAACTGAAAATTATAACGGTATCATTTTGGTCTTTAACTAAGTGATGATTTTTTTTTTTGCGTTTTATTCACCGATTTCATTGTTTTTATAATTACTCATCCGTTTTAAATATATTCTCTGCCAAATTTGAATCACATATTGTCAATCACTTTAAAATACCTTTAAAATCTTACATGAAAGAACAGAGTTGACAATATAAGCTTGTGTTTAAACATTGGTAATTGTCAGAAGAATACAAAAGATATACGAGTTCTAACACAAATATTAGGTAACAGGACAGCCATCAGCAATTACGCCTTTTGCAGTTGGACAAGCAGCAAGGGGACACCCTTCTCCATTATTGCCCCACCATTGGAGGCCAATGTCCTTTGATTGTAGTGCAAGAAACAACAAGATCGTCATAAAAGCAGTTCCGGCATCGAGACCACCCGAGAGGACATAATTGTAGCGTTTCCACCACTCCGGTCTGTATTTGTAAAGAACATATCCGAAAAGGAAGGCCATAATCAGCCAACTTGTGAAGTTTACTGCAGTAGCCGGAGGCATCATAGACGTTGCACCCAATAGGACCGGCATGTGGATGAGGCGAATCCATTCTTTATCTGGAAATGCCTTGTGCGCCATCCATACTAGGAGAGGAGCTAGTGCTCCCCCAAGAAAGAACCAATTGATGTTCCCGTACTCACCTTCCGTTCCGAATATTCTGTGAGGTCCAACTAGCCCCCATATAACGGATGCATCGAAGAACACGTTGTCCATCGGACAAGTCCATGGACTGTCAGGTGGCAACAAGGAGGTATCACAAAGATTGGGAATTTCTTCCATAAGCCACCATGCAGTTATGGTGTACACAAAGACTGAAACAATTGTTCCTACCACCTGCAAATGCCAACTCGTTAGATATCAAACGATATAGGTTTACATCCGACCCTTTCCGAGAAAACTGTGATTTTAGGGATTGTAGACAGAGGACTGACCTGTGCTGTGAACATCGATCGAGGAGGAATCTTCATGTAATGGCCGAGTTTGAAGTCCGAAACAAAGGTTAGAGCTTGAGCCATGCTTATGTATCCATACACCTTGAAGCACATATTAGCAACAGGGTGCTCTGGGTACATATATCCGATCACATATTCAGTAATAATGTTCAAACCTGGAGCCTACATATGCACGAAAAAGCCCCCAAAAATCGACATCAGAAGCCATGGAAATCAAGTCTTAGTGCAGATATAGTTTTCCTTTACCTGATTTGTGGTAGCAGCAATGATACCAATAGGAAGGGTGAAGAAGAAAGCAATGGCACAAGCTAATAACACACCCCACCAGGGCAACTGGAGCGTTTCGTTATAGTATTCGCAAATGAATAGTATAAGGGCAAGATTCAACACGAGGATTGCAACAAACCACCACGTAGGAACGAGTTTGTACTTCTTCATAAGCTTTGTGTGAATGTCCATCTTCTTATTACCTAGAAATGCACTTTTGGTCTGCTGCCATAGGTTTCTACATATAGCAAGGGAAAAATGAGAAAATAGACATTACTTTTGAAGTCGTATTACTTTGTTAGTAGGGTTTACCTTCCATCAAACAGTAGGACATGGAAATTGTTGCAGTTAGGGTAGCAAAACCGATGCCGTAGGTCATGGCAAAGAAAGTGCTGAGATGTACACGCCCGTCTCGCCCATAAGCCTCCTTGTCTAGATGAAACATGGGATCGACGATGCTCAATATGTCGTACAATTCACCGTTTGACTTGAAAAGTTTACTAGAATAAATGGGGAAGTTTTTGGCTTTGTAGACATCAAACCAATACGAGAGTGGTGTCATGACGTACATCACAAGGAAGAAACCAACCGCAATATTGGCAGTAGCAAACCATGGACTAGCGAGTGGACTCCCTAGGTAAGAGGAAATCGTAGCCCAGTCGAGACCGAACGAACCAATTCCAAGTCCTTTCAACCCCGAGCCGAGTTGTTGGACCAAAACCGACTTGGGTGCCAACCAGCAAACCCAGGAGAATGAAGTCAGTGTACTGAAAAGATATCCAGGGAGAACATAGTAGGCAAAGCTGCAGATCAAGACCAGCAGAAAGAATTGATTCAGAGTTGTTCCGCCTTTCGGCCGCTTCTCTTTCTCGTGCAAAGCCCTGCAGTAATAACAATCGATTCGATAAGGAGACAGATGCACTAATTAATGAAAATGAATACCTGAACAAGGAGACCATAACCAGGTTACTAGGCCACCACATTTCCCCTGGCTCAACCAAATATTTCCTGAAAATCCCGGCCCAACCGAACCCCAAAACCTATAATTAAACAACAAGAGCAACTTCATCATATTGAATACATACAATGTTCATCATCGAAATTCAGAAGATTCAAGGTGCAAGAATTAAGAAAAAAAGAAGAAGAAAAAACCTGGGTTGTCATCATAACAAGGAGGGCAGGGATAAATGTAAGATTCCTCTTATAGTAGAGCTTAACAGCACTCAAAATATGAGTGGCATAAACAGTTCCAGCGCCAGAGTTGGCAAAGATAGTAATCAAAACGTGCTCCTTCATATTGAATGGACCAGGGTTCATGGTGAACTCCCATCGTGTGTTCTCGAAGAACAGGCGACGAGGCAGCGTTCTCGCCATCAAATGGCCGAGGGGCACGACGGCAATCATGGCGGAGATGGAAGTAATCGACAAGGGCATCGTCCTGTACCAAAAGAACTGGTTGACAAACGAGAGAACAACACAGGAACCGAGACCGAGAACCCACATCCGGAATGTGACGGCAGGCAAAGTCGGATCGTCGGTTTTGGGAACCGTGATTTCAACTTGTTTTACAGGGCAGCATTCTTCTTCAATCTTGTCCAGCTCCATAGCTTCCATCTCGGATACCTCTCCCATGATGCTCTTGCTCTCTTTGCTAACCTAACACACGTATATTAACAGACATATATCAAATAAGAATGCAGGAAAACTGGGAGTGTGGCAATGGTGGGTCAGGGATCTTTGAAAAGAAAAATAAAAAGATTCATACTTTGGGATACTTGTGAGTTGCCATCAAATCAGGTACACACACATAATGTGAATGTGAAAAAGGAAAAAATTAGCAGAAACTGAGGAACACAAATGCAATTGACTACAAGTAGTTTCACAAATATCTTGGTTAGGCTTTATTTAAAAGGATTTTCCATTTTCACAGGGATGCAACCGGAGAATGCGGGACAGGTTGGTTTTTGTAGATATGAAAAGGTTGAAAGTCAAATAGGCCTAATGACATTTTGGCGCTCCCATTTTTTCATTATAGTCATTTTAGTCCTTCAATTTTTTTTTACACTCCTTCTGAACTTTATGTTTTATTCAAATTAACTTAAATGTGACCAATACTGTTATTTGTTTCTATCGAAATGTTAACATCGCCTATTCTGTTGTTTCAACTTGACATTAAAATATTTGAAAATAAAAATAACAATATATATAATTTGTCCTTACTAAAATGTTAATACCAGTTCTTTCTTAACCAATTTTAATATTGTTTGAATTTTCTCATGATCCATAGGAGGAAAAAATAATGGATATTAGTATTTTAATAAGTAGAAAATATCATAGTTGTTAAGACACATTTGGGTCAACGACAAAAAAGCAAAAGCTCAAGGATAAAAATTAAAACAATAAAATTAATAAAATCAAGGGATCAAAAAGTCATTATACCAAAGTAAAAGTACAATTCAAAAATGCAATTATTAAAATAGGAGTAATGAGAAGAGAAAAGAAAAATATGACTGAAAAAGACGAGTAAAGTATTGGGGGGGGGGGGGTTCTTATTATGGAAATGCTAAACAATTCAGAAATGTAGTTATTAAACAGTACTCGTTATTTTAAACATTGCATGTGCTTCGGCTCCTTGCTTAAATGGATTACTTTTAATTAAATATTAAAACTTGAACCCACATTCAACGTCCAAGTTCAAGTTGAGGTTTCTACCTCAATTAACCGATCAAAGGATCAGGAATCTTTTACGTTTTCTAAAAGATTAAGCATTTGGGGAATTAATTCCTAAAATCAATCATGGTTGTGTAAACCCAACCCAACCCAACCCAACACGCCCTTCCCCCACTCCCTTGTTTGATACCGACACCTCCATTCCCTCGACGTATTCTTGCATCGATATGCACACACGCGTGCCGCGGCTTAAACGGCGGCGTTTCGGTATCAGCCAGACGGCCACATCAGCATTCGTCACTAAAACCATGCCCCTTCTTCTTCTTCTTCTTCTTCTTCTTCTTCTTCTTCTTCTTCTTCTTCTTCTTCTTCTTCTTCTTCTCTCCATCCGTTCTACGGGGTTGGAAGTTGACAAATCTGAGATTGTATCTTATCCATTCGATTGTGGTCCCCCCCACTTGCCCATTCTTTGACCATCATTTTAGCCTTTAGATCGAGTGGGAAAAGACTCGGTACCTTTAATGGTTTGACTGACCCAACTAGATTTTTATCAAACATGAAATATACATATTTGTTTTGGTGATCGAAATTAAAAATTTAATCACTAACCTTCACTGCCCAAACCACGTAAGTTTGACAAACACTATTTAGAAGGTTGAATTGCCCTTCTTATAAAATAAAATATTTATAAGATTATTTATTAAAAATGATAATACAGTCATTTCGAAAGTTAGCAATTTAATGATTAAATTGTAATAAATTACTAAAATAATTATTGGAATATATAATATTTTAAATTCCAGTGATTGCAGTGTACAAAATCAAAATAAAAATGATTAAACTTATAATTTACTTCTAAAGTCATTTCCTGAATTTGCATTTAATCTTTTTTTTTACTTTACTGATCCCAATGTTTACAAGCTGTCACGGATGGACAAGACTGTATTAAACAATAATAAATATTTGACTAAAAGGGTAGACTTTTAATATAGCAATTATTGATTTTCTGGAAGTGTTACAAACGCAAGTAAAACTATAATCCGAAGACAATCCACGTACGATTTACGCAGTCAGAGTCAAGTTCATGGACACCGATTTGATTAAGTTTTTTTTCCCACACTATCTAAATTCTAATATCAAGTTGCAAGTTACACTCTTCTCGATCACAGCCTATTAATGATGTTACGCCCTACCATCTTCATAATAGACAAAATAAACAATAGATAGCTGATATCTTCAATCTTATCCGCACTAATCATCTTTAAACTTGTCGGAATTTATTACTATTTTAACATTGCAGAGGAATACTTTTGTAATATTTGAAAGATCGCTGACTAAAAAGATTATTTTTATATGGTCCAGTGACCTCTGGTGTATTTTACTTATAAATCTATTTGCGGAATCTAGCAACACGTGTTAAAAGCAACATCCAAGGGACAAAGGGTGTTTTTCTTTCTTCTCAACCGCTTCGAGAAACAAGAATAAAACAAGAAAGTTGCCTATGGGTGACTTGGGATCTCAACCATATGATAATAGTCAAATGATCTCACAAATCGACTTTTGTTGACTACCTCTGCCATCTTCTAGATTTCTGATAAAATTTCCACATACCTAAAGATAAAGACTTCACTGGTACATATCCAACAAGGGATCATTTCAGTTCATATCATATCAGCATGTACTCGTGCAACCAGCGAAAATATAGAATGTGAAGGAATCGTCCAGGGTTATGTCTCTATACTCTTGTCTAGATATGGATCACACACGGATGTTGAACACAAGTAATTCGAGAGAGAGAGAGAGAGAGAATGAAGATTTAGAACATAGGATCAGAAAACTATGATGCTAAAGCTCGGTTCAAGTAGCATGCATAATTGAATACAGACCTAAAAGTCACAGGTTAATTCGGATAACTGCGTATTAGCTCAAATGGTATGCATATTAGGTATACTCCTGGAAGTTACGGGCTCATATGACATGCCTATTAGTCTCCTCTATAAAGCATTAAAGGTGGCTCCACAAGAAAAACACCAAAAGATACCATTATTCAGCGTGAATGCATTTAATTCTATACAACATCACATGCAGCTAGAACCCCACATTGATTTTGCACCTCTGTATTCACATACAAGCACCTGCGGTCTAGGATATTCCACTTTCTCATTACTAAAACACCTATTCTCGTGTTTTCTTAACTGCATATGAAGTCTGTGTAGCAGAAACCTAAAAAACAACATTCAAGTGGGTGGTTTAGTAGCAGAACTTGAGTTGTTGTCATACCTAAGTACACTGACGATCTTCACCAAGCATACTAATTAAAGTCATATATGCGCCCACTAACAGCATCAAGGTGGATGATATATTTTCTTAAGAGGCAACAGATTAAGAAGCAGGAACATATATTGCCATAAAATTATTGCAACCGAATATGACGTAACCAATTTTCGTCCGAGTACGAATTTTCTTGACGGGAAAGTATGTAAATGAATAAATGATTTTTTAAGGAAAAGTTTTGAAGTCGTAATTGACCTTTTTTGTTTATGTACCTCAAAATCACATTTTAAATTTTTTTTTTAAGAAAACATCAGTTAAAAGATAAATTGATATGCATATAATCAAAAATTCATTTTTTTAGTAATAAAAAGAGATTCAAGGTCGGTTACTTTTGGGGGAAAGTTTAGCACCCACAACGGCCAAAATTAGTACATGTTAATTATAAATTGTCTCTAATAATAGAATTTAAAGAATTCGAGTATGAATTTAATTTATAATCCTATTATTTCAAATTTAATCAGATAATTCTAAGGAAAAACATAACTAAAGTAAATATATATTTTTATAAATAAAGAATTTATTTATTTAAAAATATCAGAAAATGACATCTAGTTACTTTAAGATAGTTTATTTCTTAATATTAAAAAATAAATAAATAAAATATGATAATTATTCCTAAGAAAATAATATTAAAATAATTTGAATAAAACTAAATATATATATATATTATAAGTAGGGCATTTATTTATTTAAAAATATCAGAAAATGACATCTAGTTATTTTAAGACAATCCATTTCTTAATATTAATTTTTTTAAAGTATATATATGACTAAAATAAAATAAAAATTAAAGTACTAAATTTAATATTGAAACATAAAGGGAAATAATAAAAATAAAATTACAATTACAATTAAACAATGACCAAAATAAAGAAATTAAAACTATAGCATCATATTCATAAATTAAATAATAACAAAATTAATTAATGACTAAAATAAAATAAAATAAAATAAAAATTAACATGTCAAAATCGAAATAAAATAAAGAAAGAATATCGGTGACTAAAATAGAAAAACGCATAAACTAGAATGATTTATGGGTGATTAACCCACGAAATAGTGACTTAAATGTAAGAATAAGCTAAAAATACTGGGACCTTAACATGATTTACCCCAAAAGAATAAATTAACCCTCAGTGATCAAAATGCAAAATACAGCAAAAATATGGGGGTTTAAACGTGATTTAACCTTAAAACAGTGGCTGAAATGTAAAAATGCAGATAAAACAAGAGGTCCTATAGATAATTTACTCAAAACTAAAAAAATATATCCTAATATATTGATCTAGAAAAAAACCTAAATTTAAAACCTAAAAAAATCTAAACCTTCCTTCCCTTTCCCGCTCATCTCTTCTCCACTCTACACAACGGCGGCCGAAACACACAAAGGCTTAAAGCCTTTTCAACGTCGGCCACCTCCATGGTGGCCGCTCCTACTCCAACCGACGACTCCTTCAACCGAGGAAGGCTGGAACACTTCTTAAACGAGCCTAAACCCAAGGCTTATCTCCCTTTTCATCTCTTACTCTCTTCCTTTCATGTGACCGATGCCCCTAAAAAGTTCGGCCACCGCGGAAGCTCACCTCCCGACGCTATACCTGACTTCTACGGCGACGTGATACCCGAAACCCCAAGGTAAAAATCCTATATTTTCCCCTTGTATTTGCTGTTAGATTTTGAATATATATGTATATAAAGCTGAAAAATAAACGAAAAACCAAATAGAAGAGAACCTTTGCTGTGTTTTTATTTCTAATCCTCCGTTTTGTATCTGCTGTTTTTTTTATTTGAAAGGCTCTGCCCCCCTTACAATAAGATTTGTATGAGTTATATTTTAACCCATTTATATGTTTAAAACAAAAATGATGATTGTTGTTTGTTTTGCTTGTGAGTTGTAACTGGGACGTGGAGGGACAGCTGGTGGAGCTGGGCTGCTGGTAGCTGCTGTGTGGAGCGAGAAACCAGCTGTCGTTGGTGGAAGCTGCTGCTGGAATGTGAAGTTGCTGGTAGGTGCTAATTGGAGCAGGGAATCATCTGGATCAAGGTAAAAATGGTGATTACAGAATAGTAGTAATTTTGGTACAGAAAAACTAGCGTTATACACGACTAAACCTTCAAAAGATAAGAACACGGTAATATGTTTACTCGGAACATCTAAACAGATTCAAATCCGAAAATAAATAATCACATCAACACTAACTGCTCACCTTATGCCATGCCAAGAAGCTTGAAATGCTGCAGGAGTACTTCAGGACAAAGTCCACACTTACATTCACAATGAGAACTCCGAATCGCAACGTATTATTTCTTGCACTACTACTCACACACACCACCTACTGGTAAGAAGTAAGAACTCTGATTTTCTGGTGGATGGGAAAAGAAAATAATTCATACTTCATAAATAAGAGCAGGAAAGTTTCTTGTTTCATTTTATTTATTTTATTCGTTCATTCTTTTTATTCAGACTTCAGAGGGAGAGATGGGAACCGAACTGCGGAATAATTTTGGGAAAAATGAATATACATGACAGTTTTTCACTGCACAACCATAGTCAAATATGTCCAAACCAAGACTCAATTGCAAACATTAACATGTATGGAAGAGTTCGATGAAATGCATATGAAGTCGTTTCAAATAATTCAACCAAATACAGTTTGCTACTTTCTAGGAGAAAAAGAAACACTTAAAAAACATCTAGCGATTATCCTGGATTTAAAAGGTTCGTCCTAATGAAAGCGACCGCACAAAGACTGGTGGAATTCTCAAAAGCGCAAGGCTTCCATACCATTCGTCATTATCAAAACGTCCCAAATTCGATCAAATCCTACAGAAAAGTGTTGTTCCACGATTAAACGTCATCAACCGTTTACGCCGGAGTTTTTTACAATACCTAATGGCCATGAATAGTAAAAGGTTGACTGGATATGCGTCAATCAGCTGCGTATCACACAATTCAGCGCTTGCCACGATGCCCGCCACCTGACCTTGCACCAGGGTAGCGAGCAAATTGCAACCTTAGTTTGACCGATTCATGGTCATTCTCATCAAATATATAACCTGCAAAATCCAGCTTAACTATTTACACCGTACAACTTACCTCGCTTCAAAAGTGTGAAGAGGGATTTATAACCCAACACGATAAGGCGCGAACATTAGTTCAATGAACAAATTCCACAAATAAAGGTTTACTTTCTCAGAATCCTAAATATGACACAATAATCCACCACATATTCCATGTATCAAAGAATTTAAACAACGAAACAAGACTTGGAAAGACAAGCTAGATTTCAAAAGGCTAACCGCCACGCTTTTATTTGTACCTAAAATAGCTGAGAAAACTGTGAAATATCCTGCATTAAATCGTTTTCTTTACCTGATTAATTTTATGAGATGATCTTGACATGGAAATGGGGAAAGGTACATGGAAATGGGGAAAGGTAAGATGAGCCCAGTAACAAATGAATATTATGTTAGCAAGACCACACAAAGTAAAGTGCACAAAATGCAAATAGTGGGTGTTGCAGTTAGTCCATGCAACCAGTTGAGAATCTAACGCAGAAGAATCTACTTCAGCTGGTACAAGAATGACTATCAGTTAAGCTTTTGGACTGGTGAAGCGTAAAGCTTTTGGACTGGTAAGGAATGGAGTTTTGGAAGATCGAACTAATGAAGGGGGAAGTCTACTTGATTTTATTGCAAATTTCAATCATTGTATCTGGTCGTATCGAATGGCATGAAGAAATACAATGTCAATGCAGAATGAACAAAAACATCCTTCCAAAAATCCATGAACACATTGCCGAGCGGAACGTGAGGACATTATCTATGCTTAACTTGCTGTTATATAAAGTCTATATTGAAAATTTTCATTGAAATCACATGCTGTTGAAAATAAATGCTGATGAATTATGACTTATTTGACCTTAGGAAGCTCAAGGGGTTAGGTTGTATCTTTTAATTTTAACCAGAGAAAAACCAGAGAACACCCAAAACTGGATGAAAAAGGAAAACCTAAGATGGTACTGGAATGAGGGTGGCTAAGATGTTTTGTTTAAACTGTCCCTTCGTAGCATGTATATAGTTGATTTTATAGATTTAACCAGTCTTTCTTTGCAAATTAAAGTTATGAAACAAGCAGACACAAGCAAGTTAGCAAAACCTGAATAACTGATCCAACTGGAATTTTTATATTAAGCCTAACCATCTAATTGAATCCGAAGCAGTCAAGCAACCCTTCCTTTGGAAAGAATTCCTTTCCCTAAACCTCACCGGGAAGAAAATATTGGACAAGGGAAAAGGGAGAAAAAGAGGGAGGAAGCAGAATAAAACAGGTTGTTATCCGAAGGTGGGTCTTCCATAGGTCACATTATCATGCTTGCACTTATTCTGTGTTTTGCTAGTGCATATGTGGTGATTGGGTGCGTCAGTGCCTTCATTTACAGTAATATCAAATAATATCCGTGAAATGTGAACATTTTGATCGGCAAAATACAGGAGACCAGAAAATCCTTGTCAGGCTAACCTTGTAAAGCACCCATGGACGTGGCAGCATGAGAAGGGCTTGCAAAATCAACAAAACAAAGTTTTATTGGATCTCCTCTGAGCTGCACAAATCATGAATTATCAATGTTCTTTATATTTACTCTGAAGTCAAGACAAATATAAATAAATAAACTTACATATTTAGGTTCTTTGGTTACAAGTCTCGCTTCCTTGTACCCAACAAACGGGCGAAAATATCTGTCAACCGAGATGAAGGAATAAAACGGAAGGGGAAAATTGAAAAAGTAAAATGCCAAAGTGGAAACTATTGCTAATCAGGATACGGGAAACTTCTCGGTGTGTACAATCTGAAGGCAAACCCTCCACGTAGAGAGTGCTGGATGCATCAGAAGGAAGGGAAGGTTCAGGTCTTACACTTTCAAATCCAATAGTAATATATTTTATTGTTGGTCCATCAACACCACCAATACCCACCATACGGGATCATCAACAGAACGGCGAGGCATTCCCCCGCTCATTGGTCTTGCAGAGAGACTCCCGCTAAATGATGACAGTTGCTGGAAGGATGCTTCTATTTAGTAGCTCTACTTATAAAATAATGGAGTGAATAAAAACTTGAACCCTAATCAACACACACGCAAAAAGAAACTACTAGTTCAATACCGTGTCACGAACATAACGATCATAAGATGATCCAATGGAGTCACTATCGCTGGTTATCCGCACTA
Source organism: Hibiscus syriacus (assembly GCF_006381635.1). Lineage (NCBI taxonomy): Eukaryota > Viridiplantae > Streptophyta > Magnoliopsida > Malvales > Malvaceae > Hibiscus > Hibiscus syriacus. Next base: position 561,700 of record NW_024063446.1, read on the forward strand.
CTCCTCTATCGCCGTCCCGAGAATAATAACTAGAAAGCTCATGGCCCCCAGAGATAACTACGAGATTAAGCACACACTTGAGCAAGCAAACAACCAATAAAGAGATAAGATGGGATGGGAAGGAGGACATACTAATCCTATCTAAAGACAAAAAGCTCATTGACGAATTAAGAACAAAAAACCACAGCACATAAAACTATGAATATGTGAATGCTACTTCTCTTTCTTATTCACCAAAACCAGAGTGCTGAACTCCTCAAACTTTTGATGGTTACAATTAGAGCAAACTGGTGAATCCGCCAAAAGGATACTAAGAATCATAAAAGAAGTAATAAAGTTGCAAAAATTACCAACATGAATGGTTTAAGTACAAAGCATACCAAGTAAGCCGTTAATCGAATCATCACGTGACATTTTGATATCCAAAGATAGGTCACAATAAATGTTCTATGTCCCGTACAATTTATGAATTATATTTTTATCAATACTTTTTGAAACACATTATATGATTTATGAGTGAAACTGATATATTTTGACCTAAATTATAATTAGTGATTAAGTTGAATTTTATTATTATTCTAGTGGTTACAGACTACTTAATAATTAGGTTTATTTAAGAATAATTTCATAAAAAATCTTGGTGACCAAACATTTGACTCTTTAAATAATAGAGACTATGTCTTAACCTTTAGGATAATTATAATAAAAAATTTATTTTGGAGATCTCTGTAACTTTTGGAATTTGTGTTGCATGGATAATTTTGCAAGGATATATCGGATTTTAGTATTTATATCGAGTTTTGGGTTATATGTGATATATTATATTTGTATTATTCATATTCTCTATGTTTATTGTGGATTGTTGTTCATCCCGCTCTCGTGTCGATGATCTCTTCTCTAAGAATTACATAGTTAGTCCCTATAACCTTTGATTTCTGTGAATCTGACCAAATTTGACCCAAGATGATGATGTTTTTATCAATGATTTGGTTTGATTTGATTAACTGGCCAAATCTGGGAAAGCTTATATGTTCCAACACGCGATGAACGTGGTGTTGGGTCCGAAATACGACAAGCAGTTGATGACGGGTCGGTTCAGCATCGCTGATATATTCTGCAGCAAGTGCAGTGAAGAACTGGGATGGAAATATGTTGAAGCTTATGACATGAAGAACAGGTTCAAGGAAGGCAAATTCATCCTCCAGGAAATTAAGATGTTCCGGCAATACTACATTACTGGGTTTCAATTATGTCTGAAATGTACTATATCTATGTGTAGTTTTAGTATCATGATGTCATTAAAATAAATTTACTCGTTTAAATTAAAATGCCATATCTATGTAAAATATTAATATTTGACCTTCTACCTTTCTTGTGATTTAAACCATTCCCTGCCTACCATTGATATTGTCCCTCTTATCTTCATAACCCAAATTTTGGAGATTTTTTTTAAGGCAAACTACACATTTAATACCTAAATTATCAGTTTTAGTTTATTTTAGTACCTAAACTTTAGTTTTATTAAAAACATACTCAATGCTTAGTTTTTGTTTTGTTTTAGTACCCAAAAACTTAATGTGTTTAGTACCTAAACTATCAGTTTTATTCCGTTTTAGTATCTAAACTTTCAATTTTTTCCGAAACATAACGTTAAATTTTGAACGGAGTATTAAAATGAAACAAAAATTAAATTTTAGGTATAGTTTTTAAAAATTAAATTTTAGGTATAGTTTTTAAAAATTAAATTTTAGGTATAGTTTTAAAAAATTGAAAGTTTAGATACTAAAACAGACCAAAACTGATTGTTTAGGTATTAAACACATAATTTACCCTATTTTTTAAATATATATTTTAGATCGAAATTGTACTTCAATTTTAAATTTTTATCAAACTCGTAAAGTGATCTCAATGGTTAGTGAGGGTGTAGTTATTCTTAGAGATATTGGATTTAAGGAGTTGCATTTGCAAGATGTCTACATTATTAACAATTAAGAAATTTTGAACAAATACTATTTTATAATTATTCAAGACTATTCTTTTGATTTATCTAAATATTTTTAAAGATTAAAAATTAAACTATAATATGTTATATTAAAATTTATTGTTTTAGCTTCTATTTATAAACTTTGTAAAATGATGAGTTTAAAATACTTTTAAAAAAATAATACTAGACTAGCTTAAAAGAAATCAATTTCAGAAACATGATTAAATGGTTGGTTTATGTACAGTATAGGGACTAAGAAAAAGATAAAAAAATATAGAGTATAGGGATTGACCAAGGGAGAAATGACGAGAGGGAAATGTAAATTTCCTCGAAACAACAGCCTTAACGTCACGCGCCATTCTGTCTCGTCCCAACATCACGAAGGATGTTTAAGCTTAGCAAGAAGCGGACTCTAGGGGTTCATTCGCTTAAAATCGAATTGAATTGAAATATCCTTAATCGATTTTTTTAACTTTTAATTGATCCGAATTTTTTTATGAAAGTATTAATTGAGCCGAATAAATTTCGATTAATTTTTAAATTAATTAAATTTTTTAGAATTTTCGAATTTAATATTTTTTAATTAAAAAAACAATTTACAATATCTAATTAATTTGATTCAAACATTATATTAAAATAAGATATTTGTATCTATTAAAAACAGTTTACAATATCAATTTACTACACTACATTTTTGCTTATGCAGAGTTATGCTCCACACTTTCACTTGGGGCAGAAAGCCAAAAATTTTGAACCCCACACGCCACACCCTCTCTCGTTATCTCCTAAAACATAGCATGTACGTGAGTGTTACATTTAGCCATACGCCCTTTTTCACATGGAAAAAAAACATAGCTTTAGCAGAACAAGCACATCAGGAACGTGCACATATCTTACACAAATCAAGGTAAAAAAATTGATAACCGATGAGCAATTAAAAGAAATGGGGATAACATATTATGAGATGAAAAAAATATTAATAAATATTTAAGAGTTAATTCGATTAATTCAGTTAATTAATCAATTTCGAATCGAATTAATTGTTAACCGAATTTAAAAAAATTTCTTAACCGTTAATTAATCAAACTAATTCAATTCGATCGATTAACTAAACTAATTCGATTCGATCGATTAATCGGATTAATTCGAAAATTTAAACACCCCTCGCGGATTCCATTTCAAACGACAATGCATTCTACCCATAGCCAGTTAGGCGCGTGTGAAACCCTATTATCTCCACACCTCCTTTTTCTTCGACAAGAAACAACAGTGTCTGAGGAAAGAAAAAACGGATAAAATATATCAAAATCAAAATCATCTCTTTTAAAAAGAGCCCCAATCTTCCCATTAGGTGAAGCCAAGCTTTCACCCTCAGGAATCAGGTCAGTGATGATAAGAAACTATGTTAATCCCTCTCTCACAAGACTCTTACGTCGAAATATTTCTTTCTGTAGTTTATTCATGTTATTAATAACATCTTCCCCGTCCTTTTCACACACCCATTTGTTTAATCAAAATGTATGGAATCTCTGTAATCCACTTTGGCTTACTATTGCACGCAACTACTTATTTTTTATTTTTATCAATCTATTATTGCAGCGTTTTGGGTGAAAGAGGTTCATCTTCTTTCCTGCTCTTTCTTTTTCACTGGGGTTTCCCCTTTTCTTTTGCTGGAAATTGGTTTAGTTTCTTCCTGCTCGTGATTTTGATTTTGGTTTTCGTTTTTGTTCCCTTTTGTCTTAGTGTCACCCTTGGTGTTTAAGCTTTAAAGTTGCTGATCAATGGCGGGATCATTGGGTCCACGATTGTACAGCTGCTCAAATTGTCGAAACCGTGTTTCTCTCCACGATGATATAATTTCCAAGTGTTTCCAGGTAGAGCTTTAAAAAAATGGCTGAAATTCTGTTTTCAAATGGTTGGATTTGAGCTAGGTTTTCTCTGCATTTCGCCGAGGGTTTTCGGACCCCTCGACGATCCCGATATTCCCGTGTGCTTTGTATCCCATTTTGTCGAAACCCTCAACATATATGATCATTATTAGATTATAAAGAACGCATACACAGTTAAGGACCTATGTTATCTGAATTTGAGTGAGTTTCGAATCTAGGCACTTACATGTTTTGATCATATCTCGTATTAATGTTTGAATATGTGTTGAACAGGAGTCAAGTTAACATGTGCTTGAACATGGGTTGTTACCTGTTTATGTTATGTTACTCGAATTTGGATGTGTGTCTAATACGAGTATGCGTGTCTGATAGGTTTTCGAACACGAGAACTTTGAGAAAAATGAACAGTCCGATTTGCATAGCATGTTGTATATCCATGAATGGAATTAAACATTGCAGAAATTCAAATTAGTTTCATATTTGATCAATCCAAAGGATCTTAGGGGACTTTTGTCCCACATTCTTTTTTTCTCCATGATTTTGTTCCTTATAGGGAAGAAATGGCCGAGCGTTTTTGTTCTCGCACGCAATGAACATAACCACAGGACCGAAAGAAGACAGGAATCTCTTAACCGGTCTCCACACCGTGGCCGATATTTACTGCACCGATTGCCATCAGGTTTTAGGTTGGAAATACGAGCGAGCTTACGAGGCCTCGCAAAAGTACAAGGAAGGGAGGTTCATACTCGAGAAGGCGAAGATCGTTAAGGAGGATTGGTAACGCCCGGCGCCGTTTTAAGGTCCTGATCCCATTCATTCCCGTGTCTGATGCAATTGTTATCTATGCTCAGACGTTCATCTTGTACAGAAAAACGCGTCGCCTCATTCGGAAATTTGTTATTGTTTCGAACATTGCATTCTTAACATGCACTAAAACATCTGGAGGATGTACGACAGATTGATAATTCCCGTGTTCATAAGGTATTGTTAATTTATTGTCCATGACATTCCATTGTGTAGTACCTGTGATTAAAATGTTGTTTTCTTTTGCAAGAATCTGAGACATTTCTCCTTTGTTGAAGCTTTAGGAGAAGAAAATCTTATGGGTCAAATTCATCTATTAGTCCATATATTATGTGAAAGATGTGGGTTTGGTCTATATACTCTAGTTTGGTCATTTTAGCATTATTATGTGGTCTTTTTAGTCTAAATAAAACTCATGTACATCTTGATGACGATGTTGTTCGAATCTAAGTCATAAAGCTATATCTTAATGGCTAATAGAGATTGTCTCTTGTTTGAGAAATGTCATAAGTTGAGTGCCTAATTAGACTTGTGTACCAATTTCTCGACGTAGTCCAACATGTCAATGTTAGGCAGTTGTTGAACTTCGTTAGGAGAATTTGGTGCATACATAAATAGGGTAGATACGATGGACCATTAGCATTTTGCAATTTATAATATAGTTCAATGTATTCAACACCACGGCATTATAAGAATGAAGTTAATCCAAGAATCTTATCAACCTTTTTCGGGGTTTGCTTCGATTATCTTCTTAAATCATTTTCTTAATCGGATCAAATGAAATATTTTACGACAAGAAATCACGAAAATCGGAAAAGTGTTCGTTGTATAACAACACCGTTGTATAGAAATCTATTAATCCAAAAGGCCAGAATCGGTTTTCAATTCTCAATCAAAGCATCGTTAAAACTGTCCGAGGAAACGAGTTTCTTAGCGTCGTTTTATCGAACAAGACGTCTGCATCATCCAAACAACCAAACTTCAAGTACAATTGGAGCAACATGATATCCACGAACTCTTGCCCGAAAAATATTTAAATTGTCATCGAGAGTTTTTCAGCATGTGATAGTGAGGTGACTCGAACTCGATACTGAGTCCGACAAGAAAAGGAGTCGGGCATAAAAAATGAAGTACACAACCAGTGGGACTCGAACCCACAATCGCCTTTTCCATTAGGCCATGGGTGCTTGATGCTCAACAATCATGGATGAAAAATAATAACGAAACGACTTAAAAGAGAAAAAAAAAATTGTTATCATGAGTTAACTCGAGACTGATTCTGGCCAAAAAATGTGTACACACACCCAGTGGGACTCGAACCCACAATCGCTTGATTAGAAGTCAAGCGCCTTATCCATTAGGCCATGGGTGCTTCTTGATGAGGAACTCTACAATTTCGTCCAATATTATTATAAATACAATTGAACGAGATTATATTAAGTTAATTAAATTTTTAGTATCTTGTTTGTTCGTTTATTTTTGCAAGTGTTCATTTAGGATTCGTTTAGTATTCACTAACATGCTCATTTAATGTTTAAAACAATGAAATAACATTAAGCTTTTCAGGTTTCATACTAAAGTTCACCTTATGTTCAATTTAGTATCTAGCTTCATCAACATTAAAAATTTTAGAAAAATAAAAGAAAAAGGAGAACAAGATAAATGAGTCGATAAATAAACTTTTTCATGAACATAAACAAATCAAATACACCTCTATTCGTTTTTATTCATTTATTACATTAATATAAAAAATTATTCATATCCGTTTATTTTATTTAATAAATAAACATAAACGAATCAAATAGCACCTTCAGAGTTATGAAATGTAATATTACTTTCAACATTATCAAATGGCACCCTCCGTTCGTTTTCATCGAACGCTCTGTTAGCCACCTCCTTCCCTCAGTTTCTATGGTTGGGGGAATCAAGATTAACCATCGATACGTGAAATCCAACCCTCGGAAAGTCGAAAATGCTACTTGGATGCTAACAGTACGTTTTATAATCTTTATATTACTATGATCCAATTGGGTCTGTAATAATCTTCCTAGTATAAGCCTTAACCGACGTATGTTTTCGCTGCTGTTTGTCAGGTATTCAATTGTTATGGTCAGTATTTCTGCTTACACTTTGAAGGAGCTAAAGCTGAGGGTTACAGGAAGGACATGGAAGGCAGAACAAAATCCAGATGCTGTTATGTGCATACCAAACTAATGTAAGCGTGCAATAAGAATATCGTCTTCCCCAACCTTCTTTTTGCATTAAGAAAAATGATGTTTTGATTCATAATGGAAAGCACATTAGCAAGTTTCTAAACATTATTAATTACATTCACGTCATAGTTTTCAATGATAAGTCTCAACTGATTCCCTCTGATCCTTTCCAGTAATAATTGGAAATTATACGGACTCAAAAAGCAGATTTCTTCTTTGATCCTCAAATTACAGAGACAAGCAGATAAAACTGAGCTCATAAATGAACATAAAAGATTCCTCCAAAATATAGAGCTATTACCTGCCATCTTTCGCAATATCAGTTTTAGAATTTCATCAGAATTGCTGCTTTGCATCAACAGCATTGGAATCTGCAACAGACTCCATAACAGTAGTTTCCTCGGTAGGCCCTTCACTCTCATCTTCTGGCACTTCACCTTGAGAGGAAGAGTCAATTGTGTTTTCGGACGCCAAAGATGACTCGGGTTCACCTTATTTTTTCCCAAATAACTTTGATGGAAGTAAAGATGCGACTGCAGCTTTGGCACTTCTCTTGGCTGCTTCTGCAGCTTCAAATTTCCCTCCCTACATTTCTTAACAACTCTCTAACAAATTCTTGCAACTCATCATTAAAATCAGAGCTTTCCTCATCCAACATCTCATCAACCATCGTCAGCACATCATCCAACTTCCCACATCACTAAGTGCTTTCATCATGAACTTATAGCTGGCGTCATCCATCTTAAGCTTCTTCACCATTGTATATAAAACGATTTTGCCTCATGCACCTTCCCCGCTTTAATCAATTCATCGACCAACCTATTATAAACAGCCAAGTTTGGCCTCAAACCCGCCTCCACCATCTTCCTAAAATATGAAGCCCCATCATCAATCCTATTCACTTTAAAGCGAGCATATATCAACAGAACATAAGTATACTCATCCGGGCTAACACCCTCAACCCCCATTCCACCATATAGCTCCTCAGCTTCAACCAACAATCCATTTTGGCACAGCTGATCAATCAAATTGTTAAACGACAAGGTATCCGGACGACGCCTATAATCTAGCATTGACCTGAAAACATCCATGGCTTCCTTAAACTTACCTTCGGTGCAATATACATCGACAATCACATTAAAGCTTCCCAAATTCACAGCTAATCTCCTAGGAGGATTATGCTCATTTTTCATCCTATCAAACAACCTTAAAGCCTCATCAAACTTCTCGTTCTTACTTAATGCGTCAAGAACATAGTTATAAGCAACAGCACTCATCTTAACCATCGAATTCTCTCCACAAGCTTCTTCATAACACTCCATAGCTTCTTTCTCCATTCCCTTCCTGAAATACCCGTTCATTAAGCTCCCATAAATGACCCCAACTTTCAAAACCCCATCTTTATTTTCTTTTAACTCCTCAAAAGCTTAAAAATCCCATCTGAATCCCGGTTCTTTGCACAACCGAACATTAAAAAACTATAAACAATGGGATCAGGAGCTGTGCCCAGAAAAAAGCCAAATCGGTCGACCCCTTTCACAAGCCCTTTTCGATAAAAAGTTAGTCCGGCCAAACCACGATTGTCCGAATCCGGGGCAGGGTTTTCTCATCTGAGCTGCACTGGAGCATCCCCCCTTGAAAGAGAATATTGCCATTGCACAAGCCGATGGTTTTCAATGTTTCGGAAGCCAACATCTGTAATGGTCCCTCCTCTGTCTGTCGATTCAGCTTTTTTATATCCTTTCCTAGAAACAATGACTTGTCGATATAAGGAAAAATTATTGATAAATCATTTCGTCGAACACCTTACCTTCATAATTGGATTCCTATCAAAGGCTATCGGAATATTTATAACCGTGGATAGAAAACTTGCAAAAATACTGTATTTTCCTGGTGATTTTCAATTTGGATGTTTCGAAAATTAAAGTTTATTGGGATTTTTTTTATTGTGCGGTTGGTTGAACTATATGTCATTGTCTTGAGAGGGTATGGGGTTTATTCTCGTTAATGTACCATTCAATGTCAATTAGTTCTTCAAGACTCTCCGACTCTGTAATTCCATTATGAACTTAGAGTATAAAGACTAAATCTACCAGTTAATCATCATAAATGGACTAATAAAAGAATTTTACCAATAAATTGAAACACCAGGCATGGAATCCAAAACCAGGCCAGTCCTATACTTCAAAGCACAAAGTGAACGAAACAAACAACGTCAATCTTTTCATGTACGGTTAACATGCATTGTATTATGAGAATAATCGATCCCTTCAATCCAACTCCTTTTAGTGCAAAACTTTTAACTTCTGACCCTTGAGATTTATAATTTTTTCTCGAGAAGACCCCATTTTGAGGCTTACATCCAAATGGAAAAAGAATCCAAGAAAGTGGAATGGAGTTTTGTGCCATGTATAGGAGAGATGGTTAAGATGCAAAAGGGTTCTCAAGTCCTCCATTCGCAATGGCAATAGGGATTCTATATAATTTTGACACAACAGAGACTTTCAATCCTCTCAATCTTAGAGTTAGATGCTGCAGTTGGCTAATACAATGTGCGGATTTTTTTCAACTTTAATTCTGAGTTCAAGTATCATGAATGTCAAAAATGTAAGTTTCAATGTCAATTGATTATATTATCTTGAACGGATAATACTTTATACTTACCTTATATTAATAATAAAAAAAAAACTAAAACATTAGTGACGGTTTATCCTTTTTAACGTTAAAAAATTGTTAATTATGATGATAAGAGATTTAAATATCATACTCATAAAATTTTAATTCACAGGATTTAATTACTATTTCATAATTATAGGTACTTGATTAAACGATAGATTAATATATTTAAGTGGTGTATAAGATTATTATGCGAACGACTCTCACAGTTCAATTCTATTTTCTAAAATTCACATAGTTGAAATTAATTAAAATAATTGTATCCCTATCTCATTAAATCAACTATTATTTAATATTTAATCATTATCTTTTGTTATTATATGTTATCTAATTCTTTTTATGGGCTAAACCAAAGTATGAATTTCACAATCATATATGGATACTACCGTTTACTTTATTAGTAAAACTTATCTTCATTAAACAAATAATTAACAATTTTTATTCTAAACTCTAATTGACATTTGATGTTACCTTCTCGAGGAAAGGACAAAATTAGGTAGGAAATTTTTAAAAAATCATTTTATTTATCATTAATATATAATTTCATATATCAACCATGAATTAAATAAATTCAAACACATGACACTAACTTAACATGTTTCTTGCTTTTTTAAATGATTTTGCATAATTTTTGGCATAAATATGTTGCTTTTAAAAAAATATATATATATTAAAAATGAAAGTTAATTTTTTAAAATAATTATTTTAGTAATAATATTGTGTAAAAATAATAAAATAATTATTAATGAAATAATTAAATATTAATTCCCACTATGTTAAATAAATAGTCAGCGTGATTAGGAACAGTGGGGACAGTCTACAGAGCTTTATGTCTTTTACGGTTTGTCCAATTAGTGTTTGCATCGCCTTTTGTTTTGTTTTCAGCTAGCTGAATAGTAACACTGATTCTCGCACTCCTATCAGTTCTCATTCAAACCCCAAAGCTTCTCTCTTTCTTGAGTTTTTTTGATGCTTTGTTTGGGTCTGTTTTCTGTGAAAAAGGGTGAAATTTCATTAAGAAAAGTTGTGTTCTTTCTGTGAAAAGATCGAGGGAAGTGTGTTTTGTTTGGTTGAAAAGAAAAATGTATGCAGACACAGGGCTGTTTTCCCCTTGCATGCACAACTTTGCTGCTCAAGATTTTCAGCAGCTTGGAGATTACTGTAAAACCCAGAAACCCAATGATCCAATGGTATTGAATATCTCAAAATCTGTGGCTCCGGTTTCTTTCTTGCCTTTAGTTTCCTTGATCTTTGCTTCCGTGTTAACTTTGTGATTCATGCTTTTCTGGGTTCTCCTGAAAAGGGAGAAAGTGGGGGACTTGGTTTGCTTTATTCTCTTGAAACACTTTATCATTAACCAAACAAAACAAGGCTGAAATGGAAAGGGAAATTGAAAGTAATCTTTACATGCTGGAAGCTGGAAAAGGGAAAGAAAAAAAAAGCAAACACAAAGAATAACCTGGGAATATATTTGGAAAACCATGTCATGAACTTCAAATCGATTCTGTAAACAATCGGACGCAGATGTTCGAGCTCAAATTTTCGAATTATAGTTTAACTTGCATGATGCATGTATTGATATTAAGAACTTTGAACTGAATTCGTTTCAATGAGCAAAAGATGTTTTTTATCTGTTCATGAGGCTTGTTTCTTAATATTTGTTTTTGTGCCTAAAGTAGAACAACCTGATTCCGACCTCGAAGATATCAGAGTATTATATGGGAGGAGATGGTGATCTGTTCAAGAATCCACAGCCGATCATCGAAGAATCGGCTCTAGACCTTGATCACATGACTGCTGCCATGCCGTTAATCTCGTGCAATGAAGACGTCATTACTTCACAAGAACTTAAGGCTGCCGATATCGAATTGTTTCAAAATGAGCAGCTTTTGGAGGTTTTATACGAGTGCGAGAAGGATCTGATAGCACAAGCTGCGATCGGAACACCTCTGGTAGAGGGCCTTGACATCAAGGTTCCCGGATGAAAATGAAATGTTCTCTGATGTAGAATTCTCGAAAAGTGTCAGCTCTATGGATTGGATGCAGGGGGCTGCGATCGAGTCGAATTTTCTCGATTTCCCTGGAATTGATTTTGATTCCGTTTACGGGATGAGGAGAGCATTCAGTGAAGGAGATATAAAGGTTAGCTTTCCTGTTGGTGTTTGTGTGAAATACCATTCCCTTTATTAAAAGTAATCCAATTCTAGGCTCGATTTATTCAGTCGATGAACCGAACTTTAGATCGTAAAGACGATCTCTTTGTTATTCAATCATTCAATCGACCACCGACCATGTATTTTCCTTGACAATATGTAGCTACCGAGGAACTTAGATGTTGGTGGCCATTTCCACAGGATGGGGTGGGTCATTGATGATACCGCGTTTTTATGACAGGCACTTGGCAATGGTAATGTGAGTGTCGTCCGTTCTCCAGTCGAGCCGCCGTTGATATTCAGTAGCTGTTCTACAGAAGATCGAAGAGAAAAGCTCTCGAGATACAGGAATAAGAAGACAAGAGGAACTTTGGAAGGAAAATCAAGGTAAAAAAGAGCACATATTCAGTTCCATTATTAACTCAGGACTCATGATATTCGACTTGTAACCTTTTGTCATACCTCTGCACCCGAACTCATGCTATGATGGTTTCCTTTCCCCAGTATGCTTGCCGGAAGGCTCTTGCCAACAGTCAACCAAGGATCCGCGGGAGGTTCGCAAGGACGGAAGAATCCGACAACTGCAAGAGACAATGACTCTTGGATGACTCGAATGAAATTACCTAGCGAAGCAGGAATGTAGTAGGTAGGACCAGTAAGGCAATTAAGGTAGGATCATTAGATGAAAGTAAATGGATGGTCAAATTCAGATTGCATTTAGTATAGTGTCTGCTCAAATATAATGGCAAAGTAGAAATATGTTCTTGTTCATATATATATATATGCGCGCGCGCAATAATCATGGACCATTTCTAGTTAAAGTTGATATTGAAGAATACATATAATCCTTGTTTCAATTCGGAGGTTCAGATACAAATATGTTTGAGTTCGGACATAGATCGATAAAGTAACCAATCAAATGGGTCTGGTTTGGTTTGCTTTGGTCTGATCATTTCTCAAGCGGACGTTTGTCCGAGCACGAATCAAGTGATTTCGGTGCCAAATGAATTGTTATCATTCCTTAAGGTCTTGGGTTCGAGCATTATGAATAATAGAAATATAAACGTTCAATGTCAAATGATTGAGAGTTGTTATCTTTGAATAGATATTACTTTATACTACCCATATTAATAATAATGATAATAAAAACATGTTATCTCGGTGATTACTAGTTTGAACCGGATGATTTCGAAGTTCCACGGCTTTATAAAGCTCCCAAATGTGGGAAATTCATACCCCATTTTTCTTCCCAATGCAAATCAGTCCATTATATAAACCCAAATTTGCAATTTTTTTCCCGTGAAGAGGAAATGCATCCTTCCTTGCCCCCTTTTTGTCATACACAAACCCTGTATTGTCACACACACACTCCTTAATTGGTCTATAGGAAACCCAAAACGCATTCCGACTCTATCCAGACGAATATTACAAGACACATCGAAGTATCGAACTTTAAAATCCTAAAAAAACCCATAACGGATTCCAGCTTCATTTAATCCGATAAAGGTAAAATATTTCACTGTGTAGAGGACAAATACAAAAAGATTTCACAAATACACATTAACAAAAGAAAATCAGAACAATTTACGAAATGATTCACCATGTTAAATGCGTCAAAGTAGATCATGCTGACAGATTAAGGATCTAGATTCAAGGATGTGCCTAATCCGGGAAACCAGATGGCATACCGCATTTTATTTGCTTTATAACGATAAGCAACAAAAACAGCAAAAGCAAGAATAAAAAAAGGCACAAAATAGAAGAACAATGATATAGAAATGGTCTCAATGTGTATTTTCAGGAGAATGATGTATCCGACTTAAAATTACAGACTCATTCGACCCAGGAATTTGACTCTCTGATTCCTTGGGAGATTCATTTAAAGGACAACTAACTGCACCACCAACAGTATGTCTCTCCTCGGCACAGTATACAGAACTATTACCTTCAGTTTTGTTTATATCATTTGAGTTTTCCCCATCAGCGGCCGGACAACAAACAGCCTCTGGAGCATTATCAAGTGAATTCATCTGCTGCTCACTCTCCGTCTCTTCTGCCTTATTGCCATTCAAAACTGGTTTAGGCACCTCAGCATTCATGTGACCAAAATCAGTATTTGGTTGGTCTGATTTCCCAGGAGAGGCCCTATCCAGATGATCTGAATCCATATTCTCATGAGAAGTAGCGGCCGGAACAGCTTCCCCTTTCTGCTGATCTGAATCTTCCATAGCTGAATCCACTATTTCTGCGTCAGACAGCAAAGATGGCACCTCTGCTTCATCAACAACATGATCAGAGCTTTGCTCCTCCCCTTCTCCTTGGACGCAGAAATAAATGCTAACAATCCACCATTTACATTTGGGATAGCACCCACTTGCAGTCTGTGTTTCTTGTAAATGTCCATGGCTTTCTGCAAGTCAGAAAACAGATTTTAAGCACAACATTATTTTAGAATCAGTAGAGTTCAAAATAGAGTACAAACATATAAGATATTCTATTTATTTCCTTCCAACAAAACAAATTTAAACCTAGCTTCTAAAAGAAAGAAAAACACACAACTCCTCCCACCAACGAAGCAATACAGATATGAGCTTCACCAAGTACCTGAAAAACAGCAGCATTAGTTGCAGGAATGAGTGAAGGGCTGAGCACAGCAATGGAAGCCTTTTGCACTGGCCGTGCACCATTCTGAAAATTTTGAAAGGATATTATAAGTAAAAGATCAGCTAAATTAGATACAGAGAGGGAATTATGTAGAAAATAGTTATCTACCTTCAAATTCACACGCATTTTTACATCTTTGGCAAAATCTTTACTTTGCTCCGTATTTGATATACCCATGCATTGGTCATATAAATCAGGATCAGCTAGTTCTTCTGAAATGTCAAGCTTAGAAAGATAAACCTTACAATAGCGAGCATCAACACCTTCACTTGATATTTTGGAAGAATCAGTTGCCTTGTGTGGAATCTCAGGTGAAATCCTAAAAGATTCTTTAACTGGTGACATGACACCAGGTCTTATTTCAAGATCTTTCACACGAACACTGTTATCGCTATTCTCATATTGAGACCTCTGGCATTCCCGTCCATCATAAACATCATCAAGAGGGGTCTTCCGAGGATGGTCCTCTTTCTGAGATGTTGAAGCCAAGTCAACATCAGCATTTTGTCCTTTCCACACATCTGAATTGGAGTCCCATCCTCGACCATTCACTGGATGCCTATTCTGGTCCCATTCAAGACCCCCGAAAATGTGCCCTTCTTCCCTATAAATAACACTGTGACCATCCCAACCATGGAAATGGGCAGGAGCAGATCCATCCATCGTATTCTGCCATCCCATTGGACGCATATGATTGTTAAACCTTTCGGAATCAGGTATATGATATGGAATCCCAGAGTGATTAACATCCATTGAGTGTCTAACATTAAACAGAGACGGGGAAGGAAACTGTGGCATCATTTGAAAACCACCATGTGGTGGCCCAGGTTGGAATGGGATGAAACCATTTGGAACAGGTGGTGGCCAGTTTGGGGCGCCCCTCCAAGCATTTGCATGACCTCTCCTAACATTCAGATCACCCCTCTTGTAACGGCCACTATTACTAAATCTAATATCTTCTTCTAGAGAACCCATGAAAGGACTGCCAATTCCAGATCTTAGACCAGGTGGCAGAGAATTCAAAGATGAGTTGCCCTGACCAGATCTATTATAAAACACAGAATCTGATTGAGAGGGTCCATCCAAAAGAGGCTTCTCAGGAGGTAATTCTCGAGTAAGTTTATTATCCTCTTCTCTGCCATCAACGGAGGCACTGCTCCATCCAGTCTCCTCTATATCAAGAACCTGCCTAACACCACTTCTACTCGTATATCTACACCCAAGACTTGTTGAAGGGGATTTTTCCATCATACTCATTGGGGAAGCTTTTAAACTTGAGGACCTCTCGAACTCCCCAGAATGGACCTCTTCCACCCTACTAGATTTCTTTGTGGATCTGTACTTAGCACCCCTCTCTGATGTTTCAGAAAAACTAGTTACCTCTCTTGATGAAGCTGCTTTGGACCTCTGCTCTGTTATCAGATCTTTACAATTCAAATCGTCTTGCTTCAAATGTCTGTAAGAGAGAATAATTATATTATACTCAAGACAATGAGAAAAATACAATCAGTTTAACTTGTCAAACAATAATAAAAAAATCTAATAGAAATTAACAGCTCAATGCCCTGTATTATTTAGCCAGTTTACCATTTGAATCATAGAATAAGGAATCAATCATACTGAAGAGCGTGTGATAAAGAAACAAATTACCTATACTCATCATTCCCACAATGGGAACTTGAGCTGGGGGAAGCTCTCCTTCTGTTGCTACCCATAACTGCACCTAAATTGGCTGGGCGTGATTGAGACCTTCCCCTATCAGCATCTACCTCAACTCTACCAGAAGTCGATCTATTTTCTATTTCAGAATAGTGTACTTTGGCACCCCTTGATTTTGTATCATTACCAGCATATCGATCATCAGGAGATTGCTTCCTTCCCTTACTATCTTTGAATCTAGCAGTCCTCCGTTCATCATGTAATTCATCACGGTCACGATCTCTATCTTTGTCCCGGTCACTATAACGGCAATCACGTTCACGATCCCATTTAGAATCAGAATCACGATCATGGTCATGATCACGGCTGTGGTCACGTTCTCGATAATAGTCACGATCAAGATCACGATAACGTTCACGCCCTCGATCGCGTTCCCGCTCCCTATAATAATCACGATCACGGTCTCTATCATGGTCATGATCACGCTCAAAGTCACTATCTTGAGCCTTGGACTTCTTCCTCCAAACTTTCACATCGTCTTTTCCATCCCTTAAAAACTTCTCACTAGACTTACAATTAGCGTGATCACTTGCTGGTTGATCATCTTTCAATTTATCATGTTGCCACTCGTCTTCATAGTCCATGTCTTCTTGATACTTGTCCTTGTATCTTTCATCCTTATGCTTCTCATCTTTAGCTCTGCCATCTTTGCCAGTATAATTGTTCATAGACAACTGCTTGTCCAAGTTATCTCCATTATCTTCCAGATGCTTATCCTCGTCACCAGAAGCATCTCTCCTTTTCCTAAGTCGTCTTTCAAGCTGGCTCTCTGATTCAGGACTTCGCAACTGATCTTGTACAATCAAATCTAAAAAGAACTTAAGATGTTACCAAAAATAATTAAGAGCCTATTTTTAAGGGGGAAAAACACCTCAGAAGTTAAAATTTGATTCCCACATATATTACAAAACCTCCTCTGACAATCCTGATTTGGTAATAGCCATACATGTACTCATTTTATTTTGCAAGCAGAAGACAAGAGCCTATAGAAAGTGCACGTAATAATATACCAAGCTGAGCAATGGCATATAAGACGTAAAGCAGTCCAAAACAAAATAGGACATCTAAAAACAAAATAGAGAACTTAAAAAACAAAAACCTAATATTAGATTTCTAAAAGCATACAAGTAAAATTATTTATTCTCCTAAAGCTAACGTTAACTTCAAACCTGTATAAAATCAGAAACAGGATGAGTGCCAAAATCCCGATGCATCTGAACATAGCACTATATATTGAGCCAAAGTAGCTCAACCATTTTATATTAGGCCTTAATTAAAGACCAGCTCATCGCACTGATAAAACAGAATCTGGGAAATTGATGTCATATACTTAGAAAAGCACATATGAAAGCACTTCTAAGTGTACACGAAGTGTGGCAACTTCAAGCTTAACCCAACAGATTCTCTTCTAAATTTACATGAAAATTATATCCATATCCAAAACAGGGAACCATGAATGGGAAAGTACTTTTCAAACAACACTTTGAAGCTAATAGAAAATTACATATTGGAGACAACTGAAATTTTCAAATTTTGATTCCTTCCAAACCAATACCAGGAAAAAGGAAACCAACCAAAAGGAATATTAACTGGAGAAGGCTAACCGACAATTTCAAGTCAACATTGAAGTTAAAAAATTTGGGGGGGGGGGGGAACAACCTAATCCAGGTCCATTTACAATGCAGAAAGAGTAATATACCAAGTTTTAAGGTCAGATATTAATTGCTTTGTAACTGCGCTCAGAAGGCCTTAAAACAATACAAAATACACACCTTTCCAATACCATTAAAACTACGGTAGAAACTATATTCTCCCTTTAATTTCAACTATGTCACCTACTCTATAAATTCCTCAACACAGCCTCTCATACTGCAAACAAAACATCTACTTTTCCTCTTTGTCTCTTGCAGTAAATAAGAATTCTTAAATCAGATAACTGATGCAGAAATTAATACTGACTAGTCATTAATTACAAATGCAAAAGGTTCTGAATATCCTTTATTACAGTCCCACTCAAAGGGCAAGCTAAAAAAGTTTGTAACAATAGATAGCATCCCTACTCAACAAACTTATATAACAAGTTACAAAGGTTCAGCAATTCATAAATATCGTCCTTATTCAATGTTGAATGTGTTAACTCCTAAAACCAAATAAAACTAGTAAACAAAATTGGGAAAAATAATAACAATCAATCTTAACATACACTACTTAACAACAACAAAAGAACACAAAATAGTTAGAAATGCAGAATTGCACATGCTAAATTGACACTAAACAACAACAACAACAACAACAAAAGAGCATCAACAGTTAATAAGTTATCTTACCAGATCTTTCAGCGGATTGCTTCACAGGGCGGTGTTCATCAGCCTCCATCGACCTATCGCTCTTTCCTTCTTTACCTTTCTTTTCTTTTTCCCTTTGCTCCTTTCTACTCGATTCTCTATATTTCCCCTCACTTTTAATCCTCTTTGCATCATCTCCTTCGGCATCCTCTCGTTTCTTACTATTGAATTCAATTGAACCCCTAGACTTCTTCTCTCCTTTAACACCGTCTTCACCGCCATTCCACCTGTAGGTTGCTCCATTATCCACTTTTTCTTTGCGGCGCTTTGAGGAACTGTACACATAATCTCCATTCCCCGAAATCCAAGTGTCCTTGGAGTCAAGCCTTCTCTTGTCACCGGATCCAGGCTTGCTCTCCTCCTTTTTTTCCTTCTCCTTTAAGCACGTATCTCTCTCCGAATCCGAGTAGTCCCTAGCATCCCTAGAACTATGCTTATTAGATTTGTGCCTTGAACTTCGCGGCATCACCGGAGCACAACTACGATAACTCAATATTAAAAAAAAAATCCTAACTGGAAAATTTTTAAACCCTCCGAATAAAAAACGAAACACCAATCTCTAATCAACATTCAATATGAAAACCCTAAAATCGAATCTTTCACGGTATCTAACGTAGATTCTAAAAATAAACCGACAAAATGACGGTGGAAACCCTAATTGGGTGGAATAGGAGAGAAGGCGGCGGGACCTCTCACGGAGAAGATTGGAGGTGAGTGGAGGCGGAAGGCGGTTAAGACAATGAGATCGATAACCGGGGGGGAATTACGAGGGAGGGTAGGGTGAAAGAACTAGGGATTTCAGTTTCACGGAGGAAGATGGGGGCGTTTTTGGGAGAAATGATAAAAAGATCATGTGATTTTGAAGAAGAAGAGAAACGAGAGGGTGCGCCTTTTTGTTTTAATGGGCTTTGTTTTTCAAAAATATATAATTCGAGTTTAGACTTCGGATAATTTTGTCGATCTGACAGGATTAACCCTTGAGATTTACCCGTATTACTGTCTTGTCCTTGGTAATTTAAATTGATTTGATTCATCATATTTCAAGTTGATTTTAAGTTTTAATTTGTTAATTTTATTTTGATAAAACCATTTTAAATCATAAACCACTCGTACAATATTATTAATTTGAATTTATTTAAAATTTGATTTGTACGATTCCTTTAACCTTTCACCGGATATAAGGCATACGTAAAACACGTTATAATTGACAAATATCCACCTTCTATAGTATACACAATTTGGATTTGATTTGGGCGGAATTGCAAATTATCTATTGGGCCACATTCTATAGTCTACACGTCACAACATTTTAGCATCAAAACGTGGCGGCAGCATCACGTTCCAACACGACGCCGTGCTGGTGTTTCCAAACCAACAACACTTTTCTTTTAATTCCTTAATTACCAGAGAATAAAACCACTGTAGGTGCCTGTTCGTCCCCGCACTTACCTTTGCGCTTCCTAAAGAGCTGAAAATGGCGAAATCCGGCCTGAGCTGTCTTTGTCGTCGCTATCGGAGCACTCTATTGTCAAACCATATTCCGCACAGCAATCTCAGTTGAAACATGGAGAAAAGGCCGACAACGAAGATCGGGAAGCTGTGAAATGAAATCTTGAACATAAGAATAAAGAAGAAGAGGCTGAAGGTGGAGATGAAGAAGATCACGTTAATAGAGAGACGGGAGAGGTTGGCGGGCCTAAAGGCCCGGAGCCCACTTGGTACGGTGATTGGGAACGCAATGGTCGCTGCTACGACTTCTAATTTGCGTGTTTGTGTGTGTGGTTATTTGCTTTTCTAAGTTTTTACATCATGAATGTAGAACTGAAGTTTATTTGGTGATTTTGATTTCCTGGGAAGAGAAAGATAGAAAAAAAAATATTTTTGGAGTAGGAATCAAATAATTTGAAAATGAAATATAAAATTTTTGAACATATGACGTCCAAATTGATTTATTTCTTTACTTATATTTTGCGTTTGGATGCCAACAATCTTTCAACCCAACACCATCAATGATTAAAGACCGAAACCGTAAGTTCCATTATGTTTAAAAGCTAATTGCAAAGAAGGAAAGAGTCAACAGTTGAACTTTCCTTCATTTGAACCCCACGTTTTCTATGACCGAAGACCAGTCTCCATGATTCTATTTGCAGTCAAACTTACGTTCAAAAACCCAGAACCAATGTCCTTTTCTCATATAATTCCACTTCTGTGACCACTCTCTTTATATACACATGCATACGTGTAACGTAACATTTGTATAGCATGAACTAATAGAGTATGAAGAAAGAAAATCTGGGCCTGGTTTATTAATGGAGGATATGGGAAAATGGGAGCGAATGAATCTGATCAATGAGTTAACTCGGGGACGAGAGCTAGCGAGGCAACTCCAGGCTCATCTCAATGCGCCTTCCTCTGATGATGAAACGAAAGAACTTTTAGTTCAAAAGATTCATGATTCTTATCAGAAGGCACTGTTGATGGTGAACTGCAATGTTAACACATCGTTGATAGTGACACAACAAGCACCAGAAGAAACGATCGCAATGCCGGAGTGTGGATATCTCATGGGTGAAGACTCTGATCGTCATTTCGGGAAACCGGAGCTCAAAGATGCCTCCAAGAAAAGGTATATGTATAATATTGACTTGAATTTGAAATTTTATTATTTATGGTTAGATCCATAATTTGTTGGTTTCAATTTGATACATATGGAGATTTTTATACCGCAGGAATAGTACTCAACCAAGATGGATACAAAAAATTCGAGTAGCGCCTGGGATGGCAGTGGAGGGACCTCTTGATGATGGTTTCAGTTGGAGGAAGTATGGACAAAAGGATATTCTCGGCTCGAAACATCCAAGGTTTGTAAAGTATATAGAAACCTATACTCGTAAGTTTGACTTAAATCAATTGGTCCGTCTAGTTATACTATATTTAGTGAAGTTACATTATATTATATATGTATTCAAGTATAGTTTCTTGATTGCAGAGGCTATTACAGATGCACACATCGTGGCGTTCGAGGTTGTTCGGCAATGAAGCAAGTACAAAGATCGGGGGATGACCCGACAATCTTTGAGATTACATACATCGGAGACCACACTTGTACGAACGTAACTTCAAGTCTAAATTCTACCTCAGGAACCTCTGATGAAAATCAAGAACAAGAACAATTGCTCCATAACCAGAAACAATCATCAGAGGATCTATTTCTTAGCTTTCAAAGCGACCTCAAAGTTCAAACCCAAGATTTAGTTCATCATGATCGTCACCAAACATGGCATTCATTCCCCTACACTTCGTCAACATCCAACATTGTCCTTTCAGCACCTTCTTTAGCCGAAAATGATGGTGTCCGAAACCATTTGCAGTCTAATACCGTATCGCTAACGGCATCAAGGGCCAACTTCAGTTTTCAAGCCCGTGATGATCAGACTCAGGTTACTGATGAGTATAAGATTGTTCAAGCTGCTGCAATTTTGGCGACGAGCTCGCCTACAGTTGGCTTGGATTTTCCATTGGGTAATTCCCAGTTTGATCAAAACATCACATTTGACAACAATGGGTTCTTCCCCTAATGATTGTAAGCTTTGATGTTGCCGTGAAACATCTGCTTCATTGCATGTGCTTCGTCAAATTTGGGTGGTATAACCAGACTCCCCCAGCCTTTTCTGCTTCTATAACAAATCGATCTAATCGATTTAATTATAATCAAATAGATATTGGATGAAATATTATTTCAACTAAATCTTTATAAAAATTTATTTTCTACTCGAGTGGGTCCAAGTTTTTGTAAGTTTTGGCTTTAACCTTATTAGTGATTTACGATGAAAAAAAAAACTGAAGACAACCATTTCGTTTTATTTTATTTTTCCAGTGCAGTTACATATGTAATTTCATTTTTTCCCCAGAGGATGTAGAACAAAAATTAGCCATTCAGGTTCATATCTATTATATCCACAAAAATTCAGAATAAAATCATGAATGAATTTTACGACTTGACGTTACTGAATAAAACTCAGAATAAAACTTATTTTTTAAGTTTTTTGTTTTTTAAAATTAAATTAAAAGAGAGCATGCACTTTTTTAATATATGTATAATTAGAACTTATATAACATATAATTGTATGGATAATATTAAATAAAGTAAATAAACATTGATCCAAATTACAGGGTCTAAAGTTACTCAGATATGATATGGGATAGTTGTCGATTTCAGATTTAGAACACAGTTTCTCGGTTCCAAAGTTACATTCATCCAATGTTGAATCCTTCACATTCACTTTATGTTTCAAGTGAAATAACAAACATTCATGCATAGACATTTCCTTTAAAAACCAAAATATATGGGGAAAAATTAAGAAAAAAGAAATATGGGGTTTCCCCTTACACATGACAAAGCTCGTTAGCCCATGGCGTACTTCTGGGTCCAGCTCCTTGCAGTTGTCTCGTACTTGTTCCTGTCCGTCTTGTACATGTGAGCAATCTCAGGCACCAATGGATCATCGGGGTTTGGGTCTGTCAGCAAAGAACAGATTGATAGCAACACCTACAACAACAAAATAAAACAAACAAATCCGATACTAAAATTAATACCATCTTGGGTATTGAGTCGGATTCTATCACTTTTGCTTTGTTCAGATGGTCATCTCTCATTGGGTTGGCATTGTGATTCATATTTTTGGGATGATCAGATTTGTTTCAAGGTCAGTGACCTTCTAATATGATTTGTTTTGGCCGCCACGGGTGGTGGCGGCTCATTCCAGTTGGATCAATTTTTGCCACCCTTAATGCCAAATATATGAGATGAGTTTCGGATAGGAGTATCTAGATATTTAGAGGACACTCTCACCTTGGATATTGTCAGCGCAGGACTCCACTGTTCCTTCAAGATGTCTAGGCAAATGCTTCCATTGCTATTGATATTGGGATGGAATACCTTTGTTCTAAATGCCACCTGCAATAGCAATTTCATATGGAAAAAATTAGAGAGAAGGAAGCATTACATACTTTAGAACTCTTCTAGCTTTAACAATTTTGTGTTAAGCAACTTAAATTCTTACAGTGAGCCAAACAAAAGAAATCTACTCATGAAGAAGAACATCTATTTTCATTTTCATATATTTTCAGCCATTCCAAGCTTTTGATAACAATAACCCAATTGATAGTATTCCACTTTTCATTTGAACCAGCGTTTTAAAAGTAAGAAGCATTTTGATTCATGTAAAGTGGTAATGAAGGCAAGCATCTCTCACTCTCCAGGAGCATATATCACCATTAACAAGTAAAAAACAAAAACTATCTGCTAAAAGCATGATCCTTAACTTCTAGGAAATTTGACAGAATGGGGACGCTAGAACAGCAGGGAAGGGAAGGATATTTCAAATAATGTAACATTGAATCTGGATTATATAGGTAGCCTTCAACATAGAATAAAAGTGACTGATATAGCATCCATGCTCTTGCATATGTCACAAGGTAATATCCTACCACTATGGTAAAGAAAAACCGCACATAAAAAGTACCTTGGGAGGCTTAAAGGGATAATCTGGAGGAAAATGGATGGTCACCAGGAAAACACCCCCAGCATAAGGACTGTCCGGTGGACCCATGATTGTTGCCTGCCAGTGAAACATGTCTTCGGCAACAGGACCTGCAATATTGTCCAATGAACTATTAGCAATATGCAAGTAATGCAGGTCAGTGATACTCGTTGGGCACTTGTACATACACAACCAACAGAAGAAAAACGTGAGTGAAAACAACATTAGAAAAAAACATGTAGATATTTTATGAAATATTGATATCCTTAACTTAGAGAAGCTAGAGAATATCAATCAACTTGACAATCAAGGTTAGGCCCAATCAACTAGACAACAAACCCAAGGTTAGGCAAATCAATCCAACTAGATGTTGCATACAACACTTGCTATCAACTATGGTCATAAACTATATAACAGAAAGGGGTTACAACAAATTAAGGATCTGCTTCCTACTTCACCCTATCAAAACTGTGTTTGACATATCATATACAGATGCGGTTTAAGCATTGGCATGATAATGAATATCACCCTTCATTTTACTGCCTCTTATTATATGTCGAAAAGGCACAATAACATCCATCGCATAAAAATTAAAAAAAAATACATATTCCTTCCATCTACTAATCTGTCTTTGGAATCATTGCAAACAAATCAAAACAATTCAACTGATGATGCTATCACATGATGAAAGCGCAGTCATTACCACCAATTTATAAATGCATCAAATATGTCAAATACCTTTCTCAACATCAACTTAAAACATGATAGGACAAAATACACATATACAGGTGTCTCACAGAACCTATATAGTTTAGACATGTTATATAATTCGTGACCGAATATGAAAACTGAGGGCTACTTTCAGTTCGACAAAAAATTAATTCATAAAAGTATAAAACTATGATTTCAAACGTTTTTAGCTAGATTTTCCCTTTTCGGTGATAGGATTTTTTTTGGGGTGGAAAATCAACAAGATTATGAGGCAAAACGTTAAACGAAAATTGCAATCATTTATGAATAATCGCAAACAACTGTTACTATCGTTTCAACAACCTTTCTATAAGAAAAACACTGACAATTACATCAACAATTTTTCTAATCCTCAATTATATTCGAAACATGTATACCGATAAATCTACCGTCTCGCAGTAATACAGTGACAAAAACCATCAATATTTGGATAAATGTTAATAAAAATAGCGAAATGGTGAAGGTTATACCAGCGCTGCAAGATGTAGGAGGATCCTTCTGTAAATCCTTCAATTCCTTCAAGATCCGCTTTGATGCCATCGCGAAACCTACGATCCATAGAGCATAGGTAAAAAAGATAAAAAAATAATAATAAAGGAACAATTCAAAGAGATAAATCTTAGAGATCGAACCTGAAAAGATGATCCTCCTTTAGAGGGGGGCGGCAGTTGAATGCCTGAATGAACTTTGGGCGGGTAAGAGAGCAAAGGGTTTTAGATCGAAGGAAGGGGAAATGAATAAGAAATGACGAACAAAAAGATTGGCGATTTTTTGATCGAGTGTAGTGGCGGATTTTATAAATGGGTGGGCCGCCGTCTTTCGAGCGTTATTCTCTTGTGGGTCCCATAATTGGTGTTCTTCCTCCGGGGGGTATTTCATTATAATTCTTTTATTGTATTTATGCAATTTTCTATCTAATTATAGAGTAAATTATACAAATAATTAATAAATTAGAGTGAAAATAAGTTTTAATTATGTCTGATATAATTTAAGTAAACTATAACAATTTTCAATAATTTTTAGAGCTAATAATTAAAGCACTCAATCAATATCTTTTCTCTCTTAAATGGATAAATTAAATAATTTACCACTAAACTTTATTTTATTTACTATTTCACTCACTGTATATTAAATTTTTTTACTCACTTTACCGTTAATTTCTTAACGTGGTTATTACGTGGCTCAAATAAAAAGTTGAAGGCCAAAGTCAACCCAACTTTTATGAATGCTTCAGGCCATTTGAATCCCATATCAAATCAACACCCCTCATTTGTTGTCCAATGCCAAAATTATCAATTGTCCACTTTTTTTCCTATCATTCTGCAAATCATCTCAACTCAGCAACCCTTTCTCTTTCTCCATCAAGCAACCCCATTAATGAATTACAAAGACAATTCTTTCTAGTCTTTCAAATGTCCTCTCAGCTGTGTGAACTTGTTGATTTATTTTTTCTTGTTTCTTATTTCGTTATCTTGAATATGTTTGCCCATTTCTTAAGGAATATGCTCGACCATTTCTAACTTTTCTTTGCAACTTGAAAACTGCCGGAAAGAAACATGTAATTAGGTACTAATTTTTTAAACTAATAAAGATGGTTAATGAAACACAACCTAAGCATATAAGAATAACACATCGATAAATGCACAATCAAGTTCACAAATCTTTACATGCAGATGCTAACAGAAAAAAAAAAGGGTTTGAGAAATTTACTAACCTTCTTCTTTCCTTCATTACCCCATCCCATATTCACTCCTGTTATTAACATCATCGTCGTCACAAATTGGATATCTATTAGTGTTACAATGGAGTAATCAAATATTAAAAAATATAATTTTGAAACCCCCTAAACCTAAGATTAAAATGAAAGGGTTAAGGAAAGGGAAACATGGCAAAACAAAATGATTATTGGAACATATTTCTGATAATCGTTAGAGCATTTTCATCTTCACTTAATGGTGTTTTCTTAGGTCTCTGTACATATGACTTCATTTGAGGGTGAAATGATACTTGCTTCACTGGTTTTATTTGATGGCGACGTGTTTATAGAAGCAAACTATGTATATGACATTGGCAACCACAATGGTTGGATATGTTCTAACCAACAACAATATTACCGTGGGGCTGATATTATCGCATGTGTTGTTTGCGGTCCAGGAATACACTTTTTGAATGAAGGTACTGGGTTTTCGGGTTGCCTACTCGGACCTTGAGGAATACCCTCAACACCAACTATTGAATTCCATGGCCTACAAGGGTTATGGGTTCGGCAGGTCTTCTTTATGTCGACATGGAATCATAGCAATTAGCTTGGGTTAGTATGAGATTCTTATGGCTTGCTTCGAGAGCAGTATCGAAAGTGAACATAATGCTAACGAAAAGGTCCTTGTCGGTATCCCGTCGGGGCTGGTGAGTAGTAAATGGATGGTGAAGAATAATGCTAATGAAGATGAGTGAGAGATGGATTGTGGAGGGTGAAAAATATATAAAAAAATATTAATTGATTTAAAAATTAATAAAAAATGTCATGTCAACACAAACTAGGGAATTAACGGAGAAGTGACAAAAAATCTAATGTATAAAGTTTGGTGAGTAAATTAAATTTTTTAAAGTACAGTGAGTAAAATAAAAGAGATTAAAGTTCAGTGAAGAATAATTCAATTTACTCCTCTTAAATTATAGATTATGATTATGAATCAAGTTTCTCTTTTATATCATCCTAAATAAAACTTGTTTAAAAAAAAAGTAAATTATAACAATTCATATTTTTAAAATCTCATTTTATTACAAAATTTTAATTTAAATCTAATTCTATCTAGAAAAAAGGATAAGGAAATTCTAAGAGAAAAAAGAGAATACTCTGAGTGAATTTAGAACCCGTGATTTAAAAAATAATAAGAAATAAAGATGAACAACTTGATTAATAAGTAATAAAGTAAAAAATCATATTGTATAAGTGTTAATGATATAATTATATATTATATGCATGTATTATGTATAATATATATATATATATATATATATATATTAAAAAATATTTTTAATAATTTATAATTATTAATTTATAGTTCATGATATATATTTATTTTAAAAAATAATAATTTTATTATATATATATATATATATTATTTTGAAGTAATTTAATTTTGATTTTATATTTATACTTTTCAACATTTGCAGATTTTTATATTTTAAACTTAAAATTTAATATAGTTTTTAATTATTTTAAAAAATAAATCTTTAAATTTTATAAAAAATTAATTTGACCTTCGAACAAGATCAAAGAATCAATTTAGTTCATCTATCATGTTAACAACGATCGTGAACTATCACCTTAACACTGTGAACTATCACATCAATATCATGAAATGGATAAAAAATCACAATAAATTTATTATTTGAATTAAAATATCATATGAAATGAAAAATAATTCAAGAACCACATTGTACATAAGGGTGTTCAAAATAGGGTACCTGTATTTTTAGCTACCTAGAATTTTTTGGTACCAAAATATCAACCCATCTCCTGACCCGTTATATCTGAGTACTTGTAAATCGTGTAGCTGTTAAAATTCAGGTACTTGTATTTTTGAGTCATCGATACCTAATTCATAATTTTTATTTTTTTTTAAAATATTATATATATATATATATATATATATAGAAAACTTATAAAATTTAAAATTTAAACGTCTATAATATATAATCTACACAAAAAATTTAACATTTAAAATCACATAATTGATAGATAAAATTTATTAAAAATTAAAATAAAATAATATAATTAAATTGCAAATGCTTTGAAATTAAAAGAAATATTTTAAAAATAATTTAGAATATTAAGTTGAAATAATTTAATAAATTAAAAATTTAGAAGAGTATAATAATAAAATTTTAAAAATGAAAAATTTAGAACTTTAAAATTAAATAATTTGAGGATTATGAATAAAAAATATATAAAATGAGTACCAAGATGGCAGGTAGGTACTCGATTAAACAATATTCAATGATCCGGGTCTGGCCCGAAAATCCAAAAAAAATAAGGAGTCATATACCCGGCTCAAAAAATCAGATATTTTCATTATATACATCTAATATTTTTTGATCAGATCAACAAGTTAATCGGATCGAATATTTTTTATTTGCATATTTGTAATAATTTATTTCCGAGATTGCGTGGGCTCGTACTTAACAATCAGATCCTCATCGAAGAAAAGCTTCGCAAAGGAGACATTTTCCGTTTTCCTAATAATTTCCTCCTCTATTGCATAATTCTTTTTTCCTCTCCGATCCGATTAGAGTCGCAATGGATTATGATTTCAGGAACAGAACAGGTCCACCGTACGAGGCGCAGACCCCAATTTACCGGCAACAATCCACTTCATCGTCATCTACCCATCCGATTTACGTACCTCCGTTATACCCAAGAGTCGGTGCTCAACCCACCGCTCACAGCGTTGTCCCTTCCGCAACCCGCGCCTCCTCCTTCCACCAGACTTCTGCTCCTTCCACTTCCAGTAAGCTATATACCTAAAAAAAAATTTTTTTACTATTTTTTCATTTTTTTTCTAAATTTGCTTTCCCCCCTAATTTTGTTTCATGGCAGCGGGATTGGGCATTAGGGTTGCTTTGAAACCAGAATATCGTATTACTCCTCCGGTAAGCTTTCAGTTGCTTGATTTTGAAGTTTTAATTAGATGAATAAGTTAATCCAATCAATTTGTCATTTTGTTGCAGCCTCGATTGTCTCCTCAAGTTGCGGATATTTCTCGCATCAATTTCCAGTTTGATTTCGAGTTTGAGAGGAAAATCTTGGCTGAAGCAGACAAAGAAAGCATTAATTGGAGCAAGCTTGGCTTGGAAAACTTTGCTCCGAAGCCTAACGAAACAACTTCATCAATGGTATGATGTTATTCTTATTCCCACTACAGATTTAGACCTTTTATATCTTTCATTACCATTTTAACTGATCTGTTCGGTGCTTTGTCTTGACGACGTTGTTTTAATTGAATTAGTTTATATTTGTTTAGCGTTAAGGGTTTATCTTAGAAGAAAAAGAAAAATGAATGATTTGAATGTGCAGGGTGCAAATTCAGACCCTGTGGTGAGCAAATACATTGCCTCTGGACTCAGTCGAGAAGCGGTGACTGTTGCTGTTGCAAATTATGGTGACAATCCGACCAAGGTATGATGGCATATGTTATTGCATCAAAGTATTATGAAAACCTAGCGAGCTCACTTATCATCAGAACCTAGTGTATGTCTTAATTGTAGTCATGGCATAAAACTTGGGTCTATTATAAAGCATTCCAAGATTATATAATATGTTAGATTCGATTTCTCCCAAATCTTCTAGTATAGCTAGTTGTGGTCCTGCACCTTCTTTATGCTTAAGACTAGGATAAATATTCACCGTGAACAATTAGAATCTTGTGTAGCTGCATTTTCTTCAGTGGCAGAGAGTAATTTTGGTTTATTGGCATGCTCAGCTTCTTTTTGGCTACTTGTTTTCTTTTTCTTTTGGCACCATAATGTTGGAGGAGGAATCACTAATTTCCGAGACCAATGACTTGGGTTCCTTTAAATCATGTTGTCGAAGCACAAAATAAGCAGTCTTGTAATGGGGGAGAAACTTGTTCAATTGCTTTAGCACGAGTAGTTTCATCAATTCTACTGGTTATGCAGCCGGCGTCTTCAAAATTTCATTAAAGAATGTCTTTTTTTGCTATATCTTTATGTTGTTTATTTGCTTTGTAGGTTCGGGAATTTGTCACCGGCTACAACCTACTGCGAGAAATGGGATTTTCATCTAACAATGTGGCTGAAGCCTTACTCATGTATGACAATGACACGGACAAGGCATTGGCACATTTCCTTAACAGCTCATGATATGGTAAACTAAATAGTTTGTATGTCAATGAAAACTGGAATGATTTACACCATTAATTTCCGTGTGTTTTGCCGCTTTAAAAAGATTGTACAAATAGTCATTCTATAATATTTGCCGTCTCTAATAAAGGATACATCTTTGGTGTTAAATGTATGGGTGTCTTGCATTGTTCCCTAAATCATTGTTCTGGAGAATAAACTTAATACAAATCTAAAGAACTAACAAATATAAAAATGAATCATGTAAGCCTCTTAAAGCTTCTATGATTAACTCTAATAGTATAATCGTCACCGTGTCATTTTCAAACTATACTCTCAACGGTTCATCAGATGGGCAGTCAAAACAACTACTGTGCAAGCAAGAAGCCCTCTAATCAAACTCTTAAGGAGCGTTTGATCTAATTAATGAGAGCAGACTGTGGTTATTTGGAAAAACAATACATCCTATTATATAGCATCGGCCTCGTATTTGCATTCCGGTATCTGTAAAAGAATTCAAATTCCAGAACAAATAGCTCCTGAAACCAGATTAAAGAAAACATGCATGTTAGTTACCCCAAGAAAAGAACCAACTTGATCTATCCTATGTTACTAGAATTTAGGTGTCGGATATGAGTATGCGTCTAATGCAAGTAAGTGTTTTTCATGCATTGAAGGTTCTCGGAAGATCATATCTACAATACCCATGTCCAAATGGCTGTCCCTTTTTCACATATCCCCAACACCAAGTTCAAAGCAGCTTTCGTAAGAGACTTCCGAATTATGAAATGCCCTCCGTGGGACTCGATCCCACGACCTCAAGGTTAAGAACCTTGTGCTCTACCAACTGAGCTGGATGGTCATTTCACCCATGTCCAAATATGGGTCGGTAAAAGGGTTAGAGCAGCATAGCTTGTTCTTGCAGTAAATTACAAATATGCATAACATCATCATATGTGTGCACGTGCAAGAGAGAGAGAGATGAAGAGAGACCTGTGGACCAAGATGAGCAGCAAAACTTCCCTTCATCTACATGTTTGACATCAAGCCCTAAAATCCACGATCCAGCGCCGACATCATCATGAGAATACGTGTGCAGAAGGTTTCTGCAGTAAACAAAATAGGATCAACTTGCTTTATTGTAGCATAAGCGCCACAAAATTGTGCAGTAACAAGAAGGACCTGACCTGTTTATTGAAATAAATTTAGCCTAAGCGCCTGATGTAACATACATTTCACCTGAAGCATGGCGGAAATATCTGTCAAACCCCAGAAAAAAAAAAGAACTCCATACAAGGAGAACAAATATCAGGATAAACATATTCGAAGTTCCGTTCATACGTAAGATAGCTAAACACTTGAAACATATTTTATTAACTGATGATTTCAGAACTTAAATTAAGGAAAGAACAAGTGCTTTTACAACTAAACCGACAATGGGGATCTTGATAGTGTCGGCAGATAAATAATATTAACAGATAGTGGGCTAGAAGATGAAACCAGGGGCAGCAAAACTTACAATTTTTTATCACCAAACTTCCACCAATCTGGTTCATACCATTCATGGCACCTGCCAATATCAAGAGTTGCAAGCATGAGAAGAGATAGAGGCTATTCAATTATATATCAAACTCATATATCCTAAATTGAAGGCTCTATATCTAAGCCAAACTCACGGTTCTGAAAAAACTTCTCCTGATTTCTTAAAGATAACGACTTTTGAAATGCAGAAATCCGACCTTGTACCAGCTGGAATTTAAGGAAAAATTTCAATCTACTGAAGCGTACTCCATTCTGTCCACTGCTTCAACGACAGTAAGGAGTATATGGGATAATATTCGGGTAAAGAGACCCCTTGTTTTTTGGCAGAAACTTGTTTGGTTTCCCCTTCATATACCAAAACATAGCTTGATTTCATGGATGGCTTTACTTGATCGACTTCCTACCAAGGATAGACTACTTCGTATGGGGCTTATCAATGATTGCCAATGCATGTTCTGTGATGATCCTTCGGAAAATAGGGACCATTTATTTCTTCATTGTCCTATGGCTGATTACTTGTGGAATTCAATCTTCTCCCTTTCTGGTCTCCCTTATAAAGCTCGCTCTTGGGATTCTTTTCTGGCATGGGCTTCCGCTACTTGGAAAGGAAAATCTTTGCTTACTTTCATAATGAAAATTGCTCTTAATGCCCTGATTTACATTCTTTGGGAAGAAAGAAACAAGAAATTGTTTCAAGGACGTTCCAGAAGTGCACATGAACTGCTTCAAGCCATTAAGTACATAGTTGGTATCCAACTCAGAGGTAGAAATTTAAATACCGTTGATAGTGTTAATTGTAATCTTTGTAAGCATTGGGACATTGTTTGATTCTGATTCTTTTGTATGTAATTGTCCTGATGATCTAAGAACTATGTAAATTTGAGCAGGTTCTGCTCTTGGGTAATAAATTCAAATTTATCCCAAAAAAAAAAATATAAACACGAGCTTTGTCGAGATGAGATGTAAGTGTAGCTCCAAAGGCATCTGAAAACATGAAGTTGTTGATAGTGTTAAGACGTGTACCGATCAAGTGTTTATCTTTCACTATGATAGAACAAATTCAGGATACTACAGAGAATGCAGGTAATGAACTCTATAGATTTTCGAGCAGTAAGCCCATGGTTAATGTTATTCAACATCCGCAATCAACATATTTAAAAGATAAATCTCTGATATGTTGATATTTTGGTATTTGTCACTTAAGTCAGCTTATGATCTTAGAAATGGTTTTCAACTGCATAGGATCATCCCGGAACATCATCATGGTGAATTCGACCTCACATAGATATAACTAAGGTTGTTCATGAAATCGAGTAACAAAGTAAAGCAACTGATATAGAACAAAGTGCTCAACTTTGAGAAGTTGAGAATTCTGCATACGATTCCTCCAACTTCTCATTGATGCAGAAGGTAGGGATCAAGAAAGATAAAAGGTTTCCATAGATTGCAGTACTAACCGATATTTACATAAACATCATTGTTGACTTTTGCATAAAAATCAGCATTCCATCTGTCTGCAGCAAGAGCAAAAAACATTTTGGCCTTTTTTGGAAGCTCCCCAGGTGCTTCCACTTGATCCTGTTAAGGAAGTATATAGAAATCATCATACAGTTGCATCGATATCCAACTTTATGAAACAGAGCAAGTTAAGTGCTTTCAACTGACTTCTAAAAGAAGAAGAAAATTTGCATAGCATGTGTACCGTTGACTTACAAGAATCATAAAGTCATTTGTTTGCCTATTTTCATCATCAACGCTCCTGTCCAAATTGTCCCCACGGTCCGCACTGTAAAACCATGCAACTTAAGAATGACTCTAGCTTACCATCTTCATAAATTTGCAAGACCCTGAGGAACAAAAAATGAAAATTTGGTAGAGATAAGTATACCTTCTTCCAATGACAAATCGTGAAACTATGCCCTTCTCTTTTTCCATTTTCTTCAAAGTTGCTCCTGGAAAATCAAACATTCAGGTTTTGGTTCCCCAACGAACGAAAAATATATCATCATCCACAAATCCATCTCCTTGTCTCTCAGTACAAACGCAGAATGCAGCAAACATGTAATTTAAAATTTAGTTATTCGAGGTTGTTGTCAAAAATTGAATTTGAAAAGATAAAATATTTATTATAGACATTATGTTGTACATTAAAATTACAAGATTTAAATTATATTTACACTTATTAATACTACGATGCTATATAAAATATATCACTTAAACAATAATAAAAATATTTTTGATCGAAAGTCACTAGTGCCACAATAAAGATTTACAAGCATAACCGCAATGTAAACTAAATTATAATTTAGACATTGTTTTATAACCAATTGACATAAAAACTAGCCAACTAGATCATAAAAGGACCAAAAAATTAAAAGGTTTAAAAAATTAATCAATGCTCGAATAAAATAAAGATACTAACAAATATGACTGCATCGGTAAACGAATCATAAAAGAGGATAAAGCAACAGAAAAACCACCGACAAATCGTAAATCAGAGTCAAGCGACGTGAGAAAACTATCCACTAACGCAAAACGCGTATCCAAATCTTCCGAGAGTCCAAAGCATAGAAGCTCAACATGATAACAAATAAGTGTCATATTGATCAATCTTGATGAATTCAAATCCAACCCCGAGAAAAAAAATAGACAAAAACAATGGCCAAACGACTGAAAACTATCAAAAGACAGAGAAAAATATGCCATAAAGACATAGATAAACGTGCTATAAAGGTAGAGATAAAACACATTATAAAAAATTATTCTTATTAAAAACAAAAAAAAAACAAAGAGAAAAAACAACCGACGGTCAACAACCAACATTGTAACTGGTGCTGCCGCCAGCTAAACAAAATAAAAAAAAAGTTGATTTGATCTATAAAAATTGAAACAAATTGTAATAAAAATATATTTTATAACAACTCACCATTTAATATTTCAATATATAAACCATGCATTTTATTCACTTTTAAATAATTTAAATAAATTATTAAGTATTAAATTATTTTTTAAAGTTGTTAATATTAGATTATTAAAATAAAATGTAAATGCATAATTAAGTGGAGTCTATCTATTAATAAGGGTAAAATTATATTTTCCTCCCAAACGAAAAGTTGAAAATAAAAAAATTATAAATCATAGTTTTTGCCGTTGGTTTGAAACCACCATTTCCACCGTATTTTTTTTATTTTTGACCCTTTTACATTAATTTTACAATCAAAATAGAATTTTTTACTAAAAGTGAGTTTAAAAAGACATATCAAACGGAACCTTAATTTAATGTAAATCTTGATAAAATTGTAACAATAAGAGTTTTAATTTAATTAAAATTTCAAACTAATATTGTATATCCAAAATTAATATTTTATAATATTTTATTTAGATTAATTAATACATATCATGATTATATTATATCTATCTTTATTCAAATTTCTTAACTAGATTTTTAATCTTTTCTTATATGGTCGTTACATTTTTAATCTTTTATTATATGATCGTTACGTGATCTTAAGTTGCTAGTTTTGTTTTAATGGTTACGAAAAATAGTCCTAATTATGTGATTAATTTACGATTGAATCACCCAAAAAAACACAATAGTTAGAACACACCAACAAAGATTCAGTAGTGTTTTGGGACCACTGGCATTCGATTTTATTATCAACTGAAGGGTTACAGTCCAGCTTTTATCTTCGGTTAAATCCCGATTCCATCGATGGAAACAGGCACAATACAAGATTAACAAACAAGAACAAGAGAACAACTCAATCTGACTCTGAAACCTCGGTGCCTACAGCAACCTACTCCTTTATCTGCAGCTCCCCGGACGTGATTCTAGGCTCATCCTTCTTAGAAACAGCTTCTAACGTCTTGTAAAACTCCTCTGGAAGAGGACCGGGTCGGTGTAGCGGAACATGCTTCGGAACCGGAGCATCATTTTCGATAACCTCGCATTCGTAGTCATCGGGAACACCCCAGGGATCCCACTCTGTAGCCCAACACGGCAGAGAACAAACATTAGGACTAAGAAGAATGCAAAATATCGTAAATTTTCTTGCAATTTACAAAATTAAACGCAAGGGTTCAGCTCAAAGAACATCAAACAACCTACAAATACCAAGGCACCAAAGCTTTTACGAGCAACAGATAATAATGCAACGGGGCAAGCAAAGCAATCAGAAAAACGGCATGTCGTAAAGTCTCGAAACGTTAGAGTAACAGTAACCAAGTAATGGTTAATGTCTCAATACATCAAATTCTGAAGATCGAGGAAATTGGTGAACACGCCAATCGCAGCATAGATAAGAAATTATTAATGTTAACTAATTTGGATATGCTAGCCCTATGAAATATATGCATATTCGGCTCCCAAAGAATTCTCAGCTGATAAAAGCTTTAATGCACACAGATTTGATTAAAGAAAAACTGGAACAGTCATTTAGGCAAAGAACACATCTAACACAAAGTCTGGCATAACGATAAGATTGAGCTTCATCAGCCTCAAACTTTCCGACTTAACTAATACCCAACAACGGCATATACCTTCGAACAAAAAAAAATCAAATGAGAATGGGAAAAAAAGAGAGATTAAATGGTCCTAACCGATCATTTTCCCGATAAGAGTGAGCTCGTCTCGCACTTCCTCAATTAACTCCTCGACCTGGCCACATCCGAGGCGCTTCTCGATCGTTTCCCAATCTTCTTCCTCTTGACAAACAAACCTTAAGACGGTGGCGCGTGAAGCTTTCAACGGCCTAACGGTATCCCTCGTCCTCGGGAACAACCTGGATCTCCTTGTAGAGACCAATAAGAACTTCCCTGGCATTAGGGACCACGTCTAATCCGACGATCCCCATCGTCTCCTTCACCTTCGCCGACAACGGCCTCGAGATCAATCGCAGGAACGTTTTTAGTTGAGTTAAATGGTGGTGAAATCGCGTAATAAATCTCAGCCGACTGCTCCTTGTGCGGGCCAAGTCCATAAAATCGGACGGTTCCGCTCTCATCCGGGTGATTTTCGAAGTCTTGATTTGCACTTTGGGTCAAAACACGAACAGCCCAACATAGTGGAAGGGTAGCTCCGAGACCCAATAGTTCATTTGATTTAAATTATATTTAATTTATATACTTTATAATGAATAGTTTTAAGGGTAAATTACATCAATCATCAATGAACTTTAATCTCTCATATTTTATTCATTTTACTTTAAATCCGTTCAATTTTCTCACTAAATTGAATACAATTAATTTTTTTGTCACTCAACCATTAAAAAGTTAACGACGTTAAAACGATGTCGTTTTAGAAAAACAAAAATTTGCACCAAAACAATGTCATTTTACACCTATATATATAACAGCCCATGTATAATACCGTTCAGTGAGAAAATGGCTGAGTGACCAAAAAAGCTATTTGTATTAAATTCAGTGAGAAAACTGAAGGAATTTAAAGTACAGTGAATGAAATAGAAGAGTAAGAAAAAATAAGTGATGATTGGTGTAATTTACCCTAGTTTAAATATAGTGATTTTTAAATAATTAATTATAGTGATTTAAATAAATAGTTATGTAGTTTATCGATCATTATGAATGGAACTTTTTTTTATCTTACATGTCCGAGGGAACAAATAGTACACTAAATTGGATTAATCAATTAAACCAATTAATTATATATATAATATTAATAAATCATATAAAATAAGTTTGACTGATCTTCCGTGTTTTTATAAGAAACATTTGACCATGGAACCGATCCAGCTAGCAAATTGTCAAATTCCGCTCCGCCCCTGTGAATCTACAGAAAATAGAAGGATATCTTTGCTTTTTGTCTCGTGATAAAGGCATCCCAACATGCTTTAATTTTATCTAATTATTATACAATAATCATTAAATTGTATCTGATTATTATAAAATATCCTTTAATAACTAAAACGATCCTAAGTTTATGCCTCTAATATGCTTTATCCTATTAGTTAACTTGTCTAAGCATTAAAGGATGATAATTTAAGTTCAGCTCCTTCGAGCATTCTTAGTTTCTATGTACCAAAAGAAGGGAATGAAAACCCCAACTTTGCAAAATAAAGGTTGAAATCAGCATATCACTCACGACCAGCGGGGCTCCGGCGCTTGAGGCAGAGTTGCCGGTATCCTGAGAAGGAAAGTGACCACGGAAGGCTGGCCAGTTGGGTTCTAATCCACTACAAATACTATTACTGCCACCGCCAGCACCGCCAATGAGTTCTCCCAACCCATTGAAAAGATCTTCATTAACATGCACGTTGGGGATCAAAATAACATCATTATCATCATCGTTCTCTGCGTCGGGAGACGTTTGAAGAGCCATGTTGTTCACGGTTTCACCTTCTTTATCTCCACTATCACCCGTGTTATGCACGTTGCCGCCGTCTTCAAAAGCCGAAAGTGGTGTCGTTGGAGAGATCAAAGAGGTGGAGGAAGCATTAGCGACCTTTCGAATAGTCGATAACCTGTTGTCTCGAGAATTTCCGGCGAGCGAGTTCCGGTAAGTGGGCCAAGAGTGAGTGTGGTCGCCCGTGTAGGTAACGATAAAGGTGTCGGGTTCGAAATTGCTACGCTCGACTTGTTTCCTCGCTGAGCACCCTTTTGAGCTACTGCATCGGTAGTAGTGTCTAAACAAACAAACAAAAAGTAATTAAAAGACAACAAAAAATAGTAAGGAAAGAAGCCATTGGAGGGCACAGAAATTGATTCAACCTTGGATAGGGGGAGCCTTTGATGGGCTTTTGTCCGTATTTTCGCCATGACCATTGATCTGAAGATAAATTCTCACCCGTTACATGGAAAACGGTTCTCTTCTGATTCTTCCTACAAAAACCAGATAAAAATGGACAGTTTTTATACTAGCAAAGAACTGCAAAGCTTCAATCTTTTGAACAAACTATCACCTCTTTCTTGGTGTTGGAACCTCATGCTGTTGAACTCGTTTCTTCAACTGTAGCGGTCGTGGTTGTCTCTGGTTTACAAATTGGCCGAAAGTGAAAAAAGGAGCAGCTGGGCTCGTCCTAATGGTGGGTTGTTGTTGTTGTTGCAGCTGCTGCTGCTGCTGCTGCTGTTTTATCTGATGATGTTCGCTACTGGATCCTCCGTTAACAGGTCTCGAAAAGCTCGGATCTATGGCTCGATTAATGCCCATGGGGGTGGGGTCGGCGTGTATCAACAAGGGTTCGTGAGAATCTTGCAAAGAACCACTTTTACTTAGAGTAGGAAGTGCAAACGGGCCATCTTCTTCCTCGAACATCGACGAAGCCAAACAAGCCAAAGGGTCCTCGTGGCAACCGCTGCCATTCCCTTTTGAGGACCGGTTGCTTCCTACGGCGGAGCTGGCCGTGTTGATGGTGGACGAACAACTCCTCACCACCGCGTAAAGATCCCAGCCAGTAGCCATTCTTGGTATGCACAAAATCAAACGTAGGCGGAAAGGAAAGAAGATAGAAAATGACGGCGCTGACTTCACCCGGGGTGTGAAAGAGAAGAAATTAGCAGATAAAAAGGGAAGGGGACATAGGACGGTTAGAAAGAGAAAGAAGAGACAGGAAACGGTGGTGCACTTGACTAGGTAATTGCTTTCTATTATTTATACACGACAGAAAAGAGAGAAAAGATGGGTCTTACTCATCCGTTTTTAATTAAAGTCTTAAATTTATGCAATGCAAATAAAACATTATCATTACATAATTTTCTTGATTGGCGATCATTTGCCTTATTTTTCCACTCGATTCTTATAGGATTTTTGTTATGTTTTTTTTTTATAATTATCGATATTTTATATATCAATTGATTAATTTAAATAAAATATTGTATAAATTAATATAAAAATAATTTTTTCAATTCAATTTATTCTATTCACAATTATTAAACTTTAACATTATTTAAAAAATATAATACCTTGAGATAATTTTTTTAAATGTTTTTTAGTTTCATTATCTTCAACTTTTGCTTTTTCTTTGACTTTATAAAAATGTCAATAGTGGGGCCAGAAGCCAAGAGCCAATATGGGCAGTGGAACTCGGAAGGCCAATGCTTTCTGTGCTTCCAAATTATCCTACACGCGTACGGAGTTTGCCTTAATGAAAAATGTTTTGGAATGATCAAGCGCTCCTATTGGGCGTGGAATCCCCTCCACTGCACACCACTTCGTTATATTTTGATTCCTGCATGCCTTTTTTTTTTCCTTTGTCAACTGTTAATTATATTGAGAGGTAGTCATAAAAGGAGAATATTAATAGAAATCTCATTAAAAAATATTTTTAAATTTAAATGAAAGAAAAAGAGTAATCGCAGTAATATTAAAACAAACTAATTAAACATAATATCCCCACGTAACAACGGTTGGATCCAATCCGGTGGAATAACATGATGAACAATTTCAAGAATATCCGTCTTCACGTTTTTAATCAATGCGTCAACCAGTTTATTTCCCCCCTGTCAAGAATGTTGACTACTCACCGTCCAATCACGTCTACAGAGCTCATTCACATGCCTTTTAAGGAAATGGTTGCCTGCTTTGCATCTGTATTACATTCACATAATCTCCATTGATGAAGATATTCGAATTAGTTTTAACTATTTATCTATTTTATAATGTTAATTTTTGAAAAGTTGTATAAATATTAATTTTCACTGTTTATAAGCAGGTTACGGGAGTAGTGCTTATGATGATGATATTAAGAAGTGGACCAGCATTTATCAAACTTATAATAGAGCAGATTGTTGGAACTTTTTGAGTAGGATTAGATGTTTTAGAAGCAAGTTAATGTATGTGAATATTTGAAACAACAAAAATACTTGCTTTAAGTTTAATTAATATGGTGAAATTCCAACTTTTTGACTGAATTAATTCTCTTGGTTTGCTTCTCTTAGTTGCTTAGGTTGAGATTGACAAATGAAACCCCGGCCTATGAATATATAGCTTTGTAGAGCTGTATCTTATCCAAATTTAGGTCCTCCCCACTATCACCGATTTCATTCCTTAAAATAAATTATCATTTGCTTACAAATAATAATCAAACCATTCAACTTTAATTTAATTTAGATTGTATTCAATTTAAATTAATTTATTCCAAATTTAAATTTAATTCAGATTTATAATAAGAATGTATATAACACTCACAATTAACATCAATTTAATTCCCTTCAACTCTTTGTTTTGACAGGTAAAAAGGAGGGGCGGGGTCACCCCGAAAGCAAGGAGAAGTTAACAATGTCACCACGTGTTCTCTTTCTTTATTTATTTCTTATTGTCTATGATTATATGACTTTGTCACCAGTTGTAATTTGATGTCCTTAAACAGGTGGAGCACTATGGTGTTTTCTTCTTCTTAGTTTCTCAAGTGGAAGTTTGAAAAGACAGTGCCATAAATTATATTCAGCAAGACACCATTAAATTTTCAATAATAATTGAATTAGGTTTTAAATTCAAACAAGACGAGCATAATTTGAATTACAGAAAGTATAAATATTTAATTTATTTATTAATCAATCATTATTAAATATTATAAAGATTTATACTAATTATATATACTTTATTTGTTTAATTTATTGATTTTAAAATTTTAAGTCAACCCCCTCAATTTATCCATGTTCACAATTTCTCGCGTATTATCATATTATCTAATGATGTACTTTTAGTCTTTTGGACTCGATCAATGACAAAATGTAAAGTAACGTATTATGTTGTGTTGGGCTAATATGTATCAGATTATCTTGGGTTTTCTCATGAGATACACTCGAGCTCTTTGTAGTTTGGGTAAATAAATTTTTAATATATCATTTTGATATTTATGTGTAATATAATATTTATTTATATTGTATAATTAAGTATAGTATAGTTAAAGAAATAATGGATTACAAATTTAATAATTAGGTGTTCAATTTTTAGGCTATTGTAAATCTAAAAAACATTAAGTACTTAATCGTATTATTAAATAAAATTTAATTACCAAATGATATTAAAAAGTTAAGTACCTAATTACACAAAAATTAGATGATAAATCTATATATTAATCTCTTTCTGTTTACTTATAATCAAGGGTGGACCCATCGTACAGTCACATTTTAAAAGTTTTAAAATTTCATATAATTTAAGTGTTTTATATATATTTTTATTGATTATTTAAGAAATTTTATAATTTTACATCTTCTAAATTTATAATGCAACTTTTTAACCTTTTACATAAAATTCTACATTTATTTCCATTTATAACAAATTTTTGAATAATTTTTCTTTTTCTCGTATTGCAATATGTCAACATCTAGTTAATTTATTACATAGTGATTAAAGCAATTCATTTATTAAATGAGCAAATTTTTTTTCTTTAATATTGCTTGTTTAGTTCAATGAACAAAATAGAATCTAATCCATTAACTATATTTTCATACTTAGTAAGCAAATTCATAAAATATTGGGTAAAATATACAAATGGTCTCTCGACTATATAGTGTTGTTTTATTAAATCTTTTAATTATTAAAAGTTTTAAAATGGTCCATTGACTACAAAATATTATTTTGTTTAGTCTCTCGACTATTAAAAATTATTAAATGATCACCTGATTATTCATATGTTTTAAACTCGACATTTTTAGTTAAAAATTTGATGGTCGTCTGAGCTGGACATTAACATGTTAATTGTGATATGATAAAAACAATAGAAACCTCACTATAGAATGTTATTTTATTGAGTCAACAAGTTAGCGTCCAGTTCAAACAATTGTTAATTTTTAACAAAAATAAATAAATTTAAAACGTATGAATAATTATATGACTATTTTATAATTTTTAATAGTCATAAAACTCAACAAAATAATATCATATACATAAAACTATTTTTTAACTTTTAATAATTGATTAACATAATAATATGTGGCGGATTCTTATTCGCCAATTCTCATATCGGATGAAAACCAGGATGTGTCCATTCTCCAATCCAAACCGTGAGCCCTCTTGATACGATTATATGCAAACCTCAGCCGCCAGTATCTTACATGGTTTCTTAAAACCCGAACGCGGTTGAGTTATTTTACCTTGATTCGATTGGAATGGCGTTGCCCGGCCTAGGACCGTTTGGCACGGTGGATACGGCGGCGGCCACGGTTTCATCTGCGGAGGATTCGAATCAGAAAATCCGAAAGCCCTGCACTATAAGCAAGTCTAGAGAAGGCTGGACTGAACCTGAACACGACAAGTTCCTCGAAGCTCTCCAACTGTAACAAACAAATTTCTCTCTGCGCTACGAAATTGCTTTGTTTCCATTTCAAATTAGGGGTTTTAAAAAAGGAAATTTATAACTTTTCTTTGGCTATTCAGTTTTAAGATTTTTTTAATGAAATTCGATATTTAAGATTGTATTATTTTATTTTATTTTTAAGTAGCTGAAATTTCTAGATTGGTTTATGTTAAGTTTGTATACGTTCCTTCTTATATTCTGTTACCTTTACTCTTCTTATTTAACTGAAAAGAATCAGAATTGAAATAAACTATTTGAATATTTGAAGATGTGAGAGATTTTAGATAGCGGCAGTGGACGCGATGTTATGGTCTATATTTTGCTGTTTTGGCTCTTCTTGTGGATATTCATAGTCGGTATGTAATGCAAGTCACTGTGTTACTGCTCAATGCATTGGCAATTGCAATAAACACAGTCCGACTGAAAATGCATCCGCTGCATCAATAATGCAATATAAATTCCTAATTATGCAGCTGTTATATAGTTTCTTCTTTTTACATTCAGAACTTTTTCAGTCATGTTTTATGTGTGATTATATTTTCCAAAAATGGTTTTCCTGGTCTCACTTGCATTTGTTGTTTTCGTTCCCTGGGTTCTGTTCAGATTCGATCGTGACTGGAAAAAGATTGAAGCTTATGTTGGATCGAAGACTGTTATTCAGGTAAAACTAAAATTTACTGTATTGGCTTTGTATCTTGCAACTTGCAAGGATAGAGGCTAGAAACCCGGATGCTGTAAAAACCAGTATTAAAGCTTTATTTTTGCTTTTAGCAATAGGTGCAGAAAGGAATGCCCATGAAAAACATTTGAAATGAAGTGCCATTTGGTTTTTATAGATCCGTAGCCATGCCCAGAAGTACTTTCTAAAGGTTCAAAAGAATGGAACAAGTGAACACCTACCTCCACCTCGACCTAAAAGGAAAGCCTCCCGTCCATATCCTCAAAAAGCCTCAAAAAACGGTGAGGATATTTGATCTTAAGCATCGCCGTAAAATCACGGAGCAAACTCAAATTAATAACCTGCCTCTGTGTGTCACATGTGGCAGCTCTTGGACACCCACAAGTATCCAAGCCTCTGCAGTCACCTACTACTTTACTTGATGCTGGATTTGTTCTTAGATCCGATCCCCCAACGATGTTTATTAACCCTGTTACTAGAGCTTCTGCATCTTCCCAAACAAACAACACACAAACCA
The DNA here is from genome assembly GCF_006381635.1 of Hibiscus syriacus. Taxonomy (NCBI): domain Eukaryota; kingdom Viridiplantae; phylum Streptophyta; class Magnoliopsida; order Malvales; family Malvaceae; genus Hibiscus; species Hibiscus syriacus. Next base: position 606,298 of record NW_024063446.1, read on the forward strand.
TCAGTTTCGCACAAGATAGAAGAGGTCCCCCCCCCCAAATTCTAGTATTCTAACATTATACTCATTTTTTTGGTAGGGTTAGCCCCTTTAAAAATTTAAGATTTTAATTGGTGTTGCATATTTTTTTATAGGTATTGGGATGACCAATAACTCATGTAGTAGCACTGAAAGTACCCAGAAGAGGAGACAAATTCGGGAGATATCTGATCAGGGAAATCAAGGTCATGCACCGAGAGGTTTGTTGTAAAATTACCGTAATTTTATAATCTTATATGCTAGCTATGTTATCCTCACATCCTTTAAACTAGCATTTTGCTTGGTGCAGTGTTGCCCGACTTTGCTCAAATATACAGTTTTATTGGTAGTGTCTTTGATCCAAACACTATCGGTCATCTGCAGAAACTTAAGAAGATGGATCCAATAGATGTTGAAACAGTATGCTTTTTTTTACAATGTCAATTTATACAATCCAACTTGATCTTGCTGCTTACATGATTGCTAATACTTTTGTTCTATTTAGGTGCTTTTGTTGATGAGAAATCTCTCCATCAATCTGACAAGCCCTGACTTTTGAAGATCATGTGAGTTTCTATTTCTTAGCTCTTTCTAACGTTTACTTCCTTCACGATATGCATGATGAGACTCGATTAATAAAAGGAGTAATGTTGGTCTACTAGTAGTTTTAGTCTTTCCTTCTAAATTCTAATAGGTGAAGGGGTTGAACACCAAGAAAATTTATGTTGGTAGATATTGTTTGAATTGCAACGCCACAGCCTGAGATAAATGGGTCTGATCATCCTTTGGGGTATACAATTTGCAGCACCGTGCATTCTTCTACGTAAACCACAATGAGATTTCTGTAGTCAGCATTTATAAATACAACAGTTTGACAAAGTATGATGATGATTCCTAAGATATTACTGATCAGTCTTGCATGATGCAATTGGCTCTGTGCATGATTTGTTTTGAATCTTGGAAGTCGTTATGTGATATTAGGCTGAAAATTTAAGAGATGAAGAGATTTATGTTTTCAATGCATCACCACACATATATGCCTGTTTAAATATTAATGATATCTTGATGTCGGATGATTTCGTTTAGTAGCTCCATAGCTGTCCCCGACTTTTCTTGTTTCTTTTTGACTTACCATTTGGTAAAACGTCTACCTCTTAAACTTTCTAACTTCTAGTATTTTCTTTGGTTAATCTATATATTTGTTCCTAAACCTATAAGATATTGCTTTGTGATACAGAGAAAATTGCTTTCTTCATATGAGATTGACACGGAGACAATTGTCAATGACGATGCTTGTAATGCTGTTGATGACGACCAATCTAAAAGAATCACTTAATATTGTAGGTAGGTTTCTCTAATTTCAGCTGTGCATTACCTCTTTTATACTTGTATAATCAATAGACTCTACTTTCATGCCAGGAAAGGACTTAAATCAAAGAGAGTTCTGGACCGTGATATTCAGTGAGTATATATGCTACTTGTAGGGATCATCGGCTGCAAAGTTTCCAAATAATTCTCCTCATTCATTCTGCAACTAAGGGAATTTTGGACAACCGGGTGTAGAACGGAAGGAGAAGAGTTGGAAAGAAAGTGTACAGTGCGTGCTCTATCTTTGTTTTGAAGGGGGTATTTATGTTGTACAGTTCTGGGTCTCATCTTCTTTATTCAAGTTTCGACTGCATAATCTTACTGTGATGTTATGCCTACTTTCTAATATAAACAAAGTATTTTCTATGCTGCTGCTATGCAGGTAGATGGAAATATGAGTTTTTTCTTTGCATTATTTTTGTTGAAATATCGATATACGACGTATGAATACGAAAATATATTATTCAAAGAATTTTTAAATTTATAAAAATAGAAAAAGTTAAACCATACTCGTGTTGGACATGTCCGAATCCAACATGCTTAAGTCTCGAGTAGTATAGGTATTTCATTAAATGTTTTGTTCATTTTCTCCCAGATGCTAAAGTACGGTTTGTTATTAGTATTAAGGGTAGAGTACAAATTATGAAAAGTATCCGGTGACCGAATAAGTCTTCAACTGGACATCTTCAATAGGCAGCCTGGCCTCGGGGAAGGGGCAATCAATCTCCTTCTGAGGCAACAAATTGCATGGAACAGGGGTCACTCGGTTGGTAACTCCCTGAACATCAGTGCAGTTCCATTGCAACTCCTTCGGCTTTTCAGTCAACTTTATATTGACATTCGAGATGCAAATATCGGTGAAAGGATCATTCTTGATCCCTTCCAATCTCGCTGAATATGTGACATTATCAGCCACAATGTCTTTGTAATTGATTCCTTTGATTATCGGGATTGCTTTCGGGTCGAATCCGGGGTCTGGATGCTGGCCGTAAGAGCCTATCATCCAGAACACATACTTCATTGTGCTTATTGTCATGTTTCTAACATAAATGTCTTTCACATAAGCTCCTCTTCCCACAGCAGATTGAGTATTGATTGCTGTGATGCTTTCGGCTCTTACATCTTCGATCCCGCCGGACATCTCACTTCCGAGAGCAATGGTGGCGCTGTCAGGAGATATGCAGGTGAACCTTCTAATCACTAAGTTCTTGGTGGGCATGTTGAACTTGATCCCGTATTCATCCCAACCACTTTTAACAGCTATGCAGTCATCACCTGAGACTACAAAACTGTCTTCAATTCTGGTGTTTGTGCACGAATCTGGAAAAAGAAAAAGGCACGAAATTAGCATTTAAAGGCTCATAACAAACGAGTTTAAAATTTTAACCTATAAAATGCAAACGCACCTGGGTCAATTCCATCTGTGTTAGGAGAATCAATGGGTGCAATAATGGTCAAGTGTTGGATAATTATATCGCTGCAATTTCGTATTCGAGTCACAATGGAGACGAAAATGTGCATAAAAAAGCAAAATTGGTTATAACTAAATGGAGACGGGATTGACCTGCTGTATATGGGATGAACGTTCCATGATGGGGAGTTAACCAATGTGAGGTTCGATATCTGGACCTGATTCGAATACATGACTTGTAACATCCTCCATGTCGGGTGAGTGATTAATTTGCAAAGTTTCAACATTTGGTGATTAAAGTAGAATAATTACATAGTTTAAAATGTATGGTTAGTAAATTTGAGATGGAAGTAAGGACCAAATGGTCATTTGTAAGTAATTTTTAATTAAAAATAAAATGTTATGGGGTTATATGAGACCCACGTGTGACATTAGGTTCCAGAACCCTCCCATTTCTTCTCCATTCTTCCTTATTTTCTTCTCTTCCTTCTCTCAACGTGGAGCTTGCAAGTAAAGGTAAGAATCTGAACCTTGGTAGTTTCTTTGATTTTTAAGATTGGAAATGAAAGCTTGGATGTTATATAAGCTAAAGGAAAGCTTATATGACATTAAAACAACAAGATAAGTGTTTTAGAGAATGATTTGGAAAATGAATTTTTAGATGAAATTTTGATAGGAATGAGTTTTTGAAGTTTGAATAAGATTTTTGACTTGTCAAGAAGCTAACTAAGAAGTATGAGGTGTTAGAATTCAAATTAGAACATATTGGAATTTGGGTTGGATTCTTAAATTCTACATGGAGAATTAGATTTCTAAGTTTTAGAGGTATTTAATGGATAATAATTAGTTAAAGTAAGTGTATGAAAGCTAAGAGTAGTAAAGAGAGTGAAATATGTATGTTTGAGCTGAAATGGGATGATTTCCGAGCTCAAATTAGGATTTTCGGGCTAGGGGAATCGGTACCCATTCAAGGGAACCGATACCCCTTCAACGAATATGATTTCCAGAATGCTAGAGGGGAATCGATACCCCCAGGGGGGAACCGATACCCCCTCATCGTATATGAAATTCCAGAATGCTAGAGGGGAATCGATACCCCCAGGGGGGAACCGATTCCCCCATGAGAAAAAAAGAAAGAAAGAAAAGAAAGCAAGACTAAGCTATAATTCTTTAAATTAGTAAGCTATTAAAGCTTAATTTCAAGACATAGACATCTGATGATCATCTTGAAAATTATGTTTATGTAGATACCGAGCCTACTCGAGTTCGGGAACAATCTACAAGTAGAATCGATCGAGGAAAAGGCAAAGAAGTATAGGTGAGTGCATATGCATAGCATGAATATAGTATTATATTCAGTTCTAGACTTGTGATAAGTCTAGATTCCATATTTTGACATATGATCACATTCCATATTATGATACATGACATGAATTTATATTAAATGTATTACATGACATGAATTCATATGATATGTATTGCATGACATGAATATGCAGAAAAGTTATATGAGCTATGTGATAAAGGTATGTAAATGATATGACTATGTGATAAAGGTATGGAAATAATATGACTACGTGATATGAACTACGGGAAATGTATAAGCCCATGTTATGTAGATGAGAACTATATGTATAGTTGGCATGCCAAGGGTAGAGGGTATACTCGGTTCTTTAGGACATATGTATATCCTTTGGAACCTGTGTGAAGTCTTGAAAGACACATACTTGATCCATAGTATATGTATATGATTCTTAAGGAATTCTATGTGGTCCTTATGGACATCATTATATGGCACTACGGTGCAATTCTACGGGCACTTCGGTGCAATTCTACGGGCACTTCGGTGCAATTCTACGGGGCACTTCGGTGCATTTATACGAGCTGTGGTGACAGCATAGTGCACAACCTCACATTACTCAAATACCTTAGGTTCTCAATATGCTATCATGGGCCAATAAACTTATTAATACAGATTCATGAATGTTACAGTCATACGCTTACAGGTATGGATATTGATGAAGTATACTACATTGATTAAGTACATGTTTGCATCTCATCTCATATGATCCTGACATTTTCATTACATTACATTGCCTTGTTATTATTATTGCCTCACTAAGTCGATGACTTAGCGTGTGAGTGTTTCACACGTAGGATCCGAGGAATTAGACGAGACAGGTGAAGCAGCTTGACAGTATTACTCCTGCAACCATCAGATCAGAAGCAACTTAATCAGTAGGTCATTTTGTGATGTAAATAGCAGTTGGCATGTAATTAAAGGGTTAAGTTGTGTATGCTCTGAATATTTTGGTAAACTTATATTTCAGTATGTATATTATTGTATTTTCTTAATACAAGTACAAATATTTTACTATTATTTATTAAGAGTTGTGTTTTAAAGTCAATGTAGTATCTCTGACTCATATCCGGGTCGGGTATGGGTTGGGGGTGTTACATTTAATGGTATCAGAGCTATGGTTTAGCCGATTCTAGGCATAAACCAGAGTCTATGGAGTCTTTAAATGGAATACATGCCAACAAATAGTGAGAACTTCTGATCTGGTATAGTATGAGTATGTTGTTTTGCTAATAGAACAATGTGTTTATTTTTATTAGATGTCCGGACATAATAGCTCCCGAAGTGAAGCGGGAGAAGATAGGCATGCTGAAAGCAGTAATTCACCTGCCCTGGCCAGGCAAGGTGAAGAACAGGCATCTCAAGGAGTGCCTGTACAAGATCAAGATACGTTCTTCAGAACGTTAGACGCTATTCTGACGCGTCTTCACCTCCTGTTCCACTAACTCCACAAATTAATGTAGCAAAAGAGTTGAGAAGTTTAGGAGCTCCCGAATTTAAGGAGAAGCTGAGGAAGGTCCGGTGTCAGCGGATCTTTGGTTGAATGATTTGAAAATCATGTTAGATGGTCTCCACTGTTCCGAAGTGGAGAAATTAGATGGAGCTGTGTCTTTATTAAGGGGTCAGGCGAGGATATGGTGGACGAATGTCACCATGAGGATGTCAACCGACCAGTTGACTTGGTCTTTGTTTTTAGAAGAATTTAAAAACAAGTATATTGGAGATCAGTTTATCCGACAAATGAAGCAGGAATTTATGAATTTGAAGCAGATGAGCCGCTCTGTGTATGAGTACGAATGTGAGTTTAATAAGCTGAGCAGGTTTGCAGCTGAACTTGTGCCTACTGAAAAAGATGCTTGCGAGTGGTTCGTGGAGGGCTTGCGCCCTAGACTTAAAGAAATGTTGATAGTATTAAACTTGTCCTCGTTCCAGGAGGTGATCAATCGTGCAAAAGCTCTTGAAAGGGCTCAGAATGAAAGATTCGGGGACTCAAGGGTTCAGACATCAAAGAGGACGACTACTTATTCTGGTTCAACACCAACAAAAAGGGGAAGAGACTCAGGATTCGATCACAAACTAGATCAGAATCAGTTGCATCGTCTACTAGGGGAGCAAGTCAGGCAAGAACTAGACAGACGCAGTCAGTGGAATCCGGTGCTGGGAGATTTACTCCGGGTCAAAGGAAACAGTGTGAGCACTGCGGGAAAAACCATTATGGGGATTGTCGTATGGCTGCTGGGACTTGTTTTCGATGCGGAGAGGCCGGACATTTTGTCCGGGATTATCCCTTGATTGTTGGTGAGCCGGCACCATCTGGAAGAGCTGGTTCTTTCTCACAAAGAGGACGAGGAAGAGGCAGAGGAAGGAACCCGTCTGAATTCTCTGCTCAACCTGAAGTTCGATCCACTGCTCGAGTGTACAACCTAAAGACAAGTGAAGACCGTGATGACCCTGATATTAGCAGGTACTTTTCAGTTGTATGATAAATTAGTATTGGTACTGATTGATCCGGGTTCTAATTATTCTTATATTACAAGTAAGTTAGTAAAGGAGTTGGGGATTCCCTTAGAAGCTACAAGTAATGAGATTATAGTAACAACTCCGTTAGGCCATAGTGCCCGGGTGAATAAAGTCTGTAAGGGGTGTCCCATAAAGGTTCAGGGAATTGAATTCCCTGCTAATCTGATGGAATTACCCTTTGACGAGTTTGAAGTGATTCTGGGAATGGATTGGTTGTTCCGTTATTATGGAGATGTTAGTTGCAGATTGAAAAAGGTAACTCTGAAAAGTCCAGAAGGAACAGAGATAAGTGTGAGCAGTGAAAAGTTTAATCCTTTAGCAAATGTAATATCAGTGATGTCTGCCAAGAAATTATTGCTACAAGGATGTCAGGGTTTCCTTGCAAATGTGATTGATTCAAGAGCTCAAGAGAAAAGGTTAGAGGAAATTCCAAGAGTTCGAGAGTTCCCTGATGTTTTTCCTGCTGAATTGCCATGATTACCTCCGGATAGAGAGGTAGAATTCCAAATTGAAATAATGCCGGGAACAGCTCCGATTGCAATGGCACCTTATCGAATGGCTCCGAAAGAATTGCAAGAGTTAAAGAATCAATTACAAGAATTGCTAGAGAAGGGATTTATCCAACCAAGTGTATCGCCTTGGGGAGCTCCGGTGTTATTTGTTAAAAAGAAGGATGGATCAATGCGCCTTTGCATTGACTATCGACAGCTCAATAAGGTGACCATCAAGAACAAGTATCCTCTTCCGCGCATTGATGATTTGTTTGATCAACTAAAAGGAGCTTCGGTATTTTCGAAGATCGATCTACGTTCGGGTTATCATCAATTGAAGATCCAGGAGAAAGATATTCCGAAGACAGCTTTCAGAACGAGATATGGTCATTATGAATTCATATTAATGCCATTCGGAGTAACGAATGCACCTGCTGCTTTTATGGATCTCATGAACAGGATTTTTCAGCCCTATCTGGACCAGTTTGTTGTTGTCTTTATTGATGACATACTGGTATACTCGAAATCCCATGAAGAGCATAGCACACATTTGAGGATCGTCTTGCAAATTTTAAGAGATAAAAAGTTGTATGCCAAATTGTCCAAATGTGAGTTCTGGTTAAAGGAAGTAATTTTCCTGGGGCATGTGATCTCGGCAGTTGGGATTAGAGTAGACCCTCAGAAAGTTAAAGCTATAATGGATTGGGAAGTTCCTAAGAATGTGTCTGAAGTTCGGAGTTTTCTTGGACTTGCCGGTTACTATCGAGATTCGTTAAGAATTTTTCGATGATTGTGCTGCCTCTAACAAAGCTAATGAGAAAGAATGTACCATTTATTTGGACTTCTGAATGTCAAGAAAGTTTCGAAGCTTTAAAGAGAATTCTGACGGAAACTCCGATATTGGTTCAACCAGAATCTGGCAAGAATTTTGTAGTATACAGTGACGCATCCCATAACGGGTTGGGGTGTGTATTAATGCAAGAAGGAAAAGTGGTAGCGTACGCATCGAGACAGTTGAAACCACATGAAAGGAATTACCCCACTCATGATCTAGAAATGGCTGCTGTAGTATTCGCTCTCAGGATTTGGCGTCATTATCTTTATGGGGAGCGTTGTTACTTATATACTGATCATAAGAGCCTGAAGTACCTGATGACTCAAAAAGAATTAAATTTGAGGCAACGTAGATGGGTAGAGTTCTTAAAGGATTATGATGTGATAATTGACTATCATCCCGGAAAGGCTAATGTGGTAGCAGATGCTCTGAGTAGAAAGACGTTTGCAGCTTTACGAGTTATGGATGCAAGATTATCTTTAACGGGAGACGATGGTCTTTGTGCAGAATTAACCCTTAGACCAGCATGGTTGGAACGAATAGGAGAATTGCAATGTAAAGATGAAGTGTGTTTGAAAATAATTGAGCAAGTAAAGAACAAAGAGATTAAAGACTTTGAGATTAAGTCAGATGGAAATCTATATTGTAAAGGAAGAATTGTAATACCCGACAATGACGACTTGAAGAAGGAGATATTAACAGAGGCTCATTGCAGTCCGTTAACGATGCACCGGGTGGAACCAAGATGTATATGGATTTGAAGGATCGATTTTGGTGGTCAGGGATGAAGCGAAGCATCACAGAATTTGTGTCTAAGTGTTTGATATGTCAACAAGTCAAAGCCGAGCATCAAGTTCCATCAGGATTATTGCAACCGCTTTTCATTCCTCAATGGAAGTGGGAAAATGTTACGATGGATTTTGTTTCGGGGTTACCCTTGACCCCGAACAAAAGAGAATCAATCTGGGTAATTGTTGATCGATTAACTAAGTCAGCGCATTTCCTCCCGGTTAGAACAGATTTCTCTATGGAAAAGTATGCAGAGCTGTATATTAGAGAAGTTATTAGATTGCATGGAGTACCTGTTTCCATAGTCTCTGATCGGGACCCTCGATTCACTTCTAGATTCTGGAAATCTTTGCATGGAGCGTTGGGGACTCGTTTAAACTTTAGTACGGCTTTTCATCCTCAGACTGATGGGCAATCAGAGAGAACTATTCAGATATTGGAAGATATGTTGAGAGCGTGCGTAATGGAATTTAAAGGATCATGGGAAAAGTATTTACCGCTGGCAGAGTTCGCTTACAACAATAGTTATCAGTCTAGTATAAAGATGGCCCCCTATGAAGCATTATATGGAAGAAAATGTCGTACTCCATTAAATTGGTATGAACTCAAAGACCGAAGTGTTCTTGGTCCGGATTTAATTCAAGATGTAGAATAGAAAGTTCGAGAAATTCAGTATAACCTCAAAGTGGCCTCTGATCGGCAAAAGTCCTATTCTGATCTTAAAAGGAAAGAAATTGAATTTCAAGTTGGAGATAAAGTGTTTTTAAAAGTGTCTCCATGGAAGAAGGTGTTGAGATTTGGTCGGAAAGGAAAATTGAGTCCTCGGTTTATTGGACCATATGAGATTGTAAAGAGAGTAGGACCTGTAGCATATCAGCTAACTTTACCACCTGAGATGGAAAAGATACATGATGTTTTTCACGTTTCAATGCTTCGAAGATATAGATCTGACCCTTCTCATATCGTGACACCAGAAGAGATTGAGGTTCGTCCTGACTTGACTTATGAGGAAGAACCGATTCAAATTTTAGCACATGAAGTTAAGCAATTGAGGAACAAGATTATTCCTTTGGTCAAAGTATTGTGGAGAAATCACAAAGTAGAAGAAGCAACATGGGAGCGTGAAGAAGATATGCGACATCAATACCCACATTTGTTTGTGCAATGAAAATTCGAGGACGAATTTTCTTAAGGGGGAGAGATTTGTAACATCCTCCATGTCGGGTGAGTGATTAATTTGCAAAGTTTCAACATTTGGTGATTAAAGTAGAATAATTACATAGTTTAAAATGTATGGTTAGTAAATTTGAGATGGAAGTAAGGACCAAATGGTCATTTGTAAGTAATTTTTAATTAAAAATAAAATGTTATGGGGTTATATGAGACCCACGTGTGACATTAGGTTCCAGAACCCTCCCATTTCTTCTCCCTTCTTCCTTATTTTCTCTCTTCCTTCTCTCAACGTGGAGCTTGCAAGTAAAGGTAAGAATCTGAACCTTGGTAGTTTCTTTGATTTTTAAGATTGGAAATGAAAGCTTGGATGTTATATAAGCTAAAGGAAAGCTTATATGACATTAAAACAACAAGATAAGTGTTTTAGAGAATGATTTGGAAAATGAATTTTTAGATGAAATTTTGATAGGAATGAGTTTTTGAAGGTTGAATAAGATTTTTGACTTGTCAAGAAGCTAACTAAGAAGTATGAGGTGTTAGAATTCAAATTAGAACATATTGGAATTTGGGTTGGATTCTTAAATTCTACATGGAGAATTAGATTTCTAAGTTTTAGAGGTATTTAATGGATAATAATTAGTTAAAGTAAGTGTATGAAAGCTAAGTAGTAAAGAGAGTGAAATATGTATGTTTGAGCTGAAATGGGATGATTTCCGAGCTCAAATTAGGATTTTCGGGCTAGGGGAATCGGTACCCATTCAAGGGGAACCGATACCCCTTCAACGAATATGATTTCCAGAATGCTAGAGGGGAATCGATACCCCCAGGGGGAACCGATACCCCCTCATCGTATATGAAATTCCAGAATGCTAGAGGGGAATCGATACCCCCAGGGGGGAACCGATTCCCCCATGAGAAAAAAGAAAGAAAGAAAAGAAAGCAAGACTAAGCTATAAATTCTTTAAATTAGTAAGCTATTAAAGCTTAATTTCAAGACATAGACATCTGATGATCATCTTGAAAATTATGTTTATGTAGATACCGAGCCTACTCGAGTTTGGGAACAATCTACAAGTAGAATTGATCGAGGAAAAGGCAAAGAAGTATAGGTGAGTGCATATGCATAGCATGAATATAGTATTATATTCAGTTCTAGACTTGTGATAAGTCTAGATTCCATATTTTGACATATGATCACATTCCATATTATGATACATGACATGAATTTATATTAAATGTATTACATGACATGAATTCATATGATATGTATTGCATGACATGAATATGCAGAAAAGTTATATGAGCTATGTGATAAAGGTATGTAAATGATATGACTATGTGATAAAGGTATGGAAATAATATGACTACGTGATATGAACTACGGGAAATGTATAAGCCCATGTTATGTAGATGAGAACTATAGGTATAGTTGGCATGCCAAGGGTAGAGGGTATACTCGGTTCTTTAGGACATATGTATATCCTTTGGAACCTGTGTGAAGTCTTGAAAGACACATACTTGATCCATAGTATATGTATATGATTCTTAAGGAATTCTATGTGGTCCTTATGGACATCATTATATGGCACTACGGTGCAATTCTACGGGCACTTCGGTGCAATTCTACGGGCACTTCGGTGCAATTCTACGGGGCACTTCGGTGCATTTATATGAGCTGTGGTGACAGCATAGTGCACAACCTCACATTACTCAAATACCTTAGGTTCTCAATATGCTATCATGGGCCAATAAACTTATTAATACAGATTCATGAATGTTACAGTCATACGCTTACAGGTATGGATATTAATGAAGTATACTACATTGATTAAGTACATGTTTGCATCTCATCTCATATGATCCTGACATTTTCATTACATTATATTGCCTGTTATTATTATTGCCTCACTAAGTCGATGACTTAGCGTGTGAGTGTTTTACACGTAGGATCCGAGGAATTAGACGAGACAGGTGAAGCAGCTTGACAGTATTACTCCTGCAACCATCAGATCAGAAGCAACTTAATCAGTAGGTCATTTTGTGATGTAAATAGCAGTTGGCATGTAATTAAAGGGTTAAGTTGTGTATGCTCTGAATATTTTGGTAAACTTATATTTCAGTATGTATATTATTGTATTTTCTTAATACAAGTACAAATATTTTACTATTATTTATTAAGAGTTGTGTTTTAAAGTCAATGTAGTATCTCTGACTCATATCCGGGTCGGGTATGGGTTGGGGGTGTTACATGACTTCGATCAAGTAGGGCCTGGTTAAATTTAATGTGCCCTCTTTGAACTTGTTCCACCAGTATGCACCTTGGCCATCAATTGTGCCGTTGTTACCTTAACTTGCAAGTCAAAAACAAAACAATCATTTTTCTAAACTCGAACTTATAACAAAATAGTCACTCTCCATTACCAGCCCGTAGCCTAGCGGAAGATGGTGAGTCTTGGTTTCGAGTTTACCTAGCCTAGTAACGGAAGATGGTGAGTCTTGGTTTCGAGTTTACCCGTAATGACAACATCGGTGAGGTTGGTGCCAAAAATAAGACTGCTGAACCTTCCACCGGCAGCGTCTCTTCCCCTACCGTAAGAAGGCAGAACTGGAAGATGATGCCACTCCGATTCATCCTGTTTATCATGAAAAAACATTCATGCTCACGATGTTACTTTTAAACAAGAAAAGCTTACATAGTTTCAAGTTTTATTTATAAATTAATCAGTTTTTTGCCAAATCTTATAGCATCAAAGATAAATCCATATTCAATGACTACCTGAGCTCCTAGAATAACTGCATCCTTATGGATGAAAAGTAAATGACTGGTGAGATTAAAGCTCCCTGTTAGCCATTTCCCCGGCGGGACAACAAGCTGTGCACCGCCATCCGCCGCCAGCTGGCTGAGATTCACTATCGCGGCTTTGAACGCCTCCGTGTTGGAGGTTTTACCATCTCCGACTCCACCAAAATCGGTTAAAACCGTGTTGTGTTTCCGATAATTAAGTGTAGAATCAAAATAGAGTAAAAACTCTAATTGATCGAGAGAAAAAACTCTCTTTAGAATATCTCACAAAATTGCTAAAGGGAAGAACTCTAAGAAAGCTTTCAAATGCTTATAATTAAGCTTGATTGTTGAATGATAAAATTCAAATACAAGTAGGGTATTTATAGGTTACAAGAAACAATCTAAACCACTCATTAAAATAAACACTAAATAATCTAAACCATTGAAATTAAAACATGAGAAAATACTTAATTTTCACCTAACTAAATTGATGTAAGCAATGACATCAAAACTAAATTGATGTAAGCAATGACATCAAATTAATTTAGGTGTGAACATATAGGCTAATATTGAATTTTCAACACTCCCCCTCAATGTTAGCCTCCATTCTTTGAATCACGCCATGCTGACGACGGAAATGTTCAAACTTTCCAACACTCAAGCTTTTGTAAACAAGTCAGCAATTTGCTCATCTGTCTTGATTTGCCTCATCTCAATCTCTTCTTGCAAACTTTTTCCCTAACAAAGTGGTAATGTACTTCCACATGTTTAGTTCTTGCATGAAAGACAGGATTCTCCGCCAGCCGAATTGCCGATTGGTTGTCACAATACAACGGAATTGCATAATCTACTGGTTGATGTAGATTATTCATCACTGTATCAACCATGTACTCTCTTGAGCTGCCATTGCTGCTGCTCGATACTCAGCTTCAGTGGTTGACAATGATACTGTTGGTTGTCTTTTGCTACACCAAGAAATTGTTCCGGAGCCAAGCTTAACACATACCCAGTTGTTGATCTCCTGGTGTCATGATCTCATGCATAATCAGCATCACAATAACCAACTAACTTGCAGTCTTCACCTTTCTTGTACAAAAGACCATAGTCAATTGTATTCTTCACATATCTCAGTATTCGTCGAACTGCTTCCAAATGAGGCTTCTTTGGATTTTGCATATACCGACTCATCACACCAACTGCATAAGAAATGTCAGGTCGGGTCAATGTTAAGTAGATCAGACTACCTACCAATTGTCGATACATTGTTGCATCTTCCAAATCTTTTCCTTCATGTGCACACATTTTGATATTGGTTCCATTGGCGTTGAAGTTGACTTGCATTCGAGCATTCCAAACCTCTTCAGCAAATCTTTAGCATATTTCTGTTGACATAGAAATATTCCTTCGTGTGTACGATCAACCTCTAGACCAAGGAAGTGCTTAAGTTGTCCAAGTTCCTTCATCTGGAAACTAACTGATAAATTCTCCTTCGTCTGAAGAATTTCTGCCTCATCATCACCGGTTATGATTAAGTCATCCACGTACCCTAGCACGATAGCTAGCTTACCTTCATTGGCTTTGACAACAAGCTAGAATCTGCAGGTGTTACTGAATAACCACTTTTCGTTAGAAATTCAGCAATCTTACCATACCACGCCCTAGGTGCTTGTTTCAACCCGTAGAGTGCTTTTCGCAGCTTACACACATATTCAGGATGAGCTTGACTCTGAAAACCCATTGGTTGGTCATGTAGATTTCTCGATCTAGCTCTCCATGAAGAAAAGCATTCTTCACATCCATCTGCCACAAGTTCCAATCTTTGTTGGCTGCAAGTGCAAGTAAGACTCGTACGGTTGTAAGTTTCGCCACTGGACTAAATGTTTCATAGTCTAATCCATACTGTTGAGAGAAACCACGAGTACCAATCGCGCTTTGTACCTCTCGATTGACCCATCTGGACGGCGCTTTATCTTGTAAACCCATTTGCAAGATATGGGTTTCACATCTTTTATCTTTGGTACAATATCCCAAGTTTGATTTTGCTGAAGTGCATCGATCTCTTCTTTCATAGCTGTCATCCACTCAGAACTCTTCGATGCTTCTCGAACGTCTCAGGCTCTGTTGCTTCTTCAATTATGGCTGCATTGGCATATTGGGATTTGGCCTTCGTATTCTTGTTGACCTTCGAAGTTGAGATTGTGGAATTGATTCTTCTGTTTCACTAGGCCCACCTTCTTCGTTTGGTTGTTGATACACGCCAATTTGCCACGGATTCTGAGTCATTCTTTGTTCGACATCATCGCCATTTGGATCTTCTGATTCATCTGAACTTTTGAAGTTGAACATCATGCTCCCCAATCTTTGTTGTAGTTGTCTCCAAATTCTCTCGAATCTGGCAACACCTCCTTCTCTGAGGACCACCAAGAAGATGCTTCATCAAATACCACATTTCGTGACGTGTAGCATCTTCCACTAATTGGATCACAACATTTCCACCCTTTTCTCTGGCTGTCATATCCCACAAAGATACATCTAACATCTTTCTTGTCAAATTTGCTCCGTAAATGATCAGAAACAAACACATAACATACATCCAAATACTCGAAAGTAGCTAATGTAGGTTTTATGTTCCATAGTTTCTCAAAGGGTGAAACAAATCCTAACCTTGGTTGAGGAAGTCTGTTGATCACAAAGGCTGCAGTCCTCATTGCTTCAGCCCAAAAACCTTCCAGATACGTTCTTTGCATGTAGCATACTTCGACAAATTTCTGCAAGATGCCGGTTTTTTTCTTTCCGCTACACCATTCTGTTGTGGCGTGTTGGCACAAGTGTACTGATGACGTATTCGGCATTCCCTTAGGTATTGAGAGAACTCATTGATCTATATTCTCCTCCGTTGTCTGTGCGCAAGCAGCATATCTTCTTTCCCACTCTCCTTCAGCTGAGTCTCTGAACTCTTTAAACTTTGAGAAAGTATCAGATTTTCTTTCATAAAGAAAACCCACACATACTGGAGAAGTCATCAATGAATGTTACCATGTACCGCTACCGCTAATTGACTGTTGCTTAACCGGTCCGAACACATCAGAGTGAACCAACTCCAAAGGTTCTTTTGCTTTAAACTTCGACTCGTCATATGGTAATTGTGCTTTACCATACTGGCATCCCGCACAGACCGTGTCTGTTCTCACGTTTAGTTGAGGAAGCCCCTTAAGCATCGACTTTTTCACCATCACACTTAGCTTGGAATAGCTAACGTGACCTAACCGCATGTGCCATAGATCTGATGTCTCATTTTTCCTTGTCCTGTCTACATATGCAGACTCTACTGGCATCACGTAAATTGATTCCAACGTCGTCCCCCATGTTGGTGTTTCTGTGATTTTGACGTCACGATAAACCTTCACGCTTGGGGACCAAATAAGACATAATGGCCTGATGATGTTAGTTGAGCCACAGATAGCAAATTTTTCTTCATTCCGGGACATGGTAAACATCTTGGAGTTGCATCTGGTTAGTATTATATCGAGGTACTATTGTCTTACCGATGTGAGTTATCGGTAACCTTGAGTTGTCAGCTGTCACACACACGACCTCCATTGTACTCAGACAGGTTTTGTAACTTCTGTTTGTCACCCGTATATGATTTGAGCAGCCAGAATCTACGATCCAATCATTCTTGTAGTCAATCCGTTCTGGTTTGTTACCGTGAGAACTAATTCTTCTCTCTGTAGCAAATAACGCTTCAGCATCCCAGCCATCTTCACTATTCCCTCTTCGAACAAGAAGTAGCAGTATTACTTTCAACAGGCTTTTTCTTGGTCCAACAGTCTTTTTCCATGTGGCCCAACTTCCACAATTGTAACACTTGCCATCGAACTTTCTACTATTACCGCGATTCTTGGAAGCTCCCCCTGAATGAGGGCCTCCCTTTCCTTGTAATTTTTCACCTGTCACCATCCTTTTTAGATCCATTGCCAGTATACCGCTGAAAAGTGCCTCTGCTTTGCTGGTGTAGAGCGCTTCTCTTCACCCTTCAGCGAGACTCCTCCCATTTGCTTGGCCATGGCTTCTGACCTGCAAGCAAATTTTCGAACTCAACAAGCGATGGTTGTGTCGGCCATCCCTGTACAGCGGGCAACAAAACCCTCGATATTCGGGTCTCAAACCATGGACAATTATTCTTTTTATCCTAGCTTCCCCAATAGCAGCTGTCGGATCTAATTCTGAAATTTCACGGCATATCGACTTCACCTTGTGAAAGTATTGGGCAACCGCCATGTCGCGTTGCGCCATTGATAGAAGTTCATTCTCAAGAAGTTGCAATTTTGTATCGTTCCTCTTTGAAAGTGTAACAAAAGTGTCCCATGCTTCCTTTGGTGTTTTAGCATCCGAATGTGCTCCAACATTTCTTCTTCAATTGTGGTCTTTAAAGCAAACATTGCTTTGCCTGCTTTAATTTTCCACTTTCGCAAGATCATTGGCATCTTCTATCGCCGGTTGTGTAACTTCACCACCACCGACAACCTCCCAAAGGTCTTGACCTTGTAAGTATGACTCCATACATGTTGCCCACGTGTTGTAGTTTTTGTTGTTGAGCTTCTGATTCCTCCAACTACTTGAAGATCACCCATCTTAACGGCAAGGCTTGACTACACCGAACAAGCTTGAGTAACAACGTTGCAGAGTACTAAATTACTCTAAACCAAAGAAGCTCCACAAGGTTTGTAATAACCTCGACAATAACTCAAGAAATATTTTCTGATGTGGAAGATCAGTTAAAAACTGCAGCCACAGAGCATACTCAGAATTTCAAGAGATCTTAAAACGTGGCTCGGATACCAATTGTAGAATCAAATAGAGTAAAAACTCTATTGATCGAGAGAAAAAAAAAACTCTCTTTAGAATAATCTCACAAAATTGCTAAAGGGAAGAACTCTTAAGAAAGCTTTCAAATGCTTATAATTAAGCTTGATTGTTGAATGATAAAACTCAAATACAAGTAGGGTATTTATAGGTTACAAGAAACATCTAACCACTCATT